>NC_073692.1:378173431-378913063 GCF_029784155.1 Uranotaenia lowii | reverse complement strand
TTTTTCAAATTGGCGTTCAGTTCGGTCTGGTCGAATCCAGGCCATATATAGATGAGGTTCTTCGAACCTTCTCTTTGAAAATAAGAGGCAGACCTTGCTTGCTAGAGCTTTTAGTAATTTCATGAAATGTTTTTGCAAAGATTAAATAAATCAATGAATTTGCCGGCTTTGCAAGCAATTTTTTGGAATTTTTTATTTTCATTCTACGGTTATACAGCTTACAGCTTTTAAATAATCAGTTAAAAACGCTTAAATTAAAAAAAAAAGTTGAACCAAAAAATTTTGTATAACATCGAATATCTTTCCTGGGGTACAAGTTCGTTTTGTACTTTGTTCACATGAATTGTACTTTAGGAATCAAGGAATATTTTTCATCCAAAGTTATATTTTTTGGAACTTTCAGTACATCTCTGAATAATTTTGAATGAAAAATTTTGTTTTCCGTTACAAATTTCTATACAAAATTAAAACCCGTTGCGCTAATTTAGGACTGGATGTATCGCTTTCTAAATTGTTATTGCTTTTTCTGGCAGCAAAAGCTACCAAAAAAAAGTTATGGGAGGGGTAGTAATATAATTATTTGAAATTTCCATACAAACCTTGCAGCAAAAAATCTTTCAATTCTTTTTTTTCCTCTACAGTACCCGAAAACATGTGAAAGAGATATAAAGAGAAGGTTTCATCATCAGTAGTCCACAAAAATCAAATTTAAAAAGGTACGAAGTTGAGTGGCGGGAAAAGCCCAAAGAAGCAGATAGGTTATCGACGAAAATGAAAATCCCTGGTCAGCCGCAGTAGACATCTGCTGTCTAGATCGAACGCGACAGGTAGGTACATAATCAAAATGGGAGTTCCGGTGAATACTTTCAAATTTCCTTTGCGTATGGCTAATGACTGATCGAGAATTTACGATACCTTAAGGATAAATATGTAGGTATGTGAGTAAACCCTTGTCGGATACAGACAATCACCTGTTTTTTTTAAATGGATAAAACCAAAATAATATTACTCAAAACCTCTAAGAAACCTAGGTTATAAATGCGAAAAATAACATCCATATTCAGCTATCTATATGCCAATTATGATGCCGATCCGAAGGCTCTCTACTCTGACAATTTGGGCACTAGATCCAAGACGTTACCATCGGAGATGTTTGTGCCATATAAGTGATGGAGATTGTAGTAACTTACATCATGCAGTTGGGTATAGTAGATCCACGTTTCATAAACCATCATGATCTTATGTAGAAATCGTATGAGTTGGTACAGCACGTAATACATGAGAAACTCGAATAATTCTAAAGGTTTCAGATTATTTTCTAAGACCAAACTTACCTCTAAAATAAATCCGAACGGTGTAAAAATGCCAGCTGCAAGCGGAATACCCAACAGATTATACATGCTAGCAAACAGGAAGTTGAGATGTATCTTTCTAACAGTCTTCCGGGATAAATCCAAACACGCAACCACGTCAAGCAAATCATTCTACAAAAGAAAACCGCTTTTAGTATCTATCCTTCTAGTCAGTACTGTGTCTCGATTTACCCTCATTAATACAACATCAGCGGCCTCGGCGGCAACGTCTGTCCCGGAAGCGATCGATATGCCCACATCAGACTGAGCCAACGCCGGACTGTCGTTAACACCATCTCCAACCATCGCAACCCGTACTCCGCTTTCCTGTATCCGTTGAATTTTTGCCACTTTGTGCGAGGGTAGCACTTCTGCAAACACCCTATTAATTCCCACCTGCCGCGCAATGTTCCCTGCCGTGTTTTTGTTATCCCCGGTAAGGAGAATCACATCGATTCCCATTTTCTTAAGCGTAAACACCGCTAAGTGGGCTTCCGGTTTGACCATATCGGACACGGAAACCATACAGATGAGCTGATTGTTGATGGCACATAGGATGGCGGTATTTCCCATCTGTTCTTCTTCGGTCATTTTGATGTTGACCTCCGGTGGAACGACGATGGCGTTCCGATTCATCCACTCCCGGTTTCCGATTAGCACGTTGTATTCGTTGATTGATGCGAATGCTTCGCCACTAACTTCCGCCTCTATTGTTTCGAGCTGCAGGAGTTGCTGAAGTTCGATGGTGTTTTTCTGCGACGGGCTCAACTGCGGGATTAGTTCTTCTACGGCGGCCCCGTTGATGAAGCTAACTGAGCTGGAGTCACTTTTGTAGGAATTTTCGTAGTTCTTTATTTTGTCAGAAGCCAACCCGTCCCGAATGATTCCTTCAACCCCGGAGATGACGCATCGTATTCCACAACCAGGAACGGCCATGAAGTTTGTACATTTGCCGAACACTTCCACTTGGAGAGCATCTTTCACGAATTTAACCACTGCTGATGCAATCGGATGTTCACTGTTCACTTCGGCCGAACCGATTATGCTAAGTACCCGGACCAGAGAACATAACTGGGGTTTCACAAACATACACACCCGCGAAGCCATCGGCATACCATAGGTTATGGTACCGGTTTTATCGAATACGATGGTTTTCACTTTATGGGCATTCTCAAGAGGACCGGCACCTTTCACTAGGATCCCGTGTAAGGCCCCTACCCCCGTCGATACCATTACGGCAGTTGGCGTGGCCAGACCTAGAGCACACGGACAGGCTATCGCCAGTACACTTAGGGCACAGCGGAACGCGTAACTGAAGATGATTTCTTCCCGGTTGAGCCCTTCCTTGGCAGCATCGGACATCGGAATATGGTGGATGTCGATGTACCCGCTGATGGTCCAACCGATCAAAGTGACCACTGAAACGGCGATCACGAATGGTACGAAGTATCCGGCGATCTTATCGGCCAGCTGCTGGATGGGAGCTTTCGAGGTTTGTGCTTCTTCGACTAGTTTAACAATTTGAGCTAGAGTAGTGTTTTCCCCGGTATGAGTAGCCGTCATCAGAAGCAATCCGTTTTGATTGATGGAACCTCCTATGAGGACCGAGTTCTTCTTTTTTGGTACCGGCATAGATTCCCCGGTAATGAGACTTTCGTCACAAGTTGAGTTACCACATAGCACTTTTCCGTCCACTGGGACCTTACTTCCTGGTACTACTTTGAGCACATCGCCTCGTTGTACCAAATCCACTGAGATTACTTTTTCACTGAGGACTTCGTAGTCGTCTCCTAGGGTTACTAACTGGGCGTCGGTTGCTTTGAGCGATAGGAGTTTGGTAAGAGCTTCTGATGTTTTCCCTTTGGCTACATGCTCTAACCACCGACCCAGGGAGATGAAGATGAACAGCATCGGTGGAGTATCGAAGAATGTGAGCGGAGAAGTTTTCATCTCCATCAACATGGCGGCCATTAGCACACCGATGGAGTAAATATAGCTGACGGTGGTTGCCATTGTTATTAAGACGTCCATATTGCTAGCTCCATGTTTCACGGCCCGGTAGGCCTGGATGTAGAAATGCCACCCTCCGAAAAATTGAACCGGGGTGGAAAGGACGAACATGATAAGGTTTTCCATGGAGAGCCCAGGAAGAACGCAACACATCTCTTCATGGCTGTGCGTTTCCATCAGAACCATGAAGTAGATCATAGCGATCATGCATGGTCCTCCGAAGGCTAGCGATATCAAAAATGCGTTCCTCCATTTCCGAATTTCTTCTTTGTGCTCCAGGTAGTTATGTGCCATCCGATTTTTATTCGATAAAACTGTTGCTTCAAAGCCTAGATTTTGGATCGCTTCACAGATCGTCCGTGGGCCAGTCTTTTCGTTGTTGAATGTGAAGCGTCCTCGTTTGAGAGTGAGCGCTACGGAAGCCTTCAATACCCCTGGAAGTTTGAGCGTAGTCTGTTCTATTTTATTTACACAGGATCCACAAGTCATCCCTAGAATCTCGATGTCTACTTCGACTTCCCCCGTACCGGGTTCGTCGATCACCTCTGTCGGGAAGCCGAGCGTTGTGATTGATTTAGCTATGTCCGTTGGACTGGTCAAGCTATCGTCATATTTTACTTCGGCTTTCGCTGCTAGCAGGGCAATAAGAATTGATTCCACGCCGTATATTTTCTTGCAATGTTTCTCGATGGCCGAAACACAACTAGCGCAGGTCATACCCTGTATGTGAAGGAAGCATCGTTTGTAGATGTCCTTCAGTCGGACCTGCTTGTTACCGTTGGATGTCCCGTTCGGAGCAGCGAGGCCCTCGTCGATCAAAATCAACTTCTCCGAACGGGTTTTCCCATTGCTAGGCTGCCTAGCGCTGTCAGTCTTTTGGTCTTCTGATTCTGCTACCTTAGCCTCGAAACCCATATCATCTATCTGTTCTGCTATCTGCTCTGGACTCGTTTCTCTTCGGTCGAACTCCACTATTCCCAGTTTCTTTTCTAACAACACCTTAATCGATACTACTCCCGGTTTGCCCTTTATGTTTCCTTCGATGTTTCTCACGCATGACTGGCAAGTCATTCCTTCGATGTGTATTCGAGTTTCCGACACCTTGTTGCCGTTATCTGTTTCATCGCCATACGGACACTCGAAACCCATATCGTCTATTTCGGCTGCAATCTGCGTTGGATCGGTGATGCTGGGATCATAATCCACATAGCCGGCATTTTCGGCCAATTGGACGTTGATTTTGATGATACCTGGCTTGCTACCGATATGGCCTTCGATGTTTCGTACACAGGACTGGCAGGTCATCCCCAAGATGGGTAACCGCACCGATGCGACCTGTTGCTCCAGCAAACCCGTAGATTCGCCGTAGTCGTCCATGTTTTCTCTGAAAAATGAAAGAAGGAAAAGCGTCAGTTAGTTTTTTTTTACTTATTTCCATTGATTTCACTGAAGCGTAGATAACAAAGGTCCCGGTTACCGGTGAAACATTTGGAACGCGCCTCGAGCTTATCTTCATCAACAGCACGATTGTTGTTCGAACGTATTGAGACTATATAGGTGATAACGCAATATTTGATCTCAAAACGAAGTTCTCTTGTTTAAAGCTTTAGTTAGTTTTAAAAGAATTCTAAGGATATTTTGTGAGCTTAAAAATTGACTTCTAGAAAGCATTCATAGCTTGAATAAGCATTCAATTGGAATGGTTTGGAACCTTCGTTGAAGAAATGCTTACCTTATCAGTTGGACCGTATCATTCACAGTCACGAAATCATCTTTTGAGTCCATTATGTAATCGAATACTTTGCGAGTTGTTTATAAACTAACACACCAAATGGACGACAATTCTATCTTTATTAAACAATATTCCAAATTTGACCTAGATTATCCGTTTCAATGAAAAATAGATTTTTTTCCTTCCACCAACATTTCTAATTGTCACCCGGAATCCCTGAGTGTTGCTTTGAAACTGATTACGACTCGAAAGCTACTTTAAAATGGTCAATCACATACCTTGTAGAGTAGCGACCCGATTGCTGATAACAGCCGAACGAATCAGTCGATTTTGTACGCCCAGTTATTGGCGGGCAGAACAGGGATGTCTTGAATTGCTTGGCTTCTTTCACAGTGGAGATTAAATTTTAGAGCTGTACCTACTGGAGAAGGGATTGGCGGAACAGGTAAATCAACAGACAATTGTCAACGGGCAAAGAATGCACGTATTGCTGATAAGGAGGGACGCAACGTTTATCTTGCGGGTTAAGGGATATTACGATTTGTTGTCTGTTTTATAATTTAACCAAAGTTTGGAAATGAAGGAAGAATTATTCTGACATGGCAAAAAGTAATATAGTTTTAACAGAAAGATTTTCACTATTCAAATAATATAAATTCAATGTTAAAAGATTTACAATAAAGGGGGTATTCTACATTAATTTCAGCCCATTCAGTATCATTTTTATCATTTTTGAGTTATCCATGAAAAAATTTTGCTTTGATTCTAAATCACCTAAAAACCGATTTTGTACAGATTTGGTTCCTAAACTTTTGAAAAAAAAAAATGCCCCTCAAAATGTGTTGACCTGTACAAAGTTTTTGCAAAACCAAACTGTGGATGCGTTTTTTTCAATTAGCCTTTTCTGAACTTTCTGTTTGAATGCAAAAAATGACAACTTTGGAATGTATAATTCTTTTCTATTTAATTCGAACCATAGTCCAAACAGGTTGTAATCTCTAGCATTAGGTTGAGATATTATAATCACTATCTAGCGCTCATTCAAATGACCGATGAACCTCATTTTCTTTTCTATCTTTACCTTATTTCGCCAATAAATAAAAAAAAACATATTTTGGTGTTTTTAACATGTTGAAATGGATGGGGAATAGTAAAATGATGAGTTTTAAACTGCTCTCGCATACAAGTAATGCGTGTTGTAACACAAAAATTCCATGAAGCTTGTATGCAAGACTCATATTTTTGCATTTTTGGTGGTCTAAATCCTATCTGATTGAGATATAATCTTGATAATTTTGATATGCTTGCATGGACTTCTTGTTATAATTTGAGATATTTTAACATCTTACGAGTAGATACTAAATTACATATCATTTGGATAGAAAAAAATTGAACATCAAAATATCTCATCTAGATATAATTTTGTTTCTCTCTTCTGATCGGGATTCCCCATGGGTTCTATCGTGTTACAAAGCCAATATGTGTCACTTTATTGAGTTATTGAACAAATAACATTTGTCATTTTCATATTCACATGCGGTGTAACGCGACCTTAAAGCATGACCAGTTTGAGGAAATTTGTAAACCTGTACCAATTCGATATTGCAGCTTTTTTCAATTTTTTTTCAGTATTACAGTCTTGGGTCTAGTTAAAAACCTTCGAGGAGGAATAGATCATGCCAGTTTTGAAAGTCTTTTTAACACATTTGGTCGCGATTCGACCAGACCGAACTGAACGCCATAAACTTGATTTCGAGAAAATCGAGTTCGAAGTTCACAGCCCTACCAATTGATACCATTTCATCAGATATCTTATTTAATCATTTTACCATCACATTTAGACTCTTACAAAGCCATCGATGTTATACTGGTCGATTTCTGATTACACATCAAGCAGAAAACTGAACTTTAACAGCATTATGTTTGCACCCAGTTCACTCTGGTCGAACAAAAATGTTTAAAAATTTGTCATGCACTATCATTTGACTGGGCAATTTGTTCTAAACGTAGGAGCCTACTTATAGGCGGTTTACAAGCAGCACCCAACGAGTATGGCTGATGCTTGAAAAATGTTTTTTTTCGTTGAGCCAGAGTGAACCGAGCCATACAAATTTCGCACTTTTGAAAAGCGGAATATCTGTGATTTTAACTTACCGGTTGCGTTCTGAACGACAGTAAGCAATAAAATAAAGCATCTTTTATCGTTAAATGTCAAAAATCCTAACATTCCCTTAAGTAAATTGGAAAACAAAATTTAAGGGATTCGGTTCAGTCTGGCTGAACGAGATTTTAATAAATGTTAACAATCCGCAACATGAAGTTTTTAGCTACGGGAACGTTTTTTACCATTTAATTTATTGGATATTAGTTCCTGACAAACCGAAGAACTGTTTCGAAAAGAAAAAAACCAACACACATAAGCTTATTTCGCACAAAATCAGTTTCATGACCAAAACATGCTTTTCATCTTCACCTCAAAGCTGGCTGCATTTTTGCCATTTCCACTGCCTGCAACATTGAAATTTTCTAATAAAATCAGTAAAAAAAGTAAAAATGTTCTGATTTTCATTGGATAGGTAGTTTATCATGTTTCCCATCCGTTGCAATAGATAACTCCATTTTTTTCAAATTGGCGTTCAGTTCGGTCTGGTCGAATTGCGACCATTTATAAAACGGTTATACACTTGCGTTCAAAAAAGAATTAAATCATATAAAATTACGCACCCACTTCCAACTTTGACAAACTGCCATTTCTCTCTTGCTTGATAGTTTTTTCATGAAATTTTCACACAATATCAACTATCCATCTAACGCTCTACAAAATTTGAAGTCTTTACAATGACTGGACAGTGACACCAAAATACAGCTATCCCCATAAAAAGGGAAATTTGGTATTGCTTCACTAAATTTGCTGTATCTTTAACAATTTCGATTGACAAATCTTAGGGCTTGTGATATAGCTCTGTTGGCAAGTCAGTTGTCTCCTGAGCCGATGTCCGCGAGTTCGAGCCCGAGGGTAAACATCGAACACAGTTGTATCGGATAAGTTTTTCAATAACGATCCGTCAACTGCAACGTTGATAAAGATGGTTAAACGACTATAATCGAAACAAAATAAAAAAAAATGACAAATCTTGAAATTTGGTCCAATGATGTAAAAATGTTTGATCTAGTTCTAGGCCAAATTTCGTCAAAATCGATAAACGTGATCAAAAATGGTGCCGGGTAGAAAATGAGGTTCATTATCACCCAGCAGACGTTTTCATTAGTTGTATCTTTGTGTCCAGTCATTGTAAAGACTTCAAAACTTGTAAAGCGTTAAATGGATAGTTGAACTAGATTGTGTGAAAATTTCATGAAAAATTATCAACCAAGAGAGAAATGGCAGCCTGTCAAAGTTTTACCCGATTTCATTTTTTTTTTAACGCAATGTACATATAAGTATGGAAAGGCCGTCAGAAGGTTAATCAGGACAGAATAAAAATCTATTATAGATCTTTTGGAAGGTTAAGAGTTGTTAGAGATAAACCGCTTTATAGATTCTCCCGAAAAAAACAATTCCTTGCTGAAAAAATATCGTGGCTCAATTTTTAATCAGCAATCTAGCTGAAAAAAGGCCTCCAAAATTCACTAATTCACGTGTCTTTAGCCTTTAATCGTCTTGATTTGGAGAAGTTGTTCAGCGAACGTCATTAAACCTCAATTGGTGGAGCGACCGAAACAATAGATACAAAAACAAATGACCAATGTCTGCCCGATGTTTGGCATCCATTTTCCCCTGCCATTTTCTCCTCTGTGTTATTTTTTTTTGTTTCCAATCTGTCTCGAACTCTAGACCTTTGGCTTATTGATCGCATGTCGCAGCACGCTGAACCAACCATGAAGTCTGCTACGTGATGAAAATTTGCCGTTCTCAAGCTACCAAAATGCGTCTACAGAAGAAATTATTTGAACCAGGAATGGCTTTTTTTCATTTTTCAGAACCAAAACATGCAATCCTCCTAGGGAACCATTCTTCCTTTTGTCATGAAGTGAGGAGTGAGTAATTCTGAAAAATGGCTGTCGATAAGAAAAAACAAAAAATATTCCAGGTCGAAACATCCGCCATCATGCATTTGCAGCTTTACCGCAGTTCATTTTAGGCTGTCAAATTTCAAAGGTAGCAGATTGGTTGAACAAAGGCTGAAAAAGTGATACAGAAGTTATTCTTCATCTTCTCCCATCGGTTGCGCTAAAACTTCTTCAAACGCTGAAACAGCGCTTCAGTTTGCTTTTATTCAGTAAGCTATTATGCTTTATCTCAGCTTTCGTTCAGCGAGTTGTCGTTTTTAATCAGCCAAAATGTTTGTTGGGCTAAGACTTCTTTGAACGCTGAAATATCGTTTCAGTTTGTCTTTATTCAGCCAGTAAGCTGAAAAAATAATTACGGAATCCATTTATTATGTAACGCTCCTAGGGGAGAGGGAGTAAGCTCGAGCGTTACGATCTATGACATAGGAGAGGGGGCAGATATGCTGATCGTAACGTAACCGTTTTTTTCTTCTTTCATTTTAACCGCAGCGTTTTTGATAACATACCCGAGCAGACATTGATACCCGAATTGATAGCAAACTGAGATCAAAATAAGGTGTCTACAGCAAACTGATAGCATCTTTTTGCTGTAAAATTTTGAACGAGAGCAAAATTAGGCATAATTAAGGTCTCACATAATTTTATTTGACAGCAAACTGAGACCACATTTAGGTATCAACAGCAAATAATGAGCACAATTTGGTGTAGAAATTTAAATGATAGCAAAACTAGGCATAACTAAGGTATCCATATATTTCATTAATAAAAATCTGAGACCAACATTATAGCATAATTTGCTGTACAACTAACCCAACAGCAAAATTCGGCATAGTTGAGGAACACTTAATTTAAAAAAAAAAAGAAATCAAATATGTGGCCTCATCTGGCAAATAATCTATTTAATTTTTTTCTTCATAGAAAGAAAACATTGATAGCAAAAATAGGCAATGATAAGCTATATTATGTATTTTTCACAGCAAAAATATAATCATTCAATTTCGACCATCGCTCAACGCACAAATTTATGTTGTGTTTGGAATACACAACGTGGTTTGTAGAATGGCAAACAATGAAATTGACTATGCGTTGGAAGGAAAACCTTATTTTATGCTCACAGAAAGTCAATTCTTAAAGTCAGATTCTCTTATGAGAATCTGAGGTAACACCTTAAACTAAAAATTAACTCATTCATTCAAATCCATTCATACGCCCCCCATCCATTCATGTTACAGAATCCATCTCTGCGAACTCCGACACTCATACTAAAAAAACAAACTAACTGGCAACCACAACCCAAACGTCAAACCATGATGAATCTAGATATGGTGGTCTCACTTTGGCAAAAAGTAGGCGAGGGTTGGATGCGGCGGTGGGGGCGAAACGCAGCCGAAATTTGACAGTTGGCTGTTGGCTGAGTTGGCTGGGATGCCAGCCCACATAGTCGAAAACCATACTTTGAATCTTTCGGATCATTCGGTTCAGATTACATTAATATTGACGATTTCTTTTGGGTCCCTACTAAACGTGCCGTTGCTAAAAACGATTTAAAATGGTTTGTAAAAGATACGACTTATCTTTTTAAAAACTAATTGAGAAATTTAGCAACGCGACGAGAAGATAAAACATTATTTCTGGAAGATAGAATAAATGATCAAGAAATAAAAATGATTATTTTTGCAACGCGCCCCAATTTATTCTGCTGTCAACGCACGTGGTCGATTTTTTCTGAAAAAAATTGATCTCCCGGCACAGTTAACGCAAGTTTTACTGTTTCAAGCCGGTCCGGTAGGCAACAGCACAGGTTCCGATGTAACGAAGGTTAGTACCTTTATTGTCCATTATACCATTATACCTATACGTTTTTCTGATTGAAACTTGTTTATTACAGGAGCCGACGGGAAAAATCGGGCGGTTTCTTTGCAAGGCAATGGTGAAAAAAACAGCGGAGGAGTTACCACAGTACCCAAAACGACAGATCTCAGCCAGCGGTAAAGGTTCGATCATGATTTTCAAGGATATTGTGCCGATGCAGCTGGAATGTGAGGTGGCCAATAGCACAAATACTTTACTGATGGATCTTCCTATTTGTTCTGTCTCATCATTATCAACTCAGCAGCTCAACATCAACAACAGTAATCGTTTTAGAAAAGTTTCTTCTGTGTTTTTGATATCATGTAAGTCTTGGATTGTATATGTGTTTTAGGAATTATGTAAGGTATCGGTGAAATAAACGATTTGAAAAGAATTATTCATTTGATGTTTTATCATTTTACCAATACCAGACGATAAGCTGAAGCATCATTCCTTTATGAGAGGGTCATTAACAAAAGATAACACGTATGATCCTAACTGGCTCAATGAATTTGAATAGTTATTGAATCGTAACTCTACTTAACGACCCGTTGGATGTATCGTAAAGTGTGTCCAAACGATTACAAAAACTATTTGTATAATCGTCCATGAATCATCTGACTACTATTAAGGTAATCTTTTCAGTGTCTCGGGAAAAAGATCACAGGAACGCATACCTATCTATGCGGGAGGTGCTCTGATTTTTGTAAAACGCGTAGTTTTGCCAATCATCAATTACTTTTTTCAGTATGGCTGAACGTGCAATTTGGCATGTGAGACCACCATACTAGATTCATCATGCGTCAAACCAAAATCAAAACAAACTCGCGAAAACTCGACGTGCGTTTTCGGATTTTTCTGCTGTTTCGACTGAAAAGCTGGACGTTCCTCGTACGGTGGCCGATAACTCGACCGGTGGACGGATAAACTGGTGTTCGGGGCTGCCGACTACACTGGACCAAGGACCGTCAGCTGTTTGTTTCGTTTCAACTATGGGGTGTAAGTTTGTCTTTTCCCCTCTTTTTTTTTTAGCAATCACTACTGTGTTGCTGCTAGCGGGATTGAATTTGCGACAAGATCCGGATGATGCTGCGTGCGATGATCCGCATCAGCTATACCCGTGCTGAGAACGGTGATCCGGGTTGGTCTGGGTTGAGTTTCCCCCAGCTGAGAACGGTGAACTGGGTTCGAGAAAAATCTGGGCGACGGAACGGGAGAACGACGAAATCAAAAACGGTTCTGGTTTCATGTAGCGGCTTAGTTGTATCGTAGAAGGTAAGTAAATGAAACTATCGGACATTAATTTAGTTTTTCCCATCTCCCAGGTTGCACTTTCGACAGCCGTAAAAGGACCTAAAACTCGTGTTCTTGTGATGAACCATAGGAGCTTCGAAAATCAATAGAGGTGATGGAGGATGACTGGCTCGATCTTCATGGCCTATCTGTTGATTCGACGCCTAAGGGAAAAACTCAATAAAGTTGATGATGGCTGGAGCAAAAAATCATCTGGAAAAATCGTGAGTGTTTTCCTTTTATTATTACTTATCTAGTTTAAAGATTATCTTATTATTCAGAGTAAGGGAACTAGGAAATTAATACTTTTTATAACTATTTAAAAATTTGCTTTTGGTTTTGTGCGGTTGCTTGATTCGCTTTTTACAACTCGCGCTGTTATTTTCCGAGGTTAAAGGATGCCGCTTATAAATTTCCCGTTAGTTTCCGGTACTCTCCACGCGAATAAACATCTTTACCCCTCGTGGTTGTGTTGAGATGTCGTTTTGTACACTATCGGTGTTTTTGAGACTTGGTTCTTCTCGCAATCCTTCGATATTGTTGTTTTCCTTTAGATGTTTTTTTGTTTGTTCGTGAAAATTAGACACAAAGCTGGAATAGATGTATGTATGTATGTAGACAACACATGCATTTTATAAACTTGGTGGTTTTTGCTTAGATAATCTGTTTCTCACGCGTTGTCTGCCCGAAGGCGCATTATTGTTGGCAAATTCTGTTTTTTTATGCCAAAATTTAGGATTTTTATTTATACGTTCAGGCGGTTGGTCGACAAAAGAAATTTTTCTTGTGAATTGACGGTACTAACTTGAATTGAAATTTTTATTGCTAAACTATGACATATATTGCTATCACGCCTGGAAAGTCAAATTTGCTCTTATTTTGCTTGACATAATGTGGTACACAGCAAAAATGAGAGCAAAGATCTTCATTCTTAGCAAAGTGATGCATATTTTTGCTTTTTTCGATACCTCGTTTTTCTTTATATTTGAGAGTATATTGAGGTCAAATTTTGCTTTCATTGGAAATTATTTGATGCTTTATATTGGCATCATTGTGCTTTCCAAGCTCTCGAAAAATGAGGTGTAGTTAGGGTCTCAGTTTTAGCAAATTTTGGTATCACTTTGCTAACCAAGTATTGAAATCTTTGCTCTCATTTTTGCTGTGTACCACCTTATGTCAACCAAAATGAAAGCAAGTTTGGCTCTCAAGGCGTGATAGCAAAATTTGCTATAATTTTGCCATAAAAGTCTGCTCGGGTACTTTTTTGCAGGGAAATGAAAAGCAAAACAACATGATTATAGCTGGTTTGTATTTTTTTTCTCTTATAAAGATCCTGAGAGAGACTTCTTTAAGATCTGTATTCAATATCGATGAAATGACCATTGGAAAACCTAATATTAGACTCCCAAGAATTCAATTCCACTTTACGGATATTAAAAATGGAAAGTTTATTCGATTCCGAAGAATATAACAAAGTGAAATATATTTCGCATAACAAGTGCTCCTTGAGCAAAATAATAAAGTAATCAGCTAACAAGTACAGAGCAATTCGTAATAAGACAACCAAGTATTAATAGAGAGTTACCATTATTGAGTACCAAGAAGTGATTTGGACAAATATTAACTCAGTTTTTGTTGTTGTATGTATTTTGAAAACTCGTTCAAAATATTATATTAAAAAAAATTTAACCTTCGGAAATCAAAATAAAAAAATATGAGAATGGCGGTTATTTATCAGCGTTACGTAATTTTCATAGGAGGATACGTCGCAGAGTGTTACGATTTGTGATATACGGAGGCTGAGGGTAAAAAAGTGTATTTTTGCGTTACGTAATTAATGGATGCTGCCTTAGCTCAGCTTTTGTTGAGCAAATTGCCGTTTATAAGCAGCCAAAATATGTGTTGGGTCTAGCTGCCCCTTAATTCGTCTTATTGTTTTGAAATGCTTTTTTAACAATCGAATAATCTTCTATAGCAAGTGGTGATTATTTTTCCTGGCTGAGGAAAGAGGCTTTTCAGAACAATTATGATTATGAATTAGAAAGAAGGTTCTATTTTATCTTTCTGTAGGTCGATGGTTTTAAGATTTGTAAGATGCTAGCCATCTTATCCTCGAAAAGTGTACGCTCAGTGTTTAGTTGATGGATGTCTTTGAGGATAATATTTTTTTTAAATTCTTCATGTGTGTGTTTGTTAAAAAAATAAATCTTATTCAATCAGGTTTGAATCAACCAACTTCGAATCATTTAAGTTTACATTTGGTTGTAGTTTGACAACCTAAGTAAAATCAATCAAAATTTTTAATCATCAAGACTCGGTCCGAAGAAGAAAAAGAAAATATAATATTGAATTTGACAATAAAGTTTTGTAAAAAAATATTGCAATTACTTTATACCCTCGAATCAAACTGAAGAAAAAGGTTGATAAATTTTGTATTGTATTCTTCAAGAGCATTTTAAGAATGTTCAAAGTACGCTGTTGTTTAAAATAAGTTTATCGATAATAAATAGTTCACGAGTTCCCACACCCGAAATAAATCCAGCGGTATTAGAATCAGTAAAAAAATTGCATTTTTGTTAGCTATTATACCGAAGAAATACTTTATTCTTCAATGCATAGTGTTTTTTCAATCAAGATAAACTGAAATCAAATTATTTCGGCTACCATAAATGGTTTTGAGTGATTTGTTAACAACAGTTGTGCTTAAGATGGGACATACTTTTATTGCTGATTTAATTGGTTAATGTGTAGGAAATGTGAGAAATTATGAATAATTAAAAAATAACAAAAAAATAGAAAGTTTTATAAACAAATCAATTATTTATTTCGGGCTATTGATATTTAACAATTTTCTCCTAAGTGCGTTAATTCCGTAATTCCTACATACTTATATTATTACAAGGTTGCCAGATAGCTCGGTTTTATCCGGGTTTGCGCGGATATTTAATTCAAAATTTGGGAACAGTCCGGCGCGGCCCGTTTGTCCGGATTTAATTAAAAAACAAAACTCGTATATTGCACTGATTTATTCACTTTATTTGGCAAATCAAATAAAAAAAAAACAAATTGTGTTGTAAATTCTTTTTATTTAATCCTCAGAAACGAAATTTTTTGACCAAGTTTTGCCAAAATAAAACGTGGAAGGTTTTTTGGAAGTCTAAAATACAATTTGAAATCTGACAATGAGTTTTGATAATTTTTTTTTTTAATTTTTCTCTTGATTTTTTTTGAGTAAGTTTTGGGTTTTGACAAAATTTGCAAGGATATTAACTGGATTTTTGGTTGCCAACTTGGAATCAATTGCTCGGATTTTGCCATGTTTTTATATAAATTTGTCCGGATTTTTCCGATCCGTGTTAGTGCAAAAAAATTCTGGCAACCTTATATTACTAGGTTTATGAAATTTTGCTACAAATCGACGAAATATGATCTATTTAGGTTGATTTTTTAATTTCTGAAGTATGTTTATAGAAACCATTCTAGCGGAGTAAAACCTCAAATCATAATAAATTTTAACGACTCCAATGACTTGAAGCTTTAGTTTTTAAAACACTGTGATGGAGCCCACAGGATAGTGTTATCTGCTAGGAATAACACTCGATGCGCCTGGTAAAATAAAACGTGTAAACCGAACAGCCTTAATTACTGACTGTCACGTTTGCTGTTAACTTTATCATACATCGAATTGGGCCTCTACAATAATCGAGAGGTTGACTGAATACTTACTGGCTAGTTCCGTAATCGTGTGACCCTGTTTTTGAATTGTCAAATCTTTCATACGCCTGAGAAGAGAAATTAGAAAATATCTCGACAAATGTTTGTTGAATTAACTTTACCTCTATAAAACAACACAAGAAAAGAAATCCAAAAAGTAAATCAAATGCTGCATAACATTAATGATTTTTGTTTCTCTCACTTTGTGCCTCTGTCATTCATGATCAAGTAGCGTTGTACAAGTCATACAGCTTACCCGAATGTGGTCCACATTTTGCAACCTGAATTGGTCTCAACGGAACAGCTACGGTACCTCACCACACAGAGATCTCAATGGCTTGGTTCGGTTCGTTGGCTGCTTGAATAAAAACCCTGCAGTGCCAAGACGCTTAAGACTGTGGTTTTTTTTCGCACAAACTACGACGACCGTGGTAGCTTTCGATTTCCACCATGCCACGGTTTGGCTGAACCACTTTTCGAATACTCGCCAGTGAACACTGTTGTTATTTTTTGTCAGCTGCGAAACACGCACACCAAGCAACAATTCAGAAGAAAAAGCACGCAATTTTAATTAAGGGTTGCCTTAGGGTTGGCTACTGACCCTAGAAGAGTTCAACTACGTCATCATCACATATGAACGTTCCCACAATTGTGCGGTGACAGTGATCTAGTTCGAATGCAAAAAACGATTGCCCAACACTCTCTAGGACGAATTTAGCAGCAAGTGTTTCAAAGCTTCTGGAGGGTGAACGATTGAATAGAAAATTTAAGCTCCAACTTTGCAGCTAGCTCTCGGTATTCGAGGAAACAGGTTTGGCGCTTAAAAGAGACTGCCGGCCCCTGAAGCTTAACCGAATCGACTGGTTTCGTTCATGTGCTTGTTAAAAGCGCGAGACAAGACTGAACATACAGCTTACTGATTCAAGTTGAAAAGTAAACAGTAAAGAGAGAAAAGACGAAACTCATGGAGCAAAACAAACTTGCATTACTCTCCTGCATTGTAGGCATAACAATTAACTGAACTACAATGAGTCTGGCTTTTAGGAAATTGAAATGCACATGAAATTTGTGTTAATGTCCGGTTTTAAATTTTAACATTTCTTAGGGTAATATCTCAGCACATCTAAATTTGAATTACATTTTACACAGACAATAGACAATTTTGTTTCAAACTATGAGATTTGCATTAAACATAGAATGAAATTAGAAAAATCGTTTGAAACACTCAACTGAAAAATGATGATTTTGGAACTTTGAGTCTAAGGGATCCATTTTTTGTTTCATCAGAATTGTAAAGATTACAATCTAAAAATATGGAATTCGGCCCAGTCAAAAATTGAGATTTGAGGTAAAGTTTACAAATATCTAATGGATTTAATCTAATGGATTATAATCTTTACTCCTTTGAATCCAAACACCTCATCTGATAGCAGAGTTATTAGAATAATTTCAACTGGAATATGAATCTGATGTGTGTAACTCGAAGATAACTTTCACAACGCACTTTGCGTTGAATCATTAATTGAAATCGACATAAGAGTTAACGACTTTTCAGCTTTCCATAAAAAAATTTGAGCGGGCTCTTTGTGTACGGTTAACTTTGTAAGGATTGAAATCGAAAAAAAAGCAACACTTTGTTTTGTGAATAGCTTTTGAATGCATGGATGAAAATTGATGAAATTTTCAGTAAAGCTACCTAGTAAAATAATGTATACGTGTACAAAATTTGGTGACAATATGTCAAGTGGTTTTTAAGATAGCGTCCAATACTGAAGATCATTGACACAATTTTTTGGGTAAGATCGAGAAAAATCCAGAAAAGTGCCAAAGTTTACATGGCAAATCGTTTAAAAAGTCCTAGAGGATCCAATAGTGAGCTAAATTTTGAATAAAAGTTAAGATGATTGATTTCATGAAGTTAAGGAATGTGAATTTAAGGTGAATACGAAGATATCAATAGAAGTGGTAAAAAAGATAAATTTTTATGACTTGTTCATCTAGCTGACAAATAAACAGGACTGACTTCAATTCTACAAGGTAGAAATGCTGCCCACCGATAAAATAAACAAAATACGGTGGTCAAATCGTGCGCAAAACAATTAGACTTCTAGTAAGGAAAGATATTTGGAAAACATTCTTAATGGAGAGCAAAACGAACTCTTTTGCTTTCCAACCAGACACTTTTTGTTGAAAAGTCTCGCCTGTGATTCCCGGAGATAAACAAGTAGAAAAAAATAAAAAAAATAATGTTTAGTACTAAAGGAGGCTAACGATCTGTAGAAACTGAACTGTGGAACTTCATAACGACTGACACGATGATGGCTAAAAATACAAAGAAGACTGCCTTCAAATGCGACAGTTTTCTTCAGCACTCCAATAGGTTTCACGAAGTTTATACATACATACTCTGTTTGGATCTGGAATCGTGCCATTACAAAAAAACTGTGGTGGAGTGATAAAAAGTCAAATATGTTGTTTTTTGCCGAAGGAGGACAATCGGCTAGATTTATTATTATTCGACCAAATTCAAAAATACATTTCAAATTATTTTGAAGGGTGGTTCATTACAGATGGGGTACGTGTTATCCAAAAATTAAAGTCGAAAAACTTCTTCATTGGCCGCTAGCTAAACATCCATGTATTCAAAAGTTATTCACAAAACAAAGTGTTGCATTTTTTTCGAATACACTCCTTATAAATTAATCGCATGCGGCCATTGGGTTCGGGCTCTGCCATGTGCGGCCCACGAAACTTTTCTCAAATTGAATTCAATCTATCGACTTTTTCCTGCGATAGATTGTTCATTATCACTAAACCGAAGAAAGTGATATGCCGGTGATTTTATCAACATGCACTTCACTTGATTGCATTTGCATCTGTCTACATAGGTACTACATAGATAAAAATTTCAGAAAACCCTAAAACAAATAAAAACGAAATACTAGAAATATTAAAAAATATCTATAAACGAGATGTAAAATGACAAAAATAACAAATATGTATGTTACAAATTATTACACATGTTATACCTAAACAAAAAAGATCCTAAATGGGTGTATAACATAATAAAAAATAACAAAAATTACTTACAATTATACGAAACTTGATGAAAAATGGCGTTGATAAAAATAACAATGGTTTATTCTAAGTAATATGTGAGAAAAAAGTTTATGAAAAAACCATTTGATTTTGGCACGGTTTGATTTTGGCAACACAAAGTTTTCGAGCGTTTTGTCAAAAACGAAAGGGTCCTGTATTTAAAGCATTTATTGCGTTCTTTTAATGGCATTTGTGCAATAGATATATCTGCCTCGAACATTATAGCGAAGTTTGTTATTATTCAGATTACATTTTATTATCATTTTCTAACTATCACTTTTAAATTCAAAATCCACGAAAGCGGGTCGTAAAAGCAGGTAGATTTTTTTTTTGAAAACCCTGTCAAAAACCTGGCATTTGGTTTCAAAATTTTCAATCTAAAGCCTGGCAATATGCGGACAACTCTGAGTAAAATTAAAGTATTAATCGAACAAAATCTAGAGAAAGATGAGTGAAAATAGAATTAAATTCAAATTTTTCAAAATTTATTCAACTTCAATTAACTGAAAATAATTCTGAAAATTATTTTTTGCATCTTTGCATATAGAACTTTAAAACTACCATAATTTTGTTTTAATTTTTGCCGAAATTTGCGACTAATGTTAATAAGTCTGGGTTTTCATAAAACCTGGGTGTATCGACAGAATAAACCATAATAAAATCATAATAAAGCTTTTAAGTGTTAGTTGGCTTAATCTGTGTTACTTGAGTAGTAAGTATTGACGATTTTCCAGTTTTAACCGGATTAAAACTGGACATACGGCAATGCTTACTAACCAAGTAACACAGACTAAGCCAACTGACACTTGAAAGCTTTATTATGATTTTATAATGGTTTTACTCTGTCGTTACAGTTACAGTTATATTTTATGAAAGTTTGGATTCTTGGTCCAGAATGAGAATTTAGTGAGACAAACTTGAAAACACAGAAACTAAGGTGTCATCGGCAAAGATGCTCATCAAAAATTAACTTTAACAATACAGTATAAGTATTAGGGCGTGTCATTTTTTTTCATGATTTTGACATACACTCTTTTTTAATTGAAAAGATAGCGTTAAATTATCTTCTACAAAATTGCAGTCAATAACTTGTAAGACAACTTTGTCAAATACATCAAATTTATGTGACGTTTAGGAAGCGCGCTATGATATTTCCAACGTTGAAATTTTAAAGCGTGTCTTAAAAATCAGTTTTTCAGCTCTAACTCTATTTAATAAATTTATACGTTAGCTGTGTCTTCTAAGCACTTTTATCAAACCAAAATACTTTTTTTTTTCTCGGACAGCAAATGTCTATCTTGAAGCATTCGTTAGTGATGAACGCTTTTTCTATCAAAAAGATATATTTTTCAAACTGGCATATCTCAGATTGAGGTAAACCAAAAAAATTAACAAAGATAGCTTTGCGTAGTTCGAATATCAATCTATTATTTCTGTAATTATCCCAGATCGTCTTTCTTTTGGACCTTTAAAAATAAACAATCTGCATCTTTGAAAATTTGCCACATTATAGAGGAGACTCTTCTCTATCCAACGCACTATTCAGGAAAAAATCGATCGGGGGGTCTAGATCAATTTTTTTTCTTGGACATCTGCGAACAACATACACTAGTAAAATACACGAGCAAAACAATCAAGTAATCGCTAATAATTTTCCCTAAGAACTTCAAATTTTACATTTTTGAGTCTAAATGTGTTAAAATTCTTTCAAAAATAAGTATTAACCTAAACAATATTGATAAAAATAATTTGGAATCAAAAGTGTTGGTAAATATGTGAAATTTTGGAGAAAATTTGAAAACTAACAATAAAAAGCATCTAGATTTAGTCGTGAAAATAACTGGTAGCACTGTATCAGATTATAAAGCACGGTGATAATGGTTAATTTTTTATGATCATTTCTAACGAAGACAGAATGTTGTTTTAAGTTGAGTGAACAAAGTTACAATTCAATCCTTCTGCAATATATGGTTTCACCCGGGAAAAACCTCCTTTCCAACTCGATTTTTATAAGTTCCAGAAATGGGACGAGGCTCTAGGTGGTAGTAAATAATTTATTTTAAATTAAAAAAATAGAATACTGAGTGTTTCATAAATCGTTCTCTAAGATTGAAAGAAAAAGTACTGGTCCTACAAAGGTAACGTGAGTTTTAAATCCGAAAATCACATTTTGGCAATGTATTATGGAATGATTGAATTTTAACATTCTTCACTCAACTCAAAACTACATTCTGTCTTCGATAGAAATGATCATAGAGAATACACCTTTATAACCGTGCTCTTGTTAATTTGCTACACTGTTGCCAGTAAATTTTAGGCTAACTTTAAATAATTTTTATTGTTAATGTTCAAATTTTCTTCGAAATTTTACATTTTTGCCATAGTCTTTGATTATTTTTTTTTTTTTTTTAGAGTAGGCAATGACACGCACGCTAATCGCACGCGTTTTTCTTTCGGTCCGCGAAAATATTACAAAATTTTAATTTCCAGTACGTAATTAGAAATGGCTTAAAGTTAATTAGAAATGGCTTAAAGTGGAAGTTGGAAGGAAGTGCAGAAGTTTCCACCGTAGTTTCCGTAAATTTAGAGACCCTTGAAAATAACACATATAAATTAATTGTGAAAGCCTCGAACGAATAGCGAGAAATCGGCTATGATGTGTTTTACTTGGCCCTTATGCGGTCTTCACAAATGTATTTTTCCTGCGCCCGGCTTGCTGCGATCGTTTTTTTTCCTGCGATTCACCTGTACCTATCCGAATGATTAGAAGGTTAAATGAATCGAAAGACATCTGTTCCGATTCGTTTCCATTACAACGTGATGCCTACTTCCGCTCTTTTGGAAATGTGGTCCCCGAATAAGAAGGATGAAAGGATTAACACAAAAACATAGGTGAGATCATTCCTTATATTAAATTGCATTAAACATTATATTCATTCACCATTACATACAAGTCTTCTTCTTCTTCTTCTTACATCAACATGGCCAAAACATGTAGGCATCCTGGAAAATGGGAGACTTGCGTCTATCATTTTTCTTTTCAGCGTATTACCTGTTACATATTCCTATGCATTGCAGATAATACTACGGCCAGGCCAACCATGTGATGAAAACCGCGAAAGATACAGAATACAGGGGCGGAATGAAGCGTGGAGATCCCTACCAAACGCTTCATATAATATTTTGAATATGGAAATACCTAAATATGAATTTGTCATTTGGGAAAGTATATATGGAATATTGATACATTAAATGCTGTTAAGGAATTAGGAAATTACGATACCTACCAACATTATACTCACCGCAATAATAATTACAATATAGAATATTAAATTTGGGTATCTGTAGATCAGCTATTTTGCCTTCGTATCTTTCCGTCTACTCTGTGGATAGTATGAGGGGTTAATGATCAGAAAAATTTTAGTAAACGATTGAAACACAAAGCATCTTATTTCCATTGGCTTTGTAACCTGCAATGCAGCCTTTTGAGTTATGTAGCTTGATACAACCTGAGACTTCGTTTGTTTAAATCCGTGAACACCCCTCCATTTAAAATTAGATTAATCCATTCAAACGAAATAGAAAGCGAATTGAATATTTTTGAATAATTGTAAATTTCTACTTAGCTGTGGTTTTCCGTCTTCAAGCGTTTGGTACTCAAACGCATCCATCGTGTACCGCCTACCGCAAAACCTAGGAAGGAATACGTTGCTTGTGTTGCTCGGTCAATCGAAGTAGGCTGTTCGAATTTTCACCGCACCATTCCAGAAGCTGCTCGACTTTTGAACCAGCTTTTTACAACTTTTTCTCCAATAAAAACTGCACCAAGTGAAGTTTCAACAAAACCTGCAGCACAATGCACCCTCTTAACTGACCCAATTAATGTAAGCCGGTGTCCTTTAATGCACAAATATTCGCTATCAAACCCTCCTCCACAGCGTATAGCCTCAGCAAAAAAAAATCAAAATACACAAACATTCTCTCGTGTCAGCCCGCTCATAAAACGTTCGTATTTTTTGTTTTAACTATTTCCTTCTAATTCAATTTTCATTCCGCACCTGCACACATATTAAGCACTTCACTCAAGTAATCAACCCCGAATTTCTCTGCTCTCCCAGATTCTCACTAATCAATCACTGCTCTTGGAAAAAAAAAACAAGGCGGAGCCCGATTTCATTTGAAAACAGCTTGATTTTAACACAAATCACAAATCGACCATCATTAGCAACCAAGACTCCAAGCTACCAACTCCTCGATTTCTTGCAAATTCCACTTTAATTAATTTATTAAATCGAAAAAAATGCAGCGCAGCGAGAAAACAGAAAACGCGTCCGCATCCAATCAAGGCCTACTCGGAACTCCCATTCACCATTACATACAAGTCAATCTTTTACTAGAAAGGTTAAGGTGATAATTTTGATATAGGTAGTAAGACGCATATATCAATATTATCAACCTTAACCAATCAAAGATGTAAAAGATTGAAAGTCTATTCATAATCACATGACCCTTTTGGCCATGTGGCTATGATTCGGCGGGACTTATTGACAAGGAAAGTTATCTCGGAATGTGCAGCTGCCATTCTGAAATGGGTTTCTGGAATTTCAATAGAGCTAACACCACCAGCACCCGCGGTTGAGCAATTTTAATCAAATCGATTAATATCGTCTCTTTTGCATAACATATGTACCTGCCAACTCAGGGGGTCGTTGATTAGATCATACATACATGGATCATACATACATACCCCCTTATTCTGCGCCGCGCGTGAGGTGACGATAGTCGAGTCGAGTCGAAGTCACGTGAGTCTTGTCACCTTATTCTCGAAGCCGATGTGACAGAGCATATGATTTGTGCCTCACGGTGACTACTAGATTAGGATAAGAACTCAAAAAGTTCATTCTAAACGACGTTTCTCACCTAAAGCGACTGCTGGAATCGGGTGACTCGACTATCGTCACCTCACGCGTGGCGCAGAATAAGGGGGATAGTCTTTGATTAATTTTTTCAAAATTGTTTAAGTTATTATTCACTTGTGAAGGAATCTTAACAAATCTTAGCTCAAAAATGTCAAATTCGAAGTTCTTAGGAAAAATTATTAGCGAAAACTTCAAAATTGTGTCCGTGTATTTTGTACGCACATCTTAAAAAAGTTGTTCTATATCCCCGATCGATTTTTTTCCTGAGTTAGATAGGAGAGAGTCTCTTCTTTAATGTTGCCAATTTTCATAGATGTCGATTTTTTTTTCTTGAAATTGTTATAAAAAGACACCGTGAGCTACGTTATTTTATTAAATAGAGTAAAAATCCCAAGTATGTTAATTTTCAATACAAAATAACTCATTAGAATAGGGTTGCCATTCGTCCCGCACAAGCGGGACATGTCCTGGTTTTTTGTTATGTTGTTATTCCGCTGTCCCGCTTTTTCATCAAAATGTCTCGCTTTTTTCATTGAGAACTTCATGGAAAATTATAAAAAAGTAAAATTTATCGAGATAAAAAGGTGAACTCTCGTGAAATCAAAAAGAGAAACTTCTACATCTTCGAGGTGAAACTCACCTCACAGCGAGGTAAACTTTACCTGAATCGAGCTGGAACAAAGGTACATTTCGCCAAGAAGGAAGGGTGAATCCAAAAAAAGGTAGCAAGGTGAAGTTTACCTGAATAGAGCTGGATGAGAAGGTACAATTCACCTAGAAAAAAGGTAAATAAAAATAATCTCCTACCTATTTGCCGGGGCCGTTTATGGCAGTTAAGCAGTTTTTTTTTTATCCAGAAACAATTTTTGCATGGGGTCCGAAATATGTATGAATCGGAACAAAATGGTAAATATAAATAGCTTTATATTTTAGCTAGTGTTGGGTTTCGGACATAGAAGAATAACTCCGTATATAGTTCTCGAAACTATTTAGTTTATTACTTGCGATAGTACCGAACGCATCTAAAAAGCGACCGCACGCAACTTCGGCTAGACAAGAACTGACGAGTCTGTGTTGGCATTGTTGCCAGTTTTCCCACCCTTCAATACACGCTCATTGTAGGTTTATTATTATACATTTAAGTTCTAAGCTCAATACACTACATTCCTCCTTCACTTTATTTTTTTTTAATTTGTTTATTAATTAACACAATGAGTAGTCTTTTAGATATGTTGGTTTTTGATGAGTCCTCGAAGGTCGTTTGTGTTCATCTTCGTTCATCGTCTCTTCTCTGTATTCGTCAAGATTTCCCTGCTCTGCTTTTGCCAACCCTGGATTCGTTTGGGGAACTATTGGTTTAAGATGTGCTACATTCCGGTGGTAGATACGGCCAGTATCCGAAGAACGTAAAGTTGCATCGGTTCCGTTTATTTCAGTAATGACAAATTCTTCAGGTCCAAAAGTTGTTGAAAGTTTATTATCCTTCGCGATTCGTTTTGCAACCACGATATCTCCCTCCTTCAGTGTTGATGGAGTTGCGTGACGACGGTTATTTCTGTACTCGGCTTCTTGTAATTTCTTTGACCAATCACGATCCCGTACCTCCTCTTGATCTAGATCCCGTTGTTCTACGAAAGTTGGAAGTTTGTCACGTAATACCCGCCCAAACATAAGAGCCGATGGAGCGACACCAGTTGTTGAGTGTGGAGTAGAATTGTACATGAGCAGGAAGCTTCTCAAATCCCAAATCCAATCTGTACTATTTGTTTCCTGGCTTATCTTCAAATGCTTGAGAATTGTCCTGTTTGCCCTTTCCACCTCCCCATTGGCTTGGGGCCAGTATGGAGTCGTTTTGTGAAGTCTAATTCCGTATTCCTTACAGTAGTTTGCCATTTCTTCGCTCACAAATTGGGGTCCATTATCGGATCTTATTCTTTCCGGTATACCAAATCGACAGAACGTTTCGTGTAACGCTCGTATAGTAAGTTTTGCTGTAGTTTGTTTCATAACGACTGCTTCTGTAAATCTACTAAAGTAATCTACAAGAACCAGTAGACTGTGGCCTGATGGTAGTGGACCCATAAAATCGATAGCAATATCCGTCCAAGGCTTGTCTGGCATTCTAGACCGTTGCAATGGTTCGGGTGCTCCCAAAGTCGAAACCAACGTGCACTCTTTACAGCTTTTAACTCGATTTTCTACCTCTTTGTCTATTCCTGGCCACCAAACCTTTTGGCGTAACCGTCGTTTCATCGCTGCAATTCCCGGATGAGCCTCATGGGCTAATTCTATTATCTGGGCTCTCAGACTTGTTGGAATTACTAGGCGATTGCTTCTTAACAGAACATCTTCTGTGGAGTAAAGTTCGTTAACATATGGTTTGTATACCTTAGGCATATCGAGATCTGAATGTGCATTTAGGGCTTTTATAATTAATTGGATTTCCTCATCCTTTGCCGTCTCAGAAACAACTTGAGTAAAAGTTATTGCGGTTGGCACTGCGTGTTCAACTATGGCATTGAGAAACCTTTCTGCCTGCCCATCAAATAATTTACCGGATGCTACTGATAGCCTTGATAAAGCATCAGCAATGTTTGATGCTCCTGAAATGTGTTCTACATCAAATGAAAATGCCTGAAGCCGCAGAACCCATCGTTCTATTCGGGCACAAGGTTTAGATCTCGGACTGAATAAAAATTTTAATGCTTTACAGTCAGTTAGAAGGATGAAATTGATTCCTTGTAGATAGAGCTGAAATTTTTCGACGGCCCAAACCAGAGAAAGAGCCTCTCTTTCGGTTTGAAAATATTTCTTCTCTAGGTCTGTTAGTGCTTTGCTGGCGAAAGAAACTGGTCTTAAAGCTCCATTTTCATCTTGCTGAAGCAACACTGCTCCTAAACCAGTTGGACTTGCATCTGTAATTAGTTTAGTTTGATTTTTAGGATTGAAAAATGCCAAATAATCAATTTGACAAAGGGCTTCTTTGATAGTTTCGAAGGCCTCAGTCAATTCTGGAGTCCACTTGAAGGAAATGCCTGATCGAATCAAAAGTCTTAATGGTTCAGTTTTACTAGCTAGGTTTGGTATAAACTTGCCAACATATCCCACTAAGCCCAAGAAACTTCTCAATTCGGCTGCGTTTTGCGGCTCTCTAAAATTTTTGATGGCTTCAACTCGACTTTCAGTTGGTCTGATACCCTTTATCGACAACTCATACCCTAAGAATTCTAATTTATCGGTGTTAAACACACATTTCTGTTTGTTCAACAAGACATCATACTCGTTGAGACGTTGTAACAAGGCAATCAGCCTTTCATCATGTTCCTTCTGAGTAGTTCCAAATACTACAACATCATCCAAATAGACAACGACTCCACTCAATCCTGCTAAAATGGTTTCCATCACCTTTTGAAATGCTTCTGGAGCACAGCATACTCCAAACATAAGACGTTTATATCTATGGAACGAAAAAAAAAATTAAAAATAAAAGTTGATAATAAAACTCTTGTTGAATGAATTGATTTTTTTTAAATTTTTTTTTTCCAACGGTATTTTACATTTTCATAAAAATAGTTTAATCTACCTGAATAGACCATACTTGGTAATGAAGGTAGTAATTTGGCGTGATTTTTCGGAGATCTCCACCTGATGATATGCATCTTTAATATCGATTTTTGAAAACCGGACTGCACCGTTAACTGATCCTAAAAGTTCATCGACCAGTGGAAGTGGATGGGTTTCACGTAGAACAGCCTGGTTGGCACGACGCATGTCAATGCACAACCTCACTTCTCCGGAGTCTTTGGTTATCGGAACCATCGGAGAAACCCATGGGGATGGTCCATTTACTCGTTCAATGATATCCTGATCCAGCAAAAGTTGTAATTTATTCTCGATCTTCTCTTCAAAAGCTATCGGGGGACGTCTGTATGGCTGTTGAACAGGTTGTACATTTGGATCGATAGGAATTTCAACTACTACACCTCGGATTTTGGGAAAGGGTTTCTTTTGGGATTCGATTGCTGCTACTCCATATCCAATTTTAAGTACTCGTAGATCCTTGGCGGTTTCGTCGCCCAACAAACACTGTTGCCCGTCTTCGGCAACATAAAAGTTCGCCTTCACTTGATACGCTCCAGCTTCTATGATTGCAGTAAACATTCCCGTCACTTTTATTGGTACGCTTGATCCGTAAGCTACTAGGTTACGGTCCACCATTGTGGACATTTCCAGTACTTGAACCTTTTCGGTCTTCATCTGTTCCCATACTTCGCGAGTCACAATGTTAGCATCTGCACCAGAATCTATCGTCATCGGGATTTCCACACCCCCTACGATAAATTTAAAAACGTTCTTGCCCATCGCATAGAAAATATAGTCATCGGACAAATTACCAGCAACCCTATCTTCGTTCAATGCACGAATCTGTTTGGCTTTAGGCTCAAAATGTCGATTTCCTGGACCACGTTTTTGACCTAACCTTTGGTTATGTTCTCGGGGATAACATCTCTTTGCCCAATGTCCATACTTTCCACATTTTCTACATGTCGAACCTTTTGCCGGGCATTCTTTGCTTCCCTCAACATGTCCTCTTTTACCACAAGCATAACAAGTGAAACGGGGGTTTGGGAATCCATTTTTAGAATAAAATTCATTTCGTTGGAATGTTTTCTGGATCCCCTGGTTGTTGCTGAATTTAAAATGCTGGTTTTTGGAAATCGAACAAACATCGTTATGGGGGACGAAACTAGGCGCTGTTGTGACGAATTTTCCTGATTGTTGCTTGGCTTCAGCCATGCTAGTTCCCAACGCTATAATTTCATCAAGACTTCGATCCTTTTGTAGTAGCTTGGAACGTAACTCTGCCGATGAACATCCTTCAGCAATGCCCTGCGCGATAAGTTCATCCACTACTGAAGAGTGGTACTCACATCTCGAAATTTGCTTCCGGAGACGCATAACAAAATCTGTAAAACGTTCTTCTGGTCCCTGATTGATCTGATTTAGAAGATGTCTTTCATACGTTTTACGACGGAATGGTTCAAAATATTCATCGAGACAATTTACTGCCACATCATAAAAAGGGGGATCTGGTACTACATACGAAACTTTATTTACGCCCGGTAGATGTCGCAATAATTCTTGAATACCTGGACCCCCTAGATAAGCCAATTGTGCGCGTTTCTCCCGCTGTGTCAAAATTCCTTGTGCCACAAAAAATGTTTCCAAGTCAAGTTTCCAAATTTCCCATTCCGTCGGAAGTCGACTAGTTTCCATAGAAACATCAAAAGGTTTAATACGACTGTTCATCCTGTAAATTAGAAAGATCCATCTTATTTCACAACTTTTAATAAAAATGTGTAAAGTTGTTTTTTTTTATCCCCCAGCGTTTCCGAATCTTGAATTTCGATGTAGTTTTAATTTCATCACTCAAAATCAGTATTATAATCATTTTCCCACTTACCTTTGTCAACCAGTAGTTAGCAAACAGTACCGTTATTATTATGTTACACTGCAGCAAGTCCCGTTGGTACCTAACCAAAGAGTTCATCAGCTAACTCTGGCATCACTCAGTGGTACAAAACCAAATAAAAATTGAACTACTTTTATTTATTTGGTACACAACCATCTCTTTGAATTCAACTACTTCCCACTCTACGGTACAAAACCGATATTTAAAATGGTACAAAACCACTCATCGCTTAGTGATACGGAATCAATTTCACTGATACACCTCTTAATTTTTTTTTGTTAATTATTTCTCTTTTTTTCTGTGGTACAAAACCTTTTTTTTTCTAAATATCCTCTGGCACCAAACTATTTCTTTTCTCACCTGGTACAAAACCATTCTTTTTTCCTCTCCCAGTACAAAACTGTTTCTTTTTTTCTCTTCCGGTACAAAACCGTATCTTTGCTCCTCCTGGTACAAAACCGTTTCCTTCTTTTTTCTTCCTCCGGTACAAAACCGCTTTTTTTCCTCTCCCGGTACAAAACCGTTTCTTTTCCTCTTATGGTACAAAACCGTTTCACTTTTTTTTAAGCCCCTTTTTTTTCTTCGCCATAGCAATTACTTTCTTATGGTACAAAACCATTTATTCGTATTCAGGTACAAAACCATTTGCTTCACTTACCTACCTACAATTTCTCTTCAATTGTAACACAATTGCATTCATCGCTGCCATCATAATCAGCCACCGAAATACTCAGTCGGGTTCGTAGGCGCGATTGTTTTTCTCAGCACAAAAACAAAGTGCCAAACTTGTTTACGTTATGCTTCTGGCTTTTCCCAAGCCCAAGGTAAAAAATTCCTTTTTTCACCATTTCTTTCCTCTCTTACGCACAAACATACACAAAGGCCAATATGCCCTTCTCAACTTTTTCTACACCATTTTTATTCCCCTGGATCACACACTCCCACATACACCAATATACCACATTTACTTTTCCATGCACACGTTTTTCTTTTTTTTTTTTTGCATCTGGCGTTTATTTCTCACTATTGATATTCCAAGTAGGAAAATAACCATCGAAACCGCTGGGAGGTAGCACATATACACACAACTCTTTTTCTCTACTTACTTCTGTTGGGCTTAGCCCGAGCCCCAATTGAACGAAAACGAGAAAAACGTGGATTTCTCTCTCCTACCGCAAATCGCCCCAGCAAAAATTAACCAAAATCGCCGTGATTCCTTTCTTTTCGCGCGGATTCGAATCTAGTCCTCGTCGTCAATGTTGGGTTTCGGACATAGAAGAATAACTCCGTATATAGTTCTCGAAACTATTTAGTTTATTACTTGCGATAGTACCGAACGCATCTAAAAAGCGACCGCACGCAACTTCGGCTAGACAAGAACTGACGAGTCTGTGTTGGCATTGTTGCCAGTTTTCCCACCCTTCAATACACGCTCATTGTAGGTTTATTATTATACATTTAAGTTCTAAGCTCAATACACTACAGCTAGCATCTATTAATGATTCTTGTTTATGTTACAGATAGACCAAGTAAGCTCGAAAGGTAAAGGGCATAAATGTGCTTATACAGGAGGATCCAGCGGCCATGATGGCGAAGAAGAATGCGAAAAAGGTGACCGAGAGGAAGCCAGGAGTATTTCTCTGATAAAGGAGCAAAAAGTAGATTTCCGAGCCGGATTGCCACCGGCTTGTCTTTTGGTTTTATTTTTAATTGATGAAACCCGCCAAAACATAGGATTTATCTTTTAGTCAGTGAATAGAAAAACGGTACAATTTTGTTCAGTAAATCTCGAAAACATAAAATTTACCTTTTTTCTAGGTGAAAAGAATAAAGGTGCAATTCACCTTTTTCGTAGGTAAATGAAAAAAAAATTACCGTTTTGTTAGGTGAATGAAAAAAAAGGTAAAATTTATCTCGAAAAATAGGTGGAAAAAATCACCTCCGCTTCTCGGTGAATTAACCTTTCTTATTCATTTTCCGTGTTTTACAAGGTTAACTGACTTATACTGGAAAAAAAAAAATTAAAAAATTGATTCTCAATTAGTAATTCTGTGATGAACAGAAAATCTTTCAAATAAGTCTCTTTTTTTTTAAATAAACAACATTTTTCATAGTTTGTATAAAACAATACTAAATAACTCTAAACTCTAAATATATGAATAACTCTAATTTCTCTTAGTTAAATTCCCTTATATTATAAACCACTTTTCTCGATTCAGTTATCCAAAGTACATATATAAAGATGGGAGTCTTCTTAAGTTTTCAAATTTTTAAATAAATTATTAAAACAAACTTATTTTTGTTCAAATCACACAAAGGTTTTTTACGCGGTGTCAAATTTGCCGTTTTCATGTACGACTTGAAATATTTTCTTTCAAATAATGTGTTAATTCGCGAGGACCGTGGAAAATTACGATGCATATGGCAAAAAACCGTGTAAAATGAAGTCATGTAAGAAAAACTGAGCTAAATCAATCTGCGTTATAAAATTCTTAGTGTACTTTCCATGAACAACTTTGTCTGATGCTAAACGCATAAGTTTGGGTACACAATTAAGCTTTCAATTCAAGATTTTCTTAAATGTTCCGCTTTTTTCGGCTTTCTCCCGATTTTTTCTTGAAAAGTCCCGCTTGTTCCTGAAAGTATCTAGCAAGCCTACATTAGACTGACCCTTCAAAGAAGAGCCCTCTCATTTGTCGTGGAAAAGTCGCACTTTCAACGAACAACAAATTGTTAAATGCAATAAAATAGTTTAATAAGCGATTTAGCCCCCTTTTGTTACCATTTTGGTCAAATTTACACAAATATTGTTAAATAAAATTTCAAAAAGGTCATTTTCCTTGCGAATTCATTTCAACCAAATAAGATTTCAAATACCAGCGGAACGACAAAGTGGATAGAAGTCAAGTCTGCTATGGCGATGCTGTTATGAGATCGAATCTCTGTAATAATATTTTATTCCAGCGTATGAAAAACCAAATCACAGAATTGCACATCCGTGTACACGAGAAAACCAGGTTCCATACATTTTTGTCTGATCTCCTTTATCATAAAAAGACTTCAGATAATGTGAAACTCTTTGAAATTTTGGAAATATATTTCTGTAATTTTAGAGCCTGATTTGAGAAAAATATTTTTTTTAATTTAGTGGAATTACCGATTTTCTGTAATTTCTATTTTAAGTATCAAAATTTGCAACTATACAGGAATTCAAATATGATTCTAAAATTTTCTCGAAAATTATTATAAATAATGTTTAAATTCTTATTTCGATCATTCCTTTCTAGAATGAATCGTCTATTGGTAAACAATAAATGGAATGTGATATTTTGATCTCCCCCTCTTCGATTACGACGAAGTCGATTTGCTAGAACAAACAAACAAATAACCTAGACCTCAGCTATCTACAACACAACCCACCAACAACCGTCTGTGGTGCTTCAGTTCAGTAAGTTGGAAGGCAAATTGTTCGAATAAACTGATATAAACCGGAATTTAATTCGTTTTTCCGTTAGCTAAAACTTTAAGTGTCGTAATTTCCTTATTTGTTGATAAATCTTCAGTAAGTGTCAGTTTTTGTCACGTACTGCGTAAATTCCTAATCACGATTTGGTATCACAGCACAGCTCAGAAGAGATACAAGAGCACGTGAAAGCTCACATCGCAAGCCATGCACCAACACCAGATACATACTTGAATTGTTTATAGCATCACATTACAAATGGGCGTAGAGTTTGTTTAAAATACTTTTAATTTTTTTTTTTCAAGGATTAAAATAGGATGTTAAACAAAAACAAAAAAAAAAATTCAGGAGGACCCCTCTATTTTTCTTTTTTAACCCATTATGCTCATTCTTCCTCGCGGAGAACCCCTCCTCAATGCTACTCTAGACATGTTTGTTGCACTTGGTAAAAAATACAACACAAGTTGCTAGTTGCAATTTATTTACCCAGACGGGCTTCCAGCTAGTCAAAACAGCCACAGATATTGAACTTCACCTACCCAAGCGAAGTCTGTATCTATGTACCCACAGTACATGCGGTAACTTTTACGCAATCGGCTAGCGCAGATTGGCGATCCAATTAAATTAGCTGAAGGTGTATTAATCTGATTTAATAGTTTCTTTTTTTCAAAAGGAGTTATAAGTAAGATTAAATTATGTTAAAAAAAAATTAAATTAATTTTCATCCGATAAACTTTGGTTTAGGTGTTAAAAACGAATTGAGTCAATCTTAACATATTTTCAAATATTTTCATATTCCTATCTCCAATAATAGTCTTTATTATCCATATCGATTTTTTCTAAACATTATTTGAAATTAGACTTTGAAGTATTAAATTAGGCGAATTCTTGTTTTGAGAGATAATTCTGCACTGTAAAAGTTTAAAATGTACTGAGATTAACTTTTTTGCTGAAGTCTTTTCAGTCCTAATAAGTAAATAGACTAACATTTCAATATTGAAGCAAACTCAACTGATAGCGTTTGGCGCTCTTCAACTCGTATTTATTGGCACCCTCATATTTCGGCATCGTTCGAACTAATTCATTCGATTCGGGCTTCATAAATCAATTTAGATCAATTAAAGCCATCCTCTGGCGGTGGAAATTGTCATGAAACAAAATTCTAAACATCAGCAGCTGTCTTCTGGTGTTGGGATGCTAGTTTTTGCACCAAAGCCACACCTCACTCCTTTTCCAAGAACTCAATCCTTTCAAGGCTAACCGGTACTGGTGCGTGGAACTGAAGAACTTTTTAAAGTTCAAATGATGTAGATATCACAGAACACAGACGATGGTCGAGACTCCCTAGTAATCTGACATTCAAATCTAAACGCTCTGAATATTCGTGAGGCCTGGTAGCTCACCCGTAAATTGCCAGTTGCTAGACCTGCAACAGAAAGGTCCAAGGTCTTTGTCCGTACAGTTTCGTACCAACCAAGCCCATTTTAAGGTTTTTAAAGGCTATAAAAAAGCTTCAAGTCATACCTATGGCAGATGTATACATTAACACGCAGAAGAATCAACCACTTACAAACAGAAAAAAAGACCATTGAAGTGGACGGTCATTACCTGTTATCAACATCCTGAAGAAGGTGATAGCCGGCGGAGTTGCCGTTGCTACCGGTCGGAGATCCATTCTGGTGACCGGTTTTGCCACGAAGAAAATTCATTTTTCCGGAATCAAACTTTCCTGTTTTAGTTGACGATCACTAACAACTTCCCTCAAAGAAAGACACTGGTCAGCCCACCAACACTCGGGTTGAGTTATGAAACTTTCATTTTCTGCTGCAGTACCCCACAAATTGAATAACTCCAGCTGGCTAAGCCTAACACTAACTGCTTTTGATCCGAGCTAATAATAATGCCCAAACTCTCTTAAAACGTAACACTTTGATCCGGGGGATTTGATCGTTCACTTCGCGGTTCGGCAGCAAATCAAAAACCCAATAATCACATGTCGAATGCCTTTCACTGAACCGTGACTTTAATCGCTAACAACGACGACGGGAGAATTCCGCGACGGTCGACTACTGGTGGCTGACTGACTGGGCTGAATGACTGATCTCAGCTCTAGTGAGTGGGCTGCCTGCCGCCTTCCATAGTGAGTCGTATTGACGCATTTGATTTCTTCCACTTCTCTCGCACTGTTTTGATGGAGGCCTAGCTCATGTTTAGTGATAGTAGTGGATACTACACTGGTTGGTAAAAATAAATGGTCGATTTTCAATTGCAGACACTAGAACGATGTCTAAGTCATGGGTAAGACAAAAAAAAAAATCAAATGAGCTTTAAAAATGTTTTTAATTATATATCTATTTATTTAAACAAAACTGAAAAAATAATAAAAATGACCAAAATAACAAAAAATACAAATAAAGAAAAAAAGGCAAAATAATCATGTCGAAAATCTTCAAATTGAAATAAGCTATTTTTGGAAAAAACTTATGTAAACTTATAATTTAAACAGTGAATGGGCAAAAAAGTGTATAAACCGCAAAAAATTAAATATCTCCTTCACTAAAGATTCAAAAATACCTTTTCTCCAGTAAAAACGTAAGAAAAATCGTTTGAATATCATTTCAGACGGCGCACATCATATCAACGTTGATTTGATGCCTTTTATACCTGGCTTTCTTTAAAAATTTAATAATTCGGAAATCTATGTTTAGATTTGAATGTTTTAGACAAAATGAGAGCTTTCTTGTGAAATTTTTCCTTAAAAATCAAAGAATACTGTTGGAGTAACAGAACGCTTTCAAAAAAGGGGGTATAGCATTTGAACCCTTATTTCTCCAATGTTTATTAATATTAAAAAAAACGTATTTATCTTAACTGTTTTTTAAACCAAATAACACTTACATATATGTATGTACAATAGACTGAGTCGATTTGGGGTCATTTTCGAATTTCTCAAACCCTGGGGTCTCAAAAGCTTCGTTTTGGTCCAAAACTCATCCATGATTTTTTGCAGAATTTTTAAGTAACGTTTACATGAGTCAATTTGAACTTTTAGGTTTGTATGGGAAAATTGAATATTTTGTACTGGAAAATCAACATCATTTTTGTTTCTTCTGTGCAGCCGAGCCAGCTGGTGGTTTTTGTGCCAATTTATAAAATTCCTAAAGGAAATTTTCCGCTGAACAACTTTGTCGAAGACCGTGAATTCGTATGTTGATTTTTTAGTACAAAATATTCAATTTTCCCATACAAACCTAAAAGTCCAATTTTACTCATGTAAACGTTACTTAAAAATTCTGCAAAAAATCATAGATGAGTTTTGGACCAAAACGAAGCTTTTGAGACCCCAGGGTTTGAGAAATTCGAAAATGACCCCAAATCGACTCAGTCTAATGTACAATGTGAATAATTAGGGTATCCCATTATGTCTAAGCACGATTTTTATACAATCCTGCTCATTCCGGATAACGACGTCCAAACAGCTGATTTCTGCTGTGTGTTGTTGTTTACAGTTTAACCTAAAACTCTGCGTATCGTAAGCTTCAGTTTTCGTTATTTTCGTGAAAATGAGAAGCATTTTCCCGGGAAAACCACAAAGATATCGTGCACAAATGTTGTACTAACCCCGACATTTCGCTAATTAAGTTGGCTAAAATTGATGAAGAGCATCGGAGCTGTCAAAACGCGATTCGAAAGTATTAAAAAGAGAAAATCAGTATGATGGAAGTTCCTGTGGACAAAACTTTGGACCAAAAATTCATGCGTACCTACGCCAGAGACTGGCTCAGCTCAAGATGTGACCTAAAAAGGGGGATCCCACATCATTGCATGAGATTGGGTCTAAATACACAGAAGCAGCCGAAAAAGGCCGAAGCGAAGTGAATCGTCAAACCAAGAGCTCGTTAATTAAATGATCAACTGCTGTGTTGAAAATCGGTGTGCGTTATCATAAACGACAGACCTATTGCAAGTTTGATTACAAAACGCTTCAGGGTGACCAGTATTATTATTCTATTCGGGATGGCCAAAGTATTGACGAGGCGTAGACATATATTTTTACTAGACTCGGTAAAAAGGCAATCGCAATGGTTTGAAAAGCCATATTTTAGTGTGGCATCAAAAATCGTTAAGATAGTCAAGATAGTCGGGCTGTTTCTCTCTCGAACAAATCATTGGTGACGCCAACAAAATGTTTATGGTGCTGCCGCTCTGCGAGATAAGATGCAAGCTATGCAGCTTTCTTCTCAAGCATTGCAGCTTTCCATTCAAGCTTTGAGTAAAAGCACATCATCGCACTCAAACATTCAAAATCAAACGCATTTTCACTCACACAATGATTGTGTTTATATTGTTTACGGTGATGTAAATTACACTGGTGCACGAGTGTGCGTGTAAAATGTTTGAACTAGAGGTTAAACGTGTGTTACGTCGCCAAAACTTTGAGGATGCCGGTAAGATCTGGTGGCATGCTTTCCGAGCCGTGACTACTGACTACTGTTTTCGCCCAACAGTGCCTTAACCGTCGCCTGTTCTCCATGAGCCGCAAGCATGAAGCCGCCTTAATTGACCTCAAGCAAAACCGATTGAAACTTTTGAGAAATAAGTTTAATTTCACTAATCACTAATCGTAATCGACATTTTCTCAGACAGTCGCACAGCCTGCTTCCATCAGTTTCATTGTTCATGTCATCAAACGAATGCGACAAACACTTACGCTACAGTCGACATCCACATGAATGCAACCTTATACATTCCATGTGGAAAACATCCCTCAGATCTAACCTTTTTTGGTCAGATTTAAGCTTTCATCTCCAATGCTATCAAGGCCACAAAAGCTTAAATCTGATCAAAAAAGCTTGAAACGGGATTCACTAACAATTAGCAAATAGATGTTGGTCACACGTTTTGTAGAGAAATCGTATAAGGTTGCATGCCTCTGTCTACAGCGCGAGAGTGGATGAGTTGGTCGGACAATGTGAAATGATTATTTACGCATGGAATGAAAGTCGAACGACTTACCACTGCAAAGAACGAAATTTCATTTGAAATTTTTCGCTCTTCGATCCTGGATTGCTCAGATTTGTCTGTAAAATACAGACTTTTGATCCTTCGTCCAGATATTGGTCAGACACAGATTTTTCCCAGATTTTTGTTCAGAGTGCCCAGATTTTACAGACTTTTAAAATTGAGTGATGAAATTAATATTCCTGTATGTTGCCAGATAATACTAGAAATCTCACTTGTATGCATTGCTATTTAGTGCTTTTAGTGAATCATTCATTAAAGCTTAATTTTTAAATTTGATCGGCATGGTACGTGGCAAAACAGTGTTTGTTTGTTATATAGTTCTCAACTCGAAAATAACACGAATAAAGAACAACACCAAACACTGGCTTGAACCCACAATCCATTGTATATCAGTTTTCCGTTCGTTTGATGCCCTGTCCTGTCCCCCACTGAACCCCAATAATAGAGTTAAAATAATTTCTATTCAAATAAGGAAGTTTAAAATCTAGAAAAGAATTGTAATATAAAAATCTCAAAACAGTACGAAAAATAAGGAACGAGCTCACCAAATTCAACAGCCTGAGAAGCGCGCCAACAACGGTAAAAGGTTTTTCATCTTCGACTTCTAGTAACATTATTTTCCGGATGGTCCTGATGATTGTTTGTTGTCTTCTTCCGAATTTTTTTAGAATATTCTATTATCTGGCATACTTCACTTCCTTCATTTCGATAACACTCCGAATGCGGAACTTCAGCAACCATTTTGCCAACCCGACGCACATCGCAGCTACCTTAATTATTTCTATGCTCTAGATAACGGTCTGAAGAGGACTCGTTTCCCCAACAAGTAAAAGCTTCCTTCCCCATCATTTTTCACCATTTTGTTCTGAATAAGTTACTTCGAAACTAACTTTTCTCATCCAAACAGCTTTTCCAGATGCTCTTCATTGTGGTGTTAGCATTATTAAGATGCTAGCCATTATATTTATCTTTGAAAAATGTACGCTTTGGTCTTAAGTAGAATTTAGATCTCTTCAAAAAAAACATGAAGTTTCACTGAGAACCTGTATGTGTATGTTCGTTTTTAAGGCTATCCTTAAAATTATTTTTACTGTTTACACCTTTCTCTACAAAAAAAGGCTTTCTTTTAATCACTACGCAACGAGCCAAGCATCAGCGGAAAAAAACCATCTGATTCCAACGATCATAGAAAATGATCAGGAAGTATTATGCACTCTCATCACTTCCTGGGGGTTTTCACTTCCCCCAACCCGGCTTCAAACAAACCAAAAACTACTTCGAGAACTTCAGTCGGTCAATTATCCAAGGGGTTTTCACTGTTTTGAGCTTAAATTTCTATAAAAACTCACGTAAAAACTTTATTTTAATTCAAATTTTCTATGGACGAAAACAAAAACGCGTGCGTCGCCCAAAAGTCAAGGCTTACTTCAAAAGTGAAATACAAATTTAATTTGCTCTTAAATTATGTTTATAGTGTTCATTTAAAATCGTGCTCAGAAATAAAGGGACACAGGACAGGAATTAAGGCTCTTTATTTTTCAAATAATTCATATGGCTTTCATAGTTCTTCAGAATAGATTGTTCATACTTCTGGGTTCCGATGTTGAAAGACGTGGTCTTCTTTATTTGATATTTCACGGTGGTTTACGACGACGATCACCGAAAAATATCAATTGAAGGTCACCATAAAGGCGTACAGGGATCAAAATAAAAAAAAAGGATGTAGTAAGAAGAAACTCAATATTTTCTTGAATTCTTATTTCTGAAGACAGCAGTGGGAAATGTGAAAAGGTAAAATTCTTAAAAAATGATTTTTTGAGATGATAAAATATAGTCAAACATTAAATTTTGGTATAACGAATGTACTGTTAACTTGTTGGAAACCGAAACTTGATTCATATTTTAATAATTTTAACATATTTTTGTGAATTTTTCGAGAAACAATTTTTTTATTTATATTTTCAAAACACTTTCAAGGCAAAAAAAAAATTGAAATATACACTGAAGCTGTTTTTCAACTAAAACCGCAACACAAAGCAGCAACAGATTCCCATCTGGCAGACAAGCGAAATTTAAATAAAATAAGGGGGAAGTGTTCCTAAATGCGCATGTTGGGTAATATGCGCATACAGCCGATTGACGATATGGCTGGAGATTCATCATATGAAATCAGTGCAATTTGAGGGTAATACCTTTTTAACACATGGCATGAACAAATTTAATTGTTATATAAAGTCGAAAAAATTTAAAAATTCAAACAAGATTTTTGTCAGTTTTGTTAGATTTGTTGAACTTTAATTATCGTGCGTACAGATTCTGAGAACAAAAATTTTGATGGTTTTTCTTTCTTATTAATCTGGAAATCGAAAATTCAACAAATTGAAGCTTTTGGCAAAGTTGTAAATGGTAAGATATTGGAATAAGAGACAGGTTCTGAATGCCCATATCAAGGCAGGTTAAATGCCTATATCAAGAAAAATAGATAAGTTTTATAATTTTTTTACTTTTTATTATTGAAACATTAAATCTACGCCCAAATCACGATCTTACAGCGAAAAAAGAAGAAGTTCATACTGATCCGATCAAAATACGACATGAACAAAATATTACCATGAAATATGGTCAAATGGCATACTTAACTATGTTTCATGCAAAAAACTAGTGATGTAAAAAAATTTACCGAAATTTCAGCCTTGACGTATGCTTAGCATCCGTTTCTACCATTTTCAATTGAATAATATCAAAATATTGCAAGTGTTAATGAAATATAGCTTAAAACATAAATATGCGCATTTAGCCCGCCAGTTTCGAAAAACGGCTAATTTGACTTCTTTTATTATAAAACTAGCTGATCCCGTACGAACTTCGTTTCGCTTTAAATCATTGGTACGTCAAAATGAGTTTAGAAAATGAATTCGAAACATTCTTTCGACAATTTTGGGGAAAAAATTCAACAGTGTTTAAAGTCGCTACTATTACTATTACTTGAAATTCAAATTAAACGGTTGATCGGCTTTTTATTAAAATTTATGTGAGAGTGTTTTCTTCTCGATCGGTTGCAAAATCTAGACATTATGGCAGAAACATGTACTATTTGTTTGTGTGCACGACTCTTTTGCTTGACCTTCACACTTAAATTGGTATCAATTAACTGCCTCCAACAAAATTATTGCACAAAACACTGAACTTTTAATGAAACCCTCTTTTTCTGTCCCATGGCCCGAAATTCGATAATTGAAACCAATTTGACGTTCCTCAAAACTCCCTTGTGCCATTTTTTTTTTTCAAATTATATGTAAAATTACGTCAGGAACTTGAAAACAGCGATCAGTGAATATAGACGCCCCTTTAGCCGACCCTTGACACGGAACATGCTACCTGGAGTCAATTGCTCATAGTTTATAATCCTCATCTGAACATTTTCATCTCAATCCGATGCATGATCACGACAATATCACGAAAACAGTGAGCAACTAACATGGACGGCCTTTTTTTGACCACGATTCAAAACTTGACACCTGAAATCAATTATCTTTTCTGTTAACCTCCCATGTGTCAATATTCATTACAATTCTATGCTGAATCAAGAGAGTATCGTAAAATCAGTGAACAGATAATAACCCCATTTGCCGACCCCTGAGTCAAGATTTGAAACCTGAAAGCAAAAGAACGTCCCTCAAAACTCCTATGCGGAAATTTTCATCTCAATCCAATGTAGAATAACGTCAAAATCGCAAAAACATTAAAGTTGGGTATGGACGACTCCTTCAGTCAACTTCTGATCCGCAATTCGAAACTTGAAATCGATTGCTGGTCCCTCAAAACACTCATGTGCAAATTTTCATCACAATCCGGTGTATAATAACGCCAATATCGCCAAAACATCAATCAGTAAATATGGACGACCCCTTTGGCCGACCCCTGACCCTAAATTTGATAACTGTAATCGATTGCTCGTCTCTCAAAAAACTCATGTTCATCACAATCCAATGTAAAATAAAGCCAATATCGCAAAAACATTAATCAGTGGATATGGACGACCCCTTTTGCCAACCCCTAACCCTAAATTTGATAACTGTAATCGATTGCTCGTCTTTCAAAACACTCATGTGCAAATTTTCATCACAATCCGGTGTATAATAACGCCAATATCGCAAAAACATTAATCAGTGTATATGAACGACCTCTTTGGCCGACCCCTGACCCTAAATTTTATAACGGTAATCGATTGCCCATCTCTCAAAACACTCATGTGCAAATTTTCATCACAATCCGATGTATAATAACGCCAATATCGCAAAAACATTAATCAGTGAATATGGACGACCCCTTTGGCCGACCCCTGACCCTAAATTTGATAACTGTAATCGATTGCTCGTCTCTCAAAACACTCATGTGCAAATTTTCATCACAATCCGGTGTATAATAACACCAATATCGCAAAAACATTAATCTGTGGATATGGACGACCCCTTTGGCCGACCCCTTACCCTAAATCTGATAACTGTAATCGATTGCGCGTCTCTCAAAACACTCATGTGCAAATTTTCATCACAATCCGATGTATAATAACGCCAATATCGCAAAAACATTAGTCAGTGGATATGGACGACCCCTTTGGCCGACCCCTGACTCTAAATTTGATAACTGTAATCGATTGCTCGTCTTTCAAAACACTTATGTGCAAATTTTCATCACAATCCGACGGAAAATAACGTTTATAACGTGCAAACAATATTTGTCTTGTATGGACGACCCCCTTCAGAAGGGGTCGTCCAAAAATCTAAAAACATTTTTCATCATTCCTGGTTCTAATGAGCATCCATGCCAAATTTCAGATCTCTAGCTCTTAAGACGGCTGAGTCTATAGAGGACAAACAAACAAACAAACAAACAAATAAACATACAGATAATTGCTTTTTATATAGATATATAGATTATTTTCACAAAAACAGTAAGAGATTTTAACAGAAAAATTGCTTTAACGTATATAAAACAGATGTCCGCTCATGTGTATATAGTTTTCAGACTCCTATCTATTGGAATATGGGAGAAAATGGGTGCTTTCCTTAATATGCGCATATAGCCCGCCTCTCCCCTACTGTCAAATTTTAGCTCATTGCCATTTGTGTGTTCAACTGATTTTTGGTAATTTTGTTATTACAGTTGCAGGGGTTCGAAATATTAGATGCAAAATAAACCGGAAAATAAAAACACCTGTGTTAAATCATCCATAAATCTTTCATATGTACATACGGTTGTGTGTTACGTTTGTGAGTACTTAAGGTATGGTGTGCCACAAGCCATATCTAGGAAAAAGGAAGATAATCGCTCGTACGTATGGTTGTTATTCTGTTTCTAACCTATCTTATGGCATCTATAGCGAAGCACTTCAGGGGAAAGCATCAGCATTGGATTGTCAGAAGTAAACAGCAACAAGCGTAAGGAGATTGTGGGGTTTTTGACTATCAAAAAAACATTTTTAGAAAAAAATTGACGCAATAGAAAATCTGAAAAAAATGATTAATTTAGACTAAAACTTATCTTTAATAACTGATAATCTAATGAGCCTACATGACAACTAAAATAAGAATTTGAATCTTTTTATCTTCATTTATTCATCCTAAATCATGGATTTAGATCTTATATTCTAGTATTAGGGATGAAACGCTTCAAAAAATTAAAATTTTTCAATTTTTGAAATTTCAATGGGTAGATAATGGATTGCACCTGTTTCTGTACGTTTTGTCCCAGATTTCAGTGGAATTCTTTCTCTATTTGATAAACGCTCTAGAAGCGACAAGTGATCCGATGTCCTTTCAGTAAAAAAATTGAGTTCTAAACATTTTGGATAGACGATAGACCTATAATTGAACAAAAACATAATGCATGACGCATTAAACATGAGGGGCATTTAGATAGAAGAAATAGAAAGAAATTGATACTGTCGTTTTCGTTTTTCCTTCTTTAAAACTCTACAGAATATCTCACCGAATATTCATTTCACCGAAAAATTCAAAAGCTTAATTTTTGCAATTCGGCCGTTGGCCGAATACCACTATTCGATACATCTCTAGTTGAAAACTAGAGCTCATACATAGAAAAAATAACTACAGTTCTTGTTCGTTTATCGGACTCTTTTTAATAAATCACGCCCAGTTATCGGACGTTTTTGGGAGCTGAATCCAAGGCCAGTTTTACTAAAAAATCGGACGTTTTGTTAAGATAATTCCAAAAATTCAAGTTTTTTTTTAATATTTCACTAAAAGGAAGCTGTTCATGAATCGATGGTTTTTTTGTGCTCGGCTATGCTATCCATAGCAGACTTAAATGGCGATTTTTGTTTTGTTTCGATAATAGTCGTTTTACCTTCATCATGGCATTTTTGACTTTATATCAACCTTGCAGTTGGCAGATAATTATTGAAAAACTTGTCTTTGGTACAACCACTGACCATACTGACTGGACACTCGATTTCGTTTTCTGGATAATTTTTCCAACAGTACGCAATGTCGATTCCAGAGTGCGCATCGATCGATTTGAAGAAATGCTATCCCAGTTAGGAAATGCCACCCAACTTTAAAAAAAAACAGGCAATTTCTACAATAAAAGCGGGCTAAACAGGTACAATTTTCCTACAGGGCATTTTTTGTCAAATTTTTCAGGTTCCCCACCTGCCGTCGGTGTTGCGTTGCGTACCTGCAAAATCTGACAAAAAAAAAGACAGAAAATGGTTGATTTTTTGTTCTAAGTGTCATATCAGTGTGATCAGTGGTACAACTGTGTTAGATGTTTACTCGTGGGCTCGAAGTCGCGGACATCGGCTTAGGAGGCAAATGAGCTATATCACAAGCCCCCAATGGCAAAATGGTTGTTGCGATCATTCGCAGGAATTTTTTTTTACCATTATGCCCGAAATTTGTCACTATTCACTATTCATGCTTCCACAGCCAGAACTTATGTGTGATCCCGGAGAATAATAACAGATTGTTATCATTCTTCTTGTCTTTGTTCATGTTTTCCATTATGTTAACATAAAAACATTAAATGATAGAAAACATAAACTGGCCGGGCTCACTGTGGAGCAGAAAATGCAGAAACGTTAGGATCAGAGAGAAAGAAGGATGAAGCATGAATACCCAGTACCATACGCTCCGAGGGGCTATTCATTGGAAGCACAGCTAAAACAGTACTCCTTGTAGTTAATACAAACTATCTGGGGGTCGGACATTCGGCCGAAGGCCGATAGGCTGAAAGATGTTAGGCCGAAGGTCGCCAGGCCGAAAGAGTTCAAATGCCGACGGAAGTTCAGCCTAAAAGAACAATAGGCCGAATGGGACATTAGGCCGAAGGTTATTTGGCCGAATGCATGTTAGGGTCATTGGTCATTAGGTCATTAGGCCGAATGGTCATTAGGCCGAATGGTCATTAGGCCGAATGGTCACTAGGCCTAATGGTCGCAAGGACGAATAGATGCTAGGCCGAAAGATCGTTAGGCCGAATGGTCATTAGGCCGGAAGTTCTCGGGCCAAATGGTCGTAAGGGCGAATGGATACTAGAAGGTCGTTAGGCCGAATAATCAATAGGCCGAATGGCTGTTAGGCTGAATGGTCATTGGGCCGAATTTATGCTAGGCCTATAAGACATATTATCGCTTTTTTACATGTTAGACCGATCCCATTTGACCTAGTGTCCTGTTCGACCAGATAACACATTCGACCTAACGTTCATCGGCTGAATGACCTTCGGCCGAATGGCTTTCGGCTTCATAACTTTCGGCGGAATGACCCAGCCTCAGGCTATCCATCCTTCAGAGCGACTGGAAATGAGTTATTTTATACATAGAAATCACAAAAGTTTATGATCAGAATGAACTGAGAACTTGAAGTAATATTATTATTGTTAAAATTTAAACAAAAAAATAATCATTTTGCATTATTTTGGTTTTCTATATACCATCATTTATGGTCATCGATTAAGGTTTAAGCGCCTTATCTTGCTCTTGTAAAAAAAAGCACAAAGGAGATAATTAGTAGAACATAAAACCTTTCGAGATCTGTTGAGAACTCGAAAAGTTTTTTCCATATTTCCTTTTACCCAGGGCTGAATGAAGTGTGCTTTTTGAAAAGCCGTCAAAGATGAAATATTGATATAATATAAAAAAAACTCCGATAATTACCATCAGTAACTTTTGAGAAAAATAAAATAGAATAATATAAGGTTAAACAAATCAAATAAAATTAAATAATATGAAATAACCGTAAAAATACAAAAATGCATGAAGGGATAAGGCCATCATAAGAGTACCTGTATCAGTGGTCCATACAGCCGGTTAAGACCCGAATTCCGACCAAAGCAACTGCACACACCAGTTTCAACTCAACTGTTTTTAGGACTGATATAAGGATTGATCTAAAACTGATGAGATTTGGATCCACTTTGACGGAGTTCTAAACCGTTTGACAGTTAATGGAACACGAGTGAGGTTGCCAGTTTTTTTCACTGGATTTGATCTAATTTCTTTGGTCCAATTCTTGTATAAATTAGAACCAAGAATAGATCACGGATGCAGGTGCTCAAAGGCTTCAGCAATTTCTTGGCAGCCCACATATATATGTATCAACTCGAAATAATTTTTTTTCCATCGTAGCACGCCAAGATCACACCAGCTTTTGCCTTAATTTGGGAAATTTTCTTTCACCCACTGGCATGAAACGACTATCCATTTCCAATCACAATAGAAATACCTATTTAAATATTATTGGGTACTTAAAATTGAATTGTGGCTTTTCTGCATTCAAATAGATTCTTCAACTCGATGCCCGTAATTCGATCAACATATGTTTATTTCTAGATATGAAAAAACTTTAGCACAGTACATTTATGAACAAAAACTGCAAATTACTAAAGCGAGGAACTTCTTTTTCCCGACACAAATTCCGGCAGTTCCGTCAATGAATTAGATTTTAACGATTTCATGAAACAACTATATTTCTGCTATTTTTTACAATTTTCGAAGTCGAATATCATCACTCCCGGATGCCTCGCAACCTCATTTCAATTGCTTAAACAAACGATTGAAACTTCCTGCTCACAACAAATTTTTGTACATTCATTAGCCAGTTTGAAACTCATCCTTAAGCCCATCCATAAGTCGGTTGATCACAACTTCTGCGATTAGTGTTTCTATGCACATCCAGCAAATCGATTAAAATATTTGCACACAAATTATCACAAAAATTATATTCAAATCAATCAAATTAATAAGCATTTACCATCAGGTCAACGCTTACTCTTTCTTATGTCTGAATAAAGGTGGTACAATTCCAAAATTTGGATTTCATTTTTCGTATATGGATACCTAAGTTAAACCAAGTGTTGTAGGTTTCATTGAAACCTTAATGATACCTTGATAATCCATCGCTCAAAATAATTTTTGAGAGCACAACGATGTCAGTTTAAGGAATCAAGTAAAATCAAAATTTGGCATCGCTGAGCTCTTGAAACTTCTTTAGAAATGGTGGCTTGAAGAGGTATCAATAAGCTTTTCAACCAATCAAATTTTCCTTAACTATACTTTGTGCATAGAAAAAAGAAAACAAAATACCATCTTTAATCGGGCAGAATGATACCGATTTTTAAAAAAAATCATTATTGCAATACGATGCCTAGTTGTGACGGACACTAAATAATTTGCGTACTACGAATGACCAAATTTGCTATTTGTTTTCAGTTCAATTTAAATTTCTTATTAAACCTGATGAAAATTGAATACCAAATTATGCTATCATCTTGATCTAACTTTTCTTATTTATGAGAGAAACTGAAACCTAAAAGATGCATTGTTGCAGGAAAATCAACACCTTATCGTGCTATCATTTAGCTATTAATGCTTTACTTTGGCATTTTTAGCATAATGATACCTTAATGAATTCTAATTGTGGCATCGGGAAAACTACAACAATCGACTATGCTATCATTTTGGCAGCTCGTTTTGGCTACTGTTCGTTACCGATTAAGGCATCAAAGTCTGCTCGGAGTCAGATAACCCCAGCAGACCTTTATGACAAAATAATACCTGATTTTGCTATCATGCCTCTTAAAAACAAAATTTGGTATCATTTTGCTCGAATAGGGTGGTGCATTACCAAAATTAGGGTCTCACTTTTCATGTACGGATACCTTAATAAATTTGTTTTGGTAGTTTTGAAAACCCGGATAAAAACTTTAAGGCTTGTTTTCTCGAAATCAGCATTTCGTCACTTGCACCCATCCGATCCTAAGCGCCTCATTTATCAAAGCGTCCAAATCAAATTCCTAGTATATAAATGAACTGTTATCTTCAACTTTGCAATGGTGCATACAGTTTGGAAAAAATGCATTTTCCAATTGGAAATCGGAACGCAGTTCAAGTGCCCCGGAGCCAAAAAGCTGATAACGAACGCGTAGAGGGAGCAAACACTAATTTTACCCGAAAGGCAGAAATAGCTTCTCAGCAAAGTCGTCATGCTTCGAGACGACTTGGCCCTAATTGGAACACAATAGGACAATCTCTACTGATAAACCCGTCTCGTGCAAGTTTAATGATTATAGCATAGCTAACATATTTACCGGTAACGAAATCAAGCACAAACTACCTACTGGTGGATTGATTAAGAGAACTTTGCTACTCACGCACAGGAACTAATGGACTAGCTTGGGACTTAGAATTGAAAAATTGACCATAGTTCAACGGGGTCACGTTTGAGAAATAATTTTTAATCAAACTCCTGTAGGTATTGTCTCTCCATGTGAATAGGAGCTTATTTTTTGATACGTGGGCGATCGAAGTCGATTGATTGCATTTTGTTTTGTTATTGTTGTTGTATAGATTGATGACGAGGTGACAATTTGACCGATAATAGAGCTTCGTTGCAAGGAATATTTAAATAAGGTAGTGTCGAGAGCCATATTGGATTTTTTTTTGTGACGTCACAAAAACGAATGTATCGAAAATTTATATGCGAATGGCAGAAATTTCAAAGAAAAACATGTTTTAGAATGAAAATGGATTCCAATTTCATTTTGATTGTGTTGTAAGACCTCTATTTCACTATGTTATGAAATTTTCTGGTCCTTTAAAGATTGCATTACGTTTTATTTCTCGTTTTAACAATGAACGCAATGTCATCTTGAAGCTAAAACGTTCAAAAACGAAGATAAAATCTACTTTAAAAAGGTCTAGCTGGTGGTTATTGAGTGTTCAACTGATTGTCATGATTTTTATCCAATCGGTTTACCATATTCAATTCTTATGTAGAACAATTAACATCAATTGATTATTGTTAACTCGATTTACTAAAACGCAAATAAATAATTGTGTTTTTAAAAAAAGTTTGTTTTTTGATAACTTTTTTGTAATAAGGATCTTAAACTGCACTGACTTGATCATTTTCATGGAAGAATTTGAACTAATTTTAAAGTTTTGCAAATTTGAGTAGGGAAAATCCACCGTTTTTTCGAACTTCGATGGTCTATTTCATACAAAAATTACTTGAAAATCCAACTTTTTTCGTACCAAGCTTGAAGAGCAAGAATCCTTCTAGAATAACAGGTATTAAAAGTGGAACATTTTTAGCAAATTCTTCAAATTATCAACGAAAAAGACAAATTTCCTAGTAAATTAACAGATTTTTCGCGATTGTGACGTCGCAGTGTGTACTAATACTAAAGCAGGGCTGCCTCGACACTACCTTCTTTAAATATTCCTTGGCTTCGTTGCTGTTACTGCTTTTGTCATGACGATTAATTGATCATTTTGGGCGAGATTAAGAGTGATTTGAATGTTCACTTACATAGATTTGTACAATTTTTCTGCATTTGATGGCGTTTGAACAGCTGTTTCTTGGGCATTTTCTTTTAACGAAACCCCACCGGTGCCAGTTGATTCTAAAAGAGAAACATTTCATTGAGACAAAAAAGTGCAAGGCATAAATTAAAATGATTTATTTACCATCTGGGAGTGGACGAACTTCTGTTTGACTTTCCATGACTAAAGATGATATCTTTCTGTTTTCTTCACCAATAAACACAATCAAAACTTTTGTGTGTCCAAGTTACGGTCCTATTCTGCCTCCGTACATAACTATTACACAATGATATCTTGAAGACTAGCTCATTGACCGACAGACACACTTACATATGGTTGGATTGATAAAATATTTTCAGCTTTTCCCCTCCATATGACTCTTGCTTGACTACACCAATTTTTCACCTATTCACGCCAATCGGCCTTCCCCTTTACCAATAATTTAAAGGTAGAGTTTATTCTTCAACACTTTCTAAACAAATTTGTTTCCCAAATTTCACTTTGAAACGCCCCCCTGCACCGAGAACTTGAGAACTTTACCGAGCCGCGCCGAATGTTTGAATGAATCAATCGGAACCGAGCGCTTACGCGTAGACGAATGACATCTCTGCACCATTCTTGTTTTGGTGTTCTTTGTTTTGAATCTCTTGCTTCTGTCAGTCATGAATAACTGTGACACCGCAGTATACGGCATACTGCTGTTCGTGAATTGTTGAGGCGTAAGACGAGGACTGGAAAGCACGGAAAGCATGTCAAAGATCGTCGAAGTGATACGCCATACGCATGCGCTTGGTTGGGAGGTTTTATAGCAAAAACACGATGGAGTTTCAAATTGAAATAGTTCGACACGTTTTCGAAGCTGGTAGAATTAACGAACATCATTCCAATTCCAGAATTCAAAATACGGAGTCCAGATCTAGTGTTAAGATTGAGAGTTTTGATTTCAAGGGGTTTAGGGACAATTTTTGAATTCTTCAATCATATGTGGAAGTATATTCATTTCACAATAATAAGAGAAGAAGATTTAAAATTTGCTATGGAAATTTGTTTTATCTGCTACTCTATGATCTTGAGTTCAACTTTTTAGTTTAGAATTTATAGACAATTTTGTATTTTGAATGTTTGTAGATACTGCCGTTCAAAACCATATTGTCCCATGTGGAAAATCATGCAACCGAGAAAAACACAATTGAAATTTCATCTTTCTTCCAGTTTTTCTCTCAACTGAAATTTCACCGACAGTTTGATCGAAGTAAATAGTTCAAGATCATTTATTTACAATGTAATCTGCCAAAAAAAATTTTTTTTTCTACAACCAACAACAGAGTACATCCAAAAATGCTTCGTCAGTTCCATGCGAAACTGTGACACGGCCATACTTTTTCTAGCATTTCATTAACTATAATAATGTCTGCATAAGCTAGTGTTTTTTTTATATGTGAATACACTGCCCCTACTCGCATAATAGTCCCATATGAGAAAACGAACGAGCGAACGAGAAAATGAGCTTTGTTTTCGAATATATTTTTGAATTATGACCACAATTTTCAGCATAAACAAAAATCGTTTGTTGGAATGTTTTTTAGGTTGTGATTATAAATCGTAGGACATAATATTTCCGGGATTGGGCTTTTATTACGACCCGTAGCACCTTTTTATCCGTTATGGGACTGTTATGCGGGTATATACGAAACTTTTTTCAAATCTACTCGCATAACAGTCCCATGCCGAATATATTTTTATCTACCATTGTAATTTTTTCCTCGGATTTAATTATTTCTGAGTTTCCTAAAGCAGTAATCAACTATAAAAACATACTTCTGGGTGAAGATTTTAAGTTCCATGCCGTAAGATGGATCTTTTTTATGTTTAATTGTATTTGGTAGAGTTTTTTCTTAGGCAGTCATTCCTTCTATCTTTGTAGCCAAGCTTCAAAGACTGTTTTTGAATATTTTGTCATCAACTAGATTGAATCTTCTTCAGAAATGACTTAGACTATCAATCTAAGGTTTCCTCCGAAAATAAAACTTCTAGGACAAACTATCTTTTTAAATTGTTTTATAGTGAAATCCTATGTCAAAAAGGACAGACTATCATCTTAGATAAAAAATGACAAAAATGCATATGGGACTGTTATGCGAGTAGCGGCAGTACAATTTTTAAGAATTTATAAATGAATAAATTCCTCCAAGTTAGAGCTTCGAAATAACGTATAAAGTACATGTTATTCAATTTTCGGACGTTTGCATGCAATTTTCAGTAAGGTTTTCTCTACGCGTTTTTTGCGTGGTTTTTTTATACGGCTTTTTTACGCGGTTTCAAAGTCCTTTTCAAAGGAAAACGTTTAGAATTTTAAGCTGGAAGAATCTTAGCCCTGAGACCTGAGACATGGGACATGCAGGGTTGCCACAGAACCGGGAAAACAGGGAAAACCGGAAAAAAACTCAAAATCAAATTCACATTTTTCTGCATAACAAAGCTAATCCTCTTCTGAATGAAAAATAAAAACGTAATAAAAACGTTTTTTATGGAAATATTGTCAAAAATAGATCTGTTTTCAATAATTTTAATTGTTAAAACAATGTACGAAATCAGTTTTTTAATTATAAATATAGTTTGCAATGTTTGCCAGTACTGAATCATGCTGAAAATATTTTTAAAAAAAGTTCGAAACCAAATATGGAGTCGTATGCAGTAGAGGATTTAGAATTTTTTTTTTACTTTTTATCGCTACTACAAAAAATTACATGGTTCCTTTTTTAATTTCTTTCAAAATTTTCAATTTCAATGTATCAAAATATTGTTATCTTGACCTCAAAATTCATAAGTGTTGAATTCAGTTTTTAAAATAGTATAGATAGTTTAATTCGCGTATCAATCAATTTAAACTTAAAAATTTGATTTAACTACGCTTTGAAATAAAAAGTAAATGATCCATATTTTTATTGATTTTGATACTTTTGATTTTATTAATAAATTTAGATATCAATATGAATTTTGAATTCCTTTAGTAATATTTTTCTCTATTCATTTCGAAACTGGAATTCCTTAGTTTAAAATTAAAAAAAAAAAAACAATAGGTGAAACTGAATTGAATTTATGTTTTAAATTTTGTCTCTTTCTCAAATTTACATATGCTGTTGAATAATCTTAATAACTATTCAATAGAGGCCTTGTAGCTTGTTGCCCATATATTTTTTTTTAACTTTTGGAGTCAGAATTCAAGGTTCAAAAACAATGTTTGGTGAATGGTTTCTAATTAGTTATTCATTGCAACAAGCTGCAAAAAGTTTTTTTTTTAGCACGATTCGTAAACGTATCCAACGGAGCTTGCCAAGTTGGATAATTACGTTAGGTGCTGAAAAAATCGAGTTTTGCTATGAGTGGTATCCACAATTTTATAAAAATTTGGAAAATCCTTTGAAAATCCATTAATTGACCTACAAGAAGTGCATCTTACAAATAACCACATGTCAATGGCGATGCCAAATGACTGAAAATTTTTGATAAAGTAGATCGTAAAGTAGATCGTGGAATGTACTTTTGCAGGCAAAAATTATCACTTTTCGATAATTTTTTCAGTATCTTAAAGTTAACTTTTAATCAAACAATGCCTAAAAACAAGTGTTCATAATTGCCTCGTATTTTGAAACATGGGCAATTATTGACAATCCTCTGTTTAGCAAAATTTTATATTACACTTGAAGATGCATTTATTACTGACTGTAAAATGTATGGAAACAACATTTATACTGAATTTACTGCGAGAAGAGAGTTACATGATTGAACGCCTTCAGAACAACTTTTAATTCTAGAGACGTGAATTTTGTGAGCTTTAACAACACAATGGATATCTGTAACACATCAAAAAATTGGTAAACATGATTTAAAACCCTGTAACGATTTTGTGTTTTTTTCTATCATTTATATAAATGTGACGAAAACTTTAAAATTGAATCGATTTCGAAATTTTTAATTTTTGGAGTGTTATGAAACAACCAAATCAATGAAATAAGTTGAAAATTTTGCTATATGCCGACGCAAATGGACAATCAAAGTCTGGAAAACCTTGAATTTTTGTCCCGGAAACCCGGAAAAAACGGAAATTTCATCAGATCTGAGACATGAGACATGAGACCTGATACCTGAGACATGAGTATGAGACATGAGACATGAGACTTGAGATATCCTAAGCAATACACCAAAGTTCGAATTTCGCTGAACAAAGGTTCCAAAGGGAATTGGTACCGAATTTTCTCGAATGCGAACATGATAGTTACAAAAAGTTCCTCAAATAGCCTTCCATGGACTTGAAGTTCCAAGAAATTCCTCAAATAGCCTGTTTTGTGACATGTCAATCACATCCATTCAGCATAAAAGTTACAAATAAGATCTCAAAGAGCCTTCTATAAACTTAAAGTTCCAAGAAGTTCCTCAAATAGCCTTTTTTGAGATATGTCCGCCATTTCATGAATATGAAATGTGAACAAACATCACAAAATGGCATATAAAAAATAAATCATTTTTTGTAGCTTGGAAACTGTTGAAATGTATAACTTATATTAAAATTTAAACTCAGAACAACTAAAGCTAACGAGTAAAGGATTGTTTTTGAAAAGAGTAATTTTTTTCACTTTAAAAAATTTCATCCAACTGTATTTGCTTACCACAATGCTTAAAAGTTATAAACATGGATTCCATTTTTAAAACCGATATTGATTTAACGGATGTTTGATTAGATGCCGTTTCGTAATGTTTCTGAGTACCGTAAAACGGGGTAAGATTGATAACTTTTCATATTTTTAAAACCAGTACTGGACTCCTATGAACGTAAAAAATGGTTGCAGTAAATTTATTAGACTACTTTAAATATGATTTAAAAATAGATTTTGTCTTTGTTTAGAATTTGATGCTTTGGGGTAACATTGATCAGTCTCTATTTCGACGATTTTAATGAGTTTTCTTGATCATAAAGGATACAAAACACCTTCATAATATTTACAAATGCTAGTAATTGATAAAATAAGACAGTTGGTGTGTTGATGCCGGACAACAATTTAATTCGAAAGATGTATAATCATGCTGCATAAATTAAGGGGCAACATTTTTTAAAATTACTTATGAAAATTTTACTACATAAAAATTAAATTTTGCCTTCATTCAATTCGCTAGGTCCTCGCTCCATTCCCCTTTAATTTATTCCTTCAAACTTAACCATTTCATAGGGTTTCTAGCATTTTGTTTAAGACCAAGAGGAAAACGTCCCTATTTTTTAAATATTAAAAATTTTCCTCAAAATACAACAAACTACACCAAAACTATAAATTTACTAAGGAAAAAAGTTGAACTGTCACATAAATCAACCTGCTGCGTCTAAACGCTTTGATTTCATCAGGAAGCGTGTTTGTTTGCGAGCCTTCAAACAAATAGATATTTCTATAGATATGTTAGATAGATCTAACATTTCACCACGTTTTCGTCAAAATTTTCATTTTTGGTAGATTCTGATGGCCGAAGCTTTACATTCTGATTTTTTTTCTGAAAAATTTAAATCGTATTTGTTTTCTGATGTTTCGGAAACATTGATTTCAAATTTGTAAACCAGACTGCTTGAAAGTAATTTTCAAGCTTAGTTTTAGTTCAGAAGGAACATCAACTTTGAATAAAATAATTAATGACTTTTCTCAATTAGCATTGATTTGAAACTTTGATTCTGATTTACTTAGAATCGTTATAGAAAATATTTTTCTTTTCGAGTTTTTGTTGTGGCCATGAGTAAGAAAATGGTTGTTGAAATAAATTTGTTTTTCGTTTGCATTTTTGGTATTGCCATTATTTTAGGTGTCTTTTATAGTTAGTAGTTAGAGATCCTTCCCACTCTCATGAAGCAGAGCGGGGGTCTCACAAGCAATAGAAACACATTTGAATATCTCGAGAACTTATCGAGCAAACGGAATCAAATTTGGCATGCGAGGGTATGTGGGTAGGTAGAATATTTTAATGATGGTTCGAGAATACCCCCCTTTCCGAGTGGTTTTAGAAAAAAAGGGGGAGGGGGGCTCCCATATATATTTTTTTGTGCAATTCGATAATTCGATAACTTATTATGCAAAAGAAACCAAATTTGACCTAGGAAAGTATTGAGGTACGAGAAATGTTTTCACGATGTTTTGAGATCCTTCTCTCCTTCCTTTGAGTAGGTAAGGGAGAAGGAGGTTTCCCATACAATTTTCTACATAACTGGAGAAGTAATCGAGCAAATGAAATAGAATTTACTTAGCATGCGAGTGTACTTGAGTACGAAAAATGTTATGTTTTTTGTTTTGAGACCCCTTCCTCTCCCCAATGGGTATAGGAAACGGGGAAGGAAGGCTTCCTTACTATTCTTGTTTAACAGAAGGTTTTTACTGCATTTTTTCCTATGGTTGATGGCAGATGGTTACAAACTTGGGAAGGAAGAGTATTTAGATATAAGAAATATTTCTATGATGATTTGGTTCCCTTTACAGGATAGGAAGGGAGAGTGAGGTGCCATACGTTTTTTTTCATGATTCAAGAGCTTATTAAATAAATGGAATAAAATTTTACAAGGCAGAGTATCCTTTGGGTATGAGAAATGATTCTATGGTTATTTGAAAACTCTTATCTCCTTCCAGATGATAAGAAAGGGGGAAGGGAGTTACACAAATGGAGTGGATTTGACAGGAAAAAGTATTCGAGTACGAGAAAAGCTTCAATTTTTTTTCTGGAAGGAGGAAATCCTGAAACTGTAGTGAGGGGATGGAGGAAGGACCTCCCATACATGTTTTGTTGCATATTTTGAGAAATATCAATCAATAGGAGAAATATGTTACGTCAGAGGATTTTGGTTTGCGAAAAAAATAATGATTATTTAAAACCCCTCCTTCTATCGAAAGAAGGACAGGAAGAAGCAGGAAGGCTCTTTTACATGTTTTCATATAACATGGAAACTCGAGCCAACGGAGCCAAATGTTGAATTTATTTGCCTCTCCCCCCAGCTCACCAGCGACGTTTCTAACAATATCATTCAAGTGGACAATAAAGGGATCAATCAACTAAAATCATTCAAAAATTTATTGATTTGCAATGATATTTATTTTGTTATTTCTAAATAAACATATTATAAATAAGTATTATTTTAACAAATGATTAACTTGTTCCTAAATAATAGCAGTCGTTTTTCAATTGTCTTCCAAAAATATATTTTATGCTATTCCGTGTTGAAAAGTGAACATTTCGACACTGAAAACAGTATCGAAAAGTGCTACTTTCCAGCATTGAATTCAGTGTCGAAAAGTTCATTCCACGACCTAATTGATCATATAGTTTTAGTCTTTGGCATGGTCGTCCACATGTTGCTATTTGTTGACATGCGCTTCTTGTAGAATAATTAATAAACTTTCATGGGCATTTTTCGAATAAACATAAAATTGTGTTATTATCCAACTCTGCTTATGATTCGTGCTGAAAAAAATCACTTTTTTAAACTTGATGCATAAATAACTATTAGCGATTGAATCATATCTTTTTCACGTAGGGGCAGTTATCGCGCTTACAGAATTCATTTTTACTATTATAGTGACTTTAGTAACTAGGAAACATTAAAAGGAACATTAAACATTCGTTTAGTGACTTTTTCTTTAAATAAGGAAGTACATAACCGAAGAATGAACTGATACTGCAAGTTAGTTGCATAAAATTTATCAATTCAACTTCAACGCCTGGAGAATTTCGGCTCGTGGGGTCATTCTCTGATATTTGGCTACGTTGCCGTCGGTCAACTCGCTGCATACAAAATTTGGACCTTTGTCACCCGCACAATGCCGGAATCGTTCTTCCGGTTGAGGGAAAGTTCCCGGAGGTAAATCACAGCAAATTCCGGCTTCCAGCGATCCGGTACAGTCCTCGTCCGGTAGAATTACCATGCTTGGATCGATGACGTTTCGGCTAAGGAATTTTCGACCATCTTCCCGAAGCCACTGACAGCTCCAGTCGTTACGCCACAAACGGATTATTTTAAGTTCGGGGAAGGCTGTAGACAAGTGATCGATCTTTTTCAACCGGTTGTGAGTGACGTCGAATCTGCGCATATTAGGCATATCCCAATTGGAAACGTCCAGTGAGGATAGGAGATTCCCGGTAAGCTGGAACAACCGAAGATTGGGTAGACTTAACCTTTGGCCAGTGTGAATGGTGTCGAGAAACCCGTAGCGTATCCGGAGCTCTTGAAGCTCGTTAAGGCCTTGCAGTTCAGACAAATTCAGCATCTTTATTTTGGTATGGCTGATGATGAGTTTCGTGAGGTGCGTCAGTTTATTGATGCCAGTGGGAAGTTTTGTTAGAGCAGGATCTTGAAGTTCCAGTGTTTGAAGTTTGTAACTATCCTGTTCGTTTATTATCAATTTCTCCAGTCCACATCCTGCCACGTGAAGCGAAAGTAAATTTGGTGACAATTGGATGCTGGGAACATTTCCATGAACGACGTGCAAATGTTTGAGGCCTTTTATGTGTTTGAGAAACTTTGACGTAAGGGCTTTTGTAGTTAGATTGGCGAATGTTACCACGATGTGATTGGCATGGATGGGTCTTATTTTAAATTCGTTCATCTCAGAGGGATTCAAAAGTGCCAGGTTTGATATGCAGCAACGTCCTTTCCAATACGTGGGATGAAATGGGCAATCCGAAGAACACTCATAGTTGGCAGACTGGCTAAGGTTAACTGAAAGAAGAAGACTGGAAATTCAATAAACCAATTAGTTACATGATGTTAAAAATGTATTTAATTTATGAGATTGACCCTTTTCAGAGAGAAATTTTTAAAGACTATGAAGAATCGCTTGAAATCTAATGTTGTTTGTGTACCAAATTTGATGATCGCTTAGTTGTATCTTATTTTTACAGCCATGGAAATGGTTGCAAATATCCAATGCCTATTTAGCAAATCTCTGTGCCCAAAATGCGCTGAAAAGTGTACTGTACAAAAGATGATATTATAGGAATAGCACTACTGGCATAAATTCTCGAGCTCCTTAGCAAATAATGCATGATCACTACATGCAAGCGAAACACGAAAATCATTCTATGGGATTTTCATCCCATTGGATAATTCATCCTAATAAAAAATATATAGTGAGAATCGAACTCACTGCAACATCTCATCTCGGCTTGCCAGTCCGATATCTTATCCACTGTACCATCTAAGTCGGTTAGCAAACGAAAGTTGATTGTCATATGTTTTATTTGGTGTCTTTTAGCCATATGCAATGCGGTTGCGCTGCGAGGACAATTCCAATAATTAGAAAGCTTATTAATACTGGTCCGGCATTAAATCTTATTCCGATAATTCAACCTCCAAGGAAGTTTATTATTGGAGTAGATTCTGATTTATGGGTACACTGATATTATTGTATTGATCCTTTGTTTTAAAGTCGTTAAGTCATAGTGAAAATAAATCACCTCGTTTTGCTTAAACTTCATGTTTTTCCAAATTTTATATTATTATTTTTTTCATATATTTACCACTGCGCGGCATTCTTCCCTACCTTCCAAATTTTATGAAAACTTAAAATCTCTTGGAAATTGTTCGAATTGAGTCGTATTTCATATTCATATTGTATGGGATCACCTGGTTTTGAAAAAGAGAGGGGTTTTTGAATAATATAAATCATCTCGTTAATTCAAACAATATTTGATACAATTTTTTAACTGAAATTATTTATCATTTGTATGTCGAATTTGTATTGTTTAGATTGTTTAGACTTGATTGTGTATCAAATATGATGAAAAAAACTGGAAATTAGTTAGAGTTGACATTTATTTATTTTTAATTCGTAGAAAAAAAACACACACATTAAAGGATCTCAGTGAAACTTCGAAATTTAGTATGAAAACCATTCTTTAAAAAAAAAAGAAGATTTTAATTATAATACTTCATATTGTTGTGTTTAAACAAACTTTTGTATTTAAAATTTCTTTAAAAATTCGAGTTTTCATCCGATTGCCACCAAATTTTCAGGGATTGAAAAATAACTATCAAACTTCATTTCAAAATTTTACTCGTATTTTATTTACAGTCCATACGCAAAAGTCCGCACCTTGGCCTAAATGCCGGCCGGCCCTTGGTGGCCGAGTGGATAGCGTAGTGACCAGAGCTTAAAACTTTCGACAGCCTTGCGTGAATGTGAAATTTCTCTCCATTCAGAGTCTTCCGTTTTCGTTTCCTTCATTGCCTTCTCTCACTCGAAAAGCTCTCTCTGACTGACAGCGTTTACAATTTTCTGTCGCTCATCTTCCCATTCGTTTTGGCCTACGGTCACATTCACTTCGATGACATGACTGTGAGCTTCGATGCAAATTCAGTCATTTGGATTTTTAATGAATGGAATCCGTTTGAGAAAAGTTGAACGTTGTTCCTGGCGCAGAGCTATCAAATTAATAGCGGCTAAACGGTAAACGTTAGAAACTTGATGTCTTTGAGAGAATTTATTCACGCAACTAGATCTTTCATATTCTATTGAAAAATAAATGATTGATTCACATAGAAGGAAGATAAAAAATATTGTTGAAAAGGTTTCTCGGCGATTTCAGTCTCAAAAAATCTTAAAACGATGTTTATTTACTACATCCGACGTTTCGGCATGTTTATTTTGCCTTTATCAAGGAATCTGGCGAGTTGGAAAGTTTACAAAAAAAAAAAATTTAAATTAATTATTGTATCAGCTTATCTTATTCTTAACTTCTAACTGTTTTGATGTTATGAGGACAATACAAATTAAATATTATATAATTAAATGTTGAGAATAATACAGATAAAAAGAGTAAAAAAATTATATAATATAAAGCTATGTGAATGTTAAAAACTTTTAATTCTACTTACAGTAATTTTTCGTTTTAATTGTCCAGAATGTTTTTCGAATCTATGAAACTGTCCTGAAGAAAAAGTCGTCTCGTTGTCTGTGGTGTGAAAACATAGAATATTGAATGAGCTTTTAAGTTGCGTGCAAGCTTCTATGGAATATTTCTACTTACTGGCTGAGCGGATGGAAATCTATTGCAAACTAATGATGTTTTCGTTTGGTGATACTTTTTTTAAAAAACTTTTCGAAATGTAATTAGAAAACGAGAACTTTTTGGTTTTCCTGTTCGTTCTTTCGTTAACCACTATCGATTGTTGTTGATTGTTGTGTATGAGATGTGTTTTTTTGTGTATGAGTGTGTTGGTGTTTGTTTTGCATGGAGTTGAAAATACCGGCGTAAATGATACTTAGCCCTTCCGTATCAGTCTTTTTGTTGACAGTGTTACCGTTCCTTGCGATGTGACACATTTCAAGAGTTTGAAGTCCAGAGGTGTATCTATGTCGATCGATGATTTTGGTCCTTTCCAAGTTGAATGAGTGATCTTGTTTGATGCTGTGGTGCAGAAGTGCTGTTTGTCCTTTTAATGTTGTCATTCTTGGGTCGTGTTTGTCCGCTCCTTCGCTCCGTAATTTATCTAACGCCTTCTTAGTTGTCTGGGATAGTTGTTCATTTTTAAATGAGAGTCCATGATTTGGAATTTCCATTTCTCATTCATGTTAGGGGAAAGTTTGTCCACTCGATTGATGAACAACTATCCCACAACTCTACGTCACAGCCTAATAAACAACAGAAATTCTCGTCCAACAACAAATGTTTCCGGCGAACAACAATACACATATAAATCGATCTCGTATATTCCCGGTTTAACAGATAAGATAGGAAAATTTTTGAAATCTGATTACTCTACAACTAAACTAGCGACCAAATCGATTTCAAAAATAAAACAAATCATGACAAAAGTTAAAGATGTTGTGTCAAAGGATGATTCGTCGAACGTTGTTTATAGTATACCGTGTAATGATTGCGATTCACAGTATATTGGTATGACAACGAATACACTAAAAGAACGGATTGGAGGACACAGGTCGAACAAGAAGGCGTTAGATAAATTACGGAGCGAAGGAGCGGACAAACACGACCCAAGAATGACAACATTAAAAGGACAAACAGCACTTCTGCACCACAGCATCAAACAAGATCACTCATTCAACTTGGAAAGGACCAAAATCATCGATCGACATAGATACACCTCTGGACTTCAAACTCTTGAAATGTGTCACATCGCAAGGAACGGTAACACTGTCAACAAAAAGACTGATACGGAAGGGCTAAGTATCATTTACGCCGGTATTTTCAACTCCATGCAAAACAAACACCAACACACTCATACACAAAAAACACATCTCATACACAACAATCAAAAACAATCGATAGTGGTTAACGAAAGAACGAACAGGAAAACCAGAAAGTTCTCATTTTCTAATTACATTTCGAAAAGTTTTTTAAAAAAAGTATCACCAAACGAAAACATCATTAGTTTGCAATAGATTTCCATCCGCTCAGCCAGTGAGTAGAAATATTCCATAGAAGCTTGCACGCAACTTAAAAGCTCATTCAATATTCTATGTTTTCACACCACAGACAACGAGACGACTTTTTCTTCAGGACAGTTTCATAGATTCGAAAAACATTCTGGACAATTAAAACGAAAAATTACTGTAAGTAGAATTAAAAGTTTTTAACATTCACATAGCTTTATATTATATAATTTTTTTACTCTTTTTATCTGTATTATCCTCAACATTTAATTATATAATATTTAATTTGTATTGTCCTCATAACATCAAAACAGTTAGAAGTTAAGAATAAGATTAGCTGATACAATAATTAATTTAAATTTTTTTTTGTAAACTTTCCAACTCGCCAGATTCCTTGATAAAGGCAAAATAAACATGCCGAAACGTCGGATGTAGTAAATAAACATCGTTTTAAGATTTTTTGAGACTGAAATCGCCGAGAAACCTTTTCAACATTACCGGACCAGTCGATAGGAAATTTAAATATTGATAAAAAATATTTTTAAAAATACTTCGTGTATACACCAATTAAAAAAAATTGTCGAGGACATCACAGAAATCAAATGAAAAAAAAAAAAAACAGAAAAAAGTTATAAGCAATTTAACAAATAAAATGAGAATTTTTCAGTTTTTGTTAATCCTCTAGAACCCATTTTTTTCCGCTGAAAAATTCACAAAAGCCTAGTTTTATGATTACAAACAAGGTTTATTCTACGAAAAACTTTAAGATGAGACAGAAATAGGAGCTAAAGAAATTCTCTTTCAGTACTTTTTCGATTGTAGTTTCTATAAACTTTAACCAATTTCTCCTAAATTTTGAAATATATAAACCCTGAGCAAAAGTTATATTTATAATAGTTTTTGTTGAAATTTTTCCACAAATAATTTAGATGTTTCAACTTATACTAAAAGTAAATATTGTACATATTTTTCGAATTGTTGTCATACTTTTGCAACCCCATCTTTTAGCGGTGTTCATTTCTTCTACCTAACTTAGAAATTTTTCTTTTAAAAAAATCAATCCAGAATGTAGGTAACTTTTTAAGCTCACTGCCAATAATTTTTTAGATCGTAAAACTCATTGACCAAGGATTTCTGAGGTTACCAAATTGATCATTTTTCGAAAAATAGGTCAATTTTTAGTTTTCTCATATTTCTAAACTTTTCTTAACTGTTGCTTGTGACAACTGCTTGTCAAACCATTTGCATTAGTATGGTTTGTAAGCTTTCCACATTTAGAAAGATTCTGCGAAAAAAGTAAATAAAAATTATTGTAGTAAAAAAAATGGTTTTATGGCGATTTTAACAGACCCCGTCTTAAGGCGGGTTTGGCACCAGAGGGTTGAATTTTTTTTGAATAAGTTTAAAAAAAATCAGTGAATTGATAAAAAAATATTCAAATTGCTAAAACACCCAACTTTATTGAACATTATAGAGACAAGAAGAATTTATACCAATTCAATGACCCCAATTATTACTTCAAGAATATTTTTTTATTATTTGATTCAATTATTCAAATTATCAGCTTTTCAATGATGATGAATGAAACATTAGATTGCATTAGTTTATTTGTATACATTCAATCACTCTTGAGTTATTTTTGTTGTTATGATTTATCATTCATTTATTGACTTTTTTTAGGTGAAAACGCCTCAGTTTGCAATTCATATAATGAAAATTAATGTTTCGTGCGCTTACATCGTCTGAAAGCTAATAACTTTGAAAAATGAATCCATCAATAAAAATGTACAAACTCATCCGAACTCTATAAGTTAATTGAAAATAGGCATTTTTCCCATCTAGATGAATTTTTTAGATGTTTTGCAATAGAAAACGAAAGTTTTTGTTGCGTAGATAAATTGTCTCGAAGACATCAAATTTCTATCGTTTACCGTTTAGCCGCTATTAATTTTGATCACTTTTTTCGTACATGCAAAGTAGCACAGGTGAATATGATTGGCTCACACATTCAAAGAGGATCCAATTGAATGATTATTGAACGTTTGGTCCTTTCACGACTTTGTGGAACGAATAAGTGTGAAACGAATGGTGAAACAAAAGAGAAGACATTTACAGTCAACAAGAAGCTCACTCTATCAAAACGGAGATTATTTCATCGACTGCCGAAGAAGATGAAAGGGAGAGCTTTTTCTCTCACATTCAACCCGTTTTCTGTCAATGAAGGTGAATGTTTCGAGCACTGGTAGTGACACGGTAATCGCTTGGACCACCTGGGGCATGGGTTCGATTCCCATCTTGGTACTGGGTGTTAAATGTTAATCTTAAGTTGTCCACGTTTATTCAGTCTGTGAGCCTGAATCGGCTAAGACGGTGTATGTCCTTTCAAAATTCCGCACAACCTGTGAATCAACCGTTTTTTGCATATAAACCATGCGCGGTCCTATGGGGGGGGTGATCGGGGTGATCACCCCCCCCAAGCGGCAAAAAACCGTTACGAAAAACTCGCAAACGCTGGATTTCATATAAAAACTATGACCTTTTCCTAGTAGATGTACTTTCGAATTCTCAAATTTTTCCACTCCGTGGGGGTGTTTGTTCAATAAAAAAAATTTATTAACCACTCAATAGCCTAAAATTGAAAAAAAAGTCGGTCCGCCAAACTGAAACAGCTGTAACTTGCAATTCCCTGGAACGAATTTCACCAAATAACTTTTGTTGAGCTACTTCTAGCGTTGAATTTGAATTTGCTGACCATATACGCTACCGGCCATAAGTTTAGGATCACCCCCTCAAAAACTTGAAAATTTGTTTGGCCATATCTCAGTCATCTTATGACATATTGCATTTCTTTTGATCTCATTTTAAAGTCGATGATCAAAACTTTTTCGTATGTTTTTGGCAAAATGTATATGTTAACTTAATATGACTTAAACTTCTCTTAAAGTTGGAAATTTTCCAAAAATTCGCACTTTAAATGCTCATGAGTTGTTTTCGCTTTTTGGATATTTTGTGAGATACCACGTGGACAGAAAAATGAGATTTTCACCCCCTTCTCCCTCTCTGTACACAAGTGTGGACATTTGGCAACCCCTACTCCCCTTCCCCCAGGTGACCACCTGGGGACAGATTCGATTTTTGTTGCCTACATCTAATACTACATTTCCATTTCTTGGTTTATTTTTCATTGCAAGCTCCGATTTTTACAGAATGTATCTCAATTTGAGATTCTCAAAAGCCCATATTTGTTTCTGAATTAAAAATATCGAATTTGTCTAGACTCTAGACAATTTAACTTTAAAAGATACATTCAAATTTCAGAATATTTAAAAAAAAAATAGTTTCTTATTTTGAAACGTTTTTGAAAAAAATGTGCTTTGTATTTGCCTCGACGTAGCAAAAATGATCGATTTTGATTTATTGTTATATAACAATTCTTCATAATTCATACTATATTTGGTAATTTCAGATTTTTAGAATTTTAATTAACATACTTTTACGTTTGAAATACAAATTTTAGATAAATACATGGAAAATGGTAAAACACATCAAATTAAAAATGTGTTTTCTCTTAATTAGTTCTTTTTTTTTAAATTAATTATTTATTTTTCATTCCAAGTCTATTTTATTGTGATATTTTACGTCTTTCATTAACTTTATGCACTTATACCCCTTTGGCTCGAAGGTCCTCATACATTTGAAGCCGTTATCACAATTAAACAATTTTAATAATGATCAATAGTTTTTACAAAAAAAATCCATTCATGAATTTAAAACTTTCAAAATTAAGTACATTAAGTAAGAAATCGATACGATAAAGTTGTTCTGAGACCAAATTATAATTAAAATTGAAAAATAAATTTCAATTATGGGGATTTATGGTAGTAAAAAATTACATTAAAAATGTGAAACTTTGATTATTGGTTGAAATTTATTATTAGTTATGTATTTCACATGTTTTGATTAGTACTTTTGCTCCAAAGCTGTCAAAGGCTCGGTTTACCTGCGTATGTATATGAATGCAGTTGTTCACGCATTGTTTGTTTTCTATGCAAAAAGTGAAATCTATTTTTATCAATTGAGCTTGAGATATAGCTCAGTTGGCAAGTCTGTTGTCTCCTGAGCAGATGTCCGCGAGTTCGAGCCCAAGAGTAAACATCGAACACAGTTGTACCGGATAAGTTTTTCAATAACGATCCGCCAACTGTAACGTTGATAAAGTCGCGAATGCCATAATGATGGTAAAACGACTATAATCGAAACAAAAAAAAAAAAAAAAAAAAAATTTTATCAATTCTATCATCACTTTTAAAATGTTACTCACAATGGTATTCGGTGATGAAAATATTTTGAGCTTCTTTACGAATTTTCATGTTCATGCTATTTATTTTCAGAATATTCGTTTTACCGAATACTTGAAAAGGTTCAATAGTCGGTATGCGGCCGTTCGCACTATTCGGTACATAATTAATGATATCAATTCAATTTTCGAAAAATACTGAAAATACTACTTCTGAAACTAGATGTGATGGATAAAATCTGAAATCGAGTTCAGAAATTTATTTTCAAAATCACATTTAAAGCATCGGCTCCAAAAACTTACCTATGTTTTAATTTTCCCACGGTTACATAAAACTATTCCGTCATTCCCGACTATTTTCTCGGAAACAAGGCAATCGCTCAAGTTGGAGACATTTTTCTAATTTTTGACCAACAAGGATTTCAGGATTCACACCAATTATATCGCCGATACTGTTATCAGTTCATCTACACAGAAATATTTAAAATTTTGATTAGAAGTCCAGCCTAATAACTTAAGTTAAAAAATCCACTCTGAATCTGAAAGTTTGGTTATTTCAATTGCCGTTGATTATGACTTTTCACAGAAATATTGAAATAGTAATTTTCAGAAATTAACTTTTTATTCAATATGTGTTTATTTAATTCAAACATCATAAAAAAAGTTTGAAATATTGAGAGCATGGAGAAAAATACGGCTTTTCACTTTTTTCATAAGCAATTCGTTGCAAATTAGTTACTTTTTCTTTGGATTCAGTTTAAAAAATTAGTATGAGAGCTTGAAATTTAAGAAAAAACATATAAAAATGAAGCTCCAAAAGAATATGATTTTGATGATTTAATTTTAGAATTAAATTCATATTTAAAAATTTAAGAATTTGAACAAAAATTGAAAATAATTCGATACTTTCGAACAACGATTCAGCGAAATACTTCAGAAAAATTATTTAATATTCAGTTTTTAATTCAAAGCAATTATTAACAAACACTTTTCTCAAATAATCGTTTTGAAATTGTTGCAAATTGAGAATCAGTTAAATTTTTGGGAGGGTCTACCCCTGATATAAACATTCCCAATAAAAATATTGTGGATAACTTGAAGATTTTTTTAAAATTTTCTTCTACGAAAATTTGTGTTTAATTTTCATTTGTGAAATGACATTTATATCGAAAAATTCCTTAAAGAATTCTTAAAGTTATAATGTTATAATTTTTAAACTACCAAATGTAAAAATTTCTTTTGTCAACACTTTTTTGCAGTGAACATCTTAGATTCGCAGATTGTTTTATAAAAGGATATCAAAATAAATATGTTGAGGAAATTTGTTTAAAGGTTTCACTATTTTTCTCCAATTTCAAATTTTTCAAACTACAAACATACAAATTACAAGTCTTATCTGCAATTGCAAACTAACCCCCCCACCCCCCTCTTCCCTCCTCCACTTTTTTTCTCAAAATAAACGTATTTTCGACAGATATTTACGATCCTTCTTATTGACTGATTTTTGAAAATTTTACTTTCTTAAGTTTCTTAACTGTCTTCACTACCTTAGATCGTTCATAAAGGTGCTGCTTTATAATCACCCAGTTCAACAAGGCCAAAACTATGGCTGGGCTTCAAACGTTCAAGGTACAAAAGGCCCCTAATCGCGACGAGAAGCAGAACAAGTACACGTTTGTATGGGAAATTCAAAACCTGTGAAATGTTATGCGCTGCAGGTTAAAATTGATCCAGGCCTATTAGAAGATCTCATGCCAAATTTGGGCCAGATCGGATCACGGGAAAGGGTCGCCCAACGAGCCTGAAGTTTGTATGGAATTTTGAGACATTTTGTTCGGGAGAAGCATGAAAAACCAGTTTTCCATCAATAAATTTGTTTCCCGTCGGCCGATTTCTTTCAAAAACAGTTTTTCTTAAAGCCTAAATTATGAAAAATATTTAGCTAGCGAACGGTAGACAATGTGCAACTCGAGACCCCATAAACCCAACCTTCGGGTAGTGGTCATATCACCTCTTGTCTGCAACTCCGATTCTCTACCTCCCCGTGGTGCTAGCTGGGTTGCGAGCAACCTTAGCGGAGATCGGGTACCCAACCCCGGTGGATGCTTTGGTCGCATGCAGACTGAGTCAGGGGGCTTCGTACGCGTCTGTTCTCCATGTCAGGGGCGGCGTGCGGAGTGCAACAACGTCCTGGTGGTGTTCGGGACCCAAAACAGCAACATCACGACGGTCCTCCTGCGAGATAGTGGGGTTAGCTGCGGGCCTTGCGAGCCTGTGACTACAAAAAACATAAGCAACGAACAACGAACAACAAATTTCGGATGGAAATCGGCAAAGACCCACGCGACGAAAAGGGACTAGCGCTTGGAGGTATGCTGGAAGGGCTCCACGGTACGAACGTATCCAGATGGTCGTGCCATCTACCAGAGCTGCGGCAACACACACGAGCTTGGAACAGCTTTTATAGTGATGGGAAAGATGCAAAAGCGCGTGATCGGGTGGTGGCCGATCAACTCACGAATGTGCCGGTTGAGAATCAAGGGCCGGATCTTCAACATCAGCATCATCAACGTGCACAGCCCTCACCTCGGAAGTACCGGTGACGACAAAGACGAATTTTACGCGCAGCTGGAGCGTGAATACGACCGTTGCCCAAAACATGATATCAAGATCGTCATCGGGGATTTCAATGCTCAGGTCGGCCAGGAGGAGGAATTTAAACCGACAATTGGAAGGTTCAGTGCGCACCAGCTGACCAACGAAAACGGCCTCAGACTTATTGATTTCGTCGCCTCCAAACGATTGGCCGTACGTAGTACCTTTTTCCAGCACCGCCTCCCACACAAGTACACCTGGAGATCACCGTACCAAACGCAATCACAGATCGACCACGTTTTGATTGACAGCCGGCACTTCTCGGACATCATCGACGTCAGATCATGTCGAGGCGCCAACATCAAGTCAGACCACTATCTGGTGATAGTGAAGATGCGCCCAAAACTCTCCGTAGTGAACAACACACGCAACCGGCGCCCGCCTCGGTTAAATATCGCGCGACTGAAGCAACCTGAGGTCGCGGCAGACTACGCGCAATCGGTCTAAGCAGCGCTGCCGGCAGAAGGCGAGCTTGATGAAGCCCGTCTCGAGGACTGTTGGGATACCATCAAGACAGCCATCAACAGTGCTGCGGAGAACGTTATCGGTTATGTGGAGCGATCTCGACGGAACGACTGGTTCGACGAGGAGTGTAGGAGGGTGATGGACGAAGAGAATGCCGCGCGGGCGGCAGTAGTGCAAACAGGGACCCGTCGAAATGTGGAAAATCACCGACAGCGGAAGAGGCAGCGAGTCCGAATTTTCCAGATGAAAAAGCGCCGCCTGGAGGAGGAGGAGCTCGAGGAGCTAGAGCAGCTGCATCGTTCCTAAGAAACACGAAAGTTCTATCAGAAACTCAACGCATCCCGCAAAGGCTTCGTGCCGAAAGCCGAAATGTGCCGGGATAAGGACGGAGGCATCCTGACGGACAATCGTGAGGTGATCAAAAGGTGGAAGCAGCACTTCGATGAACACCTGAACGGCGCAGATGCAGGAGATCAAGACGGTGGGGAAAGGTACATCGCCGGCGTAGCCAACGACGAAGAGGAGCCACTCCCAACGATGAGTGAGGTTAAGGAAGCCATTCGCCAGCTGAATAGAAACAAGTCGGCTGGGAAGGATGGTATCGCAGCTGAACTCATCAAAATGGGCCCGGACAAGTTGGCCGATTGCCTACACCGGTTGATAGTCCGGATTTGGGACATAGAACAGCTACCGGAGGAGTAGAAGGAGGGGGTAATATGCCCCATCTACAAGAAGGGCGACAAATTGGACTGTGAGAACTACCGAGCGATCACTGTCCTCAATGCCGCCTACAAAGTGTTGTCCCAAATCCTACTCCGCCGCCTAACGCCACAAGCAAACAGATTCGTGGGAAATCATCAGGCCGGCTTCATGGAGGGACGGTCTACGACGGACCAGATATTCACATTACGGCAAATCCTCAAAAAATGCCGGGAACACCAAGTCCCTACGCACCATCTATTCATCGACTTCAAAGCCGCATACGACACGTAACGAGCTTTGAAAAATTATGGACGAGAACGGCTTTTCCGGGAAGCTGATCAGACTGATCAAGGCGACGATGGAAGGAACGCAGTGCTGTGTGCGGATTTCGGGTGAATTCTTGAGTTCATTCGAATCGCGCAGGGGGCTTCGACGAGGTGATGGTCTATCCTGCATGATGTTCAACGTGGCGCTAGAAGGTGTTATTCGACGAGCGGTGGGCGAAATGCGGGGCACGATTTTCAACAGATCCAGTCAACTTATCTGATTTGCCGATGACATTGATATAGTCGGCAGATCATCTGCGGCGGTGGAAGACATCTACTGCAAACTGAAACGCGAAGCAGGAAGGATTGGGTTGATGATTAATACGTCCAAGACGAAGTACATGCTGGCCTGCGGATCCGAGACCGACCGAACCCGCTTGTCCAGTAATAACAAGGTCACGATCGACGGCGACGAGCTGGAGATAGTCGAAGACTTTGTCTATCTCGGCTCACTGGTGACCGCAGACAATTACACCAGCCGTGAGATCCGGAGGCGAATTATCAGCGGAAGTCGTGCCTACTATGGACTCCACAAGCAACTGCGGTCGAGAAGACTTAGCCCTCGCACGAAGTGTAAGCTGTATACGACGCTCATTAGACCGGTTGTTCTCTACGGGCACGAGACATGGATATTGCTCGAGGAGGACCTGCGTACACTCGGAGTATTTGAGCGACGAGTGTTAAGAACCATCTTTGGCGGCGTACAGGAGAACGGAGTGTGGAGGCGAAGGATGAACCACGAGCTCGCGCGACTCTACGGCGAACCCAGTATCCAGAAGTTGGTGAAGGCTGGTCGGATACGCTGGGCGGGACATGTTGCAAGAATGCCGGACGACTGTCCTGAAAAACAGGTGTTCGCTACGAATCCGGTAGGAACAAGACGAGCGGGGGCGCAACGAGCGAGGTGGTTAGACCAAGTGGAGCGTGATCTGGCGAACGTGGGATGCCCGAGAAATTGGAGAACGGTTGCCATGGACCGAGTGAATTTTAGGAATTATGTTCGTCAAGTTATGTCGTGAGACGGAATACTATGTAAATAAAATAAATAAATAGAATCCTTTACAAGTATTATAGAATATACACCAAATTTTACGATGATCGATTCAGTAGTTTTAAATTTTTTTTCCCGGGCTGTTTAATTTTCGTTGATTTTGTTTAGGAGCCCTCTTTTTTTTTTTAATTCGAAGGGGTTTGGAAGTATTATAGAAATTATTCTCGGTCTTAAAAACGGCTACACACCAAATTTCACGTTGATCGGTTCAGTATTTTCCAAAATTTGTATCATATTTTAATTAATTTTGTATGGGAACGGCATGAAAGTATTTTGGAAACCATCTCCGACCTCAAAAACTCCTATATTCCAAATTTCACATTGATCGGGTGGTTTTCTAGTCTATAGGGAACAGACAGACAGCAAACATTAATTTTTATATATGTAGATTTGCCTCGCTCTGTGGTATTGAAGAGAGATCTTTTCTAAAAAACTTCTTGGCTCTTTTTATGTAAATATACCGAATAAATCTTTAAGTACAGCTGACAAAAGTTAATATTTCATATTTACTTACAATCCGACTCAGGGAAAAATTTGGAGAGCCATTTAGATTTCCAAATGGTTATAATTAGTGTGCATTTGTTTACTTGCTCGAACAAAGTATTTTTGTGCTTTATTCCTGTAGTAGATAGTATTGATTTGACGTTTCGTAACGTACAAATTATCCGTCGTAACTTACGATAGCACTATACTTGTTAACCATTCTCGCGAATTTTTTAATAATTTTGTGTGTAGCTGTGGATTTTTCAAGCTCTTCTACACAGACGATTCTAACCTGTACAACGGAGGCTCAGTTAGTTCGCGCATTATAATATGTAAAGAATTCACCTACAGAATACCTAATATCGATCTTCTCAGTATCGATTGGAAGGGTTTGAGAAACCTTTTATGTCGGGCACTATTGCAATCCATTTACGTAATAATTTTCATAAACCACCGTGACTTTCGTGTTCGCGTTTTCTTGATCTATCTCTTTTTTTTATAAACTTCTTCCTAATACCAAATTTGACGTTTCTAAAATTTCTTGAGGCAACACTACGTATCGTTAACTGACAACATTAGGCCGTGTCAACAGATGTTTTGTGTCAAATCATGCTTAAAAACCAATTTTTATGAGAATCACATGAAAATTGTTTGTGTTATGTTATATTTCTAGTTCATTTTTTAAGTGAGCCCTCCTTCTCTAATGTCGATGGTTTTCAAAACAATCATACAAAACATATTTGATCTAGAAAAACCTCGCGTACTAATTTTCACTTTATTATGAGTACCTAAAGGATTGAAATCGAGAGAGAATTTTTTGCATTTGGAATCGTAATGATCAAAATTCCACGACTTCTTCACAAATTGCAACAATTTGCAACAATTAACACATTTTCACTCTCTCAGAGCACTGGTTTCTCTCATTTGAACTCAAACCTTCTAATTTTCTCTAACAAATTGCCACAAATTATCACAAATTCAATCATTGGCTGCACATTTTGTGTGATCATTGACGAATTTTCTCCCTTCATTTCAGTTCCCCGTGAGTACTCGTTATTAAGTTATGATGTCACATAGAAAACTTAAGGGTTAGAAATGTTTTATGTATTTTCAAAGATTTTAATTTTCAGACGACGAACGTTATCACAAAATCAATCTCTAGCCCGTCCATTCGCCCTGCAAGGAAGAAAAAACTCACCTGATCAGTAAGACCGCCCACATTTTTTTTTTTTTGACACTCGATGTTAATCACTATTCCGTAATGTGCACTTATTGCCGGCTGGACATCAACTGAGGAATTAATTCCCGAATCAACTGCTTTTATCTTTCCGCTACTGAAAATCTTGGAAACAACTCCAGTATCCCTATCTATGGTAATATCGCGAGAAGGAGCGCACCATACATACGTCACCACCCATAGCTGCTGATACTGCAACAGTTGACCAGTTAACCCATATCGAAAATCACTGTTTACCCGGGAAAGTATATTCCATATTCGACATATTTACTATGCCTTAGGATATCGCTCCGAGTGATTGAATGGTCTCGTGCCCGAAACGTGAAATACTATCAGCAGGGCATTTTTTCGATGAATGAATACTGAGGGAGCGTAAAAACAGCTTCCGGACGAAAGAGAAAAAAAGGGCGAAACATTCGCGCTAACGATATCGAGGGCTTGGAATTTCCCACAAATTATCTGCCAAAGGGACGTCACAGCACTTAGTCATACCGATAGATTTTCGAGTTTTTTTTGTTAATCCTATGCTGCTAGCAGCTGATTTGAATCCGAGTACGATGAAAACTTTTAGGCTATCTGGGAGAGGAAACGCGTGTGGTAGGTCAAAAAGAGTAGTTATAGATAACGACATTCGGAGCGGAGGGCTTTCGATGTTGTATGATTTCTGCTTTCGAGGTAGATACTTAATTACTTACATAAGGTTCTCGCGCCGATCCTCCGGCGCATAGAGCCGTGAGGTGGTAAAAGACAAGGTAGATGCAAACTAAACCTATATTTTTTCGTGAATGTAGTCAAAAAAAAGTTGAACTCACATTTTCCACATTGTCCTAACAGATTTTTTAAACATGTTTCAAGTTTTGCTCATAAAGAGTGTACGGAATCAAATTGCGACACACAAATATATTCGGCAGAATTCACCCGTTCAACCAATCACCTTCAAACTTTTAGAGAGTAAAATAAAACATGTTATGAATATTATCCCATATTGGTTTTATTCAATTTCGATTCCATATCCAAATGTACGAACCTTCTTTTTTACACTACTCATAAGGTCCTGAACAACATTTGGACCAACATTTTTATATGCGTATTAATTCATGTTTTCTTCATATCTTCCTCCGATTTCACTTTCTTAGGATGCTTCCGAAGGGTCTGCTTCATGATGGCCCAGTACTTTTCAATTGGCCGAAGTTCCGTTGCGTTCGGGGGGTTGAGATGCTTCGGCACGAAATTGACCTCCTTAGCCTTGTACCTATCACTCCAAAACCTCTTCGAGTAATGGTACGAGGCTCAGTCCGACCAGAAAATCGTATGACCATCGTGTGACCTCAGAAGAGGTAGTAGACGCTTTTGGACGCATTGACCGAATGGGGTGCTCCGTTTTTCACACGAGCAAATTGCTTGCCAAATCATGATTTTTTAGGCAAACTTTGACATCTTCTGCTTTTAAATGTTCTCAATGACATCGAACTTATCAAGAGCGGTGAAAAGCTGGAACCCTGGAAGCTGCCGTTAGTCTGCTTTTACGTACTTTTCATCATCCATAACGAGGCAATGTGGTTTCGTCAACATCTGGGTGTAGAGCTTCCGTGTTTTACCTACACAGTACAGGGTGACAAAAAAGTCCGGTCACACTTTTCGGGGTCGCCTGAAGCCTAAAAGTTGCATCTCTCTGGTGCCATCTATATGTCAAATGAAAAGGCTAATTTTGCTTCCCAAAGTGGAAGAGTTTCGTTTCTGTACAGTTTGTTTACATTGAGTTGTGAGCCATGTTAGAGTTAAGAGCAGCTGTCATCGCTGCTCGGTTGGCGCGCAGATAACGAGATTATTTTTTCGGACGAGAAGCTGTTCGTTTTGGAGCAAACAGTCAATCGCCAATATGATCGAGTTTGGAGTGTGAGCCTCCAGCAGGCTCCTGCGGACAAGCTGAACGTTTCTGTTTTCAAAATAAGACGTCAGTCTTGCTTCCAGCAAGATAGCGCCCCATCCCACACCGCAATGGTTGTTCAGGCGTGGTGTGAGGAAAACTTGACCGATTTCATTTCGAACAATGAATGGCCTCCGTCGTCTCCGGATCTGAATCCACTGTATTATTTCGTGTGGAGATAAATGATGTCGCAGCTGAACGACTATAAAAAAAAACAAATTTGGAGTAACACATGAGTTATCACGGAAATCTGATACAAGATGCCGATAAAGCACGTGCGCGCCGATTGTGTCGACCTTCCGAGACGTCTGAAGCTGGTTCGATCAGAGAAAGGTGGTGAAATTCCGAGATATCGTCTGTGAAGTATCTTTATGAGTTACTGAATAAAGCTATTAAAGCCAGATTTAGATTTTTTTCTTATTCTTTGAAATATTGAGATTTTTCTGTGTGACCGGACTTTTTTGTCACCCTGTAAATTTTTGCCTTGATTTCCAGCAAAATAAAATGCTGCATCGAAAAAACTTTTCACATGAGCGCTACGTGAAAATGTACATAGATTTTTGCCACCATGAAAATCACGTGAAACCTACGTGAATTTCAGGTAGCAAACAGAAGTCGCACAGCAAGCAAAATTCACGTAATTTTCATATGAGTTGTAGGTGAAGCGTACGTGAAAATAATGTAGATCTGAAGTGAATAAGGATTCGATCTACTGCATACTTTTCACGTAGATTTAATTAAAATATGAACGTTTTGTGTTGTATTTCACATCAATGCAATAAAAAATAATTAATTCGGGGAAAAGATTTTATTAAGCTGAATTAATAACACATCACAATATTTATTTAGTTACACTTAACTATTTACAATTTTACTGCACTTTATATTTCACTACTCACTTCACACGTCTTCGAAAATTGTATTCAATTTGGCTCCATATAGCGGTTGGCTGATCGTCCCAGCTGCTCCAATTCCGCATCCTGTTGAAATGGCAAAATATGTAAATAACAGTCAAACAGTGATATTTTTACTATACTTACGAAATTACAACTTCTCCGTCACAAAAAAAAACTTCTCTTTTGGCAGCCGATAGAACTTGGATTCACGCGCGCCATATTGGTTACTTTTTTTCTTTCACAAAGATTTCACGTAATTGAGCCATTCAGAGCTACGTGAACATCACATAAAATTCAACAAACCCGTTTGTGATCGGCGGTTCACTGGATTTTCACGTAAATCGAACGTGTCTTTGATTTGAAAGCATGACAACTATAGGAATTTCACGTAAGGATTAAGTGATTTCATATTAGCTTCTAGGTGCTTCACGTAAACCAAGCAAAAATTCACGTAGCGAGGGCCTACGTGAAAATCTAGGTGAATTTAATGTTTTCTTTTCGGCTGAGTGTGGAAACGTTCAGCAATCCAAATTGTTGCTGGAAACCAGCAATTGATTTTCTAAGTGCTGGATTTTTCGGCATTCGGTTGTGTTCTTGTCATTTTTGCTGGAAAATCAGCAATCGGTTTTCAAATTGCTGGACTTTCCAGCAATTGGTCTCGGTAGTTTGCTGGAAAATCAGCAATCGAGTTGTAAAATTCGAGTCTGTTTGTTTTCGTACGCTGAAGCAAGGTGAGACTCTTTTTCACGAATTTTGTTTATGTTTATCCTATTATTTTTATTTTCCTCTATATTCTAGCAACCAAACATCAAGTCAGTTTCAAGTCAAGTTGTGGTTTTATTGGAAATTGGATTTATTGGATTCATGAAAGATATTGGTCAAAACTCTATTTCAGCTGGCGGATGATAAACACAGTGGCACAAAGCTGCCACCCCAGAGATGGTGTTGGTATATTGACAAAACATATGACAAGAATGAACGCATGCATGAAAAGCATGAAGTAAACTTGAAAAGATAGGCTGGAAGAGTTTTTGAGGTTTTAATTCATGTTGAAATTCATAGTACTTTGAAATATACAAGGTACACACAAAATTTCTGAGGCCGGAATTTAGCAAAATTTTGCTCAAATTTGACCAGCTAGAAATTTAGCAATCAAATTAGCAATTTTTTGAAACTGAAATTTTAGCAAACGTGAGAAAAAGTTAGCCGCCGCATTTTTTACTGATTTTTTTTAGCAAAAACCGGAGGAAAAGATCACGGGGGTATTGAAATACCAAAACAAAAATTTCATTTGAAATTCATGGGGAACATCGGATTATAAAAACAGAACACATAAATTCTTTCACTTAATTTATTTAATTTTTTTTTTTCATTTTTCAAGTCACTTAAAATTTAGCTCGTAAAAACTGATCTCCATAATCTGTTCGTTCCAAGGAGGCTCCGAATGTTGGGGTGCTGGTTCCTTTTCTTCTTGGGGCCTAGTGAAAAAAAAAACAAAGAATTTACACATTAGAAGTCGGAATTTTCCATAGCTAAATCGGTTCTTACCATTGTGCTCCCAGTATTGGTTTGGCTTCCTTTCCATTGTCCTTCTATAGTTATCACCGTGTCCACAAAAACCGCCAGAATCAAATTTTAAAATCGCACTGATTTGCACGCGCCGACTTGTTTATGTTTTCTCTTAGCCGGCGGCTGCTGTCCGAAAAAAGCGGCTAGGTAGTCTTCATTTTTACTAAAAACAAGCAAATTTAGCTTTTTGCTAATTCAAAAGTAAAAAAATATTATTGCTAACGGAAAGTAACAGCAATTTTTTGCTAAGTGGAGTCCCGAAAATTTTGTGTGTAGGCCATTCCGCTCTCTTTCAACGTATTGGTACGAGGCACCGAAAAATAGTTATGGAAAAAACGGCAAATGTATGAAATTTATCAAAAAATCACATTTTTTTTTAAAATTGACAAGCGATAAAATTATGAGAAAAATATGCACTGATGCATTTTAATGCAACGAACAATATTTGGCTTTTCAACACATCTACAAGTAACATGCAATAGGCTTTTTGTCGATTTAAAACTAAAATTTGGTGATATTTTTGCCTTGTGTGGCCTTTTTCTTGCGTGATTTGAAAAAAAAAAATCCAAACAAGTTGACTTTATATCACAGAAATATGAAGTGTAGTTTAGTTCATTTATCAAATGTTTAACATAGACAGAAGAAAATATTACGTTGCTTACTTCCAAAAAAGAGGGACGACGATGAAAATTTCTTTTGAATGCTCACTATTTATCGGTTAAGATCCAAAAATTCAATGCAACAAATAGTTTCTGAGGAGCCTGAAGAATCAATCTTTAATCTGAAGCCCTTTTGAAAAGAATCGAATGGCTATCGACGGAGAAATTAATAATTTTGATTGACATTCTATATAAAACTGCCAAATTTTCATAACTATTTTTGTTGGTATGCAAGCATGCTGTGTACATACACGGAGCTTTCAAGTGAGGCTAAGCGCAATGGCCTACCTGTTATTTTCCAAGTACTATGGTTGAGGTTCGTTTTTTTCTCAATAAGGTAATACCCAAGCAACCAAAAGTTCGAATATCACTTAAGGAACGAACTAATAAGTTCATATATAGCTGTACAAAAGTTCTGTGGAACTTTTTTGCTGTTCAAAATGCTTTTTCGAGGTCCATGGAACTTCATTCTTTATCAAGTTCAGCCAATACTCAAAAAAAGCTTCAAAGTACTGTTTTGGTTTCTGTTTCTACTTCTTAGGAACTTTAAAGTTTGTATGAAGAAAAACAATCTACTTGTTACGTACTTCTCATTTTTTTCAAAATCAAGTAGCTATCAAAGGGTTGCAAGTCTTTTTGTACAGCTCAATAGTTCGTAAAAAGTCTCTGTTGTACTATTTTGTAAACTTGAAAGTTTTTAATAAGTTCCAACGGGCGTTCAAAAGCAACTTCTTATCATAGAAACTTTGAAGAAGATTTAAAGGCTAAAATCTACTTTTTTCGAACTTCAAAACGTGTTTGCATAAATAAACACATCGTTACTTGGGAAACAACTATATGAAGTACACATTAAGTTCCGGAAGAACTTTTTAACAGCTTGAAAGTGGGAATTAAGTAGAAATAAAGAACCTGAAAGTCGTTTTAAAGAAAATCATCACATGGAGTAAAATCGTTAATTGCCTTCTCATGATGTTCATATAGGGCAACAGGTATGGATCTCAACTTTCAAGCGGTAAGCTCGGGTTCGAGGCTTGGTAAGAACATGTTTTTTAAATGTAATGTGAGTTAGTAACAAATATTTATTTATTTATTTATTTATTATAATTGAATTCATCGAACATAAATGTTTAAATGAAAAGGTTTAGTTACAATCAAATTAGTAAAACAATTTGGACTGACGAATTCGACGAATAAATCGGCTGGATGATTCTTCGAACTGATGCAGGTGCTCAGCATCCTGAAACATACGCATCATTGCACTGAGTGGTTCATTGTAGCCATACGATGTTCGGTGGATTTGATGTGACAGCAACGAATTAAATCGCAGAGTTCTCGATGGGGCACTGAGGTTTATCATCCTTAGAAGATTTGGCGATTGAACTTCTCCATTCATAATCTTAACAACGAAAGAAGCCTGTTGAGTCTTTCGGCGACATTCGAGGGTTTCGAGACCCAAAAGCTGACACCGATCTGAATATGCTGGAAGATCTTCGGGATGACGCCAAGGAAGGTGTCGCAAGGCGAATCTGACAAACCGCTTCTGTACACGTTCAATCCTCAAGATCCAACTTAGTTGATACGGAGCCCAAACTACAGCAGCATGCTCAGTTATAGATCTGACGAGGGCGCAGTACAGTGATTTTAAGCACAAAGGATCTTTGAACTCACGTGACACTTTGGTGATGAAGCCGAGCTGACGATTCGCTTTGTTGATAACTGAAGAGCGTTGACTGTTGAAAGTGAGCTGCGCATCAAGGATCACGCCAAGATCATCCACTTCAAAGACCCTTTTCAAAAACTGGCTGCCGATACTATAGTCATGAGGGATCGGTGTCTTATTCCGGTGAAAAGTTATCACAGAGCATTTTGAAACACTGACTGTTAGTTTGTTCAGTCTACACCATTCATCAAACTGGTTCAGCAGAGATTGGAGGCGAATGCAATCAGCAGTACATTCCACTGGCAGAAATATTTTAAGGTCATCAGCGTAACCAATTTTCGTTCCGTCTTCTAGGCTTGTAATCAAATCGTTAAAAAATAGCGCAAATAATAATGGCCCCAAATTACTCCCTTGAGGGACGCCAGATCGATTGGTAAAAGGATATGAAATGCTAGTGCCGTACTTGATCCTTATGCAGCGCTCGGTAAGAAAGGATTTCAGCCAAGCAATCATGTTGTCATGAATGCCAAGCTTGGCAAGCTTAGCGAGCAAAATCTTATGGTCAATCGCGTCAAAAGCGGCTTTGATATCTGTATACACCGCATCGACTTGTTTTTTATTTTCCAACTGATTGAGGCAAAACGACGTGTATTCTATGAGGTTAGTACTCACCGATCTACCAGGCATGAAACCATGCTGTTCAGGTGCGATGTACTGCGATGAAGCGCGTAAAAGGGCTTGACCAACAATTATTTCAAAGAGCTTAGACCCTGCAGACAAACTGGTGATACCACGATATTGCTTAACGTCTCGACGATCGCCATTTTTGTACACCGGAAACATAAACGAATTTTTCCATTTGTCTGTTTCCATTTGTTGATTAATACGAATCAAAATTGCAGACTTGAGAAAGGCAATTGAAGGAGCGGAAGAGTAATTTTTTCGATTTTTTATGCTGCTTATAAAGTGGATTTTGAAGCTGGTTAGAAGTTGTTTGACGATTTATGCGAACTTTTTGTCAACTTTAAAGTTCGTTTAACTACTTAAAAATTGAGCTGAAAAGAAGTTGTATTAGCATACTCGATTAGGCTGATTAAACCTGATAGAGGAATGTTATCCGAACTTTTGGTTGCTTGGGTAATAACTATCTGATCGAGCGATTCTAATTTCGTGCTTGTCTGAGTGAATCGAGTGTGAGCAAAGTCAAACACCATGGAATTTTATATTAGGCATTTCTGAAATTTTCCAGCAAGTTTTCGGCCCTAGTAATAATTTTTTTCAAACCGGGAAAACCCGTGCATTCAATCTAAAATTTTCAAATCCTAAAACCGACCCATATCCGGACAATTGTAAACAAAATAATCCACTATTTAAACAAAATTAAAAACGGATAAGAGAAAATCTCTTGAATTTTTATTTTCTCGACGAAGCACATCAAATTGTGTTCAATGGTTCTAAAAAAAAATCTTATCAATTTCGATGAAAATAATTCTTAAAAATTCGATTTCGGATCCAAATTTAAAACTTATTTTTACTCAATTTGATTTTTGTTCGGTTAATTTAGCAAATTTTGTGAATACATCCGGGCAAAAACCGAGCAATTTTTAAAACGATCCGGGCATCCGGGCTGATTCGAACTCGTCTAGAAATGTTTCTTGAATATCTGGACACGACCGGATTAAACCGGGAAATCTGGAATGCTTATTCTATAAGCTCTAAGAACCGTCGATGTTATTGAAAAAATCCTATTCACCCTATTGAAGTAAATCAAACGTTCTTTTCATCCAACAGTTGTGGAATAAAATTTTTAGACCATTCATTTGCTAATTATACTAGCATTTAATTAAAAGTTTTAAAGGGTGATACTGTCAAAATTTGGTCAAGGGAAAACGCGTTTAAATCGGTGAAATCGTTTATTTAAAAAATCAAATTAAATTTCTTTAAGTTTAATTAGTATAAAATTCAGGAAAAATATTCAGTTAGACTTCCGCTTTTCCGAATTCGAATTGCTGGGCCTTACGCTTAACCCCTGCCATCAGATTTTGTACAGCCACCTTGTCCACCTTCTTCGCCGCAGAAAGCCAGTTTGCCTTGAACTGCTGCTCGTCCTTAGCAGTTTTTTTTGGTCTTCTTTAGATTCCGCTTGACAATAGCCCAGTATTTCTCAAATGGGCGGAGCTCTGGCTTGTTGGGACGGTTCTTGGCCTTAGGAACCACCTGCACGTTGTTGGCGGCGTACCACTCCATGGCCTTTTTACCGTAATGGCAAGATGCCAAATCCGGCCAAAACAGTACGGAACAACCGTGTTTCTTCAGGAAAGGCAGCTGACGTTAATTCAAACACTCTTTCACGTAAATTTCTTGGTTGACAGTCCCGGAAGCTATGGAAATGCTGCTTCTCAAGCCACAGGTACAGATGGCTTGCCAAACCAGATATTTCTTCGCGAACTTTGACAGTTTCGTGTGCTTGAAAATATCTGCTACCTTTCCCCTTTCTTTTGCCGTATAATACTCCTGTCCCGAAAGCTGCTTCTCCATTACCATTACCGTCCATTACAACGCAGTCAAACTTCGTCAGCATCGTCGTGTACAGCCTCCGGGATCGCGCTTTGGCCGACGTATTTTGTTTATCATCGCGATTTGGAGTCACTACCTTCTTGTAAGTTGATAGTCCGGCTCGTTTTTTGGCTCGATGCACGGTTGTAGACGATACACCCAGCTTATTTGCGGCATCTCGGAGAGAGAGATTAGGGTTTCTCTTGAAACTACCGGCAACTCTCTCTGTCGTCTCACCGGCTTCCGGTTTTCGATTTTCCCCCCGATCCAGACTTCCTGGCTGTCGACAAACGTTTCCCAAACACATTTTCATATGTGATGAAAGAAATTAGAGAAACATGAACTATCAAAGAACGAAAGAACATAAGCCGTAAATATCATGAAAATTTCGGAAAAGATACAACGGCTCACCGACAGGACTTGAACCTGCAATCTCCGCTTCGGTACAACGGCGCGTTAGCCAATTCCACCACGGTGAACGTGATGGAACCGGCGAACACGAGCAATCGAGCTCTGCCGATCAACTGCTGGACCTTCTATCGAAACACCATGTATATCCCGCATGTGATCTTTCCCTCTATTGATCTCTCTTGTTTCTCTAACCCCACCCATCGACTCGGGATTTTAGCCGAGCGAGCACATTTCCCAAACACTTTAATTACATTTGTAGCGGTTGATTTGGCAACTTTCAGGGATTTTGCCAGCTTTGCGTGCGAATAGCTTAGATTTTCGCGATGCGCGAGCAAAATTTTGAAACGCTCCTCTGTTTCCTTTGACGGCATTTTGACAATTGACGAGTGAATTCCAAAATCAAAATAGGAGCAACATTGTATAGACACACACACACACACACACACACACACACACACACACACACACACACACACACACACACACACACACACACACACACACACACACACACACACACACACACACACACACACACACACACACACACACACACACACACACACACACACACACACACACACACACACACACACACACACACACACACACACACACACACACACACACACACACACACACACACACACACACACACACACACACACACACACACACACACACACACACACACCTTGAAAATGAGGGGTGTTCAGGTTTTTTAAATGCAAAATTGAAAGAAATACGTCAAGTTGATATTGACCAAATCAAGGTCTTTTAAATACTAGGTTATCCGACTTTTGCAGTAAGTAGGCGAGGAGAGCGCGGGATATTGGTGGTGCTGGTTATCTTTGTTTACAAACATAAGAAAAAAGTTGTTTGGTGAGGCAAGATGATTCAACTTCATCAGATTTCATTTTAAGTGTCCCCAGGCCAGTTTCCATCTGCCACCGACCGTTGTTCGAAACGAATTAACCGGACGTTATAAAACAGCTGATTTCTCTAGTGCCGGTGTTTTTCATACGAGCCAGCATCAAAAAAGTTTTAATTTCTTCCCGCGATCAACCAGACATGAAATCAAACCTGTGAATACCAGAACCAAAAATTATCCATTACAAGATTCGGAACTCTTGCAGAAATCGACGGACAAAATCCAAAAGCGCCACCATCAAATGCTGCGGCAGAAATGCAACTATTCAGTAAAACACGCTAAGAAAAAAAAACGATTTATATTACACGGTCGGAAAAAACTAGCATTTTGAAGGTTCATTTGCACAACAAACACACTGAGATCTTTCTCTACGTGATCTTGGCTCTCCAAAATTAGCACGGTTTTTCGGTATCAGAGTCGTCATTCGCTATTCAAAGCTTTTTTTTCTTGGGGGCCGTTCAGATACCACGTGGATAGAAAAATGCAATTTTAGACCCCCTCCTTCCTCTGCTCGGACAAGCGTGGACGTTTGGCATACCCTAAACCCGTCCTCGGATGTCCACGTGGACAGGTTTGAATTTTTTTTTCTAAATCTCATTTGACAGTTAGAAAACAGTAAAACACTACTTTCTGCTTTTTTGTTATAGAAATGGCTGATTTTGAAAAAAAAAGCGAAATAGCATTTCCTGATATGAAATAATTTTAAAATTTTAAATTTCTTAATTATGTTATTTATCACTTGCTTTCAAGTAGCTACTATAGATGTTTAAACTTAAACTGGAAAACTTTGCAATTTTACACCCATAGAAGAGGTTGCAAAAATCCAATGCCTTTTTAGCAAATCTCTGTGCCGATAATGCTCTGAAATGTGCACTGTGCCGAAGACGGTATGTTTGAAAAACCGTAACTGGCATAAGGACTCGGCTCCCAACCAAAATGATGACCACTACATTCAAGCGAAACCAGAAAAACATTTTATGGGATTTCCTTCCTATTGGATAATTCATCCCAGAAACAAGAAAATAAAAATTAAAACCACAGCGCTGTAGTGAGAATCGAACTCACATCACCAATTGTATCGCCTTGCCAGTCCGACATTCTAACCAGTGTGCTATTCGAGCTTCATGCAGGACGAGGTATATTTGTCATAGGCTTTCTGTTACCGATCAATCACAAAAAACGTACAACGGCGGCTTCCCGGCGTTTGGCCTCCTTTCAATGCATTCCTTTGTCTTGTGATGGAAACGGGAAAGGGAACGGGAGTGAAGGAACGGGAATCCCATTGAATGAGAACTGTGCTTTGCTTACTGCCTGCTATTACATACACACGCTACATATACACAGCTGCTAAAGCCGGGCAGCTTGGCCGGTGCTTGTTTGCCGGTGAATTGAAGGAATGTTTTTGATGTTGCTTTTGCTACATACACACGCACAGCTTAGCCGTGTTTGCCGGTTGATTGAATTAGATGGATGTTTTTGTTGTTGCTTTTGCTACATTCACACGCACAGTGCTCGGTTCGCTGGCTGCCTGGTGTTGGCCGGTATTTATTTCCATCCTTCTTCGGCTTGTGATGCGATGGGGAGGGACGCGAAAACGTTTTTATTTTGTTTCATTCAGACATACGCAATTCGGTTGCGCTGGGAGGTTAATGCCGGTGGGCGCAAATCGAATCAGTGCCGGTCGCGTTATCTTCTTGTACCAATGATGCTATGAAATTGACTACACGCCATTGGCACAGAGGCTGAATTTTGGGTGTAAGATTTTGAATAAAACATCTGAATAAACCTAGATACAATTTATCTTCATCTGAATGAATTAAACTAAATTAAATTAAGACCTTGGTAAAATAATCTGTATTAAATATCATGTTATAACATAAATCAGGATCGCAATAAAAATAAATACTTGGCCAAGTCATCAAAACCCTTAATCGCAATATCCTCAGCACTGTTCCGTGGAATTTGAAATCAATGATCAGCCTCAACCAGATATGCAGTACAAATAAGTTATCTGTTAAAAATGAAGATTATTATTTTTTATTGAGGAATCTGAATGCGCAAAAACGAGTGAGGTTCTCAATTAAATTGAGTCAGTGGCATAGCATTTCTCCAAAAATTGGCGAAAGTATGTCAGAGTACATTTTGAAAATGTATTCCAAATTTGAACAAAAGCATATTAGAGTGCATTTGAACCCCCCGGAACGAGGGGTACAAGTGAAAAATTCAATTATCGAGAAATGTTGACCTTTTCTGTCAGTAGATGGTGTTAAGGTTTGTTAAAAGATTGTCCGTTGGCGTTTATATGAAATATTTTAAGAGCTAGGTATCTTGGAATATATTATTTTTGCCAGAACCCATCGTTGACACCGGCAATCATCAGAAAACCGATCATCCGCAGAATTGTTCAACCCGAGCTTATCCTCGACGAGCGCACAAGCCAGTATTGTTTCTGGAAGCAACAGCAGGGTCGGTGAGAATATTCAGGTGGTAGAACGCAAAACTGACCATGGGAACCAATCAAGTTGAGCTGTCTACCATTCCGGTTGTTCTAGAAGTGTTCCCTATCTGTTTTCCTTTGAATTGGAACGGAATATCAAAAAACATACGTACATCTATGTTCCTAACTGTTCCCGAAAGTTAGGTTCAATTAAATGTAAGCACTTAATAAATTGATGACCATTATTTTCACAAAAAGACCGTTTGTTAATCGTTTATTGTCGTTAAACTGCCGAAGAAATCTGCTGAAAAAATTTATCGTTAGCCCTTTTAATAAAATCTCTCCGTCAGGCTGATTATTTTGGGGATGTCTTCGTCTTCGAGTGCTTTGTTAGTAAACAAACGCAACGTGTCCATGGTAGCCAATTTGGGAAATCAACATGGCTGATTCGAATATTTGGTTGATCAGTACACCTACTATATACCCCCCTTGGACCAAATCACCCTTTGACATTGACCGACGTGTATCGGAAGTGTGAATTTCTATGTTTTACATGAAGTCATAATGCATGCATTCAAATAAACAAACAAACATGCATAGTAATTTTACTATTCAAATCAAGCTCCTCGTGCATACTAAGTTTTATCTTAACACATACTAGTTTCATCATGAAACATATCAATTTTACTAGGCACGAAGTAAAACCATGCATCATTCCAAATTTACTAAAACGCAGTCGAACATACTATGCGCAGCCAAATTGAGCACATGATAAAAATAGCTATGCGTAAGGTATTATAAACAAAAAAACATACTTGACTCAAAAATATGGTTGCCTGTGTTCATTTAAACTACGGATTTAGTAGTTTTACTATGTATTTGTTTTGTGTGTACGGTTGAAATAGAAACAGTGCTGCAAAAAAAAATAAAAATCAACGCCCAACGATCTTGAAAATATTTTTGCATGATAAAATTTTCAAAATGTCAAAATTTCTACCACTTTTTCCCAGCACCAATGAACTTGCTCTAAAGGAATAATTTCTTTCAACCCTCTATTCCTGTAAAGTTAGATAAATAATTAGCAAGCCGCGACATGAACGGAATCTGTTATGTATAGCGGTTAACCAAACCCCTTTTTTTTTCTTTCACACACCCCCTAATTATCGTCAAGGTCATAATTATTCGTTTTAATGTAATCTCTGATGGTTTATCATTTTATGAACATTAATCAGTAATATGAAAATGCTTAGGAAATTTAGTAGCAAAACAAACACTCGCTTTCTTCCCCCGCAATTCACACAGAACTCTACTACAATGCACTCTCGAAAATCCGCAGCTATTTTCCATCAATTGACTTCATACAAACTGTTCATGACATATTCCAAGTGTAAAGCGAAACGGAGTTCGTATGGGATCAGCTAGTATGATATAAAAGTGGAAGGATTGTTTGAAAACTACGTTACTTTTCAAAATGTTTTCAATATATAAAGGGGGAATAGGGTTTACCGGTTTAAAAAAAACACCTTTTAACGAATTTTTTTTAGAGCTATCGTTCAAACAAAAGTATTCAATTTTGTTGCATCTCTCTCTCTCTCTCTCTCTCTCTCTCTCTCTCTCTCTCTCTCTCTCTCTCTCTCTCTCTCTCTCTCTCTCTCTCTCTCTCTCCTCTCTCTCTCTCTCTCTCTCTCTCTCTCCTCTCTCTCTCCTCTCTCTCTCTCTCTCTCTCTCTCTCTCTCTCTCTCTCTCTCTCTCTCTCTCTCTCTCTCTCTCTCTTCTCTCTCTCTCTCTCTCTCTCTCTCTCTCTCTCTCTCTCTACCTCTCTCTCTCTCTCTCCCCCCCCCTTCTGAAGGGGGTCGTCCATACAAGACAAATATTGTTTTCACGTATTGATGTTATTTTCCGTCGGATTGTGATGAAAATTTGCACATGAGTGTTTTGAGAGACGAACAATCGATTACAGTTATCAAATTTAGGGTTTGAGGTCGGACAAAAGGGGTCGCCCATATCAACTGATTAATGTTTTTGCGATATTGGCGTTATTACACACCGGATTGTGATGAAAATTTGCACATGAGTGTTTTGAAAGACGAGCAATCGATTACAGTTGTCAAATTTAGGGTTGAGGTCGGCAAAAGGGGTCGTCCATATCCACTGATTAATGTTTTTGCGATATTGCGACATTGGGTTGTGATGAAAATTTGCACATGAGTGTTTTGAAAGACGAGCAATCGATTTCAAGTTCGAATTGCGGATCACAAGTCGGCTGAAGGAGTCGTCCATACCCAACTTTAAAGTTTTTGCGATTTTGACGTTATTCTACATTGGATTGAGATGAAAATTTCCGCATAGGAGTTTTGAGGGACGCTCTTTTGCTTTCAGGTTTCAAATCTTGACTCAGGGGTCGGCAAAAGGGGTTATTATCTGTTCACTGTTTATAACGATATTCTCTTGATTGAGCATAGAATTGTAATGAAAATTGGCACATGGGAGTTTAACAGAAAAGATAATTGATTTCAGGTGTCAAGTTTTGAATCGTGGTAAAAAACAGGCCGTCCATGTTAGTTGCTCACTGTTTTCGCGATATTGTCGTGATCATGCATCGGATTGAGATGAAAATGTTCAGATGAGGGTTATAAACTATGAGCAATTGACTCCAGGTAGCATGTTCCGTGTCAAGGGTCGGTGAAAGGGGCGTCTATATTCACTGATCACTGTTTTCAAGTTCCTGACGTAATTTTACATATAATTTGAAAAAAAAAAAAATGGCACAAGGGAGTTTTGAGGAACGTCAAATTGGTTTCAATTATCGAATTTCGGGCCATGGGACAGAAAAAGAGGGTTTCATTAAAAGTTCAGTGTTTTGTGCAATAATTTTGTTGGAGGCAGTTAATTGATACCAATTTAAGTGTGAAGGTCAAGCAAAAGAGTCGTGCACACAAACAAATAGTACATGTTTCTGCCATAATGTCTAGATTTTGCAACCGATCGAGAAGAAAACACTCTCACATAAATTTTAATAAAAAGCCGATCAACCGTTTAATTTGAATTTCAAGTAATAGTAATAGTAGCGACTTTAAACACTGTTGAATTTTTTCCCCAAAATTGTCGAAAGAATGTTTCGAATTCATTTTCTAAACTCATTTTGACGTACCAATGATTTAAAGCGAAACGAAGTTCGTACGGGTTCAGCTAGTATTTTATAAGAGGGTTTTTTTTTGCGTACGGATATTTGGCATAACTCAAAATTAGATATGACAAATGTTTTTATGGAAGTTCGTAACTTCCCACTTTGGGAAAAAAAGGTGGAAATCCATAAATTTTAACATTTTTTAAGTTATTATGAAGCTTTGAAAACAGATTACAAATTTCAGATCATGAAAAAACAAGTTTATATATCAAGTTCCAGTAAATAATATATACCATCTTTGAATTGCAATTCGGAACTCCAGCTGCAGCTCTCATTTCAAAGTTGTTGGTTCTAAACCATGATGAGGTTTGATAAAAAAAATGCTTACAAAAATCTAAATTTGAATAAATTTTTACAAATTACATTACGGTGTACCAAAGCACACCGGGTCAGCTAGTATGATATAAAAGTGAAGAGATTGTTTGAAAACTACGCTTCTTTTCAAAATGTCTTCAACATATTAATTCAATTAAGGTTATTTAAAATAATTTAAAAAGATTTAAAAAAATTTCATTTGTATTCAAGGGAGTTTTCAGCAGTATTTGAAAGTGCAATTGTTCAAACTTTGAAAAGAAAAAAAAATCGTTTAAAAATGTACAAATTTCATCTATTGATCATTCTAAACTCCATCAGTTCATCCAGACAGTTTTTCCTTTTAATCTGTCATTCGTTGTTCACCAAAGACTGTCTTGCAGGCGCCGTCGGATCATCCGTTAGTCTTCAATGAACCGCCGCGGACTAAAGACGTTGTTGCTAGTGTGTTGTTACGCCGTCCCACACGACGGGGCTTCTGATTGATAAGTGCTATCAATATATTTTTTTTCCTTGGAGCGAGAATTCTTCTAGTTTTTAACCAAGGGCGACATTTAAACTACTCCTTCCACCATGATTTCCACCGGGTGTATCGGAACCCTGGTACTAGCCGTAACATTTCTAAGTTTGCTGGATCCTGGATTAGGCTGCAGTAAAGTTCCGGTCTTCAACGGGCGCCCCGTCACCAAGGAGAAGAAATCAGGCGATAACGGGTATCGGCTGGCCATTCGAAACGATCCCAAAGGATATGAACCGGGGAAAATCTATAACCGTAACGTACTTCGTTCCGATCCTGGGAAGAAAACGTGTGATCATCATGTGAAAAGTGTCCAGATAGTATCAGTTAAAGTAAAGTAGTTGGTAGTTTGTTTGCCCTCGTGCTCTACCCTAATCAATCGGCTCCGTGTGGCTGGAAGCAATTTGCTTGAGGTCAAGAATTATCATCTTTCTGCCTTCGAGCGCGCGCAAACATTCTCTGTAACAAGACGGACAGACAAGACCAGACCAGATCAGAGAGAGCACGTTCATAACTATGTTGAAGAGGGCAGGCAAAAAGTGCACAACATCTCTGCTGTGTGTACAAAGACCGTTTTCTCGGCTGCTGCACTACTAAATCTAATCTGCTCAGATGATAGTTTAATTATTGATGACTATACGCAAAACGTAATGCAACTAGTTCATCGTTGATAGTGCGGTTGTTGGGTTTTTGATGGGTTTGCATTTGAATGGCCGGTAAAACACATGTTTTTAACGGCGTCGGAAATGTCTATCAGAATTGATTGTAAACGGTTTATTCGTTTCCGGGAAGAAAATAGTTTGGCGATAAGATGGGCCCATGGTTCAATAAATTATTGCACAATGGGGCCCACGCTGAGGATTATAGATAACGATTTACTTGTAAAAATGTTTGATCAAAATTCTTAAATTAAATAAGAATGGGCCTCAAACTTGAAGAATTTCTTGTAACTTGAACGAGTCAAGATAATATTGTGGAAATAATGATGTTCTCCCAACCATTTTCAAGCTGACAGCTTCTTGTTCGAAGCCTTTTCTAGGGTAGGGAAACTGTGTAAAAAATGCCCAGAGCAGGCAAGATGCGTCACCTTCAGTATTTCACTAAACATTTTTCAACATTCTTGAAAAAACCAATCTGTTCTATTTACTATATTTTAGGAGTTTTTCTTGCAATTTTTCAACTTTTCCCGTAAGAAATTACGGCATTTTTTTCATTTAGTTTTTTTTATTTTACTTACAAAGTTTTTATGTGCCGGGAGTATCTAACCTCGGGTTAGTAAGAGGGGGTCGTAATTGTCGCAGTGACTCAACCGTTAGTTCAGATCGAATTATAGAAAAGGAAGGGGGAATATCTGGGGTCACTTCCATGTTAAAATGCTTACACCATCCCTTCTTCGGAACCTTAGGGATAATCGTATGGAGTCAACGTCCCGGTGTGCCATTATCCCAGCTAGACTGCGGCGTTAATCGCTAAAGTGTGAGGTATTGAAAAATATTCATTGTAAGTTATTATCCTCTCAAAGATTTTAACTTGTGACGCGCCCACCTTAGCCAATGAGTCCCCATTCTCATTGCCTTGAATAAGACAATGAGACGAGATCCAGAGCGCCCAATACTGCTGAAATTTCCAGCAAGAAATGGGAAGAGCGCTTCATCAGTTTCCTCGATTGATTCGCCTCAACGGAGCTGAGATTATCCGAATAGATGAAATAGTGGTCTACGGGCAGTGTTCGAGTGTGTTCCAAGGTACAATGAATAGCGGCTAGCTCTGTAACGTATAACCAGAGCATGGCTCTCGAAGCTTGAACGAAGCTTCAAAGCTCTCATTGCACATCGTGAAGCCAGTCGCGCGTACGATTCTAGAACCACCAATAAAGAACATAAAAGGGCTGCGTCCGGGCAGACCTTTTTGCGCGAACTGTATCATCCATCGACTCGAGCTTTCCTCATTTTATTTCGAAGGCGTGTGATATCGCATGTTTTGTGCTATTTCCTAAAGCGTGTGCAGAGACGTTTCTCGAGATAACCCATCCACGAATCACCGCCAGTACACACGTTTCTTGCCCCTGATCATGTTCTTGAAGATGCGTTCTAAGGCCAAGTAACATTGGAACTTGTTAGGATATCCGGTTCTGCGAATCTCAGCAAATGCCTTGCATTTTTCTCCTTGCGCGCGTAAGAAATGTCCATCCCACCACGGAGTGTGAGGTCTTTTCTGGATCGTCGAAGCCTCATACCGTCTGACCTGTGCCCCTATTACACAGTCCTCAATTGTCCCGGATATAAAACTGTATTCTGCTTTCGGAGGCAGTTTGTCCATTGAGTCGTTGGCGTCGCTAACACCCGATGCGTACTTATTCCAATCGTGGTCATAAGGTATATTGATCTTTTTGGGTGGACTACGGCCACTGGTGAAACTTAGAAATATTGATAGGCAATTGATACCTTCCGTGAGGGTCTTGGATTACTTTCCACGTACAATCCAAGCTCAGAGAGGAATAAGCTAGAGAAAGTTCTAAAATACTATGCTGTGATTGGGATCCACTGATTCGAGTCACTTCCCCATTATTGAACACGTTCGTCACCAAAAACAAAAAAAATCTCGGAGCTTGAAAGCAACACTAGAGAGCTCTAGATATCCAACACGTGGCGAAACTGAGCAGCTATCTTGAGTAAGAGAGCCGTCACCTGTTATGGGTCCAATGGCGACGAACGTGTTAAGACTAAGACAGTCATGTTGAAATCGTCGCACAGCTCATAAATATTGGAATATATACCGATGCCAGGCAAATGTCTTGGCCAGGTTTCCGAAAAGTACTGGCGAACGACAGTATTCTTGCGAACGTCGCACATGCACCTCGATGAAAGCTTCCCGAATATTTCTTCCCTTACAGTTTTAAAAGGAGCGGTCGTGCGATGCACAGCGACGCCTTGTTTTACCTCATGCGAGAGTTTGTTCGTGGGTATGAAAGTTTTTTTAAGCTCCGTGACAGTTTTGGAAAAATCTTCGTGACAGTTTTCAATGCGTTGAATTTCGCATGACAGTACTACTTACTCCGTCCGACTGTAGCCGAGATTCGCTTGGGCCGAGTTAATTTCGAACGAACGTATGAATTTTCCTTTTGCTTGAAGCTACTGCGTGTGGTGATCACCCCAATCCACCTTCAAGCAAAAGGAAAATACGTTCGATCGAAATTAACTCAGCCCGAGCGAATCTCGGCTACAGTCGGACGAAGTAAGTAGTACTGTCATGCGAAATTCAACGCATTGAAAACTGTCACGAAGATATTCCCAAAACTGTCACGAAGCTTAAAAAACTTTCATCCCCACGAACAAACTCTCGCATGAGGTAAAACAAGGCATTGCTGTACATCGCACGACAGCTTCTTTTAAAACTGTCGGGGAAGAAATATTCGGGAAGCTTTCATCGAGGTGCATGTGCGACTTTCGCAAGAATACTGTCGTTCGCCAGTACTTTTCGGAAGTCTGAGCCGAAGCGTTTCGATTCGTTACCGACGGTACAGCAGCGAACCGAGTGGTAAGGAAAACCGAGACAGTTTGTTTGGCAAGAAAAAAGCTGTCATAGCAAAGCTGTACTTATCGGAAGCCTGGTCTTGGCCTTGAAATCTAGATTGTCAAGAAACGACTTCAATACCCGGAGATGGAGTATTTGAAATACGATAGAAAGAGAAGCATTTCACGATCCAGTAGAATAATATTGTGACAATGGAAGTTGAAATCTATGTTTGGAGAAAGCCAAGTTTTGCATAAAGCGAATACCGTAATCCGGGGTAATATTGATCACTTTTTTCAATATTTTTCGATTATTTTTTCTGCAAAGGGGAATGTGGCATAATTCAGTAATGCACTCCTATGAACGTAAAACATGGTTGCAGATTTTTTTAGACTACTTTAAATTTTATTTGAAAATCGATTTCGTCTCTGTTTTGAATTTGATTTTGACGGTTTTAACCAATTTTTCTTGATCTTAAAGGATACAAAACACCTTCATTATATTTAAAAATGTTAGTTTATGAATTTGACCTTGCTTTTTAACGTTTTTTTTTAAACATTTATAATCGAAAAAAGAAGTATTATGGTGCATACTTTTAGGGGCAAAAATTTAAATAATTGCTAAATAGTTTGAGCTACAAAATACAAATGAAATTTTTTCTTCACACATTTTTCTAGGCCCTACCACTATTTCCATTTTAATTTTTTCTTCAAATTTAACCAACCGGTAGGTACATCATAATTCAAATTGGAATTTAATTTTGGTATTATACTTCTGCTGTTCCATTGTAATACAGAAACAATTTCTCGTAGCTTAATGGACGAGTTATTCATCAAAAGGAATTGCTTCTGCGTGAGGGCAATAGTGAGAGCTTCCTTTTTCAAGACTTCTCTCAAAAAAGGTACTAACATATTAATCATAGAAAAAGTCCAGGAAGAATAAAACAATTTTCGAAAATTTCATCTTACCATCAGTCGAAACGCTTGACCATATTGAACCATAAATGTTTGAAAAAAAAAACCATAATTGAAGTTTTTTGGGGGTAAGTCATTTTCTGAGTTTTCAGTTAAAACTCATAAAATGAGATTTCACGGAAAACTTCTATTATGGCTATTTTTTAACCTTAGGTTAAAACGGGAAAATAGAAGTAAAATAACCGTTTTCCGAAAAGAAAAACAGTATGGCTCGTTGTTTAAAGTTAATAAGGAAGGTTTCCAAATTCTATACAAAAGATCATTGCACTAAAACAGATATGGTATTTCAATAAGCGGAAATGATTTATTTTTGTCCAATTACATAACAATGATTCGATAGGAAAAACTCAATTTATAGATCATATTTCAACCGGGTGGCTGAAATCGAACCAGTAAGAAATTAAATCAAATAGTACAAGGGAACGCCTAATCGTGTTTTTCTGATCGTAATTCATAATCTACCTCTCTAGGGTTCGAGAGGCTGGGTTGGCTAGCTGGGGCAGACGGAGTACTGAGAATTAAACAAACTCTGTTCGGAACATTAATTGCATCAGGTGTATCGATTCTGACATCCACTTTGGGGCTCAGATCTTTTCAAAAATCTTACTCTTCATGAATTATGGAATAACCTTCCGGGTAAGCCTTTAGCATTGTTCTAAGTATTGCTGTTAGTTAGCGATTTTTGATTTGGTACGGATTGTGAGAACTATCTGAAACATTGACCATCTTGCGAGGTCTCGGTAAGTACATAAACCGCATCTGATATTTTAGAACATTTTATCTGAAAAATGAATAAAAAATAATGTTTCGTTTTACAATTACTACCTTTCCAGCTGCCCGGAATGTAAATGAAGTCACCAAGAAGCACGTATTTCTCATTGCGGAAATAGTTTTAGAAAGACATCTAATCGTAGATGAGCTCATTTTTCCCGCATTTTTATCCCGGATGATTTCTTCCTGAATTAATTACGGTCAAAATATTCCACTGCTGGAATAGATTCCGCAGGAAGCAGCTTCCGTCAGAAAATCCAGCTGCATATTATATTCCATTCATTCACCTGAAGGTTCTCCTTGGGGTTCTCTGCAACGACACTGACAATATTAATGGTAAATTTCGCAAAAAAAATCAGCTGATTTGCAATTAACTTGTTCTCGGCCAATGGTTTCAAAATTTCTATTTTTGTCCTCAGTATCCCGGAAATTTACTTTCTACCTTTTAATCCTAAAAACGCTGGTATCTGAACTGCAACGATTGATTTGCTCCCGAAAATTAATTCGTTTTGTTTAAAAAAATTACACTTGATATAAGCCGCGAGACGAAAATTAATTTTGGACACCCACGTCAAAAACCCGACGTAATCTGTATGTATGTATGTAGATAATCCACCATGGGTGCACGGATTCACCGCAGTTTCGCCAACGTATGCGCTCAATTGCATTCTTTAGATTATAAGTTCGGCCAATCTTTAATGCAAATTATCACATACCCGACACCATGGCTTCGTGTGAACTGTCATGTAATGAATGAATTTCGTGTGTATGTATGTCTTATTTGTAGAACGAGCAAACAGTTTCGCAACCGTATAAAATTCATAACATTCTCAGTGTTATGAATCTTCAACAGGTATTCCGCATGCGTGTAGATACCTGCCCAGCTGGCAATTGATTGAACGTTCTTATAGTTATATATTTAAAATTATAAATGAAAGGATATGTAATGCAATAGCAAAGTTTCAAACTCACCTTTTCAAAACACTCAAGGCTTACCTATACCTGGATATTTTACCATTTTTACCAACTGTGAAACACTAAAACAATTATTTAGACTGAAAAATTATAACATAATAAAAAGAGAGAAATAAACATTGGTCGGAGAAAAAAAAGATTAGACAGAATCTTATATCTGTATTTCATTGTTATGTTAATTTTGAGCAGTTTATAGAAGAAGATTTAAATAAAGAACAATTATTCGATATTTAATTGTGCAACGAGCTAGAAACTAGAAAAAATAACAATAATTTGTTCTCTGGAGTTATTTATCTAAGATGCATGGCGTCGTTACAGCTTAAACTGAATCCCTATAGTTAATCCCTATAGTATCAATTAGTATTTCGTTTTGATGCTACGTGAAGAATTACGCTAACTAGTTGAATCTAACGACCCGAATGATAGAAGATTATCAAGAAAACATGATTAATAACTCCCAATGAAAATTGCCTCTCTGCGCCTGGCATGTTATTGAAAAAATTAAAACGAAAGAAGCAAGAAAAACGAGAAAGAAAAAATATAATCGGAATTGCCTCACCAGGTTTGGTTTGAGTTTTTTTCCATGCCGCCGTCCATCGCTTGCTTAGATCCAGAATATGCGCCTACGCCATCCTATACAGAAAACGCGCATGCGCAGATGTGCGTTCTCTGTTTTTTGCGTTCCAAATTTGTTTGGACTGAGGCAGACATGTTCGGACATGTCTCGGCGGTTCATTCTCGGATGGTAAAAAACATTACTAATTGCACTCATTATAACAGACACCTAAATCAATTTGAAAATTTCCGCCCACAAAACTCATCGGAATCGGGAATAATTATAATGTTCCGAACATAACTTTTTTTTCACCATTTCACTACCGATAACCATCATCGCGACGCACCGTAGCAAATATTAAAATAAACCCAATTTCTTTAAATTTTCTATTTTCTATTTATTTTTTCTAAATCAACACACGATTCAAGCAAGCTTCACTTAACTTCATCTTTCCATCGGAAAAAAAAAATTCTTTCTCTCATAACTTTGCAATTTTACCAAGAATATCAGTTCACGAACGAACCGGAGGATGAAACAAAATGAACCGCACACGGCGAAAGCACGATGAAGACCACGTCAAAAACCCGACGTAATCTGGTTCAAAAATCGCGAAATCAGAAACTGGGCGGCCTCCTGGCCAAAAATTTTACAAAGCCACTGGTCGGAGTGATGTCCCCACCAAGTTCAAATTCGTTTTTGCCGATAAGTTTGCAGAAACGTGTTTGATTTGGCAAGGTATTTGCAGCTGCGGACGAAAAACTCCGTTTTTTTGTGAAAAACAAGACCATGGACTCCGAAATGTACAAGGAGAAGTGCCTGAAAAACGTTTTTTTCCGTAGATTAGATCTCACAAAGAACCAGTAAAGTTTTCGCCAGATTTCGGGCCAACGGGTAGGTTTTGGCGAAAAGGACATCAACCCACCCAACTGCCCTCAATTCCGTCCTATCGAAAAATTTGGGCAATTGTCAAGCAGAAGATGAAGAAGAATGGTAGGACGACTCGGGATGCAGCAGAGATGAAGAGGTTGTGGAACAAAATGGCCGCTGAGGTCAGCGAATAGGGTGTTCAAACTATGATGAGTGGTACTCGACGAAAAGTTCAAATTTTCATCAAAACAACATCGGAATAATTTTTTTATTATTTTTTCTTTAAAGTGCAATAAAACCCTACATTATGAGTACAAAACATTTTTGTTTCGTTTACATAGCTCCAAGATAGACCCTTTTTAATGCGTCCAGATTTGTTGTGATCCATGCTTTTTTGAACAGTTTCTTATGATTAAAAAAAACATTAATCGAAGTTTTAAGAGAAACTCATAAAAAGGTTAAAAACTCGAAAATGGTTATAAAAACTGAGCGTGCAGCTAAGAAAAGCTAAAAAAAACATCAGAAAACTGAAAATAGACCCATTTTTGAAAAATCATCCATTTGACAGCCTCATAAATCCTTGATACATGTATTTTTCCATCTAAGAAATGTTTGGCAGTTAGGCCTAAGAGTTATCACCATTCTTTTTTCTAGAAAAAAAAATCCTGAGTCAGGTAGGAGAGATGAAACATAAACCCTGTCTAATGGCGAGGTTGGGAAACAACGACAACATTGGGACAAATGTGTACGATATTCATTTTCCATACAAGTTGAAATATCACAGTTATTTGTGGAACTATTTTGACGAAAATTATATAAAAAGATAGTTTTGAATCAGTATTAATATGTTTCGAAATTTAGGAAAAAAAATGGTTGAAGTTTCACATTTTCATATGTGATGAAAGAAATTAGAGAAACATGAACTATCAAAGAACGAAAGAACATGAGCCGTAAATATCATGAAAATTTCGAAAAAGATACAACGGCTCACCGACAGGACTTGAACCTGCAATCTCCGCTTCGGTACAACGGCGCGTTAGCCAATTCCACCACGGTGAACGTGATGGAACCGGCGAACACGAGCAATCGAGCTCTGCCGATCAACTGCTGGACCTTCTATCGAAACACCATGTATATCCCGCATGTGATCTTTCCCTTTATTGATCTCTCTTGTTTCTCTAACCCCACCCATCGACTCGGGATTTTAGCCGAGCGAGCACATGGTCGATTGCTTCGTGTTTGCCGCAACTTACGGTCAGATGAAGAAGCAATCAGTGCCGCTCAAGGTTCCGATCAATAGAGGGAAAGATCACATGCGGGATATACAGGAAGCGGAAGATTGCAGGTTCAAGTCCTGTCGGTGAGCCGTGGTATCTTTTTCGAAATTTTCATGATATTTACGGCTCATGTTCTTTCGTTCTTTGATAGTTCATGTTTCTCTAATTTCTTTCATCACATATGAAAATGTGATCATTTTCAGGTACAAAGATGTACCAAGCGATTTCATAACATCAGTATTGATTTCAACAGAGCAACACCTCCCTGTGTAACTGGTCTGCTCGGAACCTTGAGCGGCACTGATTGCTTCTTCATCTGACCGTAAGTTGCGGCAAACACGAAGCAATCGACCATGTGCTCGCTCGGCTAAAATCCCGAGTCGATGGGTGGGGTTAGAGAAACAAGAGAGATCAATAGAGGGAAAGATCACATGCGGGATATACATGGTGTTTCGATAGAAGGTCCAGCAGTTGATCGGCAGAGCTCGATTGCTCGTGTTCGCCGGTTCCATCACGTTCACCGTGGTGGAATTGGCTAACGCGCCGTTGTACCGAAGCGGAGATTGCAGGTTCAAGTCCTGTCGGTGAGCCGTTGTATCTTTTTCGAAATTTTCATGATATTTACGGCTCATGTTCTTTCGTTCTTTGATAGTTCATGTTTCTCTAATTTCTTTCATCACATATGAAAATGTGATCATTTTCAGGTACAAAGATGTACCAAGCGATTTCATAACATCAGTATTGGTTGAAGTTTGTCAAAACTATAACCGATAAAGTACTGAAACTCAAGTTCCTTAACCCCTATGCTTATAAAATTTGTTGAAAAAATTGTTAATTTTTTTTCTTCATCCATTAAAAACAAAAGCTGTTTGTACTCATCAAACTAAACTTCTGTGAATTGTTCAGCGAAAAAAATTGGGTTCTCCCAAACAGCTGTAAGCTAACGTCGAGCATACCTACCCCCCTCCCTCCCCTATGTCGAAATCGTAACTCTCGAGCTCACTTCCCCCCCCTTGGAGCGTTACGTTATCAATGAACGCCCCCTAGATAGTTTCCTCTGATTCGAAGAGTCATATGAACACGTTACAATAAACTCATTGAGAAATTGCATTTTCAACCCTAATGAATAACTTATTAAACGTAATAATGTTATCAAATGACTCAAAGTAATACATTTTTGATGTAGTATTTTTCCCAACAAAAGAAGCTTGACTTGGCATAGAAATGATTCATTGGCATGATTCTGATCTCAATAACTATTTTTAACAAGATCAAGATGGCAGACTACCTTGGACGACTTTGGATACTTCACACGCTCTATGAACTGATTGAATTAGTATTTCTGCATACTAAAAACAAACATCCTTCCACATATTCAGTGTTCCTAGTCGGTTCGAGAACCCACGTGAAGCTGCAACAATTCTCACACTTTATGCTGACAGCTCAGGCCACCAGCAGCTCGTCTAGCGGGGCCAGAACGTTCATCGCAGGTCCGAAACGAGTGGGTCGCTTTCAGCTGTTCAGCGACTCCCTCACTAAGTTCTACGACCATTGCGTGAACACTGTCACTCAGGCGGACGACTTCCCCAAAACGGAAGTGCAGGTTATGTGGGTTGCCCCGGCCAGTGGATCCGGATGCGTTAGCCTGTCGGCCATGGTATTCGAGAGTGAAGACTCCTGGTACTCGGACGAGGGAGCTCTGACCAAGGTCCTTTGCGAGATGAAACCAGAACCCAAGATCATGAAGGGGGAGTGCTGCGCCTGTGATGAAGCTAAGTATAATGTAGAGTTTGATCAAATCAGGCTTGTTTTTAATGTATCTTTAAATAAGTTTTTTATTGTAGTTCATCTTTGAAGGAATCTGGTCGAACGAAACTCACCCGAAGGACTTTCCTTTCGCCGTTTGGTTGACGCACTTCTCCGATATCATTGGGGCATCGCACGATACGAACTTCTCGTTCTGGGGTGAAAACCACATTTCAACCGATGGGTTTCGATCGCTAGCTGAGTGGGGCTCGGTTCGTCAGCTGGAACAGGAACTCCGTGCCAAAGGTCCAAGGTTACGTACTTTGATCAAGGCTGCCGGGTTGTGGTACCCGAGGGTCAATTCGAACACTTCTTCCAACTTTAGGGTGGATCGGAAGCATCATAAGGTATCGCTTGCGTCTATGTTTGGTCCATCTCCGGATTGGGTAGTCGGCGTTAGTGGTCTGGATCTATGCAGTGAAGACTGTACCTGGGTAGACTCACTCGATGTAGATCTGTTCCCGTGGGATGCTGGCACCGATAACGGTATCAGCTACATGTCAGCTAATTCAGAAACCCAACCTAGAGAACGAATGCACAGAATAACGACAATGTACCCCGAGGATCCTAGGGCTCCATTTTACAATCCCAAGGCGAAGGAAATGGTTCCTCTTGCCAAGGTCTATTTTAGGAGAGAAAAGATCATTCATCGAAACTGTGACGATGAATTTCTTGAAGCGCAAGTTCTGGAATTGGCCGAAAATACGGAAGAAGTCAACCGGGTTGAGTGCGAAACGACGGGCTACAGCGAGTGGACTCCTTGCTCGGTGAGTTGTGGCAAAGGCATCCGAATGAGAACCAGAGAATATCTGCAATCGGACAAGGCTGCCCGGTATCAGTGCAATCGGCAGCTCATTTCCAAGGAGATGTGCGTTGCCGATGTTCCGGAGTGTCCAGATGAAGGGCCTGATGCCGACGATAGTTCCGAAGATATTCGGAAAGTTGCTGCCAACGTTGATGACGACGGTGAAGGGATTGGAGTTTGTAAAACCACCAGATGGAGCGAATGGAGTGAGTGTTCGGCATCGTGTGGCATTGGAGTCACCATGAGGACCAGAACGTTCATCAACCATATGGGTCGCAAGAAGTGTCCGCACATCAGTGTTGGTGAGTGTTTTATTTTAAGGGTCTTTTTTTCACTTGAAATGTTATGTATTTTTGAACTGTATCCAGTATCGTTTAATTTTTTTCATTCAAAAATTCTCAGTCGAAAAGCAAAAATGCATGCAACCCGAGTGCACCCTGACGGATGTCGAGATCCCGGATCCGATGTGTCCGGTAACATCTTGGAGCGATTGGAGCCCGTGCAGCGCCACCTGTGGCAAGGGTGTCAAAATAAGAACCCGTTTGCTTTTGGTGGGACCGGAACTGATCGATAAATGTTCCCAGCGGATTGAACTAAATCAGCAGCGGGCTTGTACGGAAAAGTCGGACTGTTTGTTCGATGTTTTCACGGCCCGGGAGATCTGTTCCCAGAAACCGGAAACCGGACCTTGTCGGGGTAAATATCAGCGCTACGCGTACGATTCGGATCGGAGCACTTGCGTGCCATTCTTCTACGGAGGCTGCCGAGGAAACCGGAACAACTTTTTGACCAACGAAGATTGTATGCAGACGTGTCGAGTGGCTATCGGTATTTTTTGATGAATTTATCTTCGTAAAAGTTTACTGATTGGATCCATTTTTTTACAGAACCTGAACAAGCCCGTGACATCCACCTTCATCCAACTTCTGGACCGAGTCGAAGATCTCAGGAGCAAACGGAAGACAACCTTCCGGTGGACTGTGTACTGTCCGACTGGACCGAATGGACTCCGTGCAGTGTGACCTGTGGAACCGGACGTTCCGAGCGCTATCGTAATGTGGTCCTTCCGGCCCGAAACGGTGGACAACCCTGCCCCGGAAGAATCGTGAAACGACGGAAGTGCACCGGGCCTCCGTGTGCTTGATTGGTTGAAGAAGTTGAATTGAGGCGCTTAGGATCAGAGGGGTGCAAGTGCCGAAATGATGATTTCGAGAAAACGGGCCTCAAAGTTTGTTTTTCTAAATCAAAATTATGGAATCAATTTTTCTACTAAATTTTCGATGGAGTGTGTCTCATGAGATCTAAAATGAACGATTCTGAAAGAAAAACCAAAGTTTTTGCGATATTTATGTTAAAACGGCGAACTACTTTTATTGATATTTTTCACTTGCACCCTTCTGATCCCAAGAATGACACTTGCACCCCTCTGACTCCAAACAATATGATAGCATCCTTTTGGAACCTGTATGTAACGAGTATTTTCAGTATAATACTAGATGTTTTGTTTTTGTTCACACATTTAGTTTTCTGCGTTTTCGGGCTTTAAATTTCTATGCAACTCATAATGAACGAGGTTTGCATGTTCCACTATCCTTTTTTTTTGTTTCGATTATAGTCGTTTTACCATCTTTATGGCATTCGCGACTTTATCAACGTTACAGTTACGGATCGTTATTGAAAAACTATCCGGTACAACTGTGTTCGATGTTTGCTCTTGGGCTCGAACTCGCGGACATCGGCTCAGGAGACAACAGACTTGCCAACTGAGCTATATCACAAGCCCCGTTCCACTATCCTAATTCCCAGAATTTGTTGTAAACTTTCAATCTCTCTTTTTCCTTAATGGATACACAAGAATGCATATGTGTTCATTCATTGAAATTAACTGTTTAGCTGGTCGCTTTTTCCGGTAGAACCAACGTACGCTTCCCCTTGGATTCGTAGCTTTTTTCGCAAGATGAGTATCCAGACTGCCTGATTTCGTTGGCGTTTTTGGGGTCTAGATGAATGGCCAGTTGACTCTCCAGGAATGGACTCATTCTCGCTAGCAACTGCAGCAGCAGCAACTTCTGATTCTCCAGAAGAACCGTGGATGTTTAACTTTTCTTTTTTTGGTCTTATTATATTTTTAAATTGCGACCCAGAGATGGTCTTATTATAAAAATTCTCTTTCCTAAGAAGTTATGTAAATATTCCTTCAAGGACTTAATGTAATTTTTTATAAACTACCTGTCGCAACGTCTCATCTGAACTTTTAGAAGTTTCATTTTGTTCCGTGGGATAGTAGGGGAGAGGCGGGCTATATGCGCATATTAAGGAAAGCACTCATGTTCTCCCATATTCCAATAGATAGGAGTCGGAAAACTATATACACATGAGCGGACATCTGTTTTCTATACGTCAGAGCAATTTTTCTATTAAAATCTCTTACAGTTTTTGTGAAAATAATTTTATAATAAAAGAAGTCAAAATAGCCGATTTCCGAAACTGGCGGGCTAAATGCGCATATTTATGATTTTAGCTATATTTCATTAACACTTGCAATATTTTGATACTATTTAATTTAAAATGGTAGAAACGGATGTTAAGCATACGTCAAGGCTGAAATTTTGGTGAAATTTTTTACATCACTTATTCTTTTGCATAAAACATAGTTAGGTATGCCATATGGCCATATTTCATGGTAATATTTTGTTCATATCGTATTTTTATCGGATCAGTATGAAGTTTTTCTTTTTTCGCTGTAAGATCGTGATTTGAGCGTAGATTTAATGTTTAAATGATAAAAATTCATAAGACTATTATATTTTTCTTGATATAGGCATTTAACCTGCCTTGATATAGGCATTCAGAACCTGTCTCTTATTCCAATATCTTATCACTTACAACTTTGCCAAAAGCTTCAATTTGTTGAATTTCCGATTTCCAGATGAATTAGAAAGAAAAACCATTAAAATTTTTGTTCACAGAATCTGTACGCACGATAATTAAAGTTCAATATATTATAATAAAACAAACAAAAATTTTGTTTGAATTTTTTAATTTTTTTGGCTTTATATAACCATCAAATTTCTTCATGCCATGTTTCAATAGCGTATTACCCTCAAACTGCACTGATTAGATACGTTGAATCTCCAGCCATATCGTCAATCGGCTGTATGCGCATATTACCCAACATGCGCATTTAGGAATACTTCCCCCTATGTGACATCATGATCAGAGCCTGTCGAAAACTCTGAATCCTTTGAGCTTTCATCCGAGAGATTTTTCTTAGATATATTTGCCAAAAAATTATTTTTAAGTGCGTTTTGTATTTGCCTTTTATCCCAATTAGAATTATCTAAATTTGCCATAAAAAAATATTTTGGAATTTTTTGTATACATAACAATGAGATTTTCATGCTGACGAAGTTACACCTGAATCTATTTTCATCACTTCTCTATCTGGGGACTTAGGATTATTCTGGTCAGAACCAGTAGAAAATCCTAGTCGGAGCTAGATGATGTTGTTTTCAACTGACAAAAATGTATACGTTCTAATGAAATCAGCCTAAAAGTATAATCCTTTGGTGTCAGAAGGGTGCAAGTGCACTTGCACCCTTCTGACACCAAACGAAACAGGATTTTAATTGACACGTTTTTTTATAAATAGCTTAAAAATATCGAAATAATTTTTCTTTTGACCTGTGTCTTCTACAGAATGTTAATCTATACTTTAACTATCCGAAAAACAGTTTATCTCAGTTTCGATAAAAAATCACTTGCACCCCTCTGATCCTAAGTGCCTCAATTCAAATTAATATCTTAAAAGGTTGTTTATAATCTTGTACTTTGATTGTGTTTTGAAATGATCGGAATTTCGTTGCTTCTTTTTAGAAAGAAACCCAGGAGTTTTTAACGCTTTGAGATGATTACGTAAGGAATCTTCAAAACCAGAATCTACAAACTTACGAGCATTTATGAGTAGATGTTACGCATAAGAATTTATTTTTTTCCTGTTTGCTATTTGTTGTCCTTGCAGAACGTTTCTAGGTCTTTCAGTGGTACCAGTGCTGGCTTAAGTAACAGCTAAATTTGTAATCATAAGAATGCTATCGACCGTAAATTTAGCTTTTGGAAATAAAATATCACTAAAAATGCAACAAAAAATTTTTTTTTTAAACTAGAGATTCTTCGTTCCAATTTTTTTCACTGGTCTCGATGACTAGGATTACAAACTTACTATAGGAAATTAAAAATATCATTTAAAATTATGTTAAAAAATCACTAAAGAAATCCTTTCCCTCGAAAAATTATTTTAATAATACGTCTATTATAAGCCGTACAAATTGTATAAGCACTGAGCAGTCCCTAGCCTTATTTTCTATTATCCTACAAAAAATAATGACCAAAACAAAAACCTTTCAATACCATTTTTCATTATTGTAGTAGTTAGATGAGTTCGTGTGGCGATAGTATAAAATATTTACCTCGCTGAGTTTGCGTGTTCCGTTTACTGCAATTTTTTTTAGGAATACCACATTTAGAGATTGATGACTAAGCACTTGCTTCTAGAGATGGAGCCTTCAAGATTCGATCCAGTTCCGAACTGTATCTAGAAGGTAAGTATCGGTTGTTCGCGATGATCAAGAAGATCTGTGAAAAGAGAAAATTAGAAAAGGAAAATTATAATGAGATTTTCTTAATAAACCCACATGATTATCATTATTAGATTAACGTTACGTTACTAGTGGTTTTTGAGATAGCGTCCAATTTAAAGAAATTTTTTGATTTGATTTTTGGGCAACATATGCGCCATCTTTAATGCATACTATGAACCAACTTTTTTTTAATCAAAGCTTTATTTGATAACGTTTGCTGTTTCCTGAAGCTCAGTCTTCGTTGAGCACCCGACGCGAACAGTTCGTTTGCCCTTTTTCTCCCAGCTCTTTGGAACGTGTTTATCCAGCGGTGATTTTATGTTCTCGTCGCGGTAGAAGTGGTGAAAAAGACTAATTAATGCGGAATGAAGAAATTTTCAAGCATAGAAAAATGTTCTGCCGCGCTTAAAAATTAGGATTTAAGGCAAAAAAGAAAGCGCGAGTTTTGCTAAGAGTGAATTCTAATGACCCTTAGATTGAAGAATTTTAGCTGTTTCGAATTCTATCGAATTGAATTCTGGTGTTCTGGTGCTACAAAGTTGTGAGAGGGTTCGATCTTTCTGTGCGGTATCGTGATGTTTACAAGCAATTGTGCATAAAAAGAGTAGTGAATCGAAAACGTTGTTTAGGTTCATGTTTTTCGGGGAAAGTTTAAGTTTAAAGCTGAACAAAATCGGGGTAGTGTAAATTTGTGTTGGTTGAAAAATATACGCTGAGAAAGCTGCCCAGCCCGATCAAACATGTCCGAGCATGTTGACAAGAAGCATCGTAGGAGGCGTCGTTAACGAAAACCAATACCACACAACAAACCCGGTGAGGAATTTCCATTTTCTTGCCTCTCTTTATTTCTGTTTTCCTTTTTTTCTATCTACTTCCTTTGCTCTCTCTTCAATTTTAATGTTGATACAGAATTTGGTGCTAGGCACAGATTGGTAAAAGTATGCATTAAACCCAGTCTTCATTAGCCTGTTTGGTTGCAATTGCAGAGTGTTGAAACATTGCGGTTGAGGTGCGATTATTAGCGAGTAACATATATTAATTGCGCTGCTGCTGTTGCTGTTAAGTTTCAGAAGTTTATTGATTGACTTGCTTACTTCGTTTCAATTTTTTTTAAATTCTATTTTCTTCATATCATTGAGTATTGAAATCATCAAACTTTGTTTTAATTTCTGGTGCTGTTGATTATTATATGATATTCGCCGAACACTCAAATTAAAAAAAAAAATTATAAAGATTGTATGTATGTTTGGTTTGTAGTTATGTTTCTTTTTGTCAGTCATTGCACTTTTTTTTTTGTTAGTAAATTATTTTAAAACATAACCCTTAACAAATCATTTATTTTGTTAGCACGAAAATTGTGGTTCAATAATTGAGAAGCATTATTTATGTACAGTTTATACTGTTCATTCTTCATTACCATAGTTGTTTATGTTAATATTCGATCGCGTCTAAATCAGGAAGTTTGTTACCAATGGCATTACTTTTTATCATATTACTTTAAATTAGACAGTTAAACCGCAATGATGATTAATGGTGCAATATAAATTTTTTGATTTCAAATATTTCAGTTCACAAAATAAATGATTTGTTAATTTCAATGTTATTTTGACAGTTAAAGTGTTTTTTTTTTCATTTTCATTTAGGAAATGTTTTGAATTAGTAATCAAGACTGCGTCGGCCTAATTCGTTCTACATTCGTAACAAACCATATTGTATAACTTCTCACGTGAACACATGTGCATTACGAATAAATTATACTGTTCTAGAATTTCTTTCAAAATTAATCCATAGGTATTCCAGGTATAAATCCGTTTTTATTTCAGCACTAAGCTTTAATTATGAAACGACATTCACTCTAGATAGTGCTGGATCTACATAACAAGTTTCATTTTTCTTACAGCTGCTGGTTTTCAAATGTTGATCGTCAGTCATTCATCCATTTACGCATCAGACATTGAACATCACGGAAACAATGACTGAATGTTTTTATTATCCTGTAATCATATAATAATATACATCCATATCCCACAGGAGGTTTGATCTCCATTTTTATTATTTTGTTTTACTTTTTTACAGATTCTAGAATAAGTTTAAAATTGCGTTCTTTAGACTCGTATTTTAGGTACTTAATTTGATAATATTTTTAAAAAAAAATTGTATCAGAGGACAAGGCGGTGTAAAACTTGGCGAATCTTCAGCATATTTTCATTTATTCATTCCGTTAAAGTATTGATAATGTTCTCTAGGTTCTTATTCAACATTTCCTTTTTACATATTTAAACATTTAATGAAGTTTTGATTTCAGCAATTACTGGTTTTTTTTTATTATATTTCAGTATTCGTGTTTGTGTTGCATTTTATTTATTGATTGTTTATATTTTGTTGAGATTCGACCAAAGCTAAAAAATCGTCAAATGCATGTAATAGATACACTTATCGTTATAGTTAGCAGATAGAAAGGAAATTCTCAACAAACGAAAAGAAACTTTGTAGCATGAAATCAAATCAAATGATTTTTGGCTAATCAAATTCACTTATCCGATACTCGCCAATTGCGGCTCGAGATTCATATTTGAGTGCTAAAAATGACCTTCAGCTTTGTCGAGTCCGACCAAATATGAACATGTTTATTCTGTTAACATTTATTTTATTTTTTTTTTTCAATAAACTCATAAATCAAAAGACTATCATTTAAAAGGTATCAGCTGATTTATTAGTTGGAATTTTATTTTTTTTTATTTTTTATTTTTTAAATTTATATTTGGTTGGGATTCGATCAGACCGAAATTAACGCCATCAGCACTTTTTTTAAACTTTTTGTGCTAATATTTTCAACTTAAGATAAAGTCTAATAAAAATCCTGCATCAGAGTCGATAGTTTATAATCCATGGAATTTATTTCTTTTAGTAATTTCGTTATTTGAAACGGGATGGAATTTATAATAACCAATAGTATTCTCCTTTTCGATCTTCAATATAAATGACAAGAAATTCAATTTTAGTTGTTTCTAAATTTTCTCATGGCACTCAGTTCGGTCTGGTTGAAAGCTAGCCTTTACAGTATATAACTTTTTTTTATATTGTACTAAATTATATAATTTCAATACAATGTGATTCATAAATGTAATATTTTGCATATGCTATAACATTATATTCATATTATATTTTATTATATTATATATCTATTTTATGAAGAGATTAACCACCGTAATTTTTGTTTGTTACTTTGATTTATCGGCCTAGCGGTGAAAAGTGATGTCCTTTTTAGTAGGGACATCTAAAGATTATGAAATTTTTATATAGATGGATAGAAGGTTAGAAGAAATGAAAGATGGTGAAAATGAGCGGGTAGAATTTGTCTAGAAGCATTACCATCACATACCAAATTTTTGTTCCTCACCATCTTTCATTTCTTCTAACCTTCTATCCATCTATATAAAAATTTCATAATCTTTAGATGTCCCTACTAAAAAGGACATCACTTTTCACCGCTAGGCCGATAAATCAAAGTAATATACATATGTATGTATGTATGTATGTATGTATGTATATACATATGTATATCTATTGTATTTTATTTATATCTAGGGTAGGGGCATATGGGTATCCTCGTTTTACAAAAGGAGCGGGTTACCGTGTATGCTAGTACCGTATTGAATACTAGACGTTCCTCAATTTATGTCAAGGGAATTTGACATGGTTGAGAAAAAGAAAGTATTCGATTACTTTTTGTAAAATAAGGACGCACTCTTTTTTCGGAAGCCTTGGCGGCGGGATTATAGTTTGCATGCTATCTTTGTTAGACAACAACATGGTTATAGCCAAGCATGGAAAAAATCGCATCGAAGAACGTTCAATTGGCCATCCGTGGTGAATATGTTCGATTCAAACTGCCAAGGAAAAAATTCACACACCAGAATAAACACTAACGATTGCAATGCCGAATAAATGAACTTTTAATAGGTTCGGGTGAATGAACCGATGGCCGAAACATTCGCCACAGTTAACTGGATCGATTTTTATTTTCACCACGACGCTCGTTGGATGAATAGATTCGCAAATGATTGTCGAAACACAATCGCCAAACGATTGCACGATTGCATTCGCGAATGTTTCTGTAACCGGTAAATGGATGCGCCATCAGGTGCTTGTTTTTCGGCTAATTTTGTGCGTGTTAAAGCCCCCGCGCTCGCTGACGGTTTGTTTTCTCATGATGTTAATTCAATTTATGTTGGATTAAGAACATTCAGCATATAGTTAATGAAAAAGTGGACTTTTGGATATTGCGGGAATAACTAAACGGACAAAGGGGGGGTTTGAAAATGTTCACTCTTGTTCATGAAGCGTAGTGGTTCGGTATATGTCCACTAGAACATTTTTTTGTTAAATTTTAATTTCAAATTTCTAAATCTAAATTCGAAATTCTAATTTCGGAATCATAAATTCTTAGTTCTTAATTCTAAAATCTTATTTCTAAAGTCTTAATTCGTAATTCAAAATTCAAAACTCTAAATTCTAAATTCTGAATTCAAAATTCTACATTCTAAATTCTAAATCCTGAATTCTTAGTTCTTAATTGTAAATTCTAAATTCTTAATTCTGAATTCTTAATTTTGAGTTCTTAATTCTTGGTTCTTAGTTCTTATTTCTGAATTCTTAATGCTTAATTCTTTATTCTAATTTTTGAAACCTTAAATCTTAAATCCTTATACTAAATTCAAAATTTAAAGCTAAAAATTCTTTATTCTATGTTCTTATTTCTCCACTATAGGTTCTCATTCGAGGCTGTCTATTCTAAATTCTTCCTGTATTTAGAATCAAGAATTATGATTTAAGAATTTTGAATAGAAATTTAGAAATAAGAAATGAAAATATTTCTATAAGAAGTTCAAATTAAAATCTTAAAATAAAAATGTTTGATTTGAATTAGGATTTAGGTACCGTGAAACGGGATAACTTTGATCACCGGGGTAACTTTGACTATTTATAAATTTTTCCACATTATGATCAATTACTTGGTCTATAGTTTGAATTTTTGAAAACTGTTTTCTACGTTTTAAAGCCCATTAATTGAGTATCAAACAGACAAAATTTGGTTTGTATTTGAAAATGTTTTCTGTTATTAAAAGTGAAATTTCAAAATCTTAAAATATCTATTCTTTCCGAGGCTCGCCAAAAAACAGATCTCCTGATGATACCAAAAAGTATTTAGAAGCAAATGGGTGGTTGAATGTGGAAGAAAAACTTATATTCTTTGTATATGAATAGTTATAGTGCTATTTTTATAGTCATTTAATAATAAATTTTTGATATTTAAAAAGTAAGAACATTTTCAAAGAATAAGCCCTTATTAGACAAATGGAAAGGAATCCTATCAAATGACTAAGTTTAAAGAAAAAATGAACATGGAAATAGCGGGAGGGCCTAGGGGAATGTGTGAAGTTAAAATTTATTTGTACTTTGAAGCTAAAACTATTTATCAATTATTATGATTTTTGCCCCTAGATGTATGCAGCATCAGTGTTTTTTCGATTATAAATGTTTTTAAAAGAAAACGTTAAATAGCAAGGTAAAACTGATTAGTTAGAATTTGTAAACAATTATGAAGGTGTTTTGTATCCTTTACGATCAAGAAAACTCGTTAAAACCGTAAAAATGGAGACTGAGCAATATAACCTCAAAGCATCAATTCCTGAACAGCGAAGAAATCTATTTTTAAATCAAATTTAAAGTAGTCCAATAAATTTCTGCAACTATGTTTTACGTTCATAGGAGTCCAGTACTGGTTTTAAAAATATGAAACATTCCACAATCCCCTTAGTAGGAAAAATAATCGAAAAATATTGGAAAAAGTGATCAATATTACCCTGGATTTTGAAGACATTAATTTTGGAATTTAATGCTCAAATGAAAAAATTAAGAATTGAAAATTTATGATAAGAAATTTAGAATTTAAATTTAGAATTGAAAAACTACCATTTCGAATTCACAATTTAACATTGAGAATTAAGTCTTGAGAATTTAGTGCCAAAGGTTTGGATTTCAAGAGTTAAGTGCATAAATTTAAGAATTTCTATTTTGGAATTAAGAATTTATAAATAAGGATTTAGAATAACAAAATTAGAATTAAGAATTAAGAATTCAGAATTTACAATTTAGAGTTTAGAAATAAGAATTTACAATTTAGAATTCAGAATTCAGAATTTAGAATTTAGAATTTAGAATTTAGAATTTAGAATTTAGAATTTAGAATTTAGAATTTAGAATTTAGAATTTAGAATTTAGAATTTAGAATTTAGAATTTAGAATTTAGAATTTAGAATTTAGAATTTAGAATTTAGAATTTAGAATTTAGAATTTAGAATTTAGAATTTAGAATTTAGAATTTAGAATTTAGAATTTAGAATTTAGAATTTAGAATTTAGAATTTAGAATTTAGAATTTAGAATTTAGAATTTAGAATTTAGAATTTAGAATTTAGAATTTAGAATTTAGAATTTAGAATTTAGAATTTAGAATTTAGAATTTAGAATTTAGAATTTAGAATTTAGAATTTAGAATTTAGAATTTAGAATTTAGAATTTAGAATTTAGAATTTAGAATTTAGAATTTAGAATTTAGAATTTAGAATTTAGAATTTAGAATTTAGAATTTAGAATTTAGAATTAAGAATTTAGAATTTAGAATTTAGAATTTAGAATTTAGAATTTAGAATTTAGAATTTAGAATTTAGAATTTAGAATTTAGAATTTAGAGTTCAGAATTTAAAATTTAGAATTTAAGAATTAAGAATTTAGAATTTAGAATTTAGAATTTAGAATTTAGAATTTAGAATTTAGAATTTAGAATTTAGAATTTAAAATTTAGAATTTTGAATAAAGAATTTTGAATTTTGAATGTAGAATTTAGAATTTAGAGGTTAGAGTTTAGAATTTTGAATTGAGAACTAAGAATTAAAAATTAAAAAAATGGAATTTAGAATTTGTAATTAAGAATTTTGAATTAAGAATTTTGAATTAAGAATTTAGAATTTAGAATAACGAATTTAGAATTTGGAGTTAAGAACTTCCAATTAAGATCTTAGAATTAAGAATTTAGAATTTAGAATTAAGAATTTATAATTTGTAATTTAGAATTAAGAATTTAATATGTATTTAGAATTAACAATTTAGTGCATACTTAGAATCTAAAAGTTAAGAAATCAGAATTTAAAAATTAAAATTTCCTATTTACAACGCATAGTTTAGAATGAACAATCTATTGATGTGAATGAAATGTATACCTTTATGAAATTATCTGACGAGTACAACTTCATTACGAATTTTAAAATTTCGCAACATTTTTCGTGCTAAACTCAGGAATGAAGCAAAGATCGAAATATGTCCTTTTCCTTTTTAGGATGTTGAAACTAGCCAAATTTTGAAGTAGCTTTAAAATCTTAACATTTTTAAATTTTTATTTGGCAATATGGCAAAAGCTAAATCCCTACGCTTCGTGAACAAGAGTGGACATTTTCAAACCCCCCCTTTGTCCGTTTAGTTATTCCCGCAATGTCCAAAAGTCCACTTTTTCATTAACTATATGCTGAATGTTCTTAATCCAACATAAATTGAATTAACATCATGAGAAAACAAACCGTCAGCGAGCGCGGGGGCTTTAACACGCACAAAATTAGCCGAAAAACAAGCACCTGATGGCGCATCCATTTACCGGTTACAGAAACATTCGCGAATGCAATCGTGCAATCGTTTGGCGATTGTGTTTCGACAATCATTTGCGAATCTATTCATCCAACGAGCGTCGTGGTGAAAATAAAAATCGATCCAGTTAACTGTGGCGAATGTTTCGGCCATCGGTTCATTCACCCAAACCTATTAAAAGTTCATTCATTCGGATTGCCAATCCGACCAATCGGCGATCGTCTGTTCACGCTCGCATCGCCAATGCTACCATCGTGAACGGAGCGGGGATTGAGAATCGTTAGCGTTCATGCTAGTGAACGAATTTTTCCATCCTTGGTTATAGCTTCTCGAGACTTTTCCCCTTTCAACCCTGGACACCGTAAGTGCCTCTGCTTACGATTCCATTCCCTTAGAAGTCTCATTGAGTGGCTATGATTGTGTTGCGTGGTAGCTAAGATGGACGTGTGGGTTATTTTTTTTGCCACAACCGCGGCGCTGCCGTAAACCCAAGGTGGATTCAATACATACATACATACATATACGTTTGCTGTTTCCTGAAGCTTGACCTTCAAAATAACTCAAAATTTAGGATTTGGTCGGAGTTATAACAAATTTAGCCGAGTATCCTCCTTCGGCACAAAAACAACATAATTGACATTTTATCACCCCACCACCGTTTTCGCGTAATGGCGCGCTTTCAGATCCCACTTAAACAGAGTATAAACTTGATGAGACCTATTGAAGTGCTTTTAAGAGAAAACGGTCGCATTCGGAAGCAGTCTTCTTTGTATTTTTAGCCATTCATCGTGTCAATCGTTATGGAAGACTTAGTAATTTACAGTTTCCACAGATCGTAGGCCTCCTCAAGTACTAGACATTAATTTTTTCAATTTTTTCTCCTTGTTTATCTCCGAGAAATACAGGCAAGACTTGTCAATGCAAAGTTCCTGGTTGGAAACCTGCCAGATGACCGCTAAAGAGTTCGTTCTGCTGTCCATTACGAAATTTATCAAAATATCTCCCCACATGCATTCCAAGTATTTTGCGCTCGATTTTACCACCGTATTTTGTTTATTTTACCGGTAGGCAGCTTTTCTACCTTATAGAAATGAAGTCAGATCTATATATAAGTCAGCTAGATGAACTAGTTATCTGTGGAACTAGTCTGAGAAATTAAACTTTTTTATCACTTCCTCTATTCATATTTTTGGATTGAGCTTGAAACCCCCTTTCACATTCCTCTCACTTCATGGAATCAATTACCTTTCTTTACTTTATACAAATTTTAGCTCAAATTTAGCTGTTGGGTCCTCTAGGACTTCTTAAAAGATTTACTATATGCATGAACTTTGGTCGAATAGTTCATTTCCGCTGTTTTTGGGTCTCCCACTGGGACTTTCCTGGATTTCTTTCGATCCTGCCCGAAAAATTTTGGTAATGAACTTCAGTATTATCTCTCTAATAAAAACAAAACAACTTCAGTATTGGACGCTTTCTCAAAAACCACTTAACAGATTGTCTCCAAGCATCAGTGTAAATTTGAGATGATTTGGTTGATTTCTGAGTTAGCGCAACGCGTTTCAATTTTGTATGGAAATTTGTATGCAAGAAGAAATTTTTGCACATTTGATCATGCAGAAAATTCAAATAAGCTTGAAATGAAATCGGTCTTTGATTTTAGGTTTTGAATATTCTTAAGCTTTATTTTTCGTTAACATGACAAGCAGCTAAGAATTTCATGAAAAAATTTATAACCATTTCAAAAAAAATAATCTGAATCCATTGAAAAGTATTTAAAATGGCAGACTATGCTTGCTAGGGCTGTTAATAATTGCATGAAAGGTTTTTGCAAATGTTATTTAAATCAATAAGTTCTCTGGCAATGCAAAATAGTTTTTTGAGATTTTCTTTTTTTCATCCTACGGCTACACAGCTTTCAAATATACCACATCGAATAACTTTTCTGGACCTCAACTAAGGTTCGTGCTTTGTTCACATGAACTGTGCTGCAAGAATCAAGCAATATTTTTCATCAAAGTTGATTTTTTAAAACTTTCAATACATCTCTGGCGATTTTTGAATGAAAAATTTAGCTTTCCCATACAAATTTCGATACAAAATTAAAACTCGTTGCGCTAATTCAAGACTGAATGGATATTTCTGGCAGTAAAAATACCAAAAAAAGTTATGGGAGGTGTAAAAGTTTAAGAATTTCAAATTTCCATGCAAAGCTTGCAGCGGTCTAACGTACATTACATTACTAAGTAGCTTTACTGAAAATTTCATCAATTTCCATCCATGCATTCAAAAGTTACTCACAAATCAAAGTGTTGCATTTTTTTCGAATACACTCCTTATACATATATGTACATACATAAATTTCTTTCTAAAGCGACGATAACTACACCAATTGAGCGTTATCCGGCACCTTATTCGTACCTTTTGGAAGAATGTAAGAGATCGCAAGATTTTGCTCTCTTAGCCTTCAAATCGGGCATGAGATGTGGATTTGACTCGAGAAACACCTGCGAACACTCGGAGTATTTGAGCGACGACGAGTGTTAAGAACCAGCGGCGTACATGAGAATGGAGTGTGGAGACAAAAGATAAACCACTAGCTTGCACGACTTTTACGGCGTATCCAGTATCCAGAAGGTGGCAAAGGCTGGACGGATACGCTGGCCAGGAAGTGTTGCGAGAATGCCGGACGACTGTCCTGCAAAACAGGTGTTCGCTGCGAATGCAGTAGGCACCAGAAGAGCAACGAGCTTGGTGGTTAGATCAAGCGGAGCGTGATCTGGCGAATGTGGGATGCCCGAGAAATTGGAAAACGATTGACATGGATTGAGAGAATTTTAGGAATTATGTTCATCAAGTTATATGTCCTGAGATAGAAAACTGTGTTTGTAAAAATATAATAAATTTAAAAGACGGTCAAATCGTGCTCAATAGCCAGAACGGGAAAAATCGTCCGAAAGGATAAAGAGGTAGGTATTTGATAAAGAATCCCGAAAGGCCAGCTCATGATATGCTCAACGTATGCTTCCTACTTCCTAAGCTCCACCTGGGGTTGCAGACCTCAGGTACAACTCGAACTGTCGTTATGGTTAAAATATCTTTTTTCGGTGGGAGTACTTTTTGCACTAGTGCGCTCCCAGGCATACTCATCGACGTCAAGACTCTCCTTGTACGACTCGAGAACCAGAATCTCCTCGTAATGAATCGAGACTTCCACATAAACTGCATCTCTTAGGCGACTAGGGGGCTGATCTCTCCTTTAGCGACTCAAGATCTGACCCCTTCTGTAACCAGTACGTGAACTTTACTTCCTGGTTTAGTGGGATTCTTAAGTTTGTACGGGTAACATGCCGAGGAGGCGTCTTAGTAAGGACAGCACAGCGCGGTAGGTCAACAGCGGAGTTTGGCACAAGATGGTGCTAAGATTGGCAAGGATAATCAACGCTACCGAAAATGGCAAACGAAGAAAATAGAGCATGATGAAAAGAATTGGTGGATGAAGACAAAGCCATTGAACTTTTACGGGGTCAAAGCCCTCAAATTAACGCAGCCTCATGAGGATTCGAGCGCTCAGACCCGTCACTACGTCCACTGAAAGAAAGCAAAGCTTAGTTGGACTAGCTTGAACTTCCAGGTAGAACACCGTACCTGGCAACACACTAATTCCCTTGATATCCTCCCATCAAGTCTATAAGACCCCGAATTGTTGGCCTAAATCCCGGATATCCACGAGTGCCAAATCCGTGACGCGATGTGCAGACACCGAGAACCGAAAGTCGAGCTCACCATAATCCGCCAGCAATCCTCGTGCAGGCTGCCAGCGATCCTCGTGCCGAATCGCTCCTAGGTCAATCGCTGGAACCCGAAAGTGTGTGATACCGACGACTAGAAAGCCTACCATTTACGCAGAACCGTTTATCGTTGCCCAACAGCAAAGCCACCGCACAACCGAACCAGGTGAACTTTGGGCCTTGCGACGCATCGTGCAGCATAACCTCAAGGTAGGACCATCGTACGAGGGATGGAATTGTGTAGTATGTACCCTCCTAATTTGTTGACTGTTTGGGGAGAATAAAGTGGGAATTCTATCCAAGCTACTAAGGTGCTTCCTTAAGCTGAAAATCCTAACGAGTGTGCCGACTCTGAGGCTTGAGAGGAGGTTTCTTACTCAGCTAGTTAGTTTGGGAAACCGATGGATACATTTGTCACAATGACACGTGGTTAACGTACACATACCACTCCTCTGCATCACTCAAGGCCCGATCACCCCTCTAACGACTCGTGATCTGACCACTCCTTGTAACGACACGAGGTTCTCACGCATGTCCCTTCTCTTGTGGACTCAAGGCCTGATCCTCTTGCGACCCGAGATCCGATCTCTTTTCATGAAGACTCGAAGTGAAACACGTCTCCTCCTCGGCCTGACCTGACCACTCGTTTCCTTTTTGCAAGTTGTATTCTGGACTCGCACTTGTCACAACACATTCGCAGGATTAACTTTACGACTCCAATGATTCCCGACTAAGACAACATCCTATTCCGGCTCAAACGGCTCGCCCTGCGTCGAAGGCCTCGCTACTCCGAGGGAATAAACCCTGCCAGTAGAATGATCCTTTAGCAATGAACTCAACTCCCAGAATAAGGTCTTGTCTTGTCCTCACGAAAGCGGGCGTCCCTCTGGCAATCACTACGCAGAAGGTAAAGTATTATTACAGCGCAAGGTCGGGACTTTTAAGCTACACCTCAGATATTTCCCGACGATGACGTCATCCTAGACCGACTTGAGAGCGCGTGAGCCTTCCAATATTTAGCTATCGATGACGTCTAGAGTGGACCTTAATAGAGTTTACTACTAGATTTCAACGTCGAACTACGTACGTTTAAGGTCAGAACTCTCAAAACCGTGACGAGGAAACTCAAAAAACCGTGTCTAGTAGTAGGTGCAGCAGAAGTTAATGTAGGTATGCGTAATGGATGTCCAGACATTATTGAGGAGGGACTTCAAACAGATTCCAGGAAACCTGTCTGTAACTTAAAAAAAACTAGCTCGATGAACCTCCTGACACAAAAAAAGTTCAAACTAGCCAAGAAACTCCTATTTGGCAAGCGATCTGTACCTACGAAAGCGGAATACAACTTTCTCTATCGCAAAAACCACGAATTGTCAAGTGTATTTGGAAAAGTGTCGACAAAAGCGACATCTCCTTTTCTGGAGGCTCACGACAGTCCGACGATCTTCTGACTTGATTTTTCACCATGCAAAATTATGTAGATTTCGTTCCGAAAGGTCTGAAATTGCTGAACTGAATACTGGAAAATACTGGGCCATTATGAAGGATCACTGTCTAAAATCTTTGAAGCTTAGAAAACTTAAAACCATCCGAAGCCTACACGAAGCACTTGTGCTATATACATAGTGTCCTCTGAATAGGAAATTTGTGATTCTTATATTTTTAGAAAATTTTCTGCTCATACACTTACCTTTCGCTATGCTCCACCAAGGCAGCGTTACGTACGTTAGGAATGCGTTGAGCGGCGTCGACTGCTGACGTCGGTTCTCCTTCCAGAAGTGGAATGTTTGCGTGAAACCTTTGGTCGTCCAGAGCGGATTGTAGGCGCCGTCGTCCAGTTCTGAAAGTAGACAGGCAAGAGAAGAAATGTATTTGAAACTGCTGTAATGTTAAATGAAACAAGTACAAGATTTTTCTGAAAAACTGCATCAAATCACAACCTTTGTTCTTTTTCGGGTGGTAATCACACCAGTAATAAATGTCGGTTCCGTCTGGAGTTCGCCGTTTCGGAACTTGATCCACTGCTCGCTCGCTGAGATTGTGTGGCCTCATGTAGAAGTTGTTGTAGGTTGGCTTCTTAACCTTAGGCAACGTGGCACATAACTTTTTGGTGCGAAGCAATCGCAACGCTTCAACGATATTGGAACTTTCCTGTCGTTCCTGTTCGGAGGTCGTTTCATTCTCGGTGGTCGTTCCTGTGGTCTCGAGTTTTGTCGTGTTCGTGTTTCCATTGACGTCTTCTTTATTGGTAGTTTCTGTGGTTCCACTGTTTCGACGACTCGGTTTGTTGTTAGCGTTATCAGTACTGCTATCCACTGAAGGATACTTTTGTTTCATAGTCAATTTGTTGCTACTCTTACGGTATATGAGGGAGAATCGATTACTTGTTGTACTGTTATTTGGGTTATTGGGTGTGGTCGTTTTCGTGGTTTTCTTATCACAGTCTCCTCGGTTGGAGTCTCTTTTCGGTATCACTCGTCCAGGCTTTGGAGAGTTTTTCTGTTGTGCTACTATTGCTTTTCCCTTGGAGTGTACAGTCTCTTCGACGGGAAACTCTTCTTTTCCATTTACTTTTATCCTATGATGAGCATCGTATTCGTTCATCACTGCTCCCACCTTCATCCCATCGTCAGCCAGGTCTCCACTCAGTGAAACGGCATCATCTGCTATCTCGACTTCCTCCGGTTGTTGAGGCTTCTCACTTCTACTCTTGGTCACCGCTTGTTCTTTTTTCTTCATACTTGGCGATAAGACTATCTTGTCTTTCTTGGGGCTCTTCTTATCGGATCCACAACTCTTTCCATTATTTTTCTTCGCTCCACCGGATCCCGGAAACTCAATCTCACTTTCCACTATCAGTAAATTGCGATGCTTGGCGCCAGTCCGTCCTTTCGAAACCGTACTCAGGCAAGCGGGCGAATCGTTTAGCTCCTGCGCTTCTCGCTCACACTTGGCACACGGTACATAATACATGTCGGACATTTGTGCCGAAGCCGTATCGCTCCAGCGTTTTCGAGGCCCGAAGCAGTTGCAACAGCCCGTACTATTACGGCTTTTACGTCGGCCCCCTTCCGAAAACCGCTGCTCAGCTAGGCCCAAAGAGCCATGCGTAGTAGCGCCATCACTTGCAGTGACCCCGTGACAATCACCCGGTAGCACTGCCAGCTTCGAGTCGGACACCGACGAAGCAGGACGATCATCTAAGAGAAACGGAACGAAAATAAAAATCAAATGATAATTATAGAACCATGAGACGAGTAAATGAAGAAACCGAAAAAAAATCCGTTGATAAGCGCAAGCCAAAGATGATTTTGCTAGTTTCGATTCTACTGTTCATTTAAATGCTCACAAAAAAGGCTGTTGATAATGGGGCTTTTTCCGGTACTATCATACAAACGAAAACGAAAAATGTAATAAATAAAATCAAACGAAACGATCGTCCTGCTTCCCGGGCGTGGTCCAAATTCAAAAGCTAAACAAAAAATATTGATTTTGTTATGGCATTGATTATCAAAATAGCTTCTGACAGAGAGAAGGAGTACGGCACAGAGTAAGTGATTGGAAAAGTAAAAAGATTAACGAATAAAAGCTTGAAAGTAAACTTGGGAAGCAAAACGTGCGATTGGATTCCGTAAGAAATGAGTTTAAAGAACGTTATATGAGGACATCAGAGCCAAAGGGGTATGAATGCCGAGAATATATATGGGAAATAGCAAAACAACAACTTTAAAGTGTTTTTTTTTTTAATCGAATTTAGCATTTATACACTCATACCCCATTGGCTCCAAGGCTTCAATTCGAGAACATTATTTTTTTTGAATATTTATTTCGCTATCTATAACAGTTTTTGTCCAAACATTGAATTAGTTTTATCGGTTGTACTCCATTTACCCGAAAACCATTGCCCAGAATGAAAAGTCCCCAGAATTTCAATCGCCAGAAAGAACCATTCCCCAGACGAACCATTCCCCAGAAAAATTTTCGCCAGAATGTACCATATCCCAGATTTTTTTTTACCAGAATGAACCATTTACCAGAATTTTTTTCGCCAGAAGAACCATTTCCCAGAAAATTGAAAACATTTATCCTTACTAGAAATTATTTAAAAAAAAAACAAGGAATTGTTTCAAAAAATGGGGATTCATAACTTTATTCTTTTGCGGCCAAGCCGCAACCGACCGCCGTCGGAAGCGGCGGCCCCATTACATTGGTCTAGGTCTGCCGGGGCTTCCTAGGTCTGCGTGAAAGCTAGGGGTGATCCCTTCGCCCCATCCGCCACGCGACAGCGTGAAGGACAATATTTCTTTAAACTTCGAACGCGCAGCGTGAGGAGTCGGATACCAAAACCAAATAATTCGAGTACCCAAACCGCAAAACATAATATCGGTTCTGAAATAATTTTAGTTGGAAACTTTCAAACAATTGGTTTCATTTGAAAAACCATTTTGAAAAATTTAATTTCGAATCATATGAAATTTACAAGAATTCATTAGATTTAACAGCACAAAAATAAAATAAATAAATACAGGAGGAAATAATCTGGGGTTTGTGTCATTCTGGGAAATGTTCTATTCTGGGTAAAAGAATTCTGGTAAATGGTGCATTCTGGGGAAATTTTTTCTGGGAAACGGTTCATTCTGGGGTTTGATTTCGGGTATTTGTCATTCTGGGGAAAAGTCATTCTGGGCAATAGTTTTCGGGTAAATGGGATACAATCGTTTTATCATTTTAAATTTCATGTCTAGTCATCACAATGTATTTTTTCCATTTATTTGTTTGATCATAATGATTGCAATATCTAGATGTCATTCAGTTTTGCACCAGGTAACCATCATTGTTGCAAATTTTTGCTATCATTTGTTCGTTTAGGCATTCAGTTTTGCACCGATAGTGCACCATTTTGAACTGAAAGTGGACGATGGAACAGTAAAGATTCTGTTAGTGTTTTTTTGTGATGATCACACAGGCCCATTCTGGTCCTTTTTCCACCCCATACGCATTTTTAGGAGTGGGGGGACTATTTATCATCTGGATAGTTGTTTTATCATTGTTTATTCAATTTCTGAATGACTTCTATTATCAATCGATATCCAATCGATTCCGTTCTACAGACCATCCAGTAAATAAGGTGGTAACAATTCTTTCTTCATTTTGTAAACCATTGACCACTGACAACCATGCAGTATGTCAAGCATTAGAGCATTTGGAGTAAATCGGTTGCATCTTAGTACTACTCGCAATATCTTGTTTTGTATTCTTGGTCAATCTGGGAGTAAAAGTTAGCCATCTTTCTACTTATTTATTTTTCTACCGGGAATAATTTATAGGTTATGTTCGGTTTTCGGTCTTTTGGTCAAGATTAACAACACTTTTTTTATGTGTTCTTCATCCAACGTTTCGAATTAATATTTATTCTTTTTCAAGGAACTAAAATAAAACATAGAGCATAAAACATATTTCTCGTGAAACGAAAAAATTTTCACTTACTCGAACATTCGTGCTATAGTCCGAAACAGATGCATTCCTAAAGCGTTCATCAATCGTCTGTTTCTGGCTATAAAATTTAAATTTGAAAATGCTTCAGCTCAAAAGTGAGGAAGATAGCGTGTAACTTACGTGCCCAATACTATAATCTCGCCTGGGCGGCGGCGCATAATCCGTACTCCGAATGACGTCCGAAGCAAAACTTTATCCACTCGACTCACAGTTTGTTATTGTTTTTTGGGTTTCTTCTTTGGGTTCTTTGGGCCGATTGTCGTAGCTCTCTGAAGGCTGGGTCTGATAGCTCACAAGCACTCATCGGCGCCGGTTTCTGGCTTTGAAGGAGAAACCCAAACAACAATAACAAACTGTTAGTCGAGTGGACAAAGTTTTGCTTCGGACGTCATTCGGAATACGGATTATGCACCGCCGCCCAGGCCAGATTATAGTATTGGGCACGTAAGTTACACGCTATCTTCCTCACTTTTGAGCTGAAGCCAGAATTCGACGATTGATGAACGCTTTAGGAGCGCATCTGTTTCGGACTATAGCACGAATGTATGTGTAAGTGAAATTTTTTTTCGTTTCACAAGAAATATGTTATATGCTCTATGTTTTATTTTAGTTCCTTGAAAAAGAATAAATATTAATTCGAAACGTTGCTTGAAGAACACATAAAAAAGTTTTGTAAATCTTGACCGAAAGACCGAAAGCCGAACATAACGTATAAATTATTCCCGGTCGAAAAATAAATAAGCAGAAAGATGGCTAACTTTTACACCCAGATTGATAACGATACGGCACCGAAGCAAAACGTTTTGCATTCTCTGAAGCTGCTTCGTTTGTGTATCTGTTACGTGAGGCAAAATTGTAGTCAACATACAAAGTGTGGCATAATTACAGATTTCATGTAGATTGTTTTTTACCAGAAAGTCATGTCTCTACTTATTCGGTACAGTATTCCATATTTCATAACAGTTTTCTTAGTAGTATAGTCCAGTGGTTTTCAATTTTTTTTCACTCATCGCCCCCTTTTGCAATATTTTCGAACTCAACGCCCCTCTGGGCAAATTTTTAGAAAATCTTAAAAAAAAATGATAATTTGGATCGTTAAAAAACCATTAGCATTTGGCTTTGTGTTGTTGTGTTGTTGTAAGACTGCACTTTTTGTTACTTAGTGAATCCCGTAGAGCACTTTTGTGCCCTTTTTGTGACTTAAGTCCCTTACAACTTTTGCACAACCACTTTTGCAACTTTCAAGTTCATTAATGAGTACATATCGTTCACTCAAGGGAATTGGCCGCTTGTTTTTCTTTGTCAGCCAATATGTAAGTTTCAAAGCCCTCTTCTATGTTAATATGTGATTTTTGATTACTTGGGCACTGTAAACATTTTTTCATGTCATTGATGTACAACGTAAATAAAAATGGACCCAAAAAGCTTCCTTGTGGTACACCTTAGTTATTGTTCCTGTATCCCGAGTAAGATGAATCCAATTTTGTTCTTTGCATTCTGTTACTTATATAATTCTTGAACCAGTTCAGAACTGTTCCACTGATGCCAATTCTTATGAGCACATCTATCAACAGTTGCGGATGAACGTGAGAATGAGTGAGGTAGCAATAGACTGACGACGGTTTGTGATCGTTTTTGTATGGTGCAGCGGAGTGCAAAACTGAGCGAGTGAAGGGGAAAATCTGCCTACAATGGAGTTCATAGGAATAGATTTGCCAACAAAAAAATCCTTAAAATAATTGCTTTAATTGCTAATTTGACGTACCGAAAAGCTGTGAATTTCTCACAAACATGAGTTATCAATGCGCATATTAAAATTTTCTGTTTATTCTGAAAAAAATCTTATTTTGTCGATAACTCAAAAACACGACATGACTAGCATGTGTAACATGGTGGAATCGATGGAGTATGGTTAAAACATAAAATTTCAGCCGTACTCGTTCCTCGAAACTTTCTAGAGTTGTTTAAATGTATGAAAAGTTTATTTTAGCGTTCAAGTCTTCTAAGCCAGAGGTCATGAGATCGAGTCTCGGTCACTGCATACATAGATCTCTTTCTATGGGTTGGTGGTGTTAGCATTAGTAAGATGCTAGCCATTATATCCTTGAAAGATGTACGCTTTAGTCTTAAGTAGAATTTAGATCTCTTCAAAGAAAGATGAATTTTCACTGAGATCCTATATGTGTGTGTTCGTTTTTTTTTATTTCTGCTGAGTGTTGTTGTTAACAGTTTAATTTAAAACTCGGCGTAGCGTGAGGTCCACTTTTCATAACTTTCGTGAAAATGAGAAGCATTTCTCCGGTAGTGCGCAAAAATATCATGCACAAATGCTGTAAAATCCCCAACATTTCGCTGAATTAGTTGGCGAAAATGGAAAAAGTAAGCATTGGAGCGCTCTGAAATTCGAAGTTTGGAGAAAAAAGTAGCTTCGTGGACAAAAAACCTCTTGGGGGAGACCGAGTCCGGTGGACAAAACTTTGGACCGGTAAGTCATGCGAGCTTACGCCAGTAAGAAAATTGCCTCATTGATTTAATAATTTGAAAATGTATCACATAGAACTTCAAATGGAGGCTATTCTAAATTCAACGGGCTGATTTCTGGCAGCTAATTAATAAAATTCAACAAATTTAGAATTTCAAAGTATCTCAAAGTGTCGTTTTGTTAACTTTTATTCGCCTATTTAGCAATCTAATGCCGAAGCACACTTTTAGACAGGGTTTTTTTTTTTATTTACAAAAAAAAATTGGAAAAAGATTAAAAAGATGTCAATTTAATAATCTGCAATGATAACAGATGTCAAACAAGCAGGTGACAAACGCTACTTCTGTTAGAAGCTTCTAAACCAGTAAAAACTTTAAGGACATTTGGGCAGAAATCGAAAACCGAGATATCTCGTATTTGTCCCTCAATTTGTTATAGTTTGTTGCTATTCAAACAAAATAAATTTAACGAGTTTCCAAAGTCCATAATGTTGCTCGATATTTCAAATTTAGGGCCCTATTACATAAGACGAGTCACGAATCATTTTACTCGAGTGAGCCATTTTGGTATTACAGTTGTCGAGTTGAGTCGAATTTCAGTCAAGTAGCTCGACTGAGTCGACTGCGAAAAATTTCAACATGATAATCGCCATTCGTTTCACTCGACTACCGTTATACGACATTTCGCTCGAATCGACAGTGACTGGAGTCGAATCGAGTTACTCGACTCGTTTTATGTAATAGAGCGCTTAAATCGAAAACTATAGTCAAGAGTGTCGCCAAATGTAGAAAGCTTAATAAAATTTAAATGAATTTATTTGGAAGTTCGGTTACAACACATTTGGTGCGCACAGAGCAGTTTGACGTCCTCGTTATAAAGAGGATTGCTTAATTTCAAGAAGTTATCTTATACTTTTGATCTTGATAGAAATAAACAATCATTTAGAATATTCTATAATTTGAATCCTCAGTCAAGAGCATGAGAAGCTACGTTAAAATATTCCGAAGTACACTTTAGTTGGTTTGTGAAAATTTACATAATATTTGAATAAATAGTAGTAAACTAACATGCACATGCATGCATCATTCAAATTGTGCCACAAACATTCATAACAGACAAAAAAATAACAACTCACCATCTCTCAAATCGCCGGCTTCGATTTCGGAAACCTCGTTCGCCAAACAATCCAGCCCTTCGTTTTCCGACCGGGCCTTCGAGGAACCATAGGTGGAATCGTTCGAATTTTTCGCCTTCCAACCGTACCGGCTAAAGTTGTTCAGATTGGCACTCGGATCGCTGAGCCGCCGCTGGTGCCGATAGTTGTAGTACTCGTCACAATCCTCCTCCCACTCCGAGTCCCACATGTCGGTGGCGCAGAATCTAGAAGGTTTGGAAGAGTAATTAGTTCTAGACTTAGAGGTAAAAAAATAACGCTTACCCCGGTTCACTGGTTGGAGTTTCCACACCGGATCCTTTGGGTTTGGTAACAGCCATCTCAGCGTGTCCCTTCCCTTGAGGTCCCTTCATTCGCACGAACTCACAGCGTGTTGACGGTCCACCGGAGCTGAACAACCCGAACGACATTCGTTGTGCCACCTTTGAACTTAGACTAGATTGCTGTAATAGTAAACCTGTTAGCCTACCGTAATGATTAAAGCAAAATTTTCAAACCTACCCGAGCATCGTAGACTTTCTTGAGCGCGTCGTACCGAATCGAACCCAGAAAGATCACACCTTGCACACTCCCATCTCGATCCGATGCCACAAGCTCCACGCAAACCATTTCGCCATCTCGCACCAGTATATCATGGAACACTTCGTCAAAATTGTCCACCATGAAGCAAATGTGCGGATAGGTTATCTCCTCACTTTCGCCCTTGGTGTCCATCTTCCTTCGGCTGGGCGAGGCGTAAACCTTCTGGGAATGGCGCCTCAACACCTGCAGTTCTTTCGGAGACGTCCGTGTGCAAATGGCAAGTGTCAACGTATAGTCAAACTGATGGATTACCAAGTTCAGGTAAACCGTTTCCTCCCAATCGACATCCGGATCGCCGATCGGTAGCTTCCGGGAATCCTTGCGGAAGACCTCGATGTCGGTTTCGTACTTGGGCATCGTCCGCGATGAACCCTTGACGTGTTTCTTGCGCACGAAAAACAACAGATCGTCGCAGTCGATGCTGTGCACCTTCTCGGTCTGGAACAGGAAGTGCCGCACGAACAGGTCGGTCCAGTAGGTTGTGCCCTGCAGCACCACGAAGCCGCCATCTGGAATTGACATTTTAATGTTTGATTTTTTTTCAATATGCATCTATTCAAATTATTTTTTGAATTCAAACGATAATTTAACCTACGTCTGCTTCAGTAAAAATCCTAGTCTTGCCCATAGTAAAGCTTAGTTCTTTTATAAATGGGACACTTTCTTTTGCTAATAGCTCATGTACTTGTAATTGGACTATAAAAATTTTGACAGCATTTTGTTGCCTGTGAAAAGTACTTACCGACCTATTTTTTAAAACCAAAATTTTAAATTCATGCGTTTCTGAGATATTTACGATGCAAGAGAAAAAAAAATCTTGCACAGTTTCCTTCAAAAACCATCATTATCAAATTGATAGCTAACAAAACCGTTGATTGTTCAAAGAATTAGTGAGTGTGAGTGATGGAAAAGTACGCAAACACTGTCAAAAATGTCCACCAAGTTTAAATCAAGCATTGTAGTGAAGCATATGATCGGCAACAACGGTCAAGGGTAATCAGGGAAATCAAGTCTCATACCAGAATTTTTAATTTTGAATAAACAAAAAAACTAAGTGTAGATCGGTGAAATGTCCAACATTTTTTTCTCTGATAAGCTGACAATGTTGCCTAATTATTAGTCATTCAAATCTTACCTCAAACAACAAATTTTTGCTAGTTCCAGAGCCCGTAAGCTGTAAACAATGAGGCAATGAGACAGGTGATTTTTGAAGGACAACAAAACTTGTGAAAAACCCTACATCTAACAAATTCCAGAATTTGAATCCCATAACATGTCTGCTCGTAGCATATTAAACTATGTATTTGCTGGTTTTTTTTGTCTTTATTAGAGAGACTTTCAGCCTTTGGCTGGTTCGTCTCTAGAATTTGCTTGTTGTTTTGTATAAAATATAATGATTTGTCAAGATTCTGCTCCTATAGAAAAAAACAACAATTTTCAAAACGAAAACATTGATATTCGCTGTATTTCTAAGACTAAAAAGAGTAGTCTTCTATGCAGTGATTGAAATCCTCACCAATTTTCTCATCAGAGGCATTCAAAATACACACTTTGAGGCCTCGCATAGCTATACAGGAGACGATACATATACATTCATTCAAACCTCCCCCCATGAGGAGGATCTGCTCTGAGAGACACTATCCGTTTGCTGCCCCGAACGAACTCTCTCAACGTTCGGTTGCTACATGATGCATGAAGAAGACGAGGCACACATACTCATTAACGTTGTTGAATTTGAATAACTCGAGCCGACCGCAAAGGTTGAGGCAACAACAAAAACAACCGAACTTATTGCGTTGCATGGCCCGCAACGTATGGTGAAAGAGGGGGGAAGAAAAAGAAATGAAAAAACTAGCTGCCTGCGTGCGGTTGCTGTGCAATAATAGCAATAGCAGAAAAACCTCACGCATTCGATCCAGGCACAAACGAGGAGACTCGGGTTTGCTCTGCCTTTTGAATTCGGTTCCCTCAAGGTTGTAACAGGAGATGAGTGAGAGCCATTCGTTTGGTTTTTTGGATTCGCTGCCTCGAATGTATATTGCTTCATGAAGGCGGCCATGTTGAGAGCGTATACATCATCGGTTTTGTCGTTTTCGCTGCCTCAAAGCAACCTTTGCTTCCGAGTAAAGCGTTGAGCGAGAGATGGTTGATCAACTCATGCTCAGCAAAATTCAATCACTGCTTCTATGTACCTTTCGCAACCTACGTTCCATACTAACCGATTATACTTAAAGTGTAATCTCACGATGGTTTTACTTCGTTATTGTCAGATTTTGTCCGTAAAAATTCCACTAAAAACGCTGTTAAGTGGCTCAAAAGTAATCAAATTTTGCTCATTTTGAAACAGCTTTATCCACTAAATTACCCTTAGTTTCTTTTTAAAAAGAAGTATTGGACCAAAAAGCAGTAGAAATTGAAGGAGGAGGATGCAGCCACCTAAAATACAGATTGGACGAAGTAAAAGTTGAACAAACTGATCAATATCATGACTGAAAAAAGTGTGCGCCGGCAGATGGGAGATACCAAGAATAAAATAGATTTTTTTCTTACAAAATCGATAATTATTTTTTTTTTAAATTTTTTCATGAATTATCATAACATTACCTTCAATTCCTTCATAAAAAGTATTTGGATCAAACGTAACTGTCATATTTCTAAAAGAACTAAGCTTTACTTTGAAATAAAAAAGAAATATAAAGCATGGATCACTACAAATCTGGACGCACTATTTATTTTAGTTGTCCTAGTTGCCGGATCTGGAATATTTTGGCAGCACTTGGTAGAGGAATGTTTCTTCTACCAGTGCTGAAAATTTCATTACGATTCGTTTTGTTTCAAAAAAGTTACACGTGATGGAAGCCGCGAGATGAAAATAAATTTTGAACACCCACGTCAAAAACCCGACGTGGTCGGGTTCAAAAATCGCGAAATCGTTGAAAATTGTCAAATCAACCGTGTGTAGCGTTCTCAAACGTTTCCGTGAGATGCTTACTATAGATCGGCAGGTTCATACCAAGCGTTATAGTGGACCTAAGAATCAGAAACTGCATTTGAAGGTGTTGAGAACGATCAAGGAAAACACAGGGTAGTCGGACTATGACATTGCCAAGAAATTCAACGCCGACCGGTGCACCGTCAGCAGAATTCGTCTACGCGAAGGAATATGATCCTATCGGACCAGTAAGCAACCAAACCGGACATTGAAGCAGAATTTAGTAGCCAAAGGACATGCCCGCAAGTTATACAAGAAGATTCCAACGAAGTTCGACGGATGCATCCTCATGGATGACGAAACGTACGTGAAGATGGATTTTGGGCAGCTTTCTGGCCAAAAATTATGTAAAGCCACTGCAGTGGTGCACTGCACTGGTCATGGTGATGTCCCCGGCAACTTCAAATTCGTTTTTGCTGATAAGTGTGCAAGAAAGTGTTTGATCTGGCAAGGTATTTGCAGCTGCGGACGAAAAATTCCGGTTTTTGTGAAAAACAAGACCATGGACTACGATATTTACAAGGAGGAATGTCTGAAAAACTTTTTTTTTCGTACATTAGATCTCACAAAGGACTAGTTAAGTTTTCGCCAGATTTGGCAAGCTGTCACTACAGCTAGGAGGTTCTACAGTGGTATTGGGCCAACGGGTGGATTTTGTCGAAAAGGACATCAACCCACCCAACTGCCCTCAATTCCGCCCTATCGAAAAATTTTGGGCAATTGTCAAGCAGAAGATGAAGAAGAATGGTAGGATGACTCAGGAAGCAACAGAGATGAAGAGATTGTGGAACAAAATGGCCGCTGAGGTCAGCGAATAGGGTGTTCAAACTATAATGACTACTATACTATAAAAATTCATCAAAACAACATCGGAATAATTTTTTTTATTATTTTTCCTTTAAAGTGCAATAAAAACCCTACATTTCAAGTACAAAATATTTTTATTTCGTTTACATAGCTCCGAGATAGACCCGTTTTAATGCGTCCAGATTTGTAGTGATCCATGCTTTAGGTACTATGAATCTGCCTATCCATGCAAGTGCAAATATGAATTTGATAACCTTATTACCAGCTTCAACTTTAAGTCCAATCTATTCTATTCTAGTGCATACAAGCACCGGAGTCGAGGATCCAAACTACAGCTTGATCCCTCTATAAATAAACAATACGAAAAAGGATCCGGTTGTATTCTTCGATAAGTAAAACAAGGAAAATAATGACTGAGCTATTGTGATTTTTTTCTTGCGCTAGAGTTTGTACACAAAAATTTCGTCAATCCCCAATTTCGCTCTACGGTTTCGCTGTTTTCTCTCACCGTCAAATGTGTGTATGCCTCTTGAATACGAGAACTAACTAATCACAACAGTCATGCCATTCCAAATTGTAAACAAAATATTTGAAAAAATCATGGAATTTCTTTGGAATTTCAAGGTATATTATTAAAATATTTTATTCTGAAACTTTGCTTTAATAATACCTAATATTATTTCTAGATCAAACGAAACATTCCCATTTACAACGAGGGAAGGTTGGCAAAGATGGGTACACTATTAAAATCCCAAGCAACCAAAAGTTCGGATAACATTCGTCTATCAGGTTTGATCAGCTTAATCGAGTATGCTAATACAACTTCTTCTCAGCTCAATTTTTAAGTAGTTAAACGAACTTTTAAGTTGACAAAAAGTTCGCATAAATCGCCAAACAACTTCTAACCAGCTTCAAAATCAACTTTATAAGCAGCATAAAAAATCAAAAAATTACTCTTACGCTCCTTTAATTGCCTTCTCAAGTCCGTTAATAATATGGTTGATTAATATGAATCAAAATATTAATCAACCATATTTGTTACTAACTCACATGATATTTAAAAAACATGTTCTTACCTAGCCTCGAACCCGAGCTCACCGCTTGAAAGTCGAGATCCATACTTGCTTTTCTATATGAACATCATGAGTAGGCAACGATGTTACTCGATATGATGATTTTCCCATATTTAATTCCCACTTTCAAGTTGTTGAAAAGTCCTCCCGGAACTAAATGTGTACTTCACATTGTTGTTTCCCAAGTAACGATGTGTTTATTTATGCAAACACGTGTCGAAGTTCGAAAAAAGTAGATTTAAGCCTTTAAATCTACTTTAAAGGTACTATAATGTGAAGTTGCATTTGAAAGCCCGTTGGAACTAATTAAAAACTTTCAAGTTTACAAAATATTACAACAGAGATTTTTTACGAACTATTGAGCTGTACAAAAAGACCTGCAACCCTTTGATAGCTACTTGATTTTGAAAAAAATGAGAAGTATGTAACAAATAGATTGTTTTTCTTCATACAAACTTTAAAGTTCCCAAAAAGTATAAACAAAAACCAAAACAGTACCTACTTAAAAGCTTTTAAAGTATTGGCTGAACTTGATAAAGAATGAAGTTCCATGGACCTCGAAAAAGCATTTTGAACAACAAAAAAGTTCCACAGAACTTGTGTACAGCTATATATGAACTTATTAGTTCGTTCCTTAAGTTCAAACTTCTGGTTGCTTGGGATCCTTTATCAAAATTCGTCAATCTAGGGACGTGTTGAAGACAGACATGCGGCAGAACAACAGGCTCGACCGCAATCTCAACCCCTTCTTAACCATATTAATGATTCCTTATCTTATCGCAGATAATTTTTACAATAATTTAAACTGAAAGAATAAACTTTTATTTATTTTCAATATCAAAATGTTTAAAAATATCCAGCAATTCCATACAGATTCTTTATGGCAACAGGTCAAAGAATAGCTTTAAAATTGACATGGTTTGTTTCCAAAAATCAATATATTGTGTTGACTTTCAGACGATTAATCAGGGCCTTGAAACGGTCCAGTATTGGTTTGTTACTTGGCCCGGCTTTTGACTATTTCACCAGTTGTACGGACCGGATGATCCGGACTTTTGGATTTGGGATATTTGACAGTCTAGCGTGGATCACTGAAATTTCGCTAAGCAAACATCGTCACATTGCAAACTTGTCTACTGATATGTGTAAACAAATAATTCAAGAACGTACAGAACAGGGTGAAAAAAATTTATGTAAATTTTTGACCGATCGAAAAATGTGCAGGCGAATCTAGTTATTCAAGAAAATTACAATATTTATCAAATATTCACGTTTGTTACTGCATAGCCATGACAGCAAGTCATGGCTAACTCGAACTCTTTAAGAGAAATGGTAGTGCATTGTAGTCCAATTGAAATTGAAAAGCCTACGATTTTGACCGGACGGTCCGAAGACTTGAAATGGATAGTGGCAGGAGGCTGGATGAAACTATCATCATGGCATTGCTTCGTGCGTCTTTTCAGAAAAAGTTCAGCAGGTGTCTTTCCTTCGGGAACGTTTTGATTCGGTGTTGAACGGTACGACAGAGCTTCGTTTGAATCGGCCATGACTCCAGATTGTTTTTCGTCAGGGATTTTGCGGCGCAGAAACTGCAACGTTGAATATTGGATTTCTGCTGCACGAACGTCTCGATGCCGAAGAGGTTGAGATCCAGGTTGTTGAGACCACCTTGATGTATTTCCGCTTCGTGGAGTGGTCCAATCGATTGACCAAAGCGTCATTGGATTTGACGCTGTCCTTGGGCTTTGGTTGGTCGACCGGCTTGAATGGTATCTGCTCAGCCAGAGGAACAATAACCATCTTTGTGTCCCTTTTTCTTGTACTTGCAGCAATAACGATGACGAACCAGAGCGCCTAAAATTGATCGTTGGAGAGCTTCGTCAACTGGAACGCTTCATAATCTTTGTTGATGGCAGTCTCCTTGAAGTAACAGGAGTCTCCACACAATCAACAGGGTGTTTTGGGACCTTCTTACTAGCAGGCTTCGAATGATGGGAGATACTGTTGACGTACTTGTCGTTTCCCCTCTTCTCGATCATTTTTGTATCTTGTTTGACGTTGATGATTCGATTGCACACCTCCACCAGGTTTTCCAGCGTCAGAGTGGTTCCATCACCGGCGGGTGCAGATCCTTCTGCTTCAAGCTTGCCAATCAATCGTGTCCGGATGTCTGCATCACGTGGTGACTGGAGACCACAGACGAACTGGAGCGCCTTAAATTGATCGTTGGAGAGCCCCGTCAACTGGAACGCTTCACAATGTTTGTTGATGGAGGCCGCGTAGGTGGGATAATCCTCAGCATCGTTCTTCACGTACTGAAGACACTGATATCGAGCGTTGAAGAGCGATGTATGCCTTCCGAAAAGATTCTTCAATTTCATGAGGGTTTCCGCGAAACGGAGTTCTCGGGGGTGCTTTGGCAGAATGCTGTCTACATAGCGTTCGTGGAACTGCGTGCCAATCTTACCGGGAAGCAACCTCACCTTTGCTTTGTCGTCCAACTGCTTGCCGTCTTTCATGAAAACATCTTCGAAGCGCGCGTACCAGGATTCAAAAAATATTCCGCTATCAGGATCGCACTGGAACTCGTCGATACCAGTTGCGAGGGACTCGATAATTCTCTCCCTGCCAGTCGGATTGGTGTTTATCCGTTGGAGATATGCGTTCTGCCATTGCTGGTTCGCGATAAGTTCCTTGAGCTGTATAATCGCTTCACGAAAAGCTTTGTCGGTCATCCTGAATCGGTTGTTGCTTGAAGGTTTCAGGAATTGGAGTTGTGTTGCTTCCGGAGGTTCTTGAAATTCCTCGTCGCCAAAAGAATGTTGTATTATTTGATAAACAAAACAAGGAAAATAATAAGTAAGATATTTATTACGTATTGGTTCTATCGTGGTTAAAAAACGAATTATCAAATATTCATGTTTGTTACTGCATAGCCATGGCAGCAAGTCATGGATAACTCAACTATTCCTTGATAGATCCAAACCCGTCCTAAATCGTTGGAACTTCTGTTTTTTTTTGCGCTAAGTTCACTGGTGTTGGGAAAAAGTGGTAGAAATTTTGACACTTACGGCACATTTTGAAAATTTTCCCATGCAAAAATATTTTCAAGATCTGTGGACTTCTAGTTTTTTTTTACAACACGTGTTGTATTTTCGCATGCTGTGATACAAAAATAGCAATTTTTCTATCACATACGGCTGAAATAGAAACAGTGTTGTAAAAAAAACACAACTCCCCAAGATCTTGAAAACATTTTTGCATGGAAAATTTTTCAAAATGTCAAAATGTCTACCACTTTTTCCCAACACCGATGAACTTGCTCTAACTGGAGCAATTTCAGATTTGGATTGTATCTGGACTGCTCGGGCTGAACATTCCAATAAATTCTTTCTAGCGTGGCCAAATACTCCACATCCGATGCATTTTCCAGCAAACTTCCGCTTCTGCATCAACTTGTTCGTCTTCGTATCCAAACCCAGAATCGTATTTTCACCGCTATTAATAGGTCTCGGTTCACCATCGAAACCGTTCCTAATTTGTTCTTCCGTCAAAAAACAAGCCTTCACATTTCCAAGCTCTCCAATGCAGTACTGACCACATTGCACGATACCGGTAGCAAAGGAAAAGCCTTTCTTGGCGAACGTATTGGCCAACCAAGTCCACAAAGATTTGACCGTAGGTTTATCCCGGACGTATTCCAGATGGCTATCGGCGATGGAAGCCACCAACCACGTTTTAGCCTTTTCGGCCATCTGTTTAAAGGTCATTCTCTCCACTGCCGCTGCCCTCTCCGCTGGTGGGTCATCCTCAATGGCGTCCCATATGGCATACGGCCGCAACTGGGTCTCGAAACGGAACTACCATGTGTCGTATCCTATTCTATAGTCATCTGAACTAGTTCTTCGAAATCAGCATTAATAATTTAACTATTCTTCAGGAAATTATTTTTCTATTCAGAGCTCACCTGGGCCCACGACCTCTCATAAAAATCGAAACCCTTGAAAGATAATTTGAAAAGAATATTTAAAATTATAATCACTTTGCGAATGCATTAAAACAAATGCTATGCCTCGCACCGTACTCTTGAGAAATAATAGATGTGGCATCCTGGATGTGCCTCTGGCTTTCAAAGCAATAATGTTATCAAGAGACAACCTGCCAATATCAGCAGTAGCAATCGCTAGTACAACAGGTCCCTGAAATGACTAGATCTCGAGATGAACCCTGAAAACCAGTGATTGAATTTTGCTGAGCATGAATTGATCAACCATCTCTCGCTCAACGCTTTACTCGGAAGCAAAGGTTGCTTTGAGGCAGCGAAAACGACAAAACCGATGATGCATACGCTCTGAACATGGCCCGCCTTCACGAAGCAATATACATTCGAGGCAGCGAATCCAAAAAACCAAACGAATGGCTCTCACTCATCTCTTGTTACATTCTTGAGGGAACCGAATTCAAAAGGCACAACAAATCCGAGTCTCCTCGTTTGTGCCTGGATCGAATACCCGAGGTTTTTCTGCTATTGCTATTATTGCACAGCAACCGCACGCAGGCAGCTAGTGTTTTCGTTTCTTTTTCCTCCCCCCTCCTTGCTCCATACGTTGCGGGCCTATGCAATGCAATAAGTTCGGTTGTTGTCGTTGTTGCCTAAACCTTTGCGGCGAGGTTGAAGATGTTCTCCTCAACGACAGCTATCGGCTCGAGTTCATCAAATTCAATAACGTAAATGAGTATGTGTGCCTCGCCTTCTTCATGCATCATGTAGCAACCACTTCCCGGCAATGCTATACAAACCGTATGGAGCACATCTCTCAGATTTCCCCTTTTTTGACAGATTTAAGCTTTTTACTTCAGATTTGAGCTTTCATCTCCTATGCTCCCTAGGCAAAAAAAAAGCTTAAACCTGAGGAAAAAAAGCTTAAAAACGAGATTCACCAACACTTAGTTAAAAGATGTTGGTCACACGATACATAGACAAATCCTGTATCGTTGCCGGGACCTGGTAGCAACCGAACGTTGATAGAGTTCGTTCGGGGCAGCAAACGAAAAGTGTCTCTCAGAGCAGATCCTCCTCATGGGGGGAGGTTTGAATGAATGTATATGTATCGTCTCCTGTATAGCTATGCGAGGCCTCATAGCGTGTATTTTGAATACCTCTGATGAGAAAATTGGTGAGAATTTCAATCACTGCTGAAAACTGACCGTCTAGGATTTCACATTGGCAGATCCTGTTAGGGAAATTTTTGGCGTTCCTCCTTCCGCAAGGGGGAGGGACGAGACCTGGATTGAAATGGTGCCCAATCTAGTTTAGTAAATGATAAGGGCTCTTTTGAGCGAAAGGGAGTTTGATTGCCCTACTGGCCAAAAGGTTAACGTTCACCCTGAATGGGAAATAGGAACGGAAAATGAATAGAAGTGGTGCCCAACTAAGGAAACTGACAAAGTATTTACAGGGAAGAGTTATTCGATTAGCCCGATAGGCCAAAGAGATATTCGATCGCCCATTTGGGCAAGAGGGAATTTGGCAGCCCCTAGGGCCGAGAGAAAAGAATGTGTTTTATGATTGAGAATTTGAGAGCCTAAATTGGGCAAGCTCTGATTAGGCAAAGAATGTGATTTATATTTTATGAGATTAAAACGAAAATAAAATAAATGTGAAATTGATAGCGAGCAGGATCTAGTCCATGACCGTCGATAAATATATAAAGAGCCTGGTCCTAGTCCATGGCAATCGATTGAAGCCGGGATAAAAAGAATGTAGTCCATGGCAGTTGTATAGAAGAAAGGCAGAGTAAATCAAAATAAATAATGAAATTAAATCAGAATAAATCATTTTGAGAAAAGGGAGAATGTGGCAACCTAGATGTGCCTCTGGCTTTCACAACCATAATATTATCAAGAGACAATTTCTTATCATAACCGGTAGACATCGCTAGTGCAACTGGTTCCTGAAATGACTAGATATCGATGTTGTTAGTTGTTGACGGGTTGAATCATCCAACAGGATGAAAAACCCCGAAATAAAGCTAGTTGTAAATCAATCTCGAGATAAACTCTGAAAACAGGAAAGAACTGAAACGAAAAAAATGCAATTCTTACTGTGCAACAATATTATTCATATCATGATAGTGAAAACCAGTAAAATTCAAGGGATAGATGCAGCAGTAAAGAGCATTACCATTTTGAGAGTTAAGAAGTTTGTCGCTGGAAATAAAAAAATTAGACATATTCTGGCAGGAGTTTTTTTTTTGACAATTTAACTAGTTTTGGTTTCTTCCATGTAATACTTCCGTTAAAAATGAACAAAGTGATATTTCCTCAATTTGAATAAACATTTACATTTATCATTTAAATTTTTAATGCTTATTGATTTGAGTGGACAAAACTTGAAATCTTTTATCTTGATGTTTGAAACCAATATAAAGTATGACTAACTCAAATGGTTCAATGAATGCAACAACTCAATCAACTGTCATGGTCTGCTTCTCTCGTGAATGACTCACTCTCGTACTCAAACTTACTTCGGAAGCAAAAATAAACAAACGAATTTCTTTGAGACGCTACCGATGCGTAGTAAACAAACATCAGCTGGTTTTGCTGTCTGAAGAGCCCCCTCCAGACGAGCAGGAAAAAAAAACTTAATTTCTCCAAAATTAATCAAACATCTCTCTCGTTTCTCTTGCACAGGGGATCGGAAAATTTTCCGGCTAGTCAACCACCCTTCTCGATTTCCCATTCCTCCTTTGTTGAAAAATACTAGGCAAATAGCATCCCTGGAAAAATCGATAATCGCCAGCCATTGTGGATTTGTGAAAATTTTGCAATCCCTTACCGTCTTTTAACAGCTGGCGCATCTCCTTGGTCCGCTGGAAGTTGATTTCCTCCAACAAAAGCTGCAGCGCCGTTGGCGGAGACTTCAGAATCGAGGCGGCCACCGAACTGTGACCGTAGGAAGCCATTATGTAGAGGAAATCCTCGCCCCTAGAACCTACCAATCAATGGCGACCGTCAGTAAAAACCGAACAATAAAAGGCGACAGTGCTGTGCTGGACAGTTGTGCAACCGAAAAAACCTGGAGAACAACCGATCGCGCAATTAAATACGAACACTATAATACGTATATGTAGAAATTGGATCACTGTGCAACTATGTTAAGCATTTCCGCTTTTTCCGGCGGAAACGGGGAGGATCACATTTTCTGCTGATGGTAGTTGTTGAAAGCTATGAGTTTCTAGATTTTTTTTTATGGCAGCGTACACTTCCACTTCTGAGGAGAGGACTGTTCGCGCAGAGAGCTACACCGGGAATGACACTGTGGGGTGACTGTTTGGTTGGCTATTCGGTGCTATCTCGAAAACCCTTCTGCGATCGAAGAAGAGCGTAGCAAAACAGAGAGAATCCCTCCAGAGGGGTGGAATTGTGAATGGCAACTCGTACCAAAACAAAGAAGATAGAATGGAAACGGAGTAGGAAATTGCCATAAAGAACAGACGAATAATGAGGGTGAAAATGGACAAGCTACAGCACCATCTAGTTGTGATTATCGAAACTGTGCCGCTGCTATAATTTGAAGAAAAAAAACAGCTGGATTTTACTATAAATTTAGCTAGGGATGGCGATAACGTCAGTTTTTGTCATTTTTGTTATTTTTGTCATTTTTGTCATTTTTGTCATTTTTTGTCATTTTTGTCATTTTTGTCATTTTTGTCATTTTTGTCATTTTTGTCATTTTTGTCATTTTTGTCATTTTTGTCATTTTTGTCATTTTTGTCATTTTTGTCATTTTTGTCATTTTTGTCATTTTTGTCATTTTTGTCATTTTTGTCATTTTTGTCATTTTTGTCATTTTTGTCATTTTTGTCATTTTTGTCATTTTTGTCATTTTTGTCATTTTTGTCATTTTTGTCATTTTTGTCATTTTTGTCATTTTTGTCATTTTTGTCATTTTGGTCATTTTTGTCATTTTTGTCATTTTTGTCATTTTTGTCATTTTTGTCTTTTTTGTCATTTTTGTCATTTTTGTCATTTTTGTCATTTTGTCATTTTTGTCATTTTTGTCATTTTTGTCATTTTTGTCATTTTTGTCATTTTTGTCATTTTTGTCATTTTTGTCATTTTTGTCATTTTTGTCATTTTTATCATTTTTGTCATTTTTGTCATTTTTGTCATTTTTGTCATTTTTGTCATTTTTGTCATTTTTGTCATTTTTGTCATTTTTGTCATTTTTGTCATTTTTGTCATTTTTGTCATTTTTGTCATTTTTGTCATTTTTGTCATTTTTGTCATTTTTGTCATTTTTGTCATTTTTGTCATTTTTGTCATTTTTGTCATTTTTGTCATTTTTGTCATTTTTGTCATTTTTGTCATTTTTGTCATTTTTGTCATTTTTGTCATTTTTGTCATTTTTGTCATTTTTGTCATTTTTGTCATTTTTGTCATTTTTGTCATTTTTGTCATTTTTGTCATTTTTGTCATTTTTGTCATTTTTGTCATTTTTGTCATTTTTGTCATTTTTGTCATTTTTGTCATTTTTGTCATTTTTGTCATTTTTGTCATTTTTGTCATTTTTGTCATTTTTGTCATTTTTGTCATTTTTGTCATTTTTGTCATTTTTGTCATTTTTGTCATTTTTGTCATTTTTGTCATTTTTGTCATTTTTGTCATTTTTGTCATTTTTGTCATTTTTGTCATTTTTGTCATTTTTGTCATTTTTGTCATTTTTGTCATTTTTGTCATTTTTGTCATTTTTGTCATTTTTGTCATTTTTGTCATTTTTGTCATTTTTGTCATTTTTGTCATTTTTGTCATTTTTGTCATTTTTGTCATTTTTGTCATTTTTGTCATTTTTGTCATTTTTGTCATTTTTGTCATTTTTGTCATTTTTGTCATTTTTGTCATTTTTGTCATTTTTGTCATTTTTGTCATTTTTGTCATTTTTGTCATTTTTGTCATTTTTGTCATTTTTGTCATTTTTGTCATTTTTGTCATTTTTGTCATTTTTGTCATTTTTGTCATTTTTGTCATTTTTGTCATTTTTGTCATTTTTGTCATTTTTGTCATTTTTGTCATTTTTGTCATTTTTGTCATTTTTGTCATTTTTGTCATTTTTGTCATTTTTGTCATTTTTGTCATTTTTGTCATTTTTGTCATTTTTGTCATTTTTGTCATTTTTGTCATTTTTGTCATTTTTGTCATTTTTGTCATTTTTGTCATTTTTGTCATTTTTGTCATTTTTGTCATTTTTGTCATTTTTGTCATTTTTGTCATTTTTGTCATTTTTGTCATTTTTGTCATTTTTGTCATTTTTGTCATTTTTGTCATTTTTGTCATTTTTGTCATTTTTGTCATTTTTGTCATTTTTGTCATTTTTGTCATTTTTGTCATTTTTGTCATTTTTGTCATTTTTGTCATTTTTGTCATTTTTGTCATTTTTGTCATTTTTGTCATTTTTGTCATTTTTGTCATTTTTGTCATTTTTGTCATTTTTGTCATTTTTGTCATTTTTGTCATTTTTGTCATTTTTGTCATTTTTGTCATTTTTGTCATTTTTGTCATTTTTGTCATTTTTGTCATTTTTGTCATTTTTGTCATTTTTGTCATTTTTGTCATTTTTGTCATTTTTGTCATTTTTGTCATTTTGGTCATTTTTGTCATTTTTGTCATTTTTGTCATTTTTGTCATTTTTGTCATTTTTGTCTTTTTTGTCTTTTTTGTCATTTTTGTCATTTTTGTCATTTTTGTCATTTTTGTCATTTTTGTCATTTTTGTCATTTTTGTCATTTTTGTCATTTTTGTCATTTTTGTCATTTTTGTCATTTTTGTCATTTTTGTCATTTTTGTCATTTTTGTCATTTTTGTCATTTTTGTCATTTTTGTCATTTTTGTCATTTTTGTCATTTTTGTCATTTTTGTCATTTTTGTCATTTTTGTCATTTTTGTCATTTTTGTCATTTTTGTCATTTTTGTCATTTTTGTCATTTTTGTCATTTTTGTCATTTTTGTCATTTTTGTCATTTTTGTCATTTTTGTCATTTTTGTCATTTTTGTCATTTTTGTCATTTTTGTCATTTTTGTCATTTTTGTCATTTTTGTCATTTTTGTCATTTTTGTCATTTTTGTCATTTTTGTCATTTTTGTCATTTTTGTCATTTTTGTCATTTTTGTCATTTTTGTCATTTTTGTCATTTTTGTCATTTTTGTCATTTTTGTCATTTTTGTCATTTTTGTCATTTTTGTCATTTTTGTCATTTTTGTCATTTTTGTCATTTTGTCATTTTTGTCATTTTTGTCATTTTTGTCATTTTTGTCATTTTTGTCATTCTTGTCATTTTTTGTCATTTTTTATCATTTTTGTCATTTTTGTCATTTTTGTCATTTTTGTGATTTTTTTTCATTTTTGTCATTTTTGTCATTTTTGTCATTTTTGTCATTTTTGTCATTTTTGTCATTTTTGTCATTTTTGTCATTTTTGTCATTTTTGTCATTTTTGTCATTTTTGTCATTTTTGTCATTTTTGTCATTTTTGTCATTTTTGTCATTTTTGTCATTTTTGTCATTTTTGTCATTTTTGTCATTTTTGTCATTTTTGTCATTTTTGTCATTTTTGTCATTTTTGTCATTTTTGTCATTTTTGTCATTTTTGTCATTTTTGTCATTTTTGTCATTTTTGTCATTTTTGTCATTTTTGTCATTTTTGTCATTTTTGTCATTTTTGTCATTTTTGTCATTTTTGTCATTTTTGTCATTTTTGTCATTTTTGTCATTTTTGTCATTTTTGTCATTTTTGTCATTTTTGTCATTTTTGTCATTTTTGTCATTTTTGTCATTTTTGTCATTTTTGTCATTTTTGTCATTTTTGTCATTTTTGTCATTTTTGTCATTTTTGTCATTTTTGTCATTTTTGTCATTTTTGTCATTTTTGTCATTTTTGTCATTTTTGTCATTTTTGTCATTTTTGTCATTTTTGTCATTTTTGTCATTTTTGTCATTTTTGTCATTTTTGTCATTTTTGTCATTTTTGTCATTTTTGTCATTTTTGTCATTTTTGTCATTTTTGTCATTTTTGTCATTTTTGTCATTTTTGTCATTTTTGTCATTTTTGTCATTTTTGTCATTTTTGTCATTTTTGTCATTTTTGTCATTTTTGTCATTTTTGTCATTTTTGTCATTTTTGTCATTTTTGTCATTTTTGTCATTTTTGTCATTTTTGTCATTTTTGTCATTTTTGTCATTTTTGTCATTTTTGTCATTTTTGTCATTTTGTCATTTTTGTCATTTTTGTCATTTTTGTCATTTTTGTCATTTTTGTCATTCTTGTCATTTTTTGTCATTTTTTATCATTTTTGTCATTTTTGTCATTTTTGTCATTTTTGTGATTTTTTTTCATTTTTGTCATTTTTGTCATTTTTGTCATTTTTGTCATTTTTGTCATTTTTGTCATTTTTGTCATTTTTGTCATTTTTGTCATTTTTGTCATTTTTGTCATTTTTGTCATTTTTGTCATTTTTGTCATTTTTGTCATTTTTGTCATTTTTGTCATTTTTGTCATTTTTGTCATTTTTGTCATTTTTGTCATTTTTGTCATTTTTGTCATTTTTGTCATTTTTGTCATTTTTGTCATTTTTGTCATTTTTGTCATTTTTGTCATTTTTGTCATTTTTGTCATTTTTGTCATTTTTGTCATTTTTGTCATTTTTGTCATTTTTGTCATTTTTGTCATTTTTGTCATTTTTGTCATTTTTGTCATTTTTGTCATTTTTGTCATTTTTGTCATTTTTGTCATTTTTGTCATTTTTGTCATTTTTGTCATTTTTGTCATTTTTGTCATTTTTGTCATTTTTGTCATTTTTGTCATTTTTGTCATTTTTGTCATTTTTGTCATTTTTGTCATTTTTGTCATTTTTGTCATTTTGTCATTTTTGTCATTTTTGTCATTTTTGTCATTTTTGTCATTTTTGTCATTCTTGTCATTTTTTGTCATTTTTTATCATTTTTGTCATTTTTGTCATTTTTGTCATTTTTGTGATTTTTTTTCATTTTTGTCATTTTTGTCATTTTTGTCATTTTTGTCATTTTTGTCATTTTTGTCATTTTTGTCATTTTTGTCATTTTTGTCATTTTTGTCATTTTTGTCATTTTTGTCATTTTTGTCATTTTTGTCATTTTTGTCATTTTTGTCATTTTTGTCATTTTTGTCATTTTTGTCATTTTTGTCATTTTTGTCATTTTTGTCATTTTTGTCATTTTTGTCATTTTTGTCATTTTTGTCATTTTTGTCATTTTTGTCATTTTTGTCATTTTTGTCATTTTTGTCATTTTTGTCATTTTTGTCATTTTTGTCATTTTTGTCATTTTTGTCATTTTTATCATTTTTATCATTTTTGTCATTTTTGTCATTTTTGTCATTTTTGTCATTTTTGTCATTTTTGTCATTTTTGTCATTTTTGTCATTTTTGTCATTTTTGTCATTTTTGTCATTTTTGTCATTTTTGTCATTTTTGTCATTTTTGTCATTTTTGTCATTTTTGTCATTTTTGTCATTTTTGTCATTTTTGTCATTTTTGTCATTTTTGTCATTTTTGTCATTTTTGTCATTTTTGTCATTTTTGTCATTTTTGTCATTTTTGTCATTTTTGTCATTTTTGTCATTTTTGTCATTTTTGTCATTTTTGTCATTTTTGTCATTTTTGTCATTTTTGTCATTTTTGTCATTTTTGTCATTTTTGTCATTTTTGTCATTTTTGTCATTTTTGTCATTTTTGTCATTTTTGTCATTTTTGTCATTTTTGTCATTTTTGTCATTTTTGTCATTTTTGTCATTTTTGTCATTTTTGTCATTTTTGTCATTTTTTGTCATTTTTGTCATTTTTGTCATTTTTGTCATTTTGGTCATTTTTGTCATTTTTGTCATTTTTGTCATTTTTGTCATTTTTGTCATTTTTGTCATTTTTGTCATTTTTGTCATTTTTGTCATTTTTGTCATTTTTGTCATTTTTGTCATTTTTGTCATTTTTGTCATTTTTGTCATTTCTTGTCATTTTGTTCCAATTTTGTACCAATTTGTCATTTTGTTAGATTATTATCATTTTTGTCGTTTTTTCCTATTTTTGTCATTTTATTCCAATTTTTTCATTTTTTGAATTTTTTTTTCTTTTTTTTTTGTCTTTTTCATCATTTTTGTTTTCAATTTTTCATCTTAAAATTCTTTGTTAGAAATCATTTTAGAATTTTTTTATTTACTTAAGAGCTCCTTAACTTAGTCGGAACCCTAAATGATTCAGAAAGCTCACAACCGGATCGCATTTTGGTTTTACGATATTTTGACGCCGATCTCCGGCAACGATTATTGACGGAGATTATCTCCAGGAAAAATCTATTCAAACCCATCCAAACTTCCATTTGGGTGCACTATTTCCGACGGAAGAAAAGTTGTTTCCACTCGTTAAAAACGGTGGCAAAATAGTTTATTACCAAGCTCGCCGAGTGACGACATTTCCTGGAATTCTTGAATGATACTACTACTATGCCGTGCATTAACGTCAAGTGTCATAAGTCAGCTTTACAGGAAAACTTTTCATCCGTTCTCGGGGTGATGAAGTTTTACGATGAGAAAATCGCATTTACGACAGCTTTAAGCTGTTGCTCGTGGAGACGCTCGGTTGGTGATGATTTGACTATTTGGTGCCTTCCTGAAGATTTCTGGTTTTATTAGTTGAGCATCGCAAATTGAAATTTAAAGTTTTTCCGAGTGTGCTTTAGCAGCATCTTAATTTTGATCTTTAGGACGCAATTTTATACATTCATGAAAATAAAATCTTCGTCTTTTAGCATTGTTAAGAGCGATTTTTCCCAAATTGTTCATTCTCGCTTATTAGTGGATCTATTATTCAAGAGCATAGTAAGTTTACTATGCAAATTCCTTCGCAGTTAACCGTGGACTTTTTCCCGGTGAGCCACATTTTGCTTTCGAATGTTTGCTGCCGCCAGCTTGCAAAACAGCGTAACAAGAAATTAACCGGAATTGAATTTGCTCCGCGTCGAACTCGAAATGCCCTAAACAGAAGGCCTCCCCCAAATGGGTAGAACATATAACATACAAGAACATTTTGACAGCATCAGCAAAACGCCCTCAATCGGATGCACAGACAAAAGCACATGACACTCTAGGTTAGTTAAGAAAATGTGTTTGGAAGATTACTAAATGTTTTTTTTAACAAATCCTTCGTTTGACCTTTTTTTTGTAACTGCCATTAAATTCTCCTAAAATTAGATAGGTTAGAATTAAAAATTGCACAGCAATGCTAAATGAGACATCTACCTAACATTTTTTAAATTATTTACAAAATTTTAGTTTTTGTTTGACCACTTATCTGTGCCGGGAGTACTGGGAAGAAGTTAATTTCAGTTCAAATGCTGACCTCGTGCAAAACAATTCAATCGAGTTGACATTTTTCGTTATACCCTGTTTTGCTTCTAACTAGTGGGTGACTTCAATTCGATTGATTACTATTCAATGTCATTGGGTTGTGCTTCCGGGAAGAGCTTAGCATTTGGGTGAAACTCGTCGATCAATTGTTTCTTAAAATTGGATTCTTGAAATATTTTAATTCAATTCATTCCAAAAGTTTTGAGTAAAAAATCTTCGAACTATGAATTCAAAATAACAAAAACTGTGATTATTTCTGTGACATCATTATTGAAACTGACAAAATACTTTCAGCTAAATCACCAACGATAATGTCGAAATTAAGAAAAGTGGTCGTGTATTAATTTCGTCAAACGCCAACCCAGTGGTAATCACAAATCAATTAACCGTTTAGCGCATATTATTACGCTCTTTTGCGTACCGATAATTGGCCGACCACCACCGACGACGACGACGACTTCATGCGTAGCTCTCTTACGCATAAGCTCATTGTACCTATGCTGGAGTTGTGATCCGGTAATATTTCCATTTTCACAGAAAGAAACTCCTTGCTCGATGATAGGAGGTTGACTGTGCTGACCAGAGTCCCTGACATAACCGAAGCTGAAATATCCCTCCCCGATAAGAATTCATGATGGAACCAAGCAATGATGCAGGGGTGTCCCTGTAATCTTCGTAATTGTTTAATATCGGAAAACTGGTTTGGCATTGCGCCTCGCTCGCTCGGTAAATCTAGAGTCCCGCGTGTATGATGCGATTTGTGGCACCACCAAGAAGAGATAAGAAACTGCATCGTTGTTATATGGCGTATGCTTACAAAAAACCTCTGTTTCTGCTGCAGATTTTCGAGAATAGTGTTTTCAAAAAACTAGGCTTTTAACAAAAATGCAACAGCTTTCACTGTTAGTATCATCTCAGGTAAATGGCTAAACTGCAACTATTTAGAAAATGATACACAGCACAAGCTCTGTGAAAGCAAAATCGGAAAATGTGTTTCCTTATTGCATTTTTTCATTTTTATCTATTACTGTAATTTTTTTCATGTTTGGGAGTTTTGTCATTTTTGTCATTTCTGTCATTTTTGTGGATTCATTATCCACAGAGCATCATGGGGCGCCGTGGCCTAGGACAGATGAGCGAAAACGGAGAGCTGTTTGTAGAATTTTGTGGCAACAACAACATGGTGATCGGTGGATCGCTCTTCCCCCATCGACCAGCACATGAGGTCATTTGGGTATCCCCAGATGGCCGAATAAAAAATCAAATTGACCACATCTCCATCAGCCGAGAAGGAGCCTTCTTGATGTCCGCAACAAACGAAGCACAGACATTGCATCTGACCATCACCTCGTTCTTGGCGAGATACAACTGAGAGTTGCGCGTGTACAACGGCGCTAGGAAAATGTCGGATGTCGATACGACGTCCGCCGGTTGGAGAATCCAGCGGTGAAAAGGGCATACATTGAACAGCTTGAATCTCGAGCCTCGGAACTGCCGACAGACGAAACAGATGAAGAACAGTTGTGTGGAATCAGGAATGCCTTTATCACGACGAGCCATGGTACTCTCGGTAAAGTTTGTAGAAGAAGAAGTGAATGGATGTCGGATGAAACTTGGAGGATGGTCGATGATCGGAGAAAAGCGAAAGTCGGAATTGAGCAGGCCGGGTCACCGGGTTAGTCAAAGCAGCTGCCCGCTTACGACCTGCGGAGCAGGAAAAGGCTGTTAAACGAACTTGTAGACGAGACAAGAGAGCCTGGTTAAACTCCCTAGCCGAAGAGGGAGAAAGAGCCGCCGCCATTGGAGATATCCGATTACTTTATGACATTTCTCGCCGCTTTAGAAGTGCAAGGACTAATGCTAGAATGCCGCTGAAAGACCGAGCAGGTCAGTTATTGACCGATCGAACAGATCAGCTCAAACGGTGAACTGAGCACTTCGAATAACTCTTCCGAGTCACGAATAGCAATTGCCAACAGAACCCGCAGTTCGAAGCGCCAACAGTAAGTCGCATTAATGGAGTCAACTCGGAAGCGCCTTCGCTGGCTGAAATGCATCCTTGCTGAAATGCTGAAAGCCGACCCTGCCTTGTCAGTATAAATGATGCACCGTCTTTTCGCTGACATTTGGGATACTGCAACATTCCCGGCCGACTGGATACAGGGTATCCTTGTAAAGGTCCCGAAGAAAGAAGACCTGACCAAGTGTGGTAACTGGCGTGGCATAACTTTGATCTGTATAACTCTCAAAGTACTCTGCAAAGTGATACTGAACAGGATCCAGGAGAAAATCGACACTACACTCCGACGGCAACAAGCTGGACTCCGGACGGACGATCATGTGTGGACCACACCACAACGCTACGAATCATACTGGAACAAATCAACGAACTCCAGGACTCTCTTCTGCTGGTGTTCGTTGATTTTGAAAAAGCATTCGACCGACTGAACTACGAAAACATCTGGGCTGCTCTTAGACGACGAGGGGTCTCAGAGAAACTATTCCATCTCATCGAAGCACAGTACGAGGCATTTTCTTGCAAGGTCTTGCACGACGGGCCAATCCCGATAACTGCTGAAGTGAGACAGAGATGTATCTTATCACCGCTGCTTTTTCTTATCGTAATGGATGAGATCTTAACTGGATCAATTGACCAAACCGAGGATTGCTGTGGAATCCTTCAACAATGGAGCAACTGAACGACCTTGACCTGGCTGACGATATTGGTTTGCTCGCCCAAACACAACCGGACATGCAGAGCAAACTCGACGACCTCACCGAAAGTTCCAAGGCAGCAGGTCTCAAAATCAATGTCGGAAAGACCAAGTCGATGGAGATCAATACAGGAAATCCCTCCAGTTTCATGGTAGCTGGACAATAGGTTGAGAAAGTGGAGTGCTTCCAGTATCTTGGTAGCCAGATTACGCCTTATGGTGGTACCAGGAAAGACACCGATACCCGGATCAAAAAGGCCCGTTTTGCATTGCGTTTTGCGAGTCTCCGAAACATCTGGCGGTCATGCCAGATCTCTCTACGAACGAAAATCGTAATCTTCAACTCAAACATCAAATCCGTATTGCTGTACGGGTGCGAAACATGGTGCACATATGCGGTGACGACGCGAAAACTGCAAGTATTTGTAAACCGCTGCCTGCGGAATATCATCCGCGCTTGGTGGCCTGGCAACTGGATCTCGAATGAGGAACTACATCGCCGGTGTCATCAAAGGGCGCTAGAAATCGAGATTCGGGAACGTAAGTGGAGATGGATTGGGCACACGCTGCGAAGAGATGAAAATGAGATTTGGAGAGGAGCTAGACTGGAATCTAGAAGGACATCGAATAAGAGGCAGATCCAGAAAATCGTGGCTGCGAAGCCTAGCCGCTGAAATCCGAACTGTCGACGAGAATCTTGACTGGCACCAGGTGAAGACGCTGGCTCCGGATCGTCAACAGTGAAGGTCTTTTACCACGGCTCTATGCACCGGAGGATCGGCGCGGGATCAGTAAGTCTATATTTAAGCAATTAGACATCAAGTCAAGGGTGAGTAGTGTAGTGTATAGTATCTATAGCGAAATTATAAGAACCAAACTGCAGCGCAAATCTCAGAAATAATTATTTAATAAAAGCGGTAAGTTATCATACAAATATAAATATCTTTTGTTTACCGTGCACCTATTCAAAAAAAAAAGAATTCGTTTTACTCCTGTCAAACAAATGAGAGTCAGAGATTCCTTTTTCTTTCTGTAGAGTTTGTAGAGATAGTTTGATCCCTAGAGAGAGAGAAACGAGGATTCAGTAAAACACGTTGGATCTTCAGTTTTTTGGACATTTTAGCCGAGTAAAGACGTCGCAGATATAGAGGACACTGGAATGAGCTCTGGACGTAAAACCCGTCACGACAAGTAGATTTTTAGGATGGGTAGATTTTTCATAAAATCATAATCAAAACTCTACTTCAGGCGACGAATGATTAATACTTTGGCACAAAGCTGCGACCCCAGAGCCGGTGTTGGAATATTGAATAGGGGAAGAGGGGGCATAATGCCCACGTTAAGATGGAAGCCTTGTTTTAGAGTACATTTGAAAAGATTAACTATAATTTTCGATTGTGTTTGGAAGTTTGATTTATTTTTTGTCTAAATCTGATAGTTAGAATAACAATAAGGTCAAAAAAGGCCAAAAATTTAATGAAGTTTGAAGAGTAGGTTGAAAATTGGATTTCAGATTCAGTAGGGGCATAATGCGCATATGTGTGTACCCAATCGCGCCGTTTAACGTTTAATAAGTGTTTATTGATTCAAGTGCCTCCAAAAGTGTTTGCCAGGTACACTGTGAAGTAGACAGGTAGAAAAATGTATTGCTACGCGCAGTGCTGCCAGATATATTGAAATTCTTGTGAATAGTTAATTAAATCTATATTAAATTTAGGAATTTTGGAATGTTTAGGAATGTTGTTTTCCAAAACAACATATAAATATCTTTAAAATTGTTGTGATGAAACTGCATATAACTTTAAACCAATATGAAACATGCTTAAAGATAAACGGACATGGCGCGTTTTTCCCTACCAAGACATGTTTCATAAAAATCAATCAAAATAACAGAAAAAAATAATTTAATAAGGAAATTTTTCGTTTTGTGATGATTTTCAAGACCAATGTTCATCATTGTAACAGATGTCAGGTTATTTTTTTGCCGATAGATGGCGTAATTCCTTACGAAAGTCAAGGCACAAATTGCAAGAAATATGGCTTGAAAAATATTTTGGATTTTTGCAGGTATTTATCGCATATTTGATGCTAATTTTTTCTACAAAAGGTTTCTACTGTTAATTAAAAGGGAATAACGTACAGAATTCTTAAAATAAATGTATATCTAGCTACATTTCGCAGTGGGGCGTTTTGCCCACACTGGGCATTATACCCCCAGTTCCCTAAGCATATGGTTCTGAAAATAAATAGGGGAGAATGGGTACACTTGATCCCCTTTTCTTTTTTCATCATATCTTTTTGTAAAAAATAAGCAACTTGCGTCTTTTGTATTTTCTGACAGCGTGTAACTTCAAGAACATATTTGAAGTTTTCGAGCTTAAATTTTTAAACTGGGGACTAGGGTGTCCAAAAAATGAATAATTTCTGGGAATCTAGGGGCTCACCCTCCAAATGGTAGATGAAGATGTGGAGAACAAACTTTTGTATGGGGCCGATTAAAAAAAAATCATATTTAGAGGTTCCGCAAGGGCGATCTTTGAAAAAAGTACATTTTACTCATTGCGTATTACAGGACAGTTTGCGACCAAAATACAATCTTTGAACAGCCATAACTTTTTTGTTTTAAGTTCAATCTAGTTGAAGTCTTTAGATGAAATGTTAGTTTTAATTGAAATTTTAATAAAATTTACATAACTAAGCAATCTATTGGTAAAGAAAAAAAAATGATAATAAACCAGTTTTTATGCTTCTTCAGAACACAATGTCTCAGAATCTCTTTCACACTTAAGATTCAGTGCAACCCTTTTCCGTTGTAAAATTCAGCTCAAATTTGAAAAATAGCCTTCTGACGATTTCTTTAAATCATCCAAGTCTTTTTTTTTGTAGGTGTTTTTATTTTAAAGTTGCTATTTATTAAGACGAATTTCGATAAATTAAATAAAAAATATCCTAAATTGTGATTTTTATTTAAGGATTAAACCGTGAATAGCTCTTAACACGATGATACAAATAACATGCATTGTTCAGCAAAGTTTAAGTGCACAAAAATCCGCATATTTTGATGGCACTCGTATCATAAATATTCTACGCTAGGTACACATTTTGGTCAGTTGAAAACAAAATTTTTGGACCAAAAATTTTGTTTTTATTAAAAATAGCTTGTTAATTTTCAATTTTGATACAAATTTAGTTCATTCCTCTTTTTTTACGTGTAGTATTTAACCTAAAAAAAATTAAAAAAAATAAATTATATAAATTTTGTGAAAATTTTTGAACCCAGAATTTATTTAAAATCAATTATTTTGGAAGTGGACTTTTTTCAAAGATCGCCCTTGCGGAACCTCTAAATATGAATTTTTTTAGTCGGCCCCATACAAAAGTTTGTTCTCCACATCTTCATCTACCATTTGGAAGGTTAGCCCCTAGATTCCCAGAAATTATGCAATTTTTGGACACCCTACTGGGGATTGAAATTGAAGGGAATATTTTTTTGAATGCTGTACGTGAAGTTTGGATAATCTTTCCAAATATGTTTTTATTTTCAGTAACACCATAATTAAAAAAGTGATAATTTGCTAATATTGTGTAGAAATCGTGATTATTACAAAATAAAAACTATTGAAATACCGCCAGATTGCCAGACTGATTCAACTATGCATTTATTGTATTGAGATATTCCGTATCTCAAGACAACTAATACAAGGTTGAATCAGTCTTGCGGAATAAGCATAAACATAGAAATTGACTAAGCCGAAGATTATTCAATTGTTAAATTCTATGTTCAAAATCTCTTCGTCGATGAAAAACTCAAGATTTATACGTTAAATGACATCTTCGAGTGTCAAAATATTGAATTCTACATAGGGGAGATAAGGGCATTACGAGCATCCGGGATGAACTGAGCACCCTTTTTTTTTTTAAGAAATACCTTCGTATTTTTTCAAATAAATTTTCACGAATACAAGTTTTGTAGTTCCTATAGTATTAATTTTTCAGTAAAAAAGAAATTTCCTTATCATCTTTTCAGAAATATTAAAAAAGTGGGTACTCAAGTGATGCAAATATTATAATTTTTGAGCATCGGAAAATAAGCTCTTACGATCGTTAAATCAACATGATCTATAATGTACGCACTACAATATGATGTGCACTATAAATATTTTGAAAAAAAATCTTTGTTCACATACATTGTACTGCAAGAAACAAGGAATATTTTTCATTCTTAGTATAAAACTTGTATAAAACATTGATTTGATGTGAGATTGGATCAACATAACGTTTGATTTAATAACCTGACAGTAACATCACTGACCATACTGACTAGACACTCGATTTCGTTTTCTGGATAATTTTTCCAACAGTACCCAATGTCGATTCCAGAGTGCACATCGATCGATTTGAAGAAATGCTATCCCAGTTAGGAAATGCCACCCAACTTTAAAAAAAAACAGGCGATTTCTACGATAAAATCGGACAGGTACATTTTTCCTACAGGTGATTTTTGTCAAATTTTTCAGGTTCGCCACCTGCCGTCGGTATTGCGAACCTCCAAAATCTGACAACAAAAAATTAGACAGAAAATGGTTGAATTATTGTTCTATGTGTCATGTCAGTGTGATCAGTGGTAACATCAAGGGTAGATTTCTCAAAATTCTGTGAAATCTGCGATTTTCACAAACTCTGTGATCTGTGACACAGATTCTGTGACGAAAATTTTATCAAAATTTTGTGAAATTACAGATTTTGCTGTGATTTCGGCAACCTTGGTTGTATTGCCGATTTATGATTTGGGTCTATGGAAAATTTTGAGATCGACCAAATGTTGCCATCTGTACTGTTCTGTTTTCAACGTTGGAACGATCAGATTAGAATAAAACGAACTATTTTTAAATGGATATTGAATATCGTTTTTGTCGGAAAATGTTTGGAAAGATTCAATGATTTAACAAAGTTACGATTTTTACTCTATTGCAGAAGAATTTAAATGAATGGATGGATCTGACCCAGCATTTGGTATCGGTACCGGAGCAGTGTTCTCGTACTTCTTCAAAATATGCTATTGATTTTCGTTATGAATCTTAGGATGGATAATCATACTTCAGTCAGACATTACCTATTTTAACTTGGAACAAAAAAAGCTAAGGAAAAATTTTCTTGGAAAACAAAACACATTCGTCTTTTTTTCTCAAGGGATTTTAAGCTTCAATTTCCTATTCATCCCGACCCAAAACGCGGTCGTCATCGACTATCACAGCCTACTGAGTCCCCAAACAACCATCGGCAGTTAACAGCTGTACGTGTATGTAAACCGGCAACAGAAAACAGTTTCTCGATTCCCATTCCCATTTCCATTTCTATTTCCATTTCCATTTCCATTTGATTTCCATTTCCATTTCCATTCACATTTACATTTCCATTTCCATTTCCATTTCCATTTCCATTTCCATTTCCATTTCCATTTCCATTTCCATTTCCATTTCCATTTCCATTTCCATTTCCATTTCCATTTCCATTTCCATTTCCATTTCCATTTCCATTTCCATTTCCATTTCCATTTCCATTTCCATTTCCATTTCCATTTCCATTTCCATTTCCATTTCCATTTCCATTTCCATTTCCATTTCCATTTCCATTTCCATTTCCATTTCCATTTCCATTTCCATTTCCATTTCCATTTCCATTTCCATTTCCATTTCCATTTCCATTTCCATTTCCATTTCCATTTCCATTTCCATTTCCATTTCCATTTCCATTTCCATTTCCATTTCCATTTCCATTTCCATTTCCATTTCCATTTCCATTTCCATTTCCATTTCCATTTCCATTTCCATTTCCATTTCCATTTCCATTTCCATTTCCATTTCCATTTCCATTTCCATTTCCATTTCCATTTCCATTTCCATTTCCATTTCCATTTCCATTTCCATTTCCATTTCCATTTCCATTTCCATTTCCATTCCCATTCCATTTCCATTTCTATTTTAATTTTCATTTCTATTTCCTTTTTCATTTTCCATTTCCCATTTCCATTTCGTTTTCCATTTCCATTTCCATTTCCATTCCCATCAAAGACACCGGCCAAGCGGCAGACTGCCAACGCAGTGCGGTTTTAGTGATAGGGCGTGGCAGAAAAACTTTGACAATAAACCTTTGTTTGCTAACTGATTCAGTTGGTACACTGGTTAAGTTATCGAACCGGCAAGTCGAAATAGGAATATTGCATTGGGTTCGATTCTCGCTTTAATTTTTTTTTTTGATAAATTATCCAACAGGATGAAAATACCATTTAATATTTTTTTCTTGTTTTGCTTGAATTTAGTGATTATGCATTATTTTGCTAGGGAGCTTGAGATTTTATGCCAGAAGAGTTTTTCCAATCATCGAAATTTTGCAACATCTTCTTTGGGATTGAGTTCTGAGGAACTGAAGGCAGATTTTTTTCTGTAACATTAAGAGACTAACGTACTCAAAACTTGCAACTGTTAACTGTTATGAAAAATTGAGATTGTGACCAACTATCATTTCAAATTAAACCATGCAAGGAAAAGTGTAGTTGCGTGTCCTATATCTGAAAGCTTGAATTTGTTAGTTGAACTCTTCAAATTCCATTGACTGCACCTGTAATTAATGTTATTCATTCACACATATATAAGCTACAGGATGGTTCAATTACTTTAAACATCCTTAGGTGAAATTTTTTCTAAATTTTTCGTTGCCTGTGCTGTGTAGAAAATGCCTGTAAGTATGGCCTGACTGTTTAAGCATACTTTCGTGTGAAAAATGTAAAATATAGTTAAAGCTCTCTGTGAATTTAATCCTTGCATTATGTTGTGCCATAGAAAACTGTTCTTACGAAATTATCAAGAAAGCAGAAGATATCAAGTTAAAATGATATGGATTCATCACTTGAAACGTTCTGGATATTACCAAGCTTAACACAGATAACAATATACGTATAAACCAAATATTCGATAAAGAAATTATTTTTTTATTCAGAAATGTCGTTCTTAATGTCATTTAACCTTGTTGTTGCAAACATATCCGAAGATCCTTGTGAAATTACACAGAAACATTGTCTCATACCGCTTCACGTGCCACTCCAAACTATCCCGGGAACGTTTGGTGCGCAGAGAATCCACATCGACACGTTGCCACGGTCGCCATGTCTGAATGCGATCCTCGCTCTGTCGATCGTCGGAAAATATCTCGAATGCCACTCGTCTTGGTAGCACACCAGTCACTGTCAATAAAACAGTAAATTGTTCATCAACACTAATTTATTATGGGAGTCGGTTTCGCGAACTATGCAACAGCAGCCTCCAGTATCCTTGGGCATCATCCGTGTGGGGCCAAGCAGCTTTGCCAAAGTTGGAACCAAAACTTGCGACGCGATCCCTGGCCGAAGTTGCCCGGGGAAGGAAAATTCCTTTCCCCACTCCGAGGAATGCCTATGCCGATGCCCCAAGGCTGAAACAGTATCGATCGATCAATCTCAACCGGTCCCTCCGTTTGAAGAAGAACTACGCTATAAGGAATGGATCACTTTTTTTGGTTTGCTCTCTTCAGCTCCTTCCGACCCTATATATGGGGCAACCTCCACCTCAGAGATGAGTTTGGGAAAACTGGCCGAGAGTTGCAGTTGCTAAATGTCCAGTTTGGAATGTGAAGTTTTTGCCGGGGATGCTTTTTGTTCGGTTTCCCAATCCATACCCGAGGAACTTTGTACGCACTGCAGCATCAGCCATGGGGCGATGCTTCTGGAACTCATCAATTCCCCCGAGGCATTAGGTTTCCGAAATTGCCTTAATTTATGACATTATTTGCGGCTCACCAGGCGGCTGATTATGTCAAACGTGCAGCATTCATTACCGGATCGATACCAAATTCTTGATGCATTGTCCGAAGTTCTGTGGTTTTTTTTCGTCACATTTTTGTAAATTTTTGGAAAGTTTCCCGGATTCCCGGTAGCTGAATGTTATCTCAATGTAAATTTTACATTGCTAAACAACTAAGGTGAAAATATTTTCTTGGTGTTCGGAACTTCTTTTTGTTCAACAGATACATCATCAATACGCCCAAAATCTGGTTTTGACAATAATTAACCAGAAGGAGAACTAAGCTATGTAGGTGGAATTCGGAATTTTCATCCCTATCCTCTCTAAGCACGACGTTTTTTAAACTAATCTATCTCTAATTTGATCAAGAGTTTCTCCTGCATACAAAGAAAATATAAATGAAAAATAATCTGCCAGGAATGCCTGCAAACCCCAATCATGTCCTACACGTGTACCTCGCTTCAAGGAAAACGATGATTTGATTGACATTGGCTGATAGGAGCCAGCGAACATCATCGATACCATTGATCACGACGATCGTTGCAGGCGGTCCTCGTAGAAAGTGAAATCCTGTTATCATCGAATATTATCGGTGAGAAAATCAACTAACCGCGAGGTTTTCGTCGATCAGGGCGATCGAGCCCCGGCAATATTGGTGATTATTATATAATGATAGTTTTGACAGCAAAAAAGAATGAAACAAGTCCACAACACGATGCACACACGCAGCTACAACATGCTCGCTTCTGGATAAACGATATGAGACATGATATGTTCGAAAAATTTATGCTCATCGACCGATCAATGATAATGATGATAGTAGCCGTCATTAGCAGATACCTTCTGATATTTGCGGCAGCATTCCAACCCAGGCACTCGGTTGGATCGAGGATTCCGCATACGAAGAAGCTGGAGAAAAGGAAAACCATCCACCGTATGAGGGATGGCTTCGATACCTATTAGCATACAAGATGGTTCTGATGAACAGCGCTGCTGTATGCGTTGTGTGTGAGCCCCATCGCCAATTGGTCGAGTTCAAGGGATTCTGTGCCAACAGCTCTAAACGATCGAACACCCAGAGCCTGAGGGCGTTTTATTTTAATGAAAGTGGGCCGTTTCGGCTTTCTGTTGTTATCGTGTATCGGTGGAATTCCAAAAACTTGACCGATATCATAAAATTATCGAAAGTATTTAAATCATTTAACGAAAGGATAAGTGTGTGCCATAAAAATAAAAGTAAAATTTTACGTTATGTATTGATACGATGGAAAAAGATTCATTGTAACGTTTATTGAGTATACACCATGCATTTTTTTTTCTCCTTTTACTGACATAAATAGACAGAAGATACTGAAGGGAACCGCTTTTAAAAAACAATGTAACACTTTAGTTGGAATGCGTTGTGAGAACTATCTGTCGAAAATAAAATCTATTTTAGTGTGTTATTTTTTATTTACATAGTATTCCGTCTTACGACATAACTTGACGAACATAATTCCTAAAATTCACTCGGTTCATAGCAACCGTTCTCCAATTTCTCGGGCACCCCACGTTCGCCAGATCACGCTCCACTTGGTCTAACCACCTCGCTCGTTGCGCCCCCGCTCGTCTTGTTCCTACCGGATTCGTAGCGAACACCTGTTTTGCAGGACAGTCGTCCGGCATTCTCGCAACATGTCCCGCCCAGCGTATCCGGCCAGCTTTCACCACCTTCTGGATACTGGGTTCGCCGTAGAGTCGCGCGAGCTCGTGGTTCATCCTTCGCCTCCACACTCCGTTCTCCTGTACGCCGCCAAAGATGGTTCTTAACACTCGTCGCTCGAATACTCCGAGTGTACGCAGGTCCTCCTCGAGCAATATCCATGTCTCGTGCCCGTAGAGAACAACCGGTCTAATAAGCGTCATATACAGGTTACACTTCGTGCGAGGGCTAAGTCTTCTCGACCGCAGTTGCTTGTGGAGTCCATAGTAGGCACGACTTCCGCTGATAATTCGCCTCCGGATCTCACGGCTGGTGTCATTGTCTGCGGTCACCAGTGAGCCGAGATAGACAAAGTCTTCGACTATCTCCAGCTCGTCGCCGTCGATCGTGACCTTGTTATTACTGGACAAGCGGGTTCGGTCGGTCTCGGATCCGCAGGCCAGCATGTACTTTGTCTTGGACGTATTAATCATCAACCCAATCCTTCCTGCTTCGCGTTTCAGTTTGCGGTAGATCTCCTCCACCGCCGCAGATGATCTGCCAACTGTATCAATGTCATCGGCAAAGCAGATAAGTTGACTGGATCTGTTGAAAATCGTACTCCGCATTTTGCCCACCGCTCATCGAATAACACCTTCTAGCGCCACGTTGAACATAAAAAGTATACTGTGCCAAGAATCATTTTATTGGAAAAGCACTACCTACTGGCATAAAAACTCGAGCTCCCAAACAAAATGATGCATCATGACCACTACATTTAAGCGAAACAAGAAAAGCATTCCATGGGATTTTCACCCTATTGGATAATTCATCCTAAAAATAATATTCAGTGCGAATCGAACTCACTGCAACCTCCCATCTCGGCTTGCCAGTCCGATATCTTACCCAATGCACCATCTGAGTCGGTTGGCCAACGGAAGTTTATTGTCATACTTTTCTGCCTCCGCCAATTACCAAAAAATGCACTGCATTTGCCGTCTGCCGTTTGGTCCGTTTTTTTTTTCATCCTCCTTTGTCTTTGATGAAAAAAGGATGAGAATAGGATGGGAATGGGAAACGAGAAACTGTTTTCTATTGCCGGCTGGTTTACATACACACGCACAGCTCATCTGGGCTGGTGGTTTTTTACCGTCAGTTGGAAACAAAGATTTTTTTTCTAATGCCAGTTTTCTAACACACACACAGTTCTCTGTACATCATTCGACAATATCCTTACTGGGTGATTGTTTCCATCCTGCTTTGTCTTGTGATAGGATATGGGATATTTTTTAATTGGTTTCTTTCAGACATTGCGGTTGCGCAATGCGGTTGCGCTGGGAGGACAATGCCAGTTATTGGGAAGCTTGTTAATGCCGGTCCGGCATAGAATCTCATACCGATAATTCCACCACCAAGGAAGTTCATTATTGGAGTAGAGTCTGATTTGTGGGTGTACGTAAAAAAATTACTCAGTACCCTAAGTAGGTGAAGCTAGCAGTTAAATGTTGCGCATATGGACTTTTATTTTCATGTTTTAATATTATAAGATTATGGTCACACAAAATATGTGAAACATGGTGTAAAACCGTACTTTTAAATCGATCGGCTGTAAAAATTCTTCCAGTAACAGTAGAAGAATTTTGCGAAGGAGTTTGGGATGTTGACGTTTGACACATTTTGTCATCATTGGATTCTTAAATTACGAATAACAATCGCTAAAAGTTGCCAAATCAACCGTTACAAATGTAATTAAAGTGTTTGGTGAACGTTTGTCGACAGCCAGAAAATCTGGATCGGGGGGGGGGGGGGGGGGGGGGGCTGGTTCGAAAACCGGAAGCCGCTGAGACGACAAAGAGAGTTGCTGGTAGTTTCAAGCGAAACCCTAACCTCTCTCTCCGAGATGCCGCAAATAAGCTGGGTGTATCGTCTACAACCGAGCCAAAAAACGAGCCGGACTATCGACTTACAAAAAGGTAGTGACTCCAAATCGCGATGATAAACAAAATACGATGGCCAAAGCGCGATCCTGGATGCGATCGACGATGCTGACGAAGTTTGACTGCGTGGTAATGGACGACGAAACCTACGTCAAAGCCGACTACAAGCAGCTTCCGGGACAAGAGATTTATACGCAAAAGGAAGGGGAAAGGTAGCAGATATTTTCAAGCACATGAAACTGTCCAAGTTAGCAAAGAAATATCTGGTTTGGCAAGCCATCTGTACCTGTGGCTTGAAAAGCAGCATTTTCATAGCTTCCGGGACTGTCAACGTCTGCTGCCTTTCCTGAAGAAACACGGTTGTTCCGTACTGTTTAAGCAGGATTTGGCATCTTGCCATTACGGTAAAAAGGCCATGGAGTGGTACGCCGCCAACAACGTGCAGATGGTTCCTAAGGACAAGAATCCTCCCAACATGCCATAGCTCCGCCCAATTGAGAAATACTGGGCTATTGTCAAGCGGAACCTAAAGAAGACCAAAAAAACTGCTAAGGACGAGCAGCAGTTTAAGGCAAACTGGCTTTCTGCGGCGGAGAAGGTGGACAAGGTGGCTGTACAAAATCTGATGGCAGGGGTTAAGCGTAAGGCCCGGCAATTCGGATTTGGAAAAGCTGAAGCCTAACTGAATATTTTTCCTGAATTTTATACTAATTAAACTTGAAAAAGAAATTAAATTTGATTTTTTAAATAAACGATTTCACCGATTTACACGCGTTTTCCCTTGACCAAATTTTGACCGTATCACCCTTTAATCAACTTTTCGGAAGACTGTGTCTAAATTTGACTTGTATGTATGTATGATTTTTGGATATATGTATGATTTTGAAATTTAGTGTATGATAATAGAAGTAGTTGTAATATTATCGGTTTCAAATTTTTGAAACTGTAGAATTTTTTTACATCTCTGAACCTAGGCGAGATCTGAATCCTTGATTGAATGAAGAATAATAAAAAGTTAAGAATCAGTTTTTAGTTTTTATGTTTGTTTTTGTTTATCGGTTATCAAAGATCGATTTTAATCTAGATTGTTATTTTTTTTAATTTTCTCATGTCAACCAAAACAAGAGGTATTAGACAAAATCTGAAAAATGATTTGAATTCAGGACGCAAAAATCTTTTAAAAAAAGTTGTTGAAACAAAGGTACCAAAATTTTCCTTGTGTTTTGGATTATTCTTTAAAAGACAGCAGTTTCTCTTTTTCTTTTCTAAAAAATACTTCTCTTTTTTCAACATATTCGTTATTATCGTTCACTTATCTTATAATATCATAACAAGATTTTAGGTCAGCGACTATGAAATCGGCCTAGAGTATGCGCAAATTTTAAGTATTGGACCGTCACACATTTCTAAAAATAGTTTGATACTATAGAGATGGGCAAGTAAGCTTTTTAACCTAACACCAATTATCATTTGTTCGACATCTTTTAAAATCTTTTTTTTAAAATCCAATATTTTTGGAAGGCCAGACTTAAAAAACAAGTTTTATATGCAAAGTCTAAATTTTACAAATTGATACGTTTTACAAAAAAGCGGTGAGCAGTGTATACCGATTGTTGGTCGACAACTTTCTCAAAAATCGGTATAAATACCGGAAAATCGGTAAACGTGGCAACAGTGACTATGACAATAAACTTTCGTTTGCTAACGCACTCGTATAGTGTAGTGGATAAGGTACCAAACTGGCTAGCCGGGATGAGATGTGGCAGTGAGTTCGATTCTCATTCATTTTTTTTTTGTATGAACTATCCAATAGGATCAAAATCCCATTATTTTTTTTTTGTTTCGCTTGAATGTAGTGGTCATACATCATTTAGCTTGGAAGCTCGAGTCTTTTTGCCAGTAGTGCTTTTCCAATCATATCATCTCTGGTACAGATCACTTTTCAGCGCATTTTCGGCACAGAGCTTTGCACAATAGGCATTGGATTTTCGCATCCTCTTCCTTCCCAGTGTTCTTTGGCGTTTTCAATGCTTCAAACAATAGTGTTTTACCTTTTTTTAAAGGAACATTTTTTGTTTGAATTACATTATGTTTATTGAATTTACCTTTTCTTTTAGGCATTGATCAAGAAACCTTTTAATCCTGACAGGAGAAATATAATATTTCTAGACTGATTGATACTGCTTTTATAATATTTAGAGGGCTGAAATTCTGCATGGATACTCATTAAGACCAGGAATGATGAGAAATGTTTTCAGTTTTCGGATAACCCCTTCTGAAGGGGGTCTTCAAAGCAAAACAAATATTGTTTTCTCAATATTGACTTTATTTTTCGTCGGATTGTAATAAAAATTTACACATGAAGGTTTTAAGAGAAGGGCAATTGATTTCAGGTATTGCATTTAGGGTCAGAGGTTGTCCATATGAACTTTCCACTGTTTTTGCAATATTACATCGGATTAAAATGAAAATTTACACACATAAGTACGAGCAATCGATTCCACGTATCAACTTTTGTGAAATGGGTTGAAAAAAGGGGTCGTCCATATTAACTGTTCACAATTTTTGCGACATTGGCACAAATAAACATTGGTATGAAACGACAATTTCTACACGGGAGTTTTAAGAGGCGAGCAGTTGATTAAATGCGTCGAATTTTGGATCAGGGGTCGGCAAATAGGGTCATCCATAGTAATTGTTCACTGCTCTTTCGATTTTGTCGTAATTATTCATCAGATAGAGATGAAGTTTTCATTCCACCAGATTTTTGAGCGACAGACAACCGATTTACAATGTTATATTTTTGATCGGAGGTAGGAAAATGGGGTCGTCCATTGTTCACTGTTTTCGCGATATTATCGTGATTGTGCTTCGCATTTTAATGAAAATTTGCACATGAGCACAGGTAATTGATTTAAGGTGTAAAATGTTGGACAAAGAATCGGCAAAACATCTCTCCATACTAATTATTTAACGTTTTTGCAAAATTATGCATTGGATTAAGACGAAAATTCATACACGAGAGTTTTGTAGGACCGGAAATCGATTTCAAACGTTGATACAGACGACAGAAAAGGGGATGTTCATAAGAACTATAAAATGTTAAAAAAATAATTGCTTTATTATTCATGGGATGGAGACGAAATTTTATATACGGGAGTTTAAAAAATAAAAGATCGATTCCTGGATTAAAATTTTGTATCAGATGGCAGAAAAAGGGGTCGTCCATGTTAACTTTAATAATTTTACAATAATTGTGTTATTTTACATCGGATCTTGACGAGAATTCATGCACGGAAGTTTTACAGGACGGACGGTCTATACCTGATTACAAATAAGGTATCAGTAGACAGAGAAAAAATTCGTTCGTATTAACTGTTGATTTTTTTTTGCAATATATTCCTTATTATGAATCCGAACAAGACCTATATTTCTCGTATACGGGTGTTCTTTTCGAAACAAGCAAAATGGTCGTCCATAAATACTCCTTAATATTTTATGCAATATCGTTGTGAAAAGGCATTCTATTAACCGTTCATACACAAACTCCTCATCACATATTAAAAGTTAATGCGAAACGGAATTCGTACGGGATCAGCTAGTATTTGAAATAAAAAAAATTTTTTACAGTTCTAAATTCTTGAGCTAGATTGATAATACCGTGGTTTAAAAATTTGTAAAATTTATTTATAGTAGGTATAGTCTAAGCAACAGTCTGCTGGAAATGCCCATAATGGAAAGGAGTACTAATGGAAGATTTTTTTGATTATTTATGGGGGTATGATGTATGAAGTTGAGCGCAACTAACTGTTCGTGTGATTAGTGATGTATACAACCCCTTCTGTCACTGAATCAAAGTCACGCCACTAGCCAGCCAGCCAGCCAGCCAGCTAGGAGCAAACAGACAGAATAACAGTTCATGTCAGCTGAACAACACCAACAACAGGGCCCGGGATATCCGGGGCATCAAAACATTTGCATACTGATCCCACTTTCATTTGATGGGTGCCATTTATCACGCTACCAGATAGTCGAGGTCCGCATGGCGCAATCTGTTATCCTAGCTAGGCTCCTATACGACGTAACCTTTTCCTCAGGTGCAACAGAACAGAGCGACTATCGGCTACTGAACTCACCTACATACAAACATAAGTAGTACATTGAACATACCAGGGGACCAACCACCTTTTGCGATCTGCTGCTGCTGTTAAGTCGCCATCTATGGGATTCTCCGAACGAACGATCGGGGGTTGGTTACCCTTTAACTATGATCAGTTATGATTATAGCAGTTTATGCTAAAGTACATTCATGAACCGGTCCACGCGGAGACAATAATATTCGTTAAATAGTGTAATTTCGAATGCAAATTTTCCCCAGCAACCTTTTGATGTGGCGAGCTCTAACTTACCGGGGGCTACTGTTATGTGTGAGCTTTTCTTAATAAGTCGCTCAATCGTTTTTCAATTCAATCGATTTGAGCCTCCATTCTTTATTAGGCCGCTGCTCGATTTCCTCGAACGAAAATATATCTACTGGGTGTATCAATGCTCTCGGTTGTCAATTCACTGAATCGGTACAAAAACAATTTCACAATAATTTAAATGTGCACTACAATAATTAACCGCGATACCGGTAATTATTCCATGTGACCGGGTAAGTTTGTCCGATAAAGATCGACATGCGGTATGTCCGGCGGCCAGCTCGCAAATTCCGAAGATGGTCAGTTCTGGTAGGTCTTGTTTTTGTCGTTTTGCAGCACCCAACCCGCATAGGACGTACCGACATGTCTCGCTGGCCTTATGGGAAAATGTCTCAACGACGACGCACTCATTTATTGCGGCAAAATTTGTTGACATTTCCATGTTTTGGCTCGAACTGGTCCCCATACTTTGTTGCAAAATTTTCGATTACACTCACTAAATAAGAAACCTTGATTGATAGGTAATTAACATTGGGTTAACTGTAAAGAAATGCTGCTTCTCCAGCTGAAAAAAAAGTAAAAGCTCTTCTTGTAGAACAACTCTAGGTTATCACGCATACCACTTTTTTTGTTGACATCGTATAAACGTGACCTCTCCTCTCGTGGCCTGACCTCTCCTCCAACAACTCGAGGTCCGACTTTTTGTCACCAAAAGTTTTGCGACGTTTTGTTCGTGGTGTCGGTCAATAGCAGCTTATCATGGACTCGCGCCTATCATAACACACGTTCAGTACTCATCAAAATGGCTCGGAAGATTCCCGCCCAAGATATCATCCTACACGGACTCGAATATCTCGGCAAACATCAACTCTGCTCCGCAAGTGTTTCTCTGTCAATAAAATGACCTTTTCCCGACAACCTTCACTGAGATACCCACGGCTTCGATACTTCCGGATTGTGGAGTTATAATATTCACGAAAGCGGCGTACTCATTGCATCCACTACGCGGAAGATCAAGTCAAGTCCTTAAGTCAAGCTTCAAACCATGGGATCGAATGAACACTGCTCGATAATCCCCCACAGATGGCGTCGATCTACTCCAGGCGTGATCCACTCTTTTTTTTCCCTGAACCTGGCAAACCTAGGATTTCAGCCTCATGGCATCTTCTGTCCGTCGTGTGGAAACCGTATACAGTACACGAACGCGGGTAACCCATGATCTTCACTACACAGAAGGAATTCAGCTTCAATCATCAGGTCTGACGCACACAACTCAGCTGCTATCCGATCATGGAGTCTTCCTACACCGTTAACGGACTGCAGTTGACTCCAGCTCCTTTGCAGTACTTGATGAAGAACCGGTGACCAGTCAATAGCTGCGTCATCTGCATAGACGTCCACTTCACCGCTGAGCTGTCCCACAGCAGCTGCTAGTCAGACATCGAGTCCTCCTTTGCGAGGTCTCGCTCGTTGGGTGTTGTTGTCATAGCAATACTAGACATATTTTCCTCTAACAGAACTGAGTTGGGTATGACGTTTGCCACTACACAGCCCGAACAGGTAAGCCGGTTCGGTATCCACTGATAACTTGCGGGTTCATCAGCCTTTTCACGCTGCTAAGTCTCTCTCTCCCTTAACCCGAGCTGCCCGTGAAGCAGCTCAAGTAAAAGAAGAAGAAGAAGAAGTCTCTCTCTGCAGTTTGCGACACCGTCTTACATGACCAGTCTCCAGGACATCAAGTCATACCGCAAGATTGACGAAGTCAAGCTCGATAATACCCTCCTTTTGCCGCTCTGGATTGAAAAGACGGATGATCGTATAAAAATTACAAAAACCGCAATTACTCACCGAAGGCAAATATATTATCGATGCCTTGAAATCCGAAGTATTTGCGTTGATGGTTGGAAACCTTGCAAACCAGCGACTATATAAAATATCTTATCAATTCAGCAAACACCTTAGCAATAGGGAACCATTTCTGTTGTGTTGGTTCTGACACCTGGAAGAGATTTGATAGATGTCTGGTCGACATGAAATCACCCCTGTGAATGTCGCCGGTTGCCAGTACGGAATACTCTGGTCCGTGCCAAAAGCGAAAAACGAAAAAAAAAAGAAATTCGCCGGCGCTGATATTAACGAAAACTTTGGTTTGGGGATTTAGCAACAATACATCTCGCGTGAGCTTTCATTACGTCTTATCAAATATCTAAAGAATTCACTGAAAACTGCTGCAAAAGTTATCAAAACAACCTTAAAAGTTGTATTTCAAATATAGAATATGTTGCGCAGCCTACGAATATTCTAAATCGAAAGAAGTTGCGACAAGTTTATGTCAGTTTTTGAATTTTTTTTATAATAAAACTGTTAGCTTACATTTTGTTTCATACGACGTAACGAAAGCTCACGCGAGACATACATAAACCAATGTACTGCACCAATTGAAAGTTAGCTCGTACCTACTGAAAGAATGCTTGAGAGCGCACAACTTTGTTATCGACGCATACTCAAAGTAACGTGCGAACTACGATAATGTTTGTTGAAATTTTTATCTAAAGTCAGAAACAGATTTTTAGCCCCCTGGCAGACGTAGCAGAATAACGAAGTAGTTTTAACAAATTGAGGAAAATCGTGTACAGCATTTGAAACTTGTCAGATTTTCTATAAAATCTTAATTATATCGACCTCAAACGACCATTTGTACGATAGTTAGCATCGTGATTTTACGATTCTTGCGAATCTTCATTTAGAGATTCACTCAGACAGGTCTTTCACTCACAAGAATAGATCAATGACTGACTTTGTTTTGTTTGTTTTGCCTAGTGCGGCCAAAATAACAAACGTAGTAATAGAAATTGGTTATATTTTATATATCTTCAGTGTTGCTGAATACAACTATTTTTTAATTTTATTTCATTACATTTGTTTTAATTTTTTTTCAGCATATCCTTCGTCTCACCTCTATTCTCAGTTGAAACTTTCTACTTATCGACTTGGGTTTTTTTAAACAAGATTTTTGCTAACCGAATCTCTATCATCTTAATTCTACATTCCATTGTCCATTGCACAGTGGTGCATAACATCAATCTAACTGTATGAAATCAATAGCAGCATATTTTAGTATCAAAATTTTTGCCTAAGGGGTCCACCGATAGCGAGATAAAAATGCTTACTTTTTTGTTTTTCAAATTGGGATTTTGATGTCTTCGACAAAGTTGTTTATCTGATTAAAATACATAAGTTTGTTGAATACGTCAAAGTCCTATCACATCACCCTCAGAAGTTACAGTCAAAGTTAAAAAAAATCTCTTTAAAAATAAACAGTTTTTTGAACCTGACACGTTATAGATTGGATAAAAAGGTTCGCTGTCTTTGAAACAAAGTTGTAACAAGTCACGATCTACATTTGTCTCATACATTATGATGGGTTTAGAAGTTGCTGAAGCCCTATAGAAAGCATTTAGTGTATTTTATTGGCAATTTTGGAAGGCTCGTCCATCGAAAAGTGCACATTTACGCAACACCCCCTTTCTTGTGATTATTTTTGATGATAAGCGAAATCATTTCCATTTGAAATTAACGGGAAAATCGGTGGAACTAGTAGAGATTTGAATGATTGAAAATACACTTTTTATATAAAAATTACCTATTTTACTTATAGAAAAAACGTTGAAAACATTTAATTTATTAATGAAGTGTTGAAGTTTTCTTTTGATATATTTTGTTTTATTAAAAGACATTTTAATTAGATTTCTCTAATCATTCGAACTTTAAAAAAAAATTAACGAAACTAATCTGATAAATTTGGTAGAGCACTTAATCAGTATTTGATATGTTTTTCTCTAAAACAAAATTTTATTTTTCAAAAAAAACCTTCATCTCAATTCTACAGTTCTACAACATAAACAATAAGCAGAAGTTGGCCTCGAATATGCGTTTCTAAGCCAATTCCATCTTTTTCCATTGATAGGCCGAATCAAAACAAACAATCAGCAGCAGCAGTATTAAAAATCGGCGCTTCCTACGCAAATCCCATCTTTACCCTCCGGGAAGTCAAATAGAAACAAACAATCAGCAGCTGCCTTAAAAATCTGCGCCTATCAAGCCAATCCATATTTTCCCCCAGAAGGCCAAATCACATCAAACAATCCGCAGCAGCAGCCTTAAAAATCTGCACTTTCTATGCCAATTCCGTTTACCCACCGGAAGGTCAAATCGAAACAAACAATTAGCAGCTGCCTTAAAAATCTGCGCTTCCTAAGCTAATTCCGTCATTTCCACTGTACGAAATTAATAGCGCCCAGAGATGAAGAGATAGACATTTGACGTCTTCAGCAACATTGTTCAATTTTACAAGGAGCATATTCTAGTATCAACATTTTTTCCGAGGGGTCCACCGATAGCGAGATAAAAATGCTAACTTTTTTGTTTTTCACATCAGGGCTTTGATGTCTTCGACAAAGTTGTTTATCTGATCAAAACACATAAGTTTGTTGAATATGTCAAAGTCCTATTACATCACCCTCAGGAGTTACAGTCAAAGTAAAAAAATCTCTTGAAAAAACAATTCTTCGAACCTGACAATAACTTTTCCAGGTACTGGCGTTGCAAAGAAGGCAGGCAGTCAGTGGTAGAGCCTAAGATGCCGGAAGTTGAATATTTCTATTTACAGCAATCTTAAGAGTTTGTGTGAATTTGGTGCCAAAGTTGTTCTAGTGATCGTCAAGAAAGCACAAAATGATCCGGACGTTATGACAGAGCTGAAGGTGCAGCTTTCAAGGTACTGAGACTGTCAAGGTGACGGGCAGTGCTGGAGTCATAGATCGTAGAAGTTCGATTCCTCTTTGGGCAGATTAAGATTTTACAAAATGTTAATTGTTTTAGTGTGTAATACATCGAAGGATATGTAATTTATCAGGATTGCCGAACTGTAGAGATCAGATAGGCGCAGATAAAAATAATGTTCAAAATAAGCAGGCACCAGCCCATTAGTAATTATTGTGTAAAATCATTTCCATTCGTCAAGTAAAAATCATCCAAATCAGAAACCAGCAGATCTTTTGGATTTTATCGTTAATCCTACAGAATCAGAATCAAAGATCAGTTTGTGGATTCAGAAACATCATCATGATCCGCAATTCGGGTCCATGATCAAGGTCTAGGATCAAAATTTTGAATACGGATCCGGATCAAATTCCAGGATCCAGGTTCAAGGCCCAGGATCAGAATTTGAAAACAGAATCTTGACGATTATCCTGGATTAACATCAGTTTTAGCACACGCTCAGGACTTTACGCTACGTGTCAATGATCATCATACATCGATTGACTAACCCAGCGTAGATATCATCCGGACCATAGACTTTTGTTCTGCTGAATCAAGCATTGATTCGAAATTAGCTAATGAGCTTGATGGTCGAAAGACTAAACACGTTCCATGGTCATTTCTGCTTCTGTTCCACGTGTATCACATCGTTACGAAGAAGCTTGAATTATTAAACCATGGCAATGAAATATAGTTTAAATGAATGAATCAACAGGTGGTCAGTTTTCTCCGAAACTAACGTAATTTTGATAACTTCATCAGAATAATTTCCTTATTCGATATTTTTTCGTATAATTCGTGGAAATTCATAAGCGTCTGTGCGTTGGAAAATCTTACTCCGTCAGACAGCCTACAAAGAACTCCCAAAAAAAGGCTGACAACCGATTTCTGACCAACATGCAGACCACCCGAGATAATAATGACCACAATAATGATTGTTGCGCATTACTTTCCCGAATGAATTTGCTTCATTCATTGAATGCCGAATTTCGGTGTGTGGGAGGTAGAGTAAAAAAATAAAACTGTCGTAACATGAAGCAAATTTCATGCCCGACGAGACCTTTCTCCAGAACGGATGTCTCCTGCTAGACAAGATTATCTATTCGGTAGTTTTTATTTTCGTATTCGTTAAAGGGGGAAAACCCCACTTCCGCGATAAAGAAGTTTTTCTGTCGGCCGCAGCATTATGAGCGATACGGATTGTAGCCAGACAACAAATGATAACAAAGTTAGCAGAAACGATTGCGTCTCGGAGCATCAACGAATGCCACCAGTTCCGGTTGGAGGGTAACCGACTGTGTAAGATGTATAAAAGTAACGGAATACCACCGATGAGATAACGGGGTCCCATTTCCGGACGATCATTCTGGGACCAACATGAATACAATTTGGGGGAATTTTGACTAACGTAGTTTATCACCTAGTAGAAGGGTTAGAAAAAGAAAAACACCATATGACTGTAATTGACAATTTACCGAATTGTCCAAATTGTAACAATTATAAAATTATAAAAATTGTAAATTTTTTTACAACTTTTCGAAATTGAAAAAATTATCAAAATTGTAAAAATTGTCAAAATTGTCAAAATTGTCAAAATTGTCAAAATTGTCAAAATTGTCAAAATTGTCAAAATTGTCAAAATTGTCAAAATTGTCAAAATTGTCAAAATTGTCAAAATTGTCAAAATTGTCAAAATTGTCAAAATTGTCAAAATTGTCAAAATTGTCAAAATTGTCAAAATTGTCAAAATTGTCAAAATTGTCAAAATTGTCAAAATTGTCAAAATTGTCAAAATTGTCAAAATTGTCAAAATTGCCAAAATTGCATAAATTGTCAAAATTGTCAAAATGGTCAAAATTGTCAAAATTGTCAAAATTGTCAAAATTGTCAAAATTGTCAAAATTGTCAAAATTGTCAAAATTGTCAAAATTGTCAAAATTGTCAAAATTGTCAAAATTGTCAAAATTGTCAAAATTGTCAAAATTGTCAAAATTGTCAAAATTGTCAAAATTGTCAAAATTGTCAAAATTGTCAAAATTGTCAAAATTGTCAAAATTGTCAAAATTGTCAAAATTGTCAAAATTGTCAAAATTGTCAAAATTGTCAAAATTGTCAAAATTGTCAAAATTGTCAAAATTGTCAAAATTGTCAAAATTGTCAAAATTGTCAAAATTGTCAAAATTGTCAAAATTGTCAAAATTGTCAAAATTGTCAAAATTGTCAAAATTGTCAAAATTGTCAAAATTGTCAAAATTGTCAAAATTGTCAAAATTGTCAAAATTGTCAAAATTGTCAAAATTGTCAAAATTGTCAAAATTGTCAAAATTGTCAAAATTGTCAAAATTGTCAAAATTGTCAAAATTGTCAAAATTGTCAAAATTGTCAAAATTGTCAAAATTGTCAAAATTGTCAAAATTGTCAAAATTGTCAAAATTGTCAAAATTGTCAAAATTGTCAAAATTGTCAAAATTGTCAAAATTGTCAAAATTGTCAAAATTGTCAAAATTGTCAAAATTGTCAAAATTGTCAAAATTGTCAAAATTGTCAAAATTGTCAAAATTGTCAAAATTGTCAAAATTGTCAAAACTGTCAAAATTGTCAAAATTGTCAAAATTGTCAAAATTGTCAAAATTGTCAAAATTGTCAAAATTGTCAAAATTGTCAAAATTGTCAAAATTGTCAAAATTGTCAAAATTGTCAAAATTGTCAAAATTGTCAAAGTTGTCAAAATTGTCAAAATTGTCAAAATTGTCAAAATTGTCAAAATTGTCAAAATTGTCAAAATTGTCAAAATTGTCAAAATTGTCAAAATTGTCAAAATTGTCAAAATTGTCAAAATTGTCAAAATTGTCAAAATTGTCAAAATTGTCAAAATTGTCAAAATTGCCAAAATTGTCAAAATTGTTAAAATTGTCAAAATTGTCAAAATTGTCAAAATTGTCAAAATTGTCAAAATTGTCAAAATTGTCAAAATTGTCAAAATTGTCAAAATTGTCAAAATTGTCAAAATTGTCAAAATTGTCAAAATTGTCAAAATTGTCAAAATTGTCAAAATTGTCAAAGTTGTCAAACTTGTCAAAATTGTCAAAATTGTCAAAATTGTCAAAATTGTCAAAATTGTCAAAGTTGTCAAAATTGTCAAAATTGTCAAAATTGTCAAAATTGTCAAAATTGTCAAAATTGTCAAAATTGTCAAAATTGTCAAAATTGTCAAAATTTTCAAAATTGTCAAAATTGTCAAAATTGTCAAAATTGTCAAAATTGTCAAAATTGTCAAAATTGTCAAAATTGTCAAAATTGTCAAAATTGTCAAAATTGTCAAAATTGTCAAAATTGTCAAAATTGTCAAAATTGTCAAAATTGTCAAAATTGTCAAAATTGTCAAAATTGTCAAAATTGTCAAAATTGTCAAAATTGTCAAAATTGTCAAAATTGTCAAAATTGTCAAAATTGTCAAAATTGTCAAAATTGTCAAAATTGTCAAAATTGTCAAAATTGTCAAAATTGTCAAAATTGTCAAAATTGTCAAAATTGTCAAAATTGTCAAAATTGTCAAAATTGTCAAAATTGTCAAAATTGTCAAAATTGTCAAAATTGTCAAAATTGTCAAAATTGTCAAAATTGTCAAAATTGTCAAAATTGTCAAAATTGTCAAAATTGACAAAATTGTCAAAATTGTCAAAATTGTCAAAATTGTCAAAATTGTCAAAATTGTCAAAATTGTCAAAATTGTCAAAATTGTCAAAATTGTCAAAATTGTCAAAATTGTCAAAATTGTCAAAATTGTCAAAATTGTCAAAATTGTCAAAATTGTCAAAATTGTCAAAATTGTCAAAATTGTCAAAATTGTCAAAATTGTCAAAATTGTCAAAATTGTCAAAATTGTCAAAATTGTCAAAATTGTCAAAATTGTCAAAATTGTCAAAATTGTCAAAATTGTCAAAATTGTCAAAATTGTCAAAATTGTCAAAATTGTCAAAATTGTCAAAATTGTCAAAATTGTCAAAATTGTCAAAATTGTCAAAATTGTCAAAATGGTCAAAATTGTCAAAATTGTCAAAATTGTCAAAATTGTCAAAATTGTCAAAATTGTCAAAATTGTCAAAATTGTCAAAATTGTCAAAATTGTCAAAATTGTCAAAATTGTCAAAATTGTCAAAATTGTCAAAATTGTCAAAATTGTCAAAATTGTCAAAATTGTCAAAATTGTCAAAATTGTCAAAATTGTCAAAATTGTCAAAATTGTCAAAATTGTCAAAATTGTCAAAATTGTCAAAATTGTCAAAATTGTCAAAATTGTCAAAATTGTCAAAATTGTCAAAATTGTCAAAATTGTCAAAATTGTCAAAATTGTCAAAATTGTCAAAATTGTCAAAATTGTCAAAATTGTCAAAATTGTCAAAATTGTCAAAATTGTCAAAATTGTCAAAATTGTCAAAATTGTCAAAATTGTCAAAATTGTCAAAATTGTCAAAATTGTCAAAATTGTCAAAATTGTCAAAATTGTCAAAATTGTCAAAATTGTCAAAATTGTCAAATTGTCAAAATTGTCAAAGTTGTCAAAATTGTCAAAATTGTCAAAATTGTCAAAATTGTCAAAATTGTCAAAATTGTCAAAATTGTCAAAATTGTCAAAATTGTCAAAATTGTCAAAATTGTCAAAATTGTCAAAATTGTCAAAATTGTCAAAATTGTCAAAATTGTCAAAATTGTCAAAATTGTCAAAATTGTCAAAATTGTCAAAATTATCAAAATTGTCAAAATTGTCAAAATTGTCAAAATTGTCAAAGTTGTCAAAATTGTCAAAATTGTCAAAATTGTCAAAATTGTCAAAATTGTCAAAATTGTCAAATTTGTCAAAATTGTTAAAATTGTCAAAATTGTCAACATTGTCAACATTGTCAAAATTGTCAAAATTGTCAAAATTGTCAAAATTGTCAAAATTGTCGAAATTGTCAAAATTGTCAAAATTGTCAAAATTGTCAAAATTGTCAAAATTATCAAAATTGTCAAAAATGTCAAAATTGTCAAAATTGTCAAAATTGTCAAAATTGTCAAAATTGTCAAAATTGTCAACATTGTCAAATTTGTCAAAATTGTCAAAATTGTCAAAATTGTCAAAATTGTCAAAATTGTCAAAATTGTCAAAATTGTCAAAATTGTCAAAATTGTCAAAATTGTAAAAATTGTCAAAATTGTAAAAATTGTCAAAATTGTCAAAATTGTCAAAATTGTCAAAGTGGTTACAAAAACTTACCTAATTTGTAGGTCTTAGGATTGTCTATTATTTTCAATATGGTTTCAATATTATGACAGAAACTTATGAAGTTTAACAAAGTTGGTTAAAATTATTTTAAAAACACATTGAGTGAATGCATTTAATAGCTCAATCTTTTTTTTTAACATCGAATGAAACCGTTTTCCTACTCAAAACATGATTGAATGGTGTAATTTCCAATCGAAATAAACAAAAAATGCATTTCTTTTGCAGGTCAGAAGCTGCACGACATGCCAGGATTTCTCACGACGCCTCAGCCTTTTAGCTAAGGATGATGATAATGACGATGATGATGAGTTTGGCAATGGTAGAAAGCATAAGCCAAACGCTCAACCAGTCAGCCAGTGGGAAGACAACAGAAAATAAAAACCAAATCTGCGAATATTGAATGGGAAACATAAAAAATAACCTAGCGGTTTACTTTTTTTATGTCGGTTGCTTGCGGAAACTGCATCTCGTCGAGAATATATGGAAAAGTGCAGTTCGATGCCACCGCGACGCCGCAAGGAACTCTTAAATGGCGGCGAGGCTCCGGTGAAGGAACTTAAATCTGAAGCTAGCGAAAAAAAAGTGCGGTAGTCTTCGCGGCGAGTCAGGTTGATCGGATCAATATCAGCCAACAGCAAGGAAACCGAAATAAACCAATCGAACGAATTATTGGTTTTTGTTTTGTTTGCTGAATCGAAACGAAAAAAAAATTGCCAGAAAGCTTCTTCTCAACAGGACGAACAGTGGCTGGCCGGGGTGATTGATTTGCCGGACCGCACGCAAAACTGATGGATGCTGATTGGTTTGTGCTATTGGAGATAATTCGAAGATGTGCAGGCAGTGTTAAGGCGATTCAATGATTACTTTTTAGACTTCAAATTCATTTAACGAAGCTAACAAAATCTCAATTTAAATTTATTGAATCGAGAACATCAAAGGAAAGCCGTCAATATTCAAACTGCATTTTATTTTCTAGAATTCAAATTATAAAGCAATCTCAAAAATTAAATTTCTTAGCAAACAAACAAATGTCTAGTGATAGAAAGATTTCATGTTACTAAAAGAGAAATAAAGAAACAACTATTTTGAAAGAAATTCCTAATGTGTGCGTATATATTATGCAACTTAATACTACCAAGCTTGGGTTCAAAGTGCCCAAGATGGATTCCCAGACCTTCCAGGTTCATCCGACCACAGTATATTATGTACTTAGTTCATCGAACGTAAGTTAAAATTATTTTGGTTTAGTTTTTTTTTTCTTTTTAAGTCATCGTCTTTTTTAAAACAAAGTGATTTAAATGAACAATTTTAATAGACTATTGGTACAAAGAAAAATGTTGTACCTGAGACCTGACAACTTGTTAAATGAAGACATAGGCTCCATCGCCCAGAAATAACTAAACGCAAACTTAAGTTGGTGGCAACATTAATTCGTTGCAAAGTCAGAAAACCCATTTTATTTATCCTTAAATACAACGATTTTAAGAAAGAGCGCGACTTACATGTTAATTAATGCCACTGGCCACTCTCGGAAACACCCTTTGGCCAACGATCTTCTCGCTGACCTGCTGCGGTTCGCTCTTGTTTTCCTTTGTGCCGATTCCCGCACGTGGGTGCGCAGTACGGAATGGATCGAGCATTTGGACCAAAGTCTCCTGGCTTTCCTAGGGAAATAATCCTTTTCGTACAGTGAATGCACGGTGCTGCTCCTCTCGTCGAACTCCGGTAGCGATTCTGCCTCGATCGAATCCAAAAGCTGTACTTTTGTTTAGCCTCGACAGCTGTTCTGGTCGGGACAACTCCGAAACCTGTTTCGATGAAGCGCCAGCCGGCTGGGTTCCAATGACGTTTCTCTCCGGTGCACTGTCATCTGCACCAAAGTTTTCACGAGACGGAATGGCCATCCCGAAGGTTCCTCCTTTCTTTAACACGCTCATTCCTGCTGCGAAGATCCCGTCAGATTCCAATTGGATCTCAGTCACGGAAGCTCAGTAGATCACCTTCCGGAAGCAACGAAAATTCGAGAGGTCTCTCGAATTGTCAAAACTGCGGCGAATGTCGAAAGCCCTGACCTCACAGATCCGACGCAAACGGATCCGGTACCCAAGGGTCCGAATATGGGCGAAAGATCCGATTCAAAGCTCCAACGTTGGTTCCGGTTCAAGCCAAGGAACCAATTTGAAATCCGCGGTACGAAAGCTGCGGTATAAATATCCGGTGGGAAAAATGTGGCGGAACTCCTTCAACAAAGGGTGAATTTGAAGCCCTTCAAGAAAAAAGGAGTCCTATTGGGACGGAAAAAGTAGGGTTAGAATTTGTGATATGCGCTGCATGTGACCTCTACTCACTTCCGACCCCTTTTTAGTGTAGTCTTGTCGAGCTTGCTGCCCGTTCCTGGACCGAATGTAACCGCGAGTAGCCGGTGCGATCTTTTCGCATTGAGCGCCTTTCGCGAATTTTCCTTCCGAAGAATTGCTTTTGGCCTCGTTTAACGCGCGTAGCCTGGAATAAGAGCTCTTTTAACAAATGCTAATGGCCTATTTAATCTGCCGCTTACTTCCAATTTATTTGGTCCGCTACGTCTGTTTTCCTCTTCAGGGACAGAAATAATCGCTTTCTGCGATCGGCGTTTAATTTTCGGCGGATTTTTGTGGAATTTTCCACAACACACACGTTACACAATGCTGCGGTACTCGCACTACCAGCAGCATGCGAGCTTCAATAACGTACCCGGCACACAACTTAACAGCGTCGATCTTACTGGGCGAATGAAAATTTTTCCCGGAACTTTGGTCGTCTCTCGTTCAATTGTGCCAACCGCGAAGAATAACAGCGCGTTCGTAAATTGATTTTTTTGGGTGATGCATCAGTCGATTGATTTGTTTGGTAGATGTCAAATCACTTTCCATATGCTTTTGCATACGTTTGTTTGGAATTTACGAACGCCAGCATCGATAAAAAAAATCACTTCGATAGAAAAAATCAATTTACGAACACGCCGTAAATCTGTCGTGGGTGACGTTTTCCACTGACGTTTCTTTCGGCAGACGTCTACTCGATGTCTGGCTGACAAGCCAAGAAGATACCAAATTCGTACGGTTGTTTTGGTTCGGTGTTTTTATGTTTATTTTTATGCATCAGTGGTGCTTTTCGTGTGTGCACGCTATAAATTGTTTGAAAGGGAATGGGTAAAAAATAAATAGTTTGCGCATTTACTCAAAAAACGTATCGAAAAAAAAATCAAATGTAACAAACTTTCATCAATTTTTTAGCCTCAATATTGAGACAAAATTTGGTTTTAACTGCAAGATAGTGCAGCCATCTACAACTTGAAACTGGAAAAAAGTGTGGTTTACTAACAAAATAAAAAAAAAAATGATTTCCAACCTATTTTTTCTGATTAAAAATTAATCCCGAATGTTTATTTCATCATTTTTCGTCATTCTAATGAAGAAACTTAGTAATTTGATAAAGAATTACAAATCAAATATTTAATTCCTTAACGCTAGAGGAGCATCTCTTAAAACTCCCATTTTAAAACCTTTGAAATCCTTTGGAATTCTGGAAAGTTCCTAAAATGCAGTTATCTATTCAAATAACTCGTAGAAGCATTATTATTCACTTCAACACAGTAAATTTTTAAAACTAATCTAGTTTTTTGTTGGAAAAACTCAAGTGGTTCTAATCTTATTTCGCACCCCTTTTCCACATTTTTGGTCCTCAACGCCAATTGCTACGTCCAAAAAAGTAAACTTATGCTTGATTTACCCGTTAAGCAATTCAGAACAATCTGTGAAAGAAACTTTTCGTAATTTTCAATCATTCATATTTTAACATGCAAAACACATAGTGGTGCTATTCTTATTTCGCTGGAGACAAGAATCTGTTACTTGAACAATGAAGATCATCAGCCAAAAAACTCGGAAACATAGAAATTGACATTAAGTCGATAACTCAAAATGAACTAATACGTGGCTATGTAGTTCGAGGATAAAATCTAGCCTAACAAATCTAAAGGGTGTAAATTCACTGACTGTTGGAACCATCGTTAAGGAGAACTTTAATCAATTAAATCCTATTTGTGGTTAAATTTTATCAATATAATACTATAAATTTGTTTGGTAGCTTGACAATATAATAGATTTTAAAATTTCAGACCTTCTGTGATGTTTCATCAGGGACGTCTTCATCATATGCTAATTTAACTGTCATATTTGAAGTTGCTGCAATGACACAGTGCCCCATATCCATGTATGTTTTGCTCGGATCAACTCACTTTACGTTATGCATGATGATTGCAGCTCTAGATTTTTATTTCGATGCTCATTGTCCTTCTTTTGTTGTATTGTGGCGTCTATCCCTTAACAAGTTTTATTTGAAATTGTATTCTCGATTTATCTTATCAATTCCAAATTCGAAAACCTATCTTTAAAAACATTTCGTAAATTTTATATTTCTAATTTTTTTTCATTTTGGTTATTTTGTTAGAAATATTTTAAATCATTTTACTCAATTTTCATATCGCCTTAAAATTTCTCATTTAAAAAATGTTCAAAATAAGCCACCTTGACGTAATTGTGATTAAGTAATCATCTCATGTACCCATCTATATCGATAACAAATCGATTGCCTCAAGTGACATCTTTTATCACTCTGCTGCCATCAACACCCCGAGTTGTTTTCGTATCGACGCCTTTTACCCTTGTTTTTTCGCCATACGGTAGTCAATCTGACGGACTGATCGTTTCGCGCTGCAATAATTTAGGTTGGAAGGATAGGCGCAAGCCGCGTTTAGCACAGAAGCACAAGAAAATGGAAATTTTCACCTGAAGCACTTTTCTTTCTTCGCCAAACATGTTTGCTGTTGTTCGGATTAGATTTTTGCTACCAGACCGACTGGTGGTTGGCTTCCTCAACTAGAAATGAATAAATTGTTGAAATAAAAGATTAATAATAATATTCACATTTTGAGAATTTGAGAATTTTGAGAATTTTCAAAATATTCAAATATAAAAATGTAAAAAAAAATATTTTAAAACAGACAACTTATTGTCAAAGATTTGGAATCGACCTGCGGGTGGCTGTCAATGAAAGTGTTCTGCTTGTACCTCCTGAAGAGCAAAGTTTGTGCCCACCTCTTGACGACTATCGAAAGAACAAGAAAGCTGATTGCTACCCTTTTTGAACCGTCATAACAACCTGGTGAAGTGTTGACCATCTTTTCCAGGGTAAAGAGAATACAAGGAAAAGGTACGGAAGGGAGAAACTTTGTATTTGAACACACTCGTATCGATTTGACGTTGCAGGTTTACTCACTGGCACACGCGTTCAGCTGTTGACAGCAGAATTGGGGTAGGTTCTTAGCAAAGATATTTGCTTCAGGTTCAGTTTTGCATGAGTATTTGTTGAGCACTGATCGCTGTTTAATGATAGATAATGTCTTCATTAGTTGAGAGATTCGTTCACGTTCGGTCAACAATTGAATTTTTGAAAATCAAAATGGATTTTTTCCCAAACGATCAGTAACCTGAAACCTGACAGTTTTCATATCACTATGTTTATCAAATATTGATGACGGCAAGCAAATTTATATAATATAAACGGATATTACTGCCGCGTTTGATTCAGTGAATCACGAAAGTGGATCAGGAGCTACCTGTGGATTTTGTTTTTTATTATATGACAATTTGCTACAGGGGTCTTAAGATGTTCTTCTAAATTCCAAATTTGGTTTAGAATTTTTTATGTATATGTTTAAAAAGCTGATTTTGAAAGATTTCCGCGTTTAAAATCAAATATTTTGTCAGATTTTGGTAATTTGACTCGTTAAAATTTTAAAATATTCCAATTTATATTGTTATCAGTCATTGGTAGCTGATAAAGTAATAAACTTATATAAGAACTGAAAACTGATTTGTTTATTTTTTTGCATTACGTTTGATTTTATGAAGGATACAGATTTTCACTCGATTTTCTAGATTCATGGATACAGTGCTTTTAACCCTCTAAATAAAACCCTAATTTGTTTGGCTGAAGAATTCTCAGATGTTGTATTTTGAGATTGAGTTTTGTTCTACAAAAAACCATATCGATGGTAAATAATTGATTCATCATGCAAAATATTTGTAGGCAAGTTTTTTAATTCATCATTTTCAACACACTTCGATTCAATAAAAAAAATCAATCCAAAATCTTTGTTACTTCAAAGGCTACTTATGTATATGTTTTTTTTTCTCTTAAGGACGAAAAGCTATATGACATTATGTATTCTGAAACTTCGAAAATGATGAATTATGGTAAAATGCATGATTTGCTGGTTTAAATAACTTCTCTTAGCTAGAGCGAATACGAATAAAATGAAAAATAACTCTTCGATGCGGTTTAATTGAAAAAATACAACTTTTTCTGACATTGCAAAAGGACGCTTTAAAATTATTGATATTAAATTTATTCAACACCTTAATTGATGACTGCAATCATCCTTTCGGTTTGATATTCTTTTGAAATATCATCAAATTCTTGATTTTTCTTAGAACTGGAAAAAATTAAAAAGAAAACTAATGAATATTTCTCTTAGAGGTCAAAACTACTCGTCGTCGTCGTCGAGAAAGTTGATAATTGATTAGAAACGTTTATTTTCAAAATCTTTGTAACATTTTACGAACTTTTTTTTCTTACAAAAAAGGGGACAAATTTATTATTTGATTTTTTACCTGTTTTCAGGTGTTGTTCTAGTTTTGTTAGTCAAAATCAGCTCTTTCTTTTTTACACCTCAGAAAAATGTGATTTTCTGCCTTGAGCTATCAGGAACCAATGCTTCTTCCATGATTTTTACATACATTATATACATTTTTTTTTCTTTAATCTTTTAATTTTAAGTTAACTTTTGAAAATAGGTTTTCATCTAGTTTTTTAAATAATGAATTAAAATTCTCAATATCAAATACTTAAAGGCTTTCTTAATTGATGTCCGAAAATGTTGTAACCTTATTCATTTACATTTTTAAAAAGTGTAGAATTATTTTTTTAAAGCAATGTATCTCTGAAACTAAATTAACTCGACCAGATCTGAATCCTTGACTAAATGAAGGATAGCAAATTGATTCATGATCAGTTTCAATTGATGGGTAATTTGTTTATTAGTTATTAAAGACCGATTTTATCCTAAACTGACCAATTTTAAAGTTTCCACACGCCATATCACTAAAATTAGTGTTGATAAGAAATATCTAACAAATGTTTATACTACAGGCAGACGAAATCTTCCAAAATAAGTTTTTGAAGCTTAGGCACAAAAATGCTATTTCTCTGTTATCTTATATATTAAAATGCTCTTGGGCTTTATCGACTTTTTTCGGCGAGTTTTAATATAAAAAACCAATTTTTACCAGTTGTCCAGACGTTTCGAGCTACTATGGCTTTAGCTCCTCTTCAGTGGACACTAAAATTATAGTTTTCTTTAAACATTCAATCTTAACTTCATTTTTAATTGGAACTTACAAATTACTGGCCATCGTCTAAACTAATTTGATTTTGGACAGTTTGTTTTGTTTTTTGTATACATTTGTTTGTCAGTGTCTGTGTTAATTTAGCAATGACAGGGTCGTAAGCAGTTTTAAACTTCAATGAATTAATTTGTCTATTGACTACATTATCGTCACCTCTTAGCCTAATATAAAACGTTTCGGTTGTTATTCTTGTGTTGTATCCAGCAACTCCTTCTAAAATTTTGGTGTTTTCAAAATCAAACAAATGTTCATTCTCAAGACTATTTTATGTTACATCGGTGAAACTAGCCAGTTTTTAGAAAAACATAAAACAACATAGAACAACTGTATCTACAAAACAAATAAGCACAGGTTTAGCGCAAAATAAACATGAAATGGAACACAACTCGAACAACTTTAAGACGATTTTCAAAAAACTTCACAAGCTCGAAGAAGTTGAAGACGTTTAGATGAAGTAATATATTTTCCAGCGATATTTTCAGTAAAATGTAAAACGAAGTTTACCGGGTCAGCAAGTTTCTTTAAAATCGCTTTAAAAAATTGGGAAATTGGGAATTGTGTCCTTTAAGGAATAATAATAACCCTTTTTCCATACATTCTTCATTTGTAACTATTTGAAACACGAAGGATTAAAATTTGATTTCATTCATTTAAATTTAAAAAAAAGTGAAAAATCTAGAATGAGACCTTGGAATCTCTGGAGTTCCGAATCATTTAAATATTTTATTCCAGAATAAAATTTAGATTTAGAAATAAAACTCTTCGACGGCAATTCAAAATTTGAAAATAATTGCCGAATTGATAAAAACAACACGATATTTCCGAATCACTATTCAGGAAAATAGAACAGAATAATGGAAAAATATCAGAATTTTAAAATCAGCTTTGAATTCATAGCATTTATTAGGTCAATGGCTTCCCAAATATTTGCTTTTTCGGAAGCAAAATGAGGCAGTGTACAGCATATCCCCCTCACTCTTCCAAAGTGACCGTTTTTTTATCACAAAATTTTCACAGTGCCGTATTTTTACTGATTTTACCGATCAGCTCATATGAAATTAAGATAAAAACATCATAAAATGAATTGACATTGAGAAGTTGTTAATAGTTCATTTCAGCCTTCGTTTTCAGTTTGTTTTTATATTTGATGAATGTTTACGTTTGGCAATGCTCCTGCATGTTTGAAAAATGTGAATACTGGCAAAAATTTTGAATGAGTAAAATAAAAAATAATTCAAAAAATAAATTCAAATAAATTACTCAACAGAGTTCGTGCAACAAAATTGCATACTATCTACTTAGCACAAAACCGATTAATCGAGTCAATTTTTGACGAAAATAAAAAAAAAATAAAAAAAGAAATAGTTCCCATCTTCCACATTTTGTGTTTTGCTCTTGTAATTGTTCAAAAATTCCTTCTCTATATCTCAAAACCGGAATGTCTTACAAGTATAAAATTTATATACATACAGTTGCGTTCAAAAAAGAATGAAATCGCATGAAGCTGCGCACCCACATCCGATTTTGACAAGCTGCCATTTCTCTCTCGGTTTATATTTTTTCATGAAAATTTCACACAATCTAGTTCAACTATCCAACTAACACTCCACAAAATTTGAAGTCTTTTCAATGACGAGAAACAAAGATACAGCTTTACCCGTAAAAAAGGGAAATTTGAAGTTGATTCACTAAATTGGCTGTATCTCTAACAATTTTCATTGAAAAATCTTGAAATTTGGCCCAAAGATGTAAAAATATTTGTTCTAATATCAGGCCAAGTTTCGTCAAAATCGATGAACGTGATCAAAAATGGTGCTGGGTTGAAGATGAGGTTCATTATCGCCTAGTAGACGATTTCATTCTTTTTTGGACGGATGTTTGTATGGAAAACATCGTAATCTATGTATTCTTGGTTTTTTCTTCCACAAACCCAACATTTATTACAAAGAATGTTATAAATTGATAGGAACTTCATCCTTGCTTTGTTTAGAAATAGAAATTGTTCCAACAGAGCTGGTATTGAGACAAAAGAGCGAATAGAATATTCGCTTTATCTAATTGTGGATCAAATTTGTTTATCGGTATGATTATCAGGTAATTTCTGAAACTCTGTTCTTCTTATTTTGAACTCTGTTGAAACATTTTCTCTTTCAAAACAAAGGACGAATGAAGTTTTTAGCAATTTACAACATTTTTTGTGATAACCTTTGGTTTTGTGAAAGAAAAAACCAAGAATACATGGATTACGATGTTTTGCATACAAACATCCGTCCAAAAAAGAATGAAATCGTCTACTAGGCGATTATGAACCTCATCTTCAACCCAGCACCATTTTTGATCACGTTCATCGATTTTGACGAAACTTGGCCTGATATTAGATCAAACATTTTTACATCTTTGGGTCAAATTTCAAGATTTTTCAATGAAAATTGTCAAAGATACAGCAAATTTAGTGAAGTATCTCCAAATTTTCCTTTTTTACGGGAAAAGCTGTATCTTTGTTTCTCGTTATTGAAAAGACTTCAAATTTTGTGGAGTGTTAGTTGGATAGTTGAACTAGATTGTGTGAAATTTTCGTGAAAAAATATAAACCGGGGGAGAAATGGCAGCTTGTCAAAGTTGGAAGTGGGTGCGCAGCTTCATGCGATTTCATTCTTTTTTGAACGCAACTGTATATAAAAAGCAATTTCTGTATGTTTGTTTGTTTGATTGTTTGTTTGTCCTCTATAGACTCAGCCGTCTTAAGAGCTAGAGGTCTGAAATTTTGCATGAATGCCCATTAGGACCAGGAATGATGAAAAATGTTTTCAGATTTTCGGATGACCCCTTCTGAAGGGGGCCGTCCATACAAGACAAATATTGTTTTAGCGATATTGACTTAATTTTTCGTCAGATTGTGTTAAAAATTAGCTCATGAGTGTTTAAGAAGACGAGCAATCGATTTCAGGTGTCAAGTTTTGTATCAGGGGTCAGCCAAAGGGGTCGTCCATATTAACTGTTCGCTGTTTTTGCGATATTGACGTTATTATACATCGTATTCAGATGAAAATTGGTACACGATAGTTTTGAGTGACGTGCTATCGATTTGAGGTATGAAATTTAGTGTAAGGGGTCGGCAAAAAGGGTCGTCCATAATAACTTTCCATAATGACGTTTTTATTCAACGGATTGGGATGCAAATTTGCACATGGGAGTTATTAGAAACAAACAATTGATTTGACTTATCCAAATTTAAGTAAGGGTTCGGCCAAAGGGGTCGTCCATATTAACTATTTACTGCTAATGCGATTTTTTTATTTTTTTTTTATTTAATTTTTTTTTCTCGATGTTATACATCGGATTCAGATGAAAATTGGTACACGAGAGTTTTGAGGAACGGGCAATCGATTTCACGTATTGAATTCAGTGTAAGGGTAGGCAAAGGGGGTCGTCCATATAAACCTTCCAATATTTTTACAATATCGTTGTTATCATACAACGGATTGGGTTGAAAATTAGCTCTCGGTAGTTTTCAGGGACGGACAATCGATTTCAGATGTCAAATGTTTTGCCAGGGGTCGACAAAAGGGCTCGTCCATATAGATTTTTTTTCACTGCTTTTAGTAACATTGCCGTTGTTATGCATTGAATGGCTTTGAAAATTCGCACACGGGAGTTTTGAGGGAAGGGCAATCGATTTCATATATCAAAGATTGTATGAGAGGCCACCGAAAAGAGTTCAACTTTTTGGCAATAATTGCGTTGTTCTGCAACGATCGAGTCAAAATTTATACACGGGGATTTTTGGCACATTCGATTGAATCCTGATTTCAAATTTAGTAGCAGACGACAGAAAAAGTGATCGTCCAAATTTTTCGCTATTATTACTAAACAATGAATTTGGAAGTGCATCTGGAAAATGCTTGGTAATTGGCGTATTCATACAAACTGTTCATGACATAATCCAAGTTTAAAGCAAAACAGAGTTCGTATGGGATCAGCTAGTGTTCTATAAAAATGAAGAACAAAAAAAAAAGAACAAAACAACAAAGCTGTTACCTCAACAAATTTTAACAATTTTAATTTTCGAGTTATTGAACTTTATTTGAAAAACCTTACAAAATGTGTTTTGAAGATTTTCTTAACACTTCAAAATGTTTCTCACCTGAAAAAATTACTATAAAAATATTTATTCCAATATGTCAATTGTTAGAGTATAACATGAACTCCATAATGCCATATTTTGAAGGCAATAGTAAACTCTCATTTTTTTTTTTAAAGAAGTAGTTTTCCAAAATGTATGATATGGGTATAATTGATCCCAAGAGTCCAAAAAGATGGATTTTTCAACTGAATGGATCGTGATCATTTGTTATCATAAAGTTACTAATATCTGACCAATAAATAATAATTATCGAGTAATTATCTGTTTAGAAGAACTAAAAATGCTGTATATATCTAAAAGCAAAGAATTGCACCTTAAAGTATGCAATGACATTAGAGTAGAAGACAAACTTTTATAATTCTCTTTGTCTGATACTTACAAACTGTGAAATGAGAACTAATATGGCAACAAATAGTCAACGAATTTATATCTTTGGATTTTACTAAATTTTTGCCTAGGGTCAGGGCTCAGGGCACCCTGAATAAGGGATCAAGTCTCCTTTAGTGAAGGATCCAGTTTCCTGGAATTTGAAAAAAAACATCACAATTTTTTTAGTCTCACGAAAATGCCTCTAGCTTATCTATGAGTTCATATATCGTTCTACCTTTAGGAGCATATTAACTTGAAATTATACGCTGTCAGAAAATGCAAAAGCCGGCGAGTAGCTAAATTTTCCCAAAAAGATATGCCGAAAATAAAAAAGGGGATCAACTATCCCCATCCTCCCTTATATGACTTAAACTTGGTTTTAATTTGAAATATTTTCCAAAAACTGCACTTAAAACTCAAACCCAATCCTCACAGGGTGGGGTGGACCAAATTTTAAAATTTAAGTTGCACTTGAATCCATAGTTATCTGAACACATTTTTTGAATTTTGTGCAAAAAAATTTCAATGTAGTTAAAATTAACAGATTATCCTTTCATAAATGAAAATCCTAGGAAAAAAATAATCCTTTTCTTCGCTTGTTGACCGTTTCACTTTTAAAAGTGTGGAAATTGTGAAGCGTGGAAAACTATCGAACAAACCACCATTCAGCGATGCTACAAACGTTATGCTCTTACAACCTGCATCGTCTTGATGTAGCATCGCTTAATCCTTGAAGAAAGATGCATGTTTTCCACATGCAGCTCGCCTATGTTCCTTCCTACAACCAATGTTGACTTGGTAGCAGGTTCATGCAGAGCGCAACATTCGATGCAACCGCGTGACGTTGTAGGGTTATGTTTCACCACACGGCTTCTGGTCGTGCAATGTTTTCGATGCTGCTGCTGCCGCCGGTTGATGTTTCGCCTAGCAAAGGCGCATAACTTTATGCTGTTTTCTACCAAACAGAGGTTCAGTTTATCTTCGGACGTCGCGCCGGTTAGACGGGTTATCCGCTTTCAAGCTCCTTTGAAAATAGTGTTTCGAACACTAGTTTTCCGCAAAACAGAAACCGGCTCGGGAACTACCGACGGAAAAGTTCGCAAGGATTTTGGCCACGCCGCCCGCCGTGAGGCTTCGTCAAGTTTTGAGTTTGGGGGTTTGTGTTTATTAGTTTGAAGTAAGGGTTAAAAAACCCTCCCCGAACACGTGTGACTAGTGATTTTGGGGGGAATCGGAATTCCTGGCCTGGCTTTTCCTTAGCTTCCCGGTCCGTGCTACAAATTTAATAGTGATGAATCAGCTGTAACAATCAGGTTATTTACCAGATACCGGTCTATGTTTGGGGGAATGTGACGAGTTGACCTTTGACGTCTTGCGTCGCGACGGCATATGCTCCTGGGTGTATGTAGAGTAGAGCCGTCGTCGTATGTCGTCTAGTGGTGCATAGCTTTAGGTGCCGAATAGAAGTTAAAAAACACCGAAGACCGGAAAGAAGCGCGACGGGAAAACCAAAACCGAAAACCAAAGACGCGCCCGGTGGAAAACGCCGGAAAATCTACCGGCATTAGGTATATGCCACTCGGAAGAGATATAGCAAGAAAGAGAGTCTGAAGAAGAGTGCCATTTGTGAGAATGTGATGCATCGTGTCGTGTGATTCGGAGGCAATTAAAATAGATGAATACCGGGTGAATCGCATATATACTAAAATCGTGACTGCATTTGTCTATTTTTTTTTCTTCTTCAATCAACGCACATAAAAGATAGGTACTTACATAGAAAGTAAAAAATCTACATTCCCAAAAAGTTTAAGTATCTAGTTCTAACTTACAGTGAAACAACACCAAAATAAAAACAACTAGGCATCAAGTGATTAGATTTACCGGTGCGGATCGGAAAATGTTTAAAGTGACACAGGAATTCGGTGTGAAGTAATGTTGATTATCTTTTGGGGCACTATTTTTTTTTCTTCTCCCTTGTGAGCAATGCAGCAGCTGTTGAACGCACCTGATCATATGGTACGTAGCGTTATGGTTGGTAAATAGTTTCGGATTGTCTGGTGTACCTGTTCGAAATATCATAAAAAAGTATCCCCATATTTTGGATTGGAAACAATGTTTTGTTTAGAACCGTTTTACGTATTTGAAATATGCCTGATTTAAATACAGGACACCTATTGCAACTGAGAACAATCGTCATCAGCTGTTTTATAATCTACAAGTATCATTTTTAGCAGTGTTGGATAATCTTCATGAATAAAGTTTGAAAGACTGGATTGTTAAACAGGATGGCCACAGAACCTGGAAAACAGGGAATTTAAAATTGCACTGGAAAAACCGGGTATGTAGACCCAAAACCGGGAAAATTTTCAAAAGGAAACCGAAATTCAGTTTTGGTTACAAGATCAGGGATTCAACCCAAAATTCAAAATGAAGAACTATAATTTCAATTTCCAAGACAGAACAGTTCAAACAATGTACAAGAAGAATATCATGAGTTTTGAAATTTATAAACTACTATGATCTCTCTCCAATTACCCCTTTAATTATAAAACAAATTTACCGCAAATCAGAGTTTGAAATTGCCTCGAAGAATGAAATGTGAAATTCGAAAAAAAACTGTTTTAATTTGTTCAAGTATGTACACCATTAATCATTAAAAAAAACCTTTCAATCATATAAAAACTAGCTGATCTCGTACGAACTTCGTTTCGCATTTAACTTTAAAGCTGATGATTTTTTATTTGGTTTGTAATTGGAACGAATTTGCACCAAATGCTCAAAATACTAAACAGAATATGCAAGCGGAAATTTTAAATAAGAAATTGATTGACCGTCGAAAAGAACACCCGTGTACGATTTTTTTTGTCTTTTTCGGATGCATAACAACGAAATTATGTCTTAAATATTTTAAAGGTAATATTAACGACCCCTTCTCTATCGTCTGATTAAAAATTTTAATTCATAAATCAATTGTCCGTTTTGTAAAACACCGTGAATGTATTTTCGTCTGGATCTCATGCATAATAAAACAATTCTTGCAAAAAGATTGAACAGTTAATGTGGACGACCTCTTTTTCTGTCGCCTAATAGAAAGTTTGTTTGAGGAATCGATACCTCATCCTGCAAAACTCTCGTGTTTAAATTTTACCTTTTCACTGATCCCGTGTCAAAATTTGACACGTGAAATCAATAAGATGTGCTGTAAAACTCCCATGTGCAAATTTTCATTATAATCCGATGTATAATCAAAACAATGGGGCTTATTCTGAGAGTCACGTGACGAGATGTGCAAAATTTCACATCGTTGTGCCGACTCCAGAAACTACTCTAGGCTAGAATAAGTTTGCCAGAATTTTTTCAGCACGATTCCGGGCCGGACAAACCGGGCAATTTATATATAAAAACCTGGCAAAATCCGTGCATTCGATTTCAAATTGACGATCAAAAATCCGGGCAATATCCGGGCAAACTTTCTCAAAACTCAAAAATTCCTCAACAAAAATCAAGAAATAAAAATGAAAAATAATTTTATTTTCATCAAAAATCATCGACAGATTTTGAACCGATTTGTAGGCTTTCAAAAAACCTTTCATGGTTATTTATATAACACTTGCTCAAAAAATTTCGTTTTCGAAGTGTTTGTTATTATTTTTTGTTTAATTTGTCAAATAAAGTGAATGAATCCAGGCAAAATCCAGGCATTTTTCAATATAATCCGGGCAACCAGGTCGGCCCGGACTGTTCTCAAATTTAGTATTTAATATCCGGGCAAACCCGGATAAAACCGGGCAATCTGGCAACATTAGGCTAGAAGGTTCAGCTCAAATGCCCTGTGATCGATTTTTGTAGCTCATTCATACTAAGGTTTCTTCTCTGAAACATTTCCTGGAGTCAGGATAAAGATATGAAATTTTATGAGTCACGTCATTCGACTCGCAGAATAACTCCCAATATAGCAAAAACAGTGAACAGATAATATGGGCGACCCCTGATTACAGATTTGAAATCTGAAACAATTGAGCATCCCTCAAAACTTTTATGTGGAAATTTAAATCTCTATCCAATGCATAATAACGTCAATACCGTAAAAACATTGAACAGTTTTTATGGACGACCCCTTTCGCTGACCTCTGAATGAAAATTTGACTCCTGAAATCAATTACTCGTTCCTTGGAACTTCCGCGTACCAAGTTTTCATCTTAATCCAATGTATTTAAGCATTAATATCGCGAAAACAGTGTTAATATGGACGACCCCTTTGGCTGACCTTTGACTCTGAATTTGAAACCTGGAATCGATTGATCGTTCCTCAAAATACTCTTATGCAAATTTTCATCAAAAACAAATACATAATAACGCCAATATCGCAAAAACATTGAACAGTTGATATGGACGACTCCTTTTGCCGACCCCTTCTACAAAATTTGCAGACTGGAATCTATTGTCCGTTCCTTAAAATTCCCGTCTGCAAATTTTCATCTCAATCCAATGAATAATAACACCAATATAGTAAACACATTAAAAAGTTTATATGGACGACCCCTTTGGCCGACCTCTGACCCTGAATTTAATACCTGGAATCGATTGCTCGTCCTTCAAAACACTCATGTGCATATTTTCATATCAATCCAATGCATAATAACGTCAATATAGTAAAAATACTGAACAGTTCATATGGACGATACCTTTTGCCAACCACTGACACAAAATTCAATACCTGAAATCAATTCCTCATTTCTCAAAACTCCTATGTTCAAGTTTTTGTCACAATCCGACGTAAAATAACGTCAATATCGCGAAAACAATATTTGTCTTGTATGGACGACACCCTTTCGAAGGGGTCATCCAAAAATCTGAAAACATTTTTCATCATTCGTGGTCCTGATGAGTATCCATGCCAAATTTCAGCTCTCTAGCTCTTAACCCTTTCCTTCCCACGAGGTTTTTCACGTTTTAAAAATAGAAATATTTATTTACAGCTAAAGTTCTAGAACCAAAGATGCATAATTTGAGCCTACTTTAATGATCCATTTGAAAAATTTGGGTTTTGAGGTGGATCATATGTGCTCCATTGGGAAGATAACAACACATAGGGTGCAAATGAAAAACAGGAAATAATTGCCAAAAAACATGAAATTTCATCACTTCATTGATCACCAACTAAAACGATCCTATTTGTTAAAAAACTTCTTTCGTATACGCATCCCTCGAAAGTCTATTTATTGAAATATTTGAAATTTTCATTTTTGCCTTGAACAATTGGCCGCATGACACTTTGCGCAAGGAAAACAAAACATGTCGTTTTTCGAGAAAATCACGAACTTTTACGAATATTTCGAGACATGTGGTCATTTCAGCAGATGAAATAACTATCCTGAAGCGAATTTTTTTGTTAACGAAATGATTTTCTGGAGTATTGATAAGAAGCTTCACAAGAAAAAAAGTACGTTTTGTTCCCAGTGTATCACCAGTGATCCACTTTACTTACTCAAAAATTTATATGTTTTAGTTGAAATCTAAGTAAACCATCATTTGATTCTGCTTGCATAAGCAACCTTCTACACATCAGTAATTTTATTTAAAGGAAATTATAAAAACTTGTCAAGTTATTGCACAACAAATGACGACTTGATTTAAATACGAAAAAAATCCGACTTTTTTGCAGCTTTTGATCTGCCAAGCAAAACCTAGCGAACCGATTTTCTTCAAATTTCGTGCGATGTTTCTTCATCTCATATCCACACATTCGGTGAGAAAATGGTGTTGATCCAAAGCGCCCAGTTCAAATGCGAGCTGTTCAAAGTTGTGGATCACCTGTGCTACCATGGGAAGGAAAGGGTAGTATAACACTCCAGGGATAATGCTCAATTCGCCATGTAAACACAAAACAATCATCTTCACGTGCGACACGGTGTTTTTTGTAGCTTTAAATAATAAGTTAGACATTGCTGCGTTAAAAAGGAAACCATCTCCTTTAACTGCACTGTTTAAAAAAAAAGCCAGTTGTACTGTTAATGTGCTTTCAAAATAAACTTTATTCGATTGATGGTCATAATTTATCAAAAAAATTGGAACTACACTTTTAAAAGCTTGAATATGTTGAGATTTCTTTGAAAATTTGCGAAATCAACAAACAAAAATTTCAACAAAAAATGGTTTTTCAAAATTTACCCTTAAGGGGCCGTTGACTAATTACGTAAGCACGATTTAGGAAATTTTCAACCCCCCCCCCCCCTTGTAAGACAAAGTAAGATTTTTCAAAATCACCCCTCCCCCCTAGTAAGGTCTTATGTTTTTTATTCTTTGAGAAATCGACACTTTTTTTAGGTTTTATTTTTGACACTTTACCAGCATTATGGCATTAGTGTCAGTGAAATTGACACGTTTTTTTTTCAAAAATAGCTTGAAAATATTAAAAATGTGACATACATACTTCTATTCTATTCTATTCTATTTTGTTTATTTATAGAGGATTTTAACCAACATGGTCATTCGTCCTCTCATACATACTTCAAAGCAGAGCACTTTTTAAGCAAAATTAAAAAACTGTATTTGAAAAACACAATCTATAAAAACAACAGATGTAATATCATAAACGATTAAAGAAAACATTATTCAAGACATGTTTGGGGTAACAATAATTTTCAATAAATTTCCACAATCGAAGAAACGATATAAAATCTAAATTCCGATTTCAAAAAGAGAGATCAGGTTAGCACAATGTACCATAAAAAATTGTTATGTTTTTTACCTGAAAATCATAAATTTTTTTATAAAAATATCATTCTATACTACTAATATTGGGGCAAAAATGTTTAACCGTAATCACATTGTCAACTTACCTAAATCTTTTGTAAAATTTAGAGTTGATAGTGTCAATCACTGAAAAAACCTTCTAGAAATTCATTATTTAAAGCGCCTTATACTGATTTGTAAAGATTTTTTCTGAATAAAGTCATTTTCGAAATATGATGGATTCAAATCATGGTATCACAACGCGCCATTTTCCTTGTTGTATCTATAAATTTCTCAATTGAAAAGATTGTTATGATGAAAAGCGAAAAGCGACGATCATTTTCAATAATGTGATTTAGAGATTTTCGTTTGAATTGATTCTCTATAAATTTTATAGAACCTGCATTTTTTGTTAATTCAAAGACATTAAAAGATAAATAACATAACATCAAAATTAACCAACAAATGGGTAATGAGTAAAATAAAACCTGAGTAGTTTCGTATAACTGAGGCTGTGATGAATTTTTAATGTAATATTTCTTACGTAAGATTTTTGGAAACCCCCCCCTACCCCTTAGTAAGACATCGTAAGCAAATGTGATACCCTCCCACCCCCGTATGTACTTACGTTATTAGTGAACAGGCCCTTAATTAGTCATGGGTAAGGTTGCCAAAATCAAAAGTGATGACCATATATCAGGGCAAAATCCGGGTAAATTTTCTTAAAACTCCTACCTACCTACCTACCTACCTAAGGGTCCAGCGCCGATTGACCGACGCATAGGGCTGAGATAAAAGATCTCCACTGCTGGTGATCCGGAGCCAGCGTCTTCTCTTGCTGCCAGCCAAGGTTCTCGTCAACTGTGCGGATTTCAGCGGCTAGACTACGCCGCCACGAGCTTTTGGGCCTGCCTCATCTTCGATGCCCATCTGGATTCCAGTCAAGCGCCTCTCTGCAAATCTCGTTTTCATCTCTTCGCAGCGTTTGCCCAATCCATCTCCACTTACGTTCCCGAATCTCGATTTCTAGCGCCTTTTGATGACACCGGCGATGAAGTTCAACGTTTGAGATCCAGTTGCCAGGCCACCAAGCGCGGATGATGTTCCGCAGGCAGCGATTCACAAAAACTTGCAGTTTTCGCGTCGTCACCGCATATTTGCACCAAGTTTCTCCCCACCGTACAACAATAAGGATTTGACGTTTGAGTTGAAGATTTAGATCTTATTTCGTAGAGAGATCTGACGTGAGCGCCAGATGTTTCGGAGACTCGCCAGACTTGGTACCACCATCAGGCGTAATCTGGCTACCAAGGTACTAGAAGCACTCCACTATCTCAACCGGTTGTCCAGCTACCACGAAATTGGAACGATTTTCTGTGTTGATTTCCATCGACTTGGTCTTTCCGACATTGATTTTGAGACCTGCTGCCTTGGAGCTTTCGGTGAGGTCGTCGAGTTTGCTCTGCATATCTGGTTGTGTTTGGGCGAGCAAAACAATATCGTCTGCCAGTTCTAGGTCGTTCAGTTGCTCCATTGTTGAAGGATTCCACGGCAATCCTCGGTTTGGTCTACAGTCAATTGACACAGTCAAGACCTCATCCATTACGATGAGAAAAAGTAGCGGTGACAAAATACATCCTTGTCTCACTCCAGCAGTTACCGGGATTGGTTCGGACAAGACACCGTCGTGTAAGACTTTGCACGAAAATGCCTCGTACTCGTACTTCGATGAGATGAACTAGTTTCTCTGGGACCCCTCGTCGTCTTAGAGCAGTCCAGATGTTTTCGTGGTTCAGTCGGTCAAATGCCTTTTCGAAATCGACGAACACCAGTAGAAGAGAGTCCTGGAACTCGTTGATTTGTTCCAGTATTATTTGTAGCGTTGTGATGTGGTCCATACATGATCGTCCGGCTTGGAATCCGGAGCTTGTTGCCGTCGGAGTGTAGTGTCGATTTTCTCCTGGATCCTGTTCAGGATCACTTTGCAAAGTACTTTGAGAGTTGTACAGATCAAAGTTATGCCACGCCAGTTACCGCATTCGGTCAGGTCTCCTTTTTTCGGGACAGTTACAAGGATACCCTACATCCAGTCGGTCGGGAATGTTGCAGTATCCCAAATGTCAGCAAAAAAACGGTGCAACATTTGTGCTGACAAGGTAGGGTCAGCTTTCAGCATTTCAGCAGGAATGCAATCAATTCCAGGCGCTTTGTTGGATTTCATGTCCTTGATTGCCACTTCTATTTCAGCCAGCGAGGGCGCTTCCGAGTTGACGCCATTAATGCGACTTACTGTTGGCGCTTCGAGCTGCGGGTTCTCTTGGCCATCGCTATTTGTGACTCGGAAGAGTTGTTCAAAATGCTCAGTCCAACGCTTGAGCTGATCTGTTCGATCTGTCAGCAGCTGACCTGCTCGGTCTTTCAGCGGCATTCTTGCATAAGTCCTTACACCACTAAGGCGGCGGGAAATCATATAATAATCGGATATCTTCAATGGCAACGGCTCTTCCTCCCTGTTCGGCTAGGGAGTTTGTCCAGGCTCTCTTGTCTCGTCTACAAGCTCGTTTAACTGCCTTTTCCAGCTCCGCATATCGTAAGCGGGCGGCTGCTTTGGCTGACCCGGTACATGCCTGCTCAATTCCGACTTTCGTCTTTCTCCGATCATCGATCTTCCTCCAGGTTTCATCCGACATCCATTCACTTCGTCTTTCACAAACTTTACCGATAGTACCATGGCTCGTCGTGATACAGGCATTCTTCCACACCACTGTTCTTCGACTGTTCCGTCTGTCGGCAGATCCGAGGCTCGGGATTCTAGCTGTTCAACGTATGCCCTTTTCACCTCTGGATTCTCCAACCGGCGGACGTCGTATCGACACCCGACTTTCTCCTCGCGCCGTTGGACACGCGCAACTCTCTGTCGTATCTCGCCAAGGACGAGGTGATGGTCAGATGCAATGTCTGCGCTTCGTTTGTTGCGGACATCAAGAATGCTCCTTCTCCATTTTCGACTGATGCAGATGTGGTCAATTTGATTTTCTGTTCGGCCATCTCGGGATACCCAAGTGACCTTTTGTACTGGTCGGTGGGGGAAGAGCGATCCACCGATCACCATGTTGTTGTTGCCACAAAGTTCTACAAACAGCTCTCCGATTTCGCTCATGTGTCCTAGACCATGGCGCCCCATGATGCGCTCAAGGTCCTGATTGTCGGAGCCAATCTTTGCGTTGAAGTCGCCAAAATGGATTTGAATGGATTTGAAACCCTTCGGAATTTTCTCTGCCACGCTGTTCAGTTGACTGTAAAACTGCTCTTTATCCTGCAAAACGGCAACGTCAGTTGGCGCATAACACTGGACCATTGTAAGGTTTCTAACCCGTGTTCTAAATCTGGCTACGATTATTCTTTCGTTTATCGGTTCCCATCTTATAAGGGCCGCATGGACCTGCGGGCTTAATAAGAAACCAACTCCTCGTTCCCGAGTAGCGTGTTCTCCTCGTATGCCAGAGTAAAGCAGTACTTGCCCGGACTGTATCTTGTGTTCTCCAGTGTTAGGCCAACGGACTTCGCTCAGTCCCAGAATTTCAAGCTTGAGGCGGCTAGCTTCTCTAGCAAGTTGAGCCAGCTTACCTGGCTGGGCAAGGGTCAAAACATTCCAAGTTCTAATTCTAGTCCGTGTTTTCATGCTAAAAGTCGTTGCCAAAGTTCCAATTCGCCATCTTGGACTTAGCTGGCGGGAGCTGCATTTCATAAATTCAGCCGCTCGCTGCGAGACAGACGCTGCTTGAGCCGCCCTTGACCTGGAGAACAGATGCGTGTGGCCCCCTTCTCAGTCTGCATGCGACCAAAACATCCACCGGGGATGGGTACCCGATCTCCGCTTAGGTTACTTGCATCCCAGCCGGCACCACGGGGAGGTAGAGATAGGAGTTGTGAATAAGAGGTGATATGACCACAATGGGGTCTCGTGTTCATGCTTGGCAAAAGTCATCGTCATGAGGCGTGAAGCTGTGACTGTGAAGCCTCTTGGTCCGTCAAACTCAATTGACTGTTCCTTAACGACCAGTCACTTCGTTTGCCAGTCATTCATTCCCCAGTCATTTGAAGCTAAAAGAATTTCCTAGTCAAGCAATCGCATTCAAGCGACCGATGACGAAAAAGAAACGCATTTATTATTATTGTTGCTCCTGCCAGCAAGCCGAAGACGACCGAAGAGGAACAAGAAAAGCATTTATTATTATTGTTGCTCCTGCCAGCAAGCTCGTTTTCAGTTTTTTATTGCTATGGGCGATGGAAGCGAAAAGTTATTCTTTCTCTCCTTAAGAAAAACGCCTTTAGAACTGTCAAAAGTTGGGTGAAATTATAGCTGCATCCCACTTGCACTAATGCAAAACCATCACCCAAATTCGTCAGCGCTTCCATCGCCTATTGTTGCTCTCTGCCAGCAAGTCGTTCAATTAGTTGTACCTGCCGTCAGCAGCCGTTCGAAGTGTGAAGAAATTTGCCAGTCACTCTCAGGAGAAATTTTGACCATGTGTAGGAGCTTCGCCAGTCGATGATGGAAAAATGTTGACTGTTGTCGTGCTTTATCCGTCATGCGAGTAGTGAAGCTCCGTCAATTGAGAACAGTGCCAGTCGTTTGATGAAACAAAACTAGTCGGGTCAAGCGTGACGGGCGAAATTTGCCATCACTGCTCGTGTTGCACATTATCCACCATTTACCAGCCAAATATTATATAAATAATAGCTATTTTGTTATAAGCAATGATCACGATCCATCCAGAAGAAGAACATACTTTTATAACTGTAGGGATCAATTGAACCCATAATGAACATTAAAAAAACTTTTTCTTAAAAAAGGCTCAGAGTTTTTCACTGCTTTGAAAATATTTCACTATGAAGTTCACATTACACTCTAATGATTTATACATTGGAATTAATATTTTTGTTATAATTTTTTCATGTAAGATACATTTTAAAGTGATGAAAAAATATCTTCAAGTCACATTTTATGAAATTTTTCAAACAAAGTTAAAAAACTCAAACAATTATTTTGTTTAAATTTTTTGAGCTGTGGTATTATTTTTTTACCTACTATAAGGAAAACTGTACAAGTACTGTAAAAAATACAAGTTAGAAAATGGCCTCGCATTCCTGATAATTTATCGGGAAAAAATGTGACAATAAGCTTTCAATCCTCAAATAAAAATTTCAAACACAGAAACAGCATAAGATCCGCTTTTTTCGATAATTCTATACAAACATGGCATCTCCGTATGTATAATATTAAACGAAACACTAATAACGGATCCAGAAATTTAGGATCGAACTCGTAATCGAAGATGTAATTCAACACTAATTAATCACACGTATCTAATTGCATATGATACAGTTGGACTATCTTGAACAGTAACATGCTATCATCTTTCTTACATCTTTGAGTCTAATCTTTCAAAAACATCTCACAGAAATAAATGCGTGCATGTATCTCATGTCCGGTGACAAATTCAATCAATTGCGTTTTGATTCACGAAAATCCTCACTCAACTCAACATGCAGCACAGTTTCAGTGTACTACCATCAATAAACGTCGTCGTTCTTTTTTCGTCTCAACTGCAGCAGTTCTCACGTTCGCAAATTAGGCGTGATTTCAACAAGCTGGCAATACCATTGCCATTAATCATTAAACGCGTTTGGCGCGATTCCCAGGTCTAGAAAATGTACGCACATTTTTCACTATGCTGATGGATCTCTTAATCAACACTTGAGAAGAGATTCGGAATCAGAGTCGTTTCTCCTGTTTAGAAAATGATCATATCAAATAAATTTTAAAATCTAATTCTACACTTATAATTTGAAACTTGAGCTAACATAAAATGATGTTATGGCGCTTTAGAAAAACAAACAAAAATTCAAGTTCAGCTTTAACTAAGGTATCGTTGTTTAGAACGATGTCCGCCTTCCTGGCTCAACCATACGCAGCCAAAGCTGTGTTGACATTCTAAACCATAAGGCGCCTCCACCACATGATGACATACATACATATGTATGTACCTACGAATGTTTAGTACCGTACGCTTCACATAAATCGACCAAAAACACTTGCTCCTGCTTCTTCCTAACAAAGTCGAATCTCGCCGTGTGGAACTCGACCCGTCCTAACTCATAATAGCTGAGGGCAAACGACGAAGAAATTCATCACTTTAGTGCTGGTCATGAATGTTTTGTCTCAGACTAATTGGTCACGGCGTGGCGTTCTAATGGGAGGCGTCGTCTTCGCCGTTCGTTTGACCAATTGGCCAAGTCCCCCTCCCCACCCGAGCAAATTCGAATCTCGGAACAAAACACCGAACCGTTGAGTCCAATTTCAGTCCAGATTGAATTGTCGTTTACGTGTAACCGTAGCCGAAACAGTCCAAACAATCGACGACAACGACTACGACGACGACTCCGAAACGTTAAACCGTTTTCGTTTTCAAATGCGGAAATGTTTTGGGGGGCGAGTGTCAATTTGTTGACGACTTTTTCCTTTGCTGCTGCTTCTCCGTCCAGGCATCAACCCATTCGTTTCCCTCCTGCCACTGAGACTGTCTCCCACCCAATCGTATCACGGTACCGGAAAAATTGTCTTGTTTCTTGCTGATAGCGAACGTTCTTAATGCGCCTTTGAATGCAATCACATTTCAATGAAATGTCAGAGTAGAGTTTTTTTTTCGTTGAGGAATTTTCCTAGTATAGTAAAAACTAGAGCTGAGGTTAGGGTTACTAAGAACTGGCGCTAAGCGCATCCGGTTGAGAACTCAGGTGACAATTCTTAACAATCCACAAACGAGTGAGAAAAAGTCTTCCCGTAAAATTACTAGAAGAAATGTGTTTTTGTGCATTTTTTTTTTCAACAATCCACAACAAATCTTTTAATAATTCTATCTCGAATTGGGGTGCCCCAAGAAAGTGTACTGGGGCCCATTTTGTTTATAATGTACATTAATGACATAAAACGGGTTTTACGATTTTGGGATATTAATCTTTTTGCCAACGATACTGTTTTGTTTCTTGCAGAAAGCGACGTGGTTAGAGCTTAGTCACATCTAAATGAAGATTGACATTATCTAGTTAAATGGCTAAAGTTTAAAAAAATTAAAATTGAATATGAGTAAAACAAAGTATTTGATAATCTCGTCCGAATCGATGTTTCCAATTTCAATGTCAACCTTGAAGGAGTACCGATTGATCGCACAAGTGAAATTAAGTATCTTGGTGTGACGATTGATGATAAATTAACGTTTAAAAATCTCATCGACAATGTTATCAAAAAAAAAAAAAAAAAAAAAATAGCTAAAAAATATGGAGAATGATTGAACGATTGCCAATAAAATTCAGTTGTATGAATCTATGATTTCGCCACACATTGATTTCTGTTCGTCAATTCTTTTTCTGGCTAATGAAACCCAATAATAACGATTGCAGCGGTTACAGAATAAAATAATGCGTTTGATTTTGAAATGTAGTCGATATACTTTCTCTCGTTTCATGCTGGACGCTCTTCAACAGTTATCTTTTAAACAAAGAATTAAATATTTGACAATGGTGTTCATTAACAAAATAGTAAATAATTTATTGCCATCGTATTTAAGTAACCGTATTATCAGAGGAAGTGATATCCACTAGAAATGCTTCGGAAGTGAGAAGAACACCCACTTTTATGCTCAGCGCAACTCAAAACTCGTTATACTATAAAGGAATAAGCGACTTCAATTCATTACCGCGAGAAATCAAAGGTGCTCATACTTTGGCTGAGCTCAAGAGACTTTGTTTTTCACACACGAAAAGAGTAGGTTTGTAAAAATAGGTTATAAGGGAAGAATGCAATATTTGACGCAATTGCCAATAATAATAGTAAATAGACAAGCAAATCATTGTTTTCGTTCAATGATGATGATGATATTTGCTTTTATTATTGATTTTTTGTGGCATTCTGCCGTGTGTAAAGTAGAATTAAAAATGAAGAGAAAGACTACATATGTTTGAGACACGCGCTCGAAATAATACTATTGATTAAAAAAAAGTAGTTTTGAATGTGCATTACAAGCACAAAACATAAATAAGCCCCGTTTTTTTTAGTTTTATTGGTATACTGATTCTGATAGGATATTAAAACTATCATAAAGATAACTCGACCAGCTCAAACCTTTGTAGGGGAAGAGGTGGGACCATCATCATCATCCTCATTTCATTTAAATATTTCAAATTTAAGAAATGTAACAAAAACAGTTTAGTTCAATGAAGTATGTCAAAGTTTATTAGCACATTTTGTGAAAATGAAATTATTTTTACAATAAACGACTAGCTATAATTTGTTCAATTTAGAATAGTTTTTACCAAAAATTAATCAAAATATATAAATGTGGGCATTATATAACGAAAGGGTGGTAACTATTGTTATGAAACTGACGATAAAACTAACCTTAAAAAAATTCCCAGCTATTTAAAATTAATAAATATTTTAGAATATATCCAATAATATTGTCAAGAAATTTAAACATTAGAAAGATTTCTACACAAGATACTTACAATTGATATTTTAAACTAGCAGACCCGGTGTGCTTTGCTCCCCGTGGAAAAAGTAAGGTGCGTTAAAATTATTATAAGTTAAATATACTTCCTTTTAAATTTAACTCTAACATTGTTTAAAGCTGACTGCTTTTCATCTGAGCATCTGAGCTTCTAGTTTGTTTTGAGTATAAATATAACTTTATAGTTTGAAGGTTGTAAAATACCCGTAATACAAAATAGGAGGGATCTACATACAATACAATAACATTAAGCCAATAAACACTAAAACACTAAGACATTGTTTTTTGTTAATAATATTGTATGTGAGGGTCTTTTTTACTTAAAATATTAAGTGTCTATCAATACAAAATATCATCCAATTTGGTTTAAACCTGTTTGTCAATTCAATAGATCGTCTCATTAAGTCAAAACGCTTACGTTTATCTATTTTAAACAATAATCATTCGAGGATTGTTAAAATTTTGTCAATTTTTTTTAATTAATTTTGTATGAGAGGGCTCCCTCCTTTTTAGATTTGGAGGGGTTTGAAGCAATTATGAAAACCATTTTCGGTCTCAAAAACGGCTACACACCAAATTTCACGTTGATCGTTTCAGAAGTTTCCGAAAGTTGTTCGAGTTACGTACATTTCCTGGTAATTATGTATGGGAGCCCCCCTTTTGAGGATTCGGAAAGGGCTACACTCCAAATTTCACGTTGATCGGTACAGTAGTTTCCGATGATTGTTTGAATTGTGTCAAATTATTGTTAATTTTGTAAGGGATTTAGAGGGATTTTCTTTGGATTTAGAGGGGTTTTAAAGTATTACAGAAACCATTCCCGGTATAGAAATTGGCTACACATCAAATTTCTCCTTGATTGTTTATGTTTTAGTAGTTTACGAAAATTATTCAAATTGTGTCAAATTTTTGTAAAATTTTGTATGGGAACCCCCTTCTTTGGATTGGAAGGGGTTTAAAAGTATTATAGAAACTATTCCCGATCTTGGAAATGGTTACATATAAAATTTCACGTTGATATGTTTAGTTGTTTACGAAAATTGTTCAAATTGTGTCAATTTTTTTGTTAATTTTGTATAGGAGCCCCCCTTTTTGGATTCAGAATGGTTTAAAAGTATTTTAAAAACCATTCCCAGTCTTGAAAACGGCTACACACCAAGTTTCACGTTGATCGTTTCAGTTGTTTTTGAAAATTGTTAGAATAATGTCATATTTTTTTATTAATTTTGTATGGGAGACCCCTTCCTTTAAGTCAGAGCCGTTTGACAGCATTTTAGGAACCATCTCCGGCCCCAAAAACCCTTATATACCAATTTTTACAATGATTGGCTCAGTAGTTTCCGAGTCTATAGGAAACAGACAGACAGACATTCATTTTACATGTATAGATATCCTATAGCTGTTTTTATTTCAAAAGTAACCTCGTAGGAGTCATTGGTTAGGCTAATTTCAAGGATTGTAGAATCTACTTCAAAGTTAAATCTTGTTTCATCTACTATCGACTAAATATTCAAAAGCTACAAAATATTTTAGTGCAAGTTGACGAATACTCGTAAGGGCGTTGTATGTTTTTCAGCAGTAAGAAACAGTATAAAAATTGACACAAATATCAGCTGATTATAACAACGAAGGCAAAATGTGAAGTGTGCTGTGGCTGTAGCAAATGAAAATGTTTCCACGGAGACTATTATACCAAAAATATGAGCAAATCGGCCTTAAGAGCATCGGTTGCAATAGGTACTTACTTGTCAAATGGGTATCTGTTGTTGATTTTTTTTGGTTATGTTTTTGATAATAAATTAGCAAGGTTTACTTTTCCGTTTACTTTTATTCGGCCATACTAAAAAAAGCACTTACACAAAGCAGAGAGACGACCCTAGCGGGAGATAAAATTCTTTTTTTTTCTGAGGATAGTCGAATAAAAGTAGACTGAAAAGTTAAACAAGCGAATATTTTATCAAAAACATCACCGAACAAAATTGTTGAGATTCGTCTCATCGAAGCAATCCATTAGACGAATAGCAACACACGCATGATGTTTGTTTATCATGTGTAAACAACAAGTAAATGTAACTATGGTGATTCTTTAATATAGAAAAGTCAAATTAAGTATTCCAATGTTTAGAAGAAACAGTGCGTTTACGCTACGTCCAGAATGCAACAAAGAGAGCACATACATACATACATACATACATACATACATACATACATACATACATACATACATACAAGGCACAGAACTTCCCAAACCACGATGAGCGGCTAAAATCGGGCACGGAAGCTTCACGAGAAGATGCTTACACAATATGGCTGCTGTGGGATGGATGAAGAAACGTATATAAAAGCCAAATTTAAGCAAATTCCGGGGTTGGAGTTTTTCACCGGCAAGAGCAAGTTCGATGTGAACGACAAATTTAAAAAAAGAAAATGTTGAAGTTCGCCTCCTTTTGTGACAAGGGACACAGTAAATGGCGAGATCTACAATTCTGAGTGCCTCGCGAAGCGCCTTCTGCCGTTCCTGCAGCAGCACGACGAAGCTTCGCTATTTTGGCCAGATCATCATGTCACATTCTAAAAGTGTCCTGGAGTGATGTGAGGGCAATTCTGCCCATTTTGTTTCAAAGGACATAAACCCGGCTCCATCGATTAACTTTTATTTTGATTTTTGAAGTAAATATGTGTATAAAACTACCCTAAAATTTTGGTTCAATTCAAAACATAATAAGAGAATTGGCATGACATTTTCGGTATCGCAATAATTTTGTGTTCGCCTTCTAAGAATATTTGCTCAGCTGATCAGTGGTTTGTTGGTAAACAAACTCCATGAGTTCCGCAGTAGCAAAACCAAAATGGCCGAGATGGCTGAATTGAGAATTTGGCATACGGTAACACCTCTTTTATACACAAACCTTGGGGCACAGCACTACTGGAAAGGAAGAAAGAAAGAATCGCTAGGAATCAATAGTGGCAAGAAGAGTCAGGGCCGAAAAGAGGACCACGAGCCGAAATCCGGGGGGACAACGAACCAGAAACCATTGGGAGGTCATCGAGACAGGAACCAAAGTCACTGGAAGGTCGTCGATGCAGAGCCATAAGGAGGTCGTTGAGTCGAGACCACTGGAAGATCGGAAAGCCAAGGACCGTGGAAGGTTGTCGGACCAGGAGCCAACTGGAAGGTCGTCGAACCGGAAAGTCAGGTGGAGGTCGACAAGCCAGAAAACACGGGGGTCGTCGGACAGGTGCCATGGAAGATCGTTTGGTCGGATTCTTGAAAGGTCGGCGAGTCTGAAGCCAGCGGAAGGTCATCGTACCTTGGTGAGGTGTCGGGCTAAAATAAGAGCGTCAAGTCGGAACCACTGGGAGGACGTCGGACCGATGCGTGCCATGAAATGTCGCTGGACTGAGAAAACGAAGCAGTTGTAGGGTCGTCGTGCCGAAAGCCATGGAAGTTTAGCTTGCCAGTATCATTGAACGTCGTCAAGTCAGGAACCAGGTGGTGGTCGTCAAATCAGGAGCAACTGAAGAACTTTGGAGCGGGGTACCACGAAAGGTCATCGAGCCGGTACCACAAAAGGTCGTTGGCCCGGAAAGCCGACTGGAGATCGTCAGGCTGGAATCACTGAGTAACGTAAGGCCTCAGGAAAGGCGTCGAGGCGCAAGAGTAAGCTTCGAACAAGGGAGTCGAGACCAAAATTGAGAAAATTAAACTTCAAAAATTCCGAGACCTGAACGGTAAATTTAACCTCCAAAAATGTCAGTGCAAAAATCAGGTAGCCGACGGCGAACACAGTTGACGATCAGACTTCGTTGTGTACGGATGTGTTTAGATCTAAAGCTACTCAAGTTCTCACCCTAATTTTTGAAGCAGTGCTGTGTACAGTGATTTACAATGACAGATGAACTAATAAATAACACTATAGCCTTCAGATTTCCGGATGGTGCTCCCAGTCTATCGTTGGTCGAAATGGCCAGATTTATAAAGGGTCTCGACGCGGACAAGTCTTCGATGGAGACTTCCTATAAAGTTGCCGAGGAAAGGTCAATTTTTATAAAATTTAAGACCAACGAGGCAATGAAAGATGCAGTAGCCCAGAACGCGGAAACGATTTTGTTTTCTTACTCCAATGAGAAAACGGTGCAGGTTACAATGGCTGTTGCAGGCAGTAACACAAGATATGTTCGTATCTTTGATCTGCCCCCTGAAGTTACGGACGCAAACATTGCCGCCGTGCTGGGCAAGTATGGTTGTATTAAGAGGATGGTGAAGGAGAAATTCCCCGCAGAACTGGAACTCGACCTATACACTGGAGTTAGAGGAGTATATGTTGAGATTAAGAAGGAGATTCCAAGTTCTCTGTTCTTTTTGAATCGGAGAGCACGTATTTATTATGAAGGAATCAAGCAGAAATGCTTCCTTTGTAAGAAGGAGGGTCACCTCAAAGCTAATTGCCGCAAAATAAAAACGGGAACTCAGGAGGAAACAGTCACCAACTCGATGGAACGCGCTCGGCTCTCCCTGTTAGCTCTGCTAGCAGGGTTGATACGCAAGCTGTTAGAAGCTACTCAGGAGTTGTTCAAAACCTGGTACCCGTGCGCACGCCACCGGAGCTGCAGCTGAAGATGACTACCCTGACATCATCAAAACAAGCGATCGATCGGCAGACTGATGTGGGAGATGAGGAGAGCAGGTTCACCAAGTCTCTCTGCGAATTCGCTGAACAAGAGAGAATGGAGTGTGAAGAGGCCAAAACACAGAGCGCTGTTAAACGGCATCGATCTCCGCTTTCGGAAACAGCTACGGATGAAGACGGTTTCACGCAACAGACTTCCAGGCGTACGCGTAGAGCGAAGAAAGATACTCTAGCTAGGATTGCAACAACACCCAAGGAGAAATCCACTCATGTGAGTCGCTCACAGAGTAAGTAGGTTCTTGTTTCATCTTCTTCATTACTTTTTATGGATAAGAACTCCCAAGCACTCGTTTTGTTCCACCTGACATATAAATTAGTACGTTTACTCACACCCGACAGGGTGTCGATGTGTTTTTCTGAGCAACCTTTTAAGTAGATCCTGATTTAACTGTAGTTGTAGGAACTCTGAACTGCATGAAATGAACATAATAAGAAAAATAGCGACAATTAATATTAATGCGATCTCGATTGAATCAAAGAAACTTTTACTGAAGGATTTCATCATAAAGAACGACATTGACGTAGTATTGCTTCAGGAAGTTAGCTTTGAAAACTTTGGTTTTATTCCTACACATATGGCTATTGTTAATATCAGCCACGATAATAAGGGAACAGCTATTTTAATCAGAAAATCCATCAGTTTTGAAAATCCATTGCTCGATCCAAATGGGAGGGTTTCATCTTTATCAGTGGAGGGAATAAATATTGTGAATATTTACGGTCATTCTGGCTCCAAATATCGCACAGAAAGAGATGAATTGTTCAGTTCATCAACAGCAGTGCATTTTAATAGAACGAACACCTTTTCAACGATATTTGCAGGCGATTTCAATTGTGTTCTTGAAGCAAGTGATTATAAAAACTTGAATGAGAATAATTTTTCTAGTGCGTTAAAGACACTCGTGGGACTTATGGGCTTAAATGATGTAGATAATTTACCTAATATCCGAAAAAAAGCTTTTACATTTCATAGAGGAAACTCTGCTTCACGATTAGATCGTTTTTATGTGAATAAATTGTTTACAAGATCCGTTGTTAAATTAGAAACAGTGCCGATTGCTTTTTCGGATCATCACGCAGTAGTTATGAGTTACAATGTAGATCCATCTTCAAGATTACCAATTCAAGGAAAAGGATATTGGAAAATAAATGCACATATTTTGAATGATGAATCTGTTAAGGAACAATTTCGAGATGTATATGAGCAGCTAAAAGGTAGACTTAAATATCATAGAAATTTTCAGTTCTACAACCGCAAGTCCTATGAATTCAATTTTCAAACTAGGCAGCAGAAAGACATTCTTAATAAAGAAATGTATGATATCAATGAGCAGCTAGCACTAGGCAGAGATGTTAATGATCAGATGACCATTGTAAAATCAAATCTTATCAAAATTGAAGAAGCTCGTTTATCTAGTTACATGAAACGATATGATGCACCGACAATTCTTGAAGGTGAAAAAGTCAAAATATGTCATTTGTCGCGGATGTTGAAAACTAAGATGCAACCACAACTATCGAACGGTCTTAAAATATCAGGTGAAATTGTTAAGGAACCTGATAGAGTTAAAACTTTTATTTTCGATCATTATAAAAATTTGTTTAACGAAAGTAATTCTCATAATAACACATTTGAAGCTTTGAAATGTGTAAACAAAAATCTTTCGGTAGATAGTAGATTCCAATTATTGGAAGAAATTAGTGAAGAAGAATTGAAGTTAGTTTTAAAAAATGCAACGAAGAAAAAAGCACCGGGACCAGATGGGATCACTTACGAATTTTATAATACCTTTTTTGAAGTGATGAAGGCAGACCTTTTAAAATTATATAACGGAATACTTTTAGGGCACTTGGTGCCTCTTGAAACTTTTTCTAGCGGAATAATAACATTAATACCAAAAACTGGATGCAAAAGTGACATAAACAACTATCGTCCCATATCCTTACTTAACACAGATTACAAAATCTTCACTAAGATCCTAGCTAAAGTCTGCTTCATTTAATATTGGAACACAAACAAACGAATTCATAATTTGTTTTTCATACAAATGTAGCATTTTCTTTACTCTTTCATAAAAAAAATTAAAAAAATTATTCATTGCTGTTTCGAAAAAATTCTCGTACTTTTCCCGTAATACGGCACATTAGGCGGCGCACACCCTTTTCGTTCACCGTTTTGGCGATTTGATTCCACCAGTTCTTCATTTGAGTCATGTTCCTAACAAGTTTTCCCTTTGCCTTAAGCCTCCGCTTCGTGATTGCCCAGTATTTCTCTATCGGCCGGAACTGGGGGCAGTTTGGGGGGTTGAGGTCCTTCGGTATTACGCTGACCCCGTTCGTTGCGTACCATTCCATAACCGTTTTGCTGTAATGGCAGCTTGCGAGGTCCGGCCAAAACATTACTGGACGGTCGTGAGCACGAATAAACGGCAGTATCCGTTTCTGTAGGCACTCTTTTTTGTAGACTTCTGATGTCATTGTCTTGTCAGTGAGAAAGACTTTGGTTTTCTGTCCACAACTGCATATCCCCTGCCAAATCATGTACTTGCGGGCGAATTTATCCGCAAACACGAACTTAAATTTTGCAGGTACATCCCCCCGAGCCGTCGCCAAATAAAATTTTTGACCTGGGATTTGCCCAAAGTCCGCCTTCACGTAGGTCTCATCGTCCATCAGAATACATCCGTCGAACTTGGTCAGCACTTGGTCGTACAGCTTTCGAGCACGGATTCTGGCCACATTGTTCTGCTTCAGCGTCCGATTTGGCTGTTTGCTGACTCGGAATGACCTTATTCCTTCCCGGAGACGAATTCGTCGCACCGTACTGTGAGCGGCCTGGAACTTATTGGCCAAATCGCGGTCTGAAAGATTGGGATTCCTCTTGACGGCCTTGATGACTTTCCCACGCAGTTTCCGGTCGACAGTTCCACTCCGACGCTTCGAATGCGGCTTCCGAGCCGTCGTCAATGTTTCCTTGTACTGCTTGATAACACGCCATACGGTATTTCTGGGCATTTTAAGCTGTTTAGCTAGCTTCGATGCCGACAACAATGGATTTTCAAGAAAACTGTGCACAATTTGATCTCTCCGTTCGGCTTCCATGGCGGTTGTTTACAAAATGCTATCGTTTGGTGTTATGACATAAATACATGGTGAAAGGTAATGATTTTCCCGACACGTGGGTGAAAAAAAAATTCCAAATCCGTCCACTAGGAGCGCCACAATGAACAAAAGAATTTGTTCCAATATAAAATGAAGCAGACTTTAATCGGTTTTCCTCATGCATGCAACAAATTATAGGCAACGAGCAAACGGCGTGTAAACCTGGCGGTTCATGTACCGATAATCTTGATATATTAAGAACGTTTATTATTAAAGCAAATCAATCCAAAAGATTCAAATTCGCTTTGTTAAGCATTGATTTAGAAAAAGCTTTTGATTGTGTTCAACATACAAAGTTATGGGAAATCATGAATAAATTGGGTTTCCCTGTACAAATTGTACAATGTGTATAAAGCTTATATCGTTATGCATCGTCTCGCGTGTTATTTAACGGTTATCTTACAAACTCATTCAAAATAGGTAGATCTGTTCGTCAAGGATGCCCGCTCTCAATGATTTTGTTTTCTTTATACATAGAACCCATGATCAGACAATTAAGTGAGAATCTAGTTGGTATTTTAATCGATAATAAAATTGTTAAAATTCTTGGATATGCAGATGACTTGACAATGGTGGTAAAAAATGATGAAGAATTTTCTAAAGTACTCGAAGTTATCGAGAGATATGCTGGTGATGCTGGGATTAAGCTTAACTTTAGGAAATCAGGATTTTTAAGATTTAATAACTGTTGTTTTGGTCCTCAATTGATCACCGAAAAAAATGCATTGAAAATTTTAGGATTAACAATGGCCAGCGATTGGAAAAATATGATAGAAACTAATTTTAATTCAATTATCGCGAACGTAAAATCAACTATGCACTTATACTATTCACGTAGACTTAATTTGATCGAAAAAGTTTTCATAGTAAATACTTTTTTTTTGTCTAAAGTATGGTATGTTGCCCAAATCCTACCACCCACTAACAAGCATATAGCTGAGCTTAAAATGATAGTTGGTAATTTTATTTGGAGTCATCATAAACTATTCAGAGTAGAAAGGAATCAATTATATTTAGATAAAGATAGAGGAGGGTTGCAATTGCTAGATCCTGAAACTCAATGTCAAGCATTGTTCACACGAAATATTCTGTTCAAAAATGGGGAGCCCGTCAAACAATTTTTACAGGGAAACAAAAATAATATATTCCGAGATACCTAGCTCTTGAAATTTTGCATAAAAATGCCAACGGACAATCTTTTAACAAACCTTAACACCACCTACTGACAGAAAAGGTCAACATTTCTCGATAATTGAATTTTTCACTTGTACCCCTCGTTCCGGGGGGTTTAAAATGCACTCTAATATGCTTTTGTTCAATTTTGGAATACATTTGCAAAATGTATTCAGACCTACTTCCACCAATTTTTGAAGAAAAGCTTTATGCCACTGACTCAATTTAATTGAGAACCTCACGTTTTTGCGCATTCAGATTCCTCAATTAAAAAAAATCTTCAATTAAAACAGATAACTAATTTGTATTGCATATCTCGTTGAGCCTGATCATTGATTCCAAATTCAACGGAACAGTGCTGAGGATATTGCGATTAAGGGTTTTGATGACGTGGCCAAGTTTTTATTTTGATTGGGATCCTGATTTATGATAAATTACAGATTTTTTCCCAAGGTTTTAATTAATTTTAGTTTAATTCATTCAAATGCTGATAAATTTTATCTAGTTTTATTAAGATGTTTAAATCAAAATCTTAAATTTGCAAAGCTTTCCAGTTTAAGTTTAAACAACTAGTAGCACCTAGTAGCCATTTGAAAGCATGTGATAAATTTGATAATTTAGAAATTTAAAACTTTTAAAATTATTTTATATCAGGAAGTGCTAATTCGTTTTTTCCGAATCAACCATTTCAATAACAAAAAAGCAAAAAGTAGTGTTTTCTATCTCTCAAATTAGATTTGAAAAAAAATTTGAAACCTGTTCACGTGCACAACCGGTGACGAGAGTAGGGGTTTGCCAAATTTCCACGCTTGTCCACGGAGGGGGAAGAGGGGGTCTAAAACCTCATTTTTCTGTCCAAGTGGTATCTGAACAGCCCCCAAGAAAAAAAAAATACTTTGAATAGCGATTGAAGACTCTAATACCGGAAAACCGTGCTAATTCTGGAAAGCCAAGACCACGTAGAGAAAGACCTCAGTGCGTTTGTCGTGCAAATGAACCCTCAAACTGCTAGTTATTTCCGACCGTGTAATATAAATTGTTTTTTTTTTTCCTTAGCGTGTTTTACTAAATAGTTGCATTTCTGCCACAGCATTTGATGGTGGCGCTTTTTGATTTTGTCCGTCGATTTTCGCTAGAGTTCCGAATCTTGTAATAGATAATTTTTGCAGGGAAATACAAATTTAAAAAAAATCTCAATTAATGGTAAAAAATGGATTTTCAATGCAATTGAAATTCAAAATCAGAAAGATTTAACGGCTAATAAATTAATATATAATTACCTATTGAAGAAAAAAGATATAAAAATAAGAATAGAGGAAAAGTTTAAAGATGAGCAATGGATAAGTATTTGGAAAAACATAGGAAAACATTATTTAACTATGAAAGCAAGATCTACGTTATATGAAGTTTATAATGATGTGTATCCTAACAAAGTTAAGATGTTCAATCGCAATGTTGCTAATATAGATAGCTATTACTGTGATGTTTGCCAGGAAATTGATACTAACTTGCATAGAAATTAAATCATGTACTCACTCTCATATAATATGGAACTGGATTTCAAGAATAATACGCCATAGACTTAAAATAATTTTAAACGACCCAGAAGAAATTTTATACATTGAGATAGATGATAAAAGTTTTGTGGAAAAAACAGCTCTTTGGCTAGTTGCAGAAGCAATTAATTACAATATGATACACTATAAAAATCCTAGCTTGTTTATGTTTCAAAAATATATAAGGGAATTCAGGTGGAATAACAAACATGTTTGTAAAAAAGTTTTTGATTCAAGAATTAATATTTGTTAACGTTAGAAAATCAGAATTTAAATGAATTTGGTTTTTGTGAATTGATATTTGTAAAATTAAACTAGGTTTTAAGTTTCAAATGTAATTTTAAATGTAGATAATAAAGGAAAAAAAAAAGAAAAAAACACGGTCGTTTTTTAGGTTAATGTTCCCAAAATTAGAAAGTGTTAGTGAAACGCCCTGAATTATGACACGAATATCACTAGTGGCAAATAGGGCTATTTGATAGGCAAATAATGACGATGATTATTCACAGTGTCAAGTTTTTGAAATTATTTTTAAAGCCTATTTTCAATCAGTTCTATTATGTTTGCGATGTTATTATGTCATGTGTATATTACAACTATATACATGGAAAAGTGTTTTTCGCGAAATTTTTTTGAATTTTATTTTTTCCATCCAAATAAATATTTTATAAATTTTTCCTTTTAAAAATCCTTATTCTAAAGGTTTTACGAGGTGCATATAATTGAAGATACTTAATAAAGCTAAAAATGTTACTTTGAGAGACGCTCGTTTTTCGGTCAAAGCTTCAGGTTTAGTTTATGAAGGAACTTCCTAAGAAAGTTCCACCTTCATATCTGTTTCCAAAAATATCAATATTCATTGTTGAAATTGTGTGTTTAGTCACCCTACCCAGACGCCTCAACATTTTTTCCAAGATTTCAAATTCTTTTCTATCAATGAACTTTTCTGCAACGGGAACGAAATCTGTATCTCACCTATTCCGGTTTCTTTTTTCACTTTTCCCAGGAATTCCTCCAAGGGGACGGACGCCAGCTCCAGTAGGGGGAACAGTTCGGGAAGGTTCGACACAACAGAACACGTAAGGAAACCGAATAACGAAAAAGGCAGAAAGCCCTGGACAGAACATGAGAAATCGTCTCGAGGTCCTGCACGTGGCGTTTCTTCTGCTGACGGTGAGCAGTCAAACGGTGTTGATAATGGCGTCCCGGGCAACCTACAACGCACCCCGGGAAAGGGGGGTTGCGATTGGGACGGCTTTGGGTGTCGAGGGAGGGCGGAACCACCCATTGCAATGCCCTCGGTTACGTTCCGGTGGGGAAACGGAAGCTGAACAGGAACAACAACTGCTGTCGATAAACGAATGGTCCAGCACGGTGCCGGCCATCGATTTGGAGGAGGAAAAACTCATGAACATGGTGGAAAACGTCAGCAGAATAAGGTTAGTTGCAATCAAAATATATTCTAATCAGATGCGTTACAAACGATAACAATTATTGAGGACTAGCTATCGAATTTTGTTGTTGAATTAAAAATGATAAAACAAAATCAACTCTGATTTCATTGATTTTTTTTATAAATGTCAGGAATTTCATTCACGCATGATCAACCTTTGTGCCCTCTTAGCAATAAATGTGTTAGATCTATTTTTTTCATACAATGACAATATTTTCCTTGAATGAGAAACATTTAAATCAGCTGCTTAAAATCAGCGGCAGTTTTGACACCGCAACCCATTCCAAGGGTCAGCTCCATCAGCATAAGGTCATGCATCGTAAACTTCCGAATTCAGTCAGATTGGGGAACCATTAAAGATGCAGCTCGATCGATGATTTCTCACGACCCAACCACACTGTTGTGCGGACCCGGTAAGTGGGTAATAACATCATCATTGATACTCACTCGTCCTTTAGAGATCGATCGGGATCGATGCATATGAGTGCATACAGCAATCAATTTCTGCTCGATGGAAACTCGATCACGACTTCTGAAGCCGTCGTTCCGCGAATTGACCTTTGACAGCTTGCTGGAGTTTTTATGCAACCATTACAGTGACGTACGATCTTAATTGATTCCTAAGTGTCGAGTGCGATCTTATCTGGAAGGCAATCTTATTAGTGCCACGAGTAATTAATCATTGATGAGCTGAAGTTGTTGAATGCTTAAATTTTATATGCAAAACTAAATTATGGAGAATTTTTTTTAAATATACGATTTTTAAACAATTTTTAAAAACTCGCGAATTTTCAATTTAGTTGAAAATTAAAACAATTCATTTTTTTCAATATGATTCATTTTTAACAACTTTTGTAAACCTCAAAGTTCATTTCCTTGATCCTTTTCTTACTTTTTCATCATGAAGGTTCGCCGCTTGTTGTACAGCGTTTCCCCACAAAGAAAAGCGATGAATCCATCATCGAGAAAACGCTGTTTTTCTAAGATGCTAAATGGCAAAGTGCTCTATTTATTTAGAACAAGCAAAGCTGCATAAAAAAAGAAAACACAAGCTGAAGTAAAACGATAAATGGGAAACGATTTGAATGGCGACAGCGGGAAAAAAAGTAGCATGAAGCGAAAATGAAGTAAGCAAACTCGTGTGCCATTTTTGAGGAGCACTTACTTGCTGCCATTAGGAAGTGGGACAATGTTGCTTGCTGGAAAAAAGAGCTCTACTCCATCATTCTCAAGGAGAGAGAAATGCATCCGCAGTAAATGGGTAAAGTTTGCAGGATCAATAGTTTCTTTGTATCTAGCGTTTCCTTTAAGTAGTTTTGTCCTTCCGTTGTTAAAAAAATAATTCCATTGACACAAGGAAGGATAAAAGCTGAATAAAGTGCATCAATCTTGTTTTTTTTTTCCTTTTAGCTCACTCATTTATTTGATAATATTTTGTACCCAGTGATGAGGTGATGGAGATTTAGCATTTTGGAATGACATAAAAAATTTGACAGCGACTCAGAATTCTGAAATTTTAGATGGATGTTAAAAATCATGTTGAGTAGAATAAGGCTTACCAGATGTCCTACTTTAGTAAAACATGTGCCTTTTTACCCTTCGTCCTATCCAGGCGTGGTGCTAGAGCTCGCTCTTAGGAGGCGAAGGTTTTTTTAATTATGAAAATTGCAACTTTAATATATAGTGAAAAAGGGCTCATATCGTGAGAAGAGACGTGGGTTCTGCATACTGCCCTTTCTCCTACAATTTGATCTCATTGAACTCAATCAGAGATATTTTGAAAAATTTCAAAATTACAGAAGAAATCAAATTTTCTTCTTCCCATGAAAAAATTCAAAATAATAGAAGAAATCAAATTTTCTTCTTTCCCATTTTCTTTATGAACTTATTTCATTATCTTTTGATAAAACTTAAATATGCGAATCTATAATTTTCTCTTTATAAAATTTTGATCAAAAGTTGATTTTCGTATTTTGTTTACCAAGGAGTCAAAAAATTATCGACTTATGAGCTCATCAAGGAATATCCAATTTTATATTTATAAATGAAAGTACACAATACGTTAGCGCAAGGTCAACATAACGAAATTTTAATTATTCTCGTTTGCAACTTTAGTTCGAAAAAAATAAATGTTTGGAATAAGTTTTTCGTTATAATTTTCTTGAATTCAAAATTAATTTAAAAACATAGATATTTTATTTTTAGTTTTATTTGGATACATTTTTCTGAATGGGGATCCGAAAATATTATGTTTTTTTTATTAAACCCTGAAGCTAATTTTACATTGTAAATAATGGTCGTAGAATTCTATTTTTGACTTTAGATTTTATTCTGAAATAAAATTATGATCTGTGATTGATTCTGATGTCTGGAGCTTTAAGAACTCTACTTTCATTGATTTGCTCTTGAATTTCAAGCTCTCATCTAAGATTTTAAAATTAAATCTTATTAAATCTTGAATAAAGGAAATGAAACTTTCACCCTTCGTTTCGAATAGTAAGAAATTTGCAACAGAGAATGTATGAATCATGTGAATTTTTTTTTATTCATTTATGGACATTAGGGTGTTCCAAAATGGCATAATGTCTGCGAATCTGGGGACTCACCCTCCAAATGGTAGATTAGGATGTGGAGAACAAACTTTTGTATGGAACCGACCAAAAAAAAAAATCATGTTTAGAGGTTCTGCAAGCGCGATCTTTGAAAAAAGTCCACATTCAAAAGATTTGATTTTAAATAAATTCTAGGTCTAAAAATTTTTACAAAATTTATATATTTTATATTTTTTAAATTTTGTTTGGATCCAATTCTACACGTAAAAAATTAAAAATAAACCAAATTTGTATTAAAGTTTAAAATAAGCAAGCTATTTTCAAGAAAAAAAATTTTTTGGTTCAAACATTTTGTATTCAACTGACCAAAATGTATACCTATCGTACAATGTTTTTGTTATCAATGCCATCAAAAGATGCGGATTTTTGTGCACTTTAACTTTGTTGAACCTGTTTAGCGCGATTTTATCGTCTCACTCATTTTTATATGATTTGTGCTTACGTAAGAACTTTAACTATACACATAACACACGACGTATTACAGGACACGACACATAACGTTCTTACTTAACGGAAAAAGGATATAAAGTTACCTTTTTTGTCGACCGGTTTCGGGCTCGATGTTGCCCATCTACAGGACGATGTCCGACTGATTACACAAAGGATAATTACAGCTCCAGTTTCATACTTGATGTAGTATTCGTCGAACGCAATTGGCATTATGCGGATTTTTGTTTGATCAGATTGAAGAGAGGTGAAATGATCGGCGGCTCGTCTTCGTTCATCAACGGTTTTTCGGCGGTGCTGATGAACATCGACTCCCAAGCATTCAGGTGTGATGTTTTCCGTACAAACTTCCTAAATTTGACCTTTTTCCAATCGACGGAATGGTCAAACTCTGTTGTGTGGGCGGCAACACTCGATTCATTAATCCTTCCATTCTCAACGGCATTTTTGTGTTCTTTGAGACGGACTTTGAATTTACGGCGAGTTTGACCAATATAAATAGCCGAGCAGCTGCTGCATGGAATTTCGTAGATTCCGGATCTATCCTCCTCAGGAATTTTGTCTTTAAGCGAGACTAGACGATCCTTGTGGGTGTTTCCACTCTTGTATGCGGTTTTTAGACCATGCTGCAGAAGAATCTGGCTGATTCCGTTAGTCAATTTTGGATAAAACGGTAGACTAACTCTTTGCGATTCTTCTTTTTCCGGTGTTAGTGTTGTTGCATCATTTCGGTGCTTTTTTCGGGCGTCATTGTCGTATCCATTCACAATTCCTGCATCAAAAATTTATGTGTTTATCGTCTCAATTGCCAATTTTTTCCCGAAAGTTGTGTGGAACTTTCTAACTGGGATAGCATTTCTTCAAATTGATCGATGCGTACTCTGGAATCGATATTGCGAACTATTGGAAAAATTATCCAACAAACGAAATCGAGTGTCCAGTCAGTATGTGTAGTGCTTAAACTTTGTTGAACAAAACATGTTGTTTGCATCATCGTGTGAAGATCTATTCACGGTTTAATCTTTGATAAAAATCACAATTTAGAATATTTTTTATATAATTTATCAAATTTGTCTTATCAAATACCTACTTGAAAATCAAAACACTTGCGAAACAAAACTTGGATGGTTTAAGGGAATCATCAGGAGGCCAAATGCCAAATTCGAACTGAATCTGACAACGGGAAGGGGTTGCACTGAATCTCAAGTGTGAAACATTGTGTTCTGGGATTTCATCAAATATTTTTTTCTTTACCAATCGATTGCTTAACTATGTTGATTTTATTAAAATTTAAGTTAAGACTAACATTTCACCTGAAGACTGCAACTCGATTGGACTTGAAAGGAAAAAGTTATGGTGGTTCAAAAATATCCTAAATTGTGATTTTTATTAAAGATTAAACCGTGAATAGCTCTTCACACGATGATACAAACAACATGTTTTGTTCAACAAAGTTTAAGAGCACAAAAATTCGCATCTTTTGATGGCATTGGTATAAAAACATTGTACGTAAGGTACACATTTTGGTCAGTTGAATACAACAGTTTTGGACCAAAAAAAATTTTTTTTGAAAATAGCTTGCTTATTTTCAATTTTGATACAAATTTGGTTCATTTTTAATTTTTTACGTGTAGGATTTGATCCAAACAAAATTTAAAAAAAGAAAATATATAAATTTTGTGAAAATTTTTTGACCTTGAATTTATTTAAAATCAAATCTTTTGAAAGTGGACTTTTTTCAAAGATCGCGCTTGCGAAACCTCTAAACATGATTTTTTTTAGTCAGCCCCATACAAAAGTTTGTTCTCCACATCCTAATCTACCATTTAGAGGGTGAGCCCTCAGATTCCCAGACATTATGCAATTTTGGGACACCCTAACGGACATATTATTCCCATTTTTAAAATTAATTTTTAAGATTAATTAGAAAATCATCAAATAAAGGATAAATTCCCGTAGCAAAAGGCAACTAATTTGACATTTTCCAGAGATGCAAAAAAATTTAACTGGTTTCTACTGGTTTGGGTTTGCTGAACTCAAATATGCATCCAATTTCCTTCTACCATCTTTTATTTATGAGATTCCTGCTGACATTTGAAAAAAAGTTAAATTTTCATTTAGTAAATTTGATCAAAAGATAGAGAAGGTGTTGATTTGAAATGCTTTCTGCCATTAAAAAATAGAAATTAGAAAAATTGGACTTGCCATTAGAAGTGTATCAAGAAAATTGAAATTTTTTAAAGGTTATCACCAAAAAACCAAGGCCAACCATTATTTTAATTTATTTTTGGCGCTGAATGTTTCGACATATAGTAATCTAACAATGCATAAGGGAGACTGGGGTAACGTGGGCCATTGAGAAACGTTTCTTTATGTTGTTGAATTAAATACGCATCATTTCCTTTTTTATTTATCAAGCTTGAACAAATTTTAAAAAAAAATTACTTGCATAATCATACAAGCACTCGCAAATTGCATTGATGGGGAACCTAAAGTTCATAATAAAAATATGCTCATACGATTGTGATCTTAGATATCACGTCGAAAATTATTTTTTTTGATGAAACATCAACAAGTCACACAAACGCAACTAATTTGCAAATCATAACTTGTGGGGAATCGTGGGCCACATTTTATGGGCCACCTAAACTTTGCACGTTATCTAGTCAATTTGTATTTGATTCTCCACAATTTTTCAAAATCCTAAAAAAATTTTTTTTCAAACAGAATTCGGGGAAGTAAATTAATAAAAAAAAAAATACAAAATATAGCCTAATGATACCTTAAAAATGAAGATAACCTTTATTTATTTTTTATAATAAAGATGTTATGTAACAAAGAAAAAAAGTGGCCCATGAAACCCCAAACTCCCCTACTAATGGCAATTGTTTGACTAACAATTGTAAAAACTACATCTTAGTGAAGTTTTAAATAATGAAAAACTGGGAATGGACCTATTTTCCTAAAAAATATTATTTTGTACATATCAGAAATCTCTAGTCCATGTGTTTTCCATCTGAAATATCTAGTGATAGGTTTGGTCTAAAATTTTACTATTCTGGATTTTTTTATGATCTTATGTTAGCCAGTAACGAAGAAATATAACCCCTGTCTTAAGGGTTGGGTGAAACGACAACAACTCGACAAATATGTTCAATATTTGCAACCGCAAAAGTACTGAAATCAACCTTTTTAGCCCATGTGGTTATGTAGCTTTTGAATAAAAAATTGAAAAAATGTTTATTGAACGAAAACGTTTTTCTTTGAACAAAAGTTGTATGTGATCATAAAATAAAACTTCTGTAAATTTTTCAGCAAAAAAAAATTTAGTTATAGAGGGTTCCCAGGGCGACCTTTGGCATCTTCCAAGGAGCTGTGAACCCACTTTTGAATTTTGGAGGGCAGTGGAAAGGCTCAGGGGCGGTGAGGTTTTGGCGTTTCACATGTAAAATTAGAGAAATCACAAAAAATTGTAACTTGAGTTTTTGGAAATTTTTCCACAGAAGTTTCTTTGGGATCATCATCATCATTTTTTTCAGTTCAATTGTTGCCATACAATTTAAACCATAGATAACTTATTCAACTTATCATGATTTCCAACGACCCCAGAATGAAATCTTATGGAGAAGCTTATCAGTTATTATCCAAGCATATTTAATACAATTCGTGGTATTTAGGAATGAGGTGGTCTTACGCAAACAAAATGAATTAATATTGCCAGCATGTACACTAAAATTTACTTCTCTGTTATCTGAAATAATAATAAAAATTATCCAAATATTGCGTTGGAACCATCTCCAGCGTTAATCAATCATTCAATCTAAGAAAATAAATATTAACATAAAATTTAATAAATCTGAAATTTATACAAGCTGAAAGTTACCTTAGCCTTCGGCTGGTGATTATTTCAGATTGATAGAATTTTATCATCATATTTTAATGTCTTTGATTAAATTATTAACCTTTTTGCATTTTAAACTAGATCTTAGGAATTTTTGCACTTATTTCCCATTAGTTAGAAACGACTCGTTTGATTATCTTTAAAATTATTGAAATTTAGCAGACCTGTAGTATTTTTTTATATAATGACTATATTATGAAACGTTTACAAGATTTGATTATTTGATTATATTTATTACGTTTATTATTCATATTTTGTAACTTGAAAATTTCTACAATTTTTACGATATTTTCTTTGTCATTTAAAACATAACATAACACAAACAAATATTTGGTGTGAGTTTTTAAATTTGATAACAAAATTAAAAATCACTGGTCTAGATGATTTCTTTGATTTTTATTAAGAAAAATAATAAAAAATAACAGAAAATGATGTACATAATCGGAAAAATAATTGATAAAAACACAGACATGAATGCCATGTGAATGGTAAAGTGTTTTACATGAAAATAATAATAATAATAATCGAAAAAAAATGCCTGTCTTTGTTAAACATACACATTAAGATTCCGCTTGGGACCATGACCCTCTAAATCACAGGAAAACAGCTCGAATGACACTAGAACTATCAAAAATCCACAGGTTTTCTTGATGCACGGGGAGATAGCCATTCGAATCTCGTAGCAGCACAGTTCTCCTGAAATTCGAGACACTCTTTCTCGAATACTCAGGAACTCAAGCAAATGCAGGACATCAGCCACCTGTAAGTCGTGACTTCCAGTAACTGCCATGTGTTTGTTTCAAAAAGTAGATTAGAAGATTCCTTTTCTACCGGTGATTGTCTAATCACTCAGATGAAACCCAAAGAAGCTTCTTTATTTTGTGCGGGATGAATAACTTGTATTGAAGCAGCCGAGTTCCAGATGAAGCCGCTGTTGACTGTCGGAGATCTACTTTAAAATAAATTTCCCACCCGAGGACCTGACAAAAAAATTTCGAAATTCATACTACCGCTGGAATCAGCAGCAAGTTATAGTACTGGAGCTGGTGAATATTTTAAATTAATTTATAATAGATTGAAAAACTGAAATTTGCCCGTTTTTTGTTCTCATGTAGCAATGAAATACTATGCAAATGAACCAATCATCAGGAGTCGTAGCAATTTTATTCATTTAATATGAGATTGTTATTGTAATCATTATGAGCGTGAATATATTTAAATAATAAAAAACATTTTGTCTTTTGGCGTAAAAACATCTGAATTCAGTGTAAATAAATCTTGGATGGAAGCCATTCCGAACCTACAGAAATACTTCAAAATTCCCTGCAAATTACAGGAGAAAACTGTTCTGAAATTTCAATTTTACTGACCGTCTAAAATCATCCCCGCCTTAAGACGTGGATTAGTATTAAAATCAGCATAAAACCAAAGCCAATCATTATTTTTCTTAACTTTTTGCGCAGAATATTTCAAAATATGTTTATCTAACAATTCATACTACTCAGCAAAAAAAATCGTGTAATTTTAGATCGGAAACCATGCACGAAAACGGAACATCGTTTTTGATCTAAAATTCAATCACGGCGTGTAAATTTTGATTGAAAGCGATGCATGAAAATGGAACGGCTAATTGTCGTGTAAAAATGCAGTGAAGTATTTTTTTTAAAACTTATCCTGGATGTTTGCAGTTTTTAGTTAATATTTTGGTTTAAATATAAAAAGTTTTACGAAAAATTGAAAAATACAATGATTTTTTTTTATTGGAAATTTATTTTTAAACAAATCATCCAAAGTAAAATAAAAACGTTCACAACATAATGGGCAGCGCCGGAAGTTGCATGAAACGTTGACGAAGATGTCCACCCTGGTCAGCGTCACCAGTAGGATTGTTATTTCCTTTTCGGACAATCAGGATCCACATCACTGTAAAAAAGATAGAAAAACTGATTAATTTCGACAACTTTTGTTTTTTTTGTATTTCACTTCACCACCACCAGCCTCAACGCGTTCAGCAAACAGCAAATTTGGCACATTTTGCTCGTGCGGTCAGCCTCGAAGTTAGCTGCCGAGTGCTGACGATATGATCCTCTGTGATTTTACGACATGGGCTGGGGCTTGGGTTAGCATCTTCAACAGACTTTTCAATTAATTTTTTGGATGATGCTTCAAATCATCATCTCGAGTAAAAACTAATGAACTTTAGCCGCGAAAGAAAGAAAAACAATGAATCTGTCATGTTTTACACCGTTTTTGATGTAAAATTATATCCCATCGTTGCTTTCTAGATCATGCAGGGTAAATTTATTGCAAAGAATTTAATTTTACACTATTCATTTTTAACCGATGAAAAATATACCAAAAATAGTTTGAAATACATCATTTTTGAATTACACTAGGGAAAAAATAGATGCCACACGTTTTAGATTGCGTATACTTTCAGAATTTTTTTTGCTGTGTAATGGCAATTGTTTGACTAGCAATTGTAAAACCTACAGCTTAGTGAAGCTTTAAATAATGATTAAAAGGACCTATTTTCCGATAAAATAACATTTTGTAAGCGTCAGAAATCTATAGTCAATGTATTATTTTTGATCTTAAATATTTCTTGATAGGTTAGGTCTTAAATTTACCACCATTCTGGAATATATTTTTTATGATCATATGTTAGCCAGAAAAGAATAAATATAAACCCCTTCTGAAGGGTTGGGTAAAACGACAATAACTCGACAAATATATTCAATATTTGCAACCGAAAAAGTACTGAATTTAATTTTATTAAAATTGTTAATTGAATGATAAATTTTTTTTGATCAAAAGTTGTATGTGATCATAAAATAAAATTTCTGTAAATTTTTTAAGCGAATAAAAATTGAGTTATAGAGAGTTAATATTGAATAATTGTTACAATATTAAACGAAGGGTAACAAAGTTGTTAAACTGCCAATAGAAGTCCTTCTGGAGCGCTTATTGGAAAATTCACCCCAATGGCAATTTTTACTGCAATTTAAATTTCTTACTATAACGGCAATTTAAATGGCTTCTTTTATTTCATAAAAATATTTTCACGGTGTACAAAAAATTTGAAAAGTCAAGGGTATACCGACTAGAAAAATTTGTTAATTTTTATAGAAGTTCGAGCACTTCCCTGTATTTTGTAACGGTTTTTTCCCGCTTGGTGGGGCATAGGACCGCGTATAGTCCTATCGTCCTACTTTTGACCCTAAAGGCTCTAATTTCCTTGTATATTTTTGCGACAGTTATATGTACAGTAGAACGTGGCAATGGATGTTCGGGGAAAATTGCCTAATTTTGATAACCGACCATTTTGTAGATTGACCCAAAAAAACTGACCTGTGCAAAAATATAGCTCAATTGAACTCGACTCAAGGCGCCCAAAGTTTCGGTTTTTATCCTCAAACTCACCAAAGGGGGGACCCAAGAAAATCGAAAAAAAAGAAATTTTAATGCCAAATTACTTAAAAATGCATAAAACGTCGAAATCTGGTGTAATCTAGAAACCAAATTATTGGTCAAAAATGGACTTATGGGACTAATTTGGTTTTCCGAAAATCTCAAAATATCATAAAGATTAATAATACTACGAGATTTCGACGTTTTGTGCACTTTTAAGTAATTTGGTATAAAAATTAAAGTTTCAATTTTCCCTTTTCCTTTTGTCCCCCCTTAAATGATTTTTAAGGGTTGAAAACCCGATGCTTCGACCGCTTTGAGGCGCTCCTGTATCGAGTCCTACGAGCTTAAATTTTGCACAGGTCAGTTTTTTAAATTAATTAAATGAACTAATCAAGAACCTTTATTATATTTTAAATTCACACAGTGCTTAAAAATCTGACCTACATTGTTTTAGAAGCAAGTATTTAGATAGTTAAATTTTTAACGATAGTCATTCATTCCTATTTTAACACGCGATAAAAAGGATGGTGCTATTTATGTTTCGCTCAGGGTAGAAATTCAGAAATTTCAAAAAGACTAATATTATAAGATTTTTAAAAATTCTGTTCAAGAAATAAAAAAGGCAGAAAATAAAAAAAACGGAATAAATCAGAAAAAAACGTCAAAAAGTAAGAACTTGAATATTCAGGAAATTAGTCAAAAGTTTCAAAATTTTAAAGTAAAAAAACTAGAAATTCAGAAAGTTTGAAAGTCATAATATCAGAAAGCCAGAACAGCAGAAAGTCAGAACATTCAGAAAATTCGATAGAAAGTCAGAAAAGTACTGAGTAAAGAAGTCGGATAGTAAGAATGAATTCAGAAAGTAAAAAAAAATATAAACTCAAAAACTCTGTAAGTCCAAGAATTGCTAAACATTTAGAAAATCAGAAATTCAGAAAGTCGGAAAGTCACAAAATGCGAAAATCAGGATGTCAAAAATTCAAGAAGTTAGAAAGTCAACAATTTCAGAAAGTCAAAAATTAGGAAAGTCAAAATTTTCGAAAGAAAATTAAAAAGTTAGAAAGAAAGAATTTTAGAAATTCAGAAGTTCAGAATGTAAGTAAGATAAAATAAAATGGCAGGAAGTGAGAATGTCAGAAAAAATGATTAATTCAGAGAATGAGAAAGGAAAATATCGGGGTAAAAAAAGAGTACACCCGAATGTCATTCCTCTTTTAACATGCAATAAACAAGGTGCTGCTATTTATGCTTCGATAAGTGTAGAAAATCTTTAAAAAAAAACCGAGAGATATTCAAAAACCTATGAAAACTTCTTCATGGTGGTAAAACAGTAAAAACATCTAAAAACCAGCATGACATAGAGTCAGCAAAGCAGTAAGTAAAGAAGTCAGAAAGTTAGAAAATCATGAATCAAGACAGTAAAAAAAACATAAATTCAGAAAATCATAAAACAGAAGTCAAGAGTTTAATTAAGCTAGAAAATCTGAAAATCAGGAAGTTAGAAAGTAAGATAGGGACAGTAGGCTGTGGTTAAAAAAAGACGTTGTTTACAGAAGCTCCGAAAAAAGAAATGAAAATTTGAAGACAACTATGAAACTTTTGAAGCATTTTAAAGGTAACGGTGAAAAGATAACACTTATCAAGAGTCATTCAAGCTGGGATTCGTAATTATTCTAATCAGATAAGAACAGCTTAAATATTAGATTGAAATAAAAAGGATGGAAATTGCTGTATCAATAATTTGTACAATATCCACAATATATAAAAAAATTTTCGTGTTCAATGATTTAAGGTATATTTTTGTAATCAATCTTTTTAGCTAAGCTTAGCTAAGATAAATCAGGAAGTCAAAAATTCAGAAAGCCAAAAATTTCAAAAATTCAAAAAGTCCAAAATCTAGGAAGTAGAACAGTCAGAAAGTCATAAGTTCAAATATAAGAATTTTCGGAAGAAACTCAGAAAGTCCAAAATTGAAAACGTCAAAAGCAATCGTGAAAACGGAAAATTAGAAAATAGAATGTAAGAAAAATCGTCAGAAAGTTAGAAATTCACGAAGTCGGAAAATCAGAGCGTTTGAAAGTTAAAAAACTTATAGTTGAAATGACTGCAAAATGAAGTCAAATACCCACTTAGTCAGAAAATTTGAAAGAAAGTCATAGAAATAAGAGATAGAAAAATAAAGCTTCAGAAAGTCTAAAACTAGGATAGCGAGAATGTTGAAGTCAGAAAGAAATAAATGATAAAGCCAGAATTTAAGAAAAACTAAAATTGTAGAAAACCTAATATGAAGAATTTACTCACCGTTAGCAATGTTTGTTAATAAGTTTATCAGCCTTATCGGTGAAAAGTGATTTTTATTTTCTATTCGTGCCAATTCTCCAGATAACTTATGAAAAATCTTTTATTGAATTTAAATCGATACTAAATAAGATTACCTATTTTTTTCCTTCTTGATCAAAAAAATCATAATTTTAAGTAGTTTGTCTAACCATAGATCCTGTTTAATTTTATTTTATTTTCGTTTTGACCAAATCCCGCAGTTATGACGAATTCGTTCCCACGAAATCTTTAAATCAAAATTAATGCATCAAAACTTTCTTTCCCATTTCGAATCCCGGAAGCACTTCTGATTGCTCATTACTCACTGTGGATTGCTTTTTTGAATGTTTTTACAACTTTCCGAATGAGCAAAAAAAAACAAAAACATTCAACAGAACGAAGCAAAAAAGCGATCAATCCAATGCGCTGAGAATTTCGTTTCCCTTGCGGTTTTGTTTTGTAATCTCGCTTTTTGCTCCTTCTCCGCTCCACGTTTTTGGCAGCAACAATTGAGAGATCATCGAGCTCGAGGATTGCAAAGATTTGGATCATTCCTATGTCCACAGGACCAACTTGAATGAAATTAAACCAGCAGCCCCAAAAGCAACGAAAAACCAATATGCTACGGTAGTCCCTTTACAACAAAGGGGTTTCCGAAGTACGCTTCGAGGTACACTGGAAAAAATCTTCAGTTAACTTTTTCACGGAATTTTTTTCCCAAACTTTGTACCTACTAAATTAAAAACGATATACAGTGTAACAATCAGTTTTGAGTGCTTAGAAAATATGTAGTAAAATTTCAATATGACATATAAGAATCAAAAGTTTTTCGGTGCACCAGGAAATTCTCGGGAGTAATGATAAATATGAAGGAATGAAAAAAACAACGCCAGAACAATAATGGCACGATGAGTTTACAAAACAAATAGCGTGTCTGCGGAATAAAGGGAAAAAAATACGTTCAGCAGGGAAAGAGAGCACTCGTTTTGAGCTGCAGTTTTGCTTATAAAAACAGTTTCTTAGTTTTGCGTTTTGTTTCTGCTGCTCTAATGTCGCATGGAGTAGGTATGGACATAATCATCTAGCTGATTGAAATGTCACGTACAGATTGAGTTCGAGAATGTATCGAGAAAGCTGTAAAATTAATTTATTGGAAACATGATTTACGATATGCGTTCGAGAAGTGTTGCGAAAATTTTAGTTGCGCTTTCCTTTCGAACATTCAAATCGTAATAAAATCTTAAACCTTTAGTTTTGGGACGTGAGACAGGATCTTGATCTGCTTATTATTGACCGGTTTTAATTGAATAGATGGGAAAGCTCGAGTGTAATGCGAGTGTAGAAAATATAATACGGGTTTGATTTAATTATTCATGACTGAATGAAAAAAAAGGTTGAAATTCTGTAACAATTATGCAATTTCACATTGTCGATTTAGAATAGCTTTGCTCTCATGTCTGACTGATTTAACTAAACAGGATTCACAGAGTTCTTTAGCTTTTAGTCATTTTCGTCATCTTTGTCATTTTTGTCATTTTTGTCATTTTTGTCATTTTTGTCATTTTTGTCATTTTTGTCATTTTTGTCATTTTTGTCATTTTTGTCATCTTTGTCATCTTTGTCATTTTTGTCATTTTTGTCATTTTTGTCATTTTTGTCATTTTTGTCATTTTTGTCATTTTTGTCATTTTTGTCATTTTTGTCATTTTTGTCATTTTTGTCATTTTTGTCATTTTTGTCATTTTTGTCATTTTTGTCATTTTTGTCATTTTTGTCATTTTTGTCATTTTTGTCATTTTTGTCATTTTTGTCATTTTTGTCATTTTTGTCATTTTTGTCATTTTTGTCATTTTTGTCATTTTTGTCATTTTTGTCATTTTTGTCATTTTTGTCATTTTTGTCATTTTTGTCATTTTGGTCATTTTTGTCATTTTTGTCATTTTTGTCATTTTTGTCATTTTTGTCATTTTTGTCATTTTTGTCATTTTTGTCATTTTTGTCATTTTTGTCATTTTTGTCATTTTTGTCATTTTTGTCATTTTTGTCATTTTTGTCATTTTTGTCATTTTTGTCATTTTTGTCATTTTTGTCATTTTTGTCATTTTTGTCATTTTTGTCATTTTTGTCATTTTTGTCATTTTTGTCATTTTTGTCATTTTTGTCATTTTTGTCATTTTTGTCATTTTTGTCATTTTTGTCATTTTTGTCATTTTTGTCATTTTTGTCATTTTTGTCATTTTTGTCATTTTTGTCATTTTTGTCATTTTTGTCATTTTTGTCATTCTTGTCATTTTTGTCATTTTTGTCATTTTTGTCATTTTTGTCATTTTTGTCATTTTTATCATTTTTGTCATTCTTGTCATTTTTGTCATTCTTGTCATTTTTGTAATTTTTGTAAGTTTTGTAATTTTTGTCATTTTTGTCATTTTTGTCATTTTTGTCATTTTTGTCATTTTTGTCATTTTTGTCATTTTTGTCATTTTTGTCATTTTTGTCATTTTTGTCATTTTTGTCATTTTTGTCATTTTTGTCATTTTTGTCATTTTTGTCATTTTTGTCATTTTTGTCATTTTTGTCATTTTTGTCTTTTTTGTCATTTTTGTCATTTTTGTCATTTTTGTCATTTTTGTCATTTTTGTCATTTTTGTCATATTTGTCATTTTTGTCATTTTTGTCATTTTTGTCATTTTTGTCATTTTTGTCATTTTTGTCATTTTTGTCATTTTTGTCATTTTTGTCATTTTTGTCATTTTTGTCATTTTTGTCATCTTTGTCATTTTTGTCATTTTTGTCATTTTTGTCATTTTTGTCATTTTTGTCATTTTTGTCATTTTTGTCATTTTTGTCATCTTTGTCATTTTTGTCATCTTTGTCATTTTTGTCATTTTTGTCATTTTTGTCATTTTTGTCATTTTTGTCATTTTTATCATTTTTGTCATTTTTGTCATTTTTGTCATTTTTGTCATTTTTGTCATTTTTGTCATTTTTGTCATTTTTGTCATTTTTGTCATTTTTGTCATTTTTGTCATTTTTGTCATTTTTGTCATTTTTTCCATTTTTTCCATTTTTTTCATTTTTGTCATTTTTGTCATTTTTGTCATTTTTGTCATTTTTGTCATTTTTGTCATTTTTGTCATTTTTGTCATTTTTGTCATTTTTGTCATTTTTGTCATTTTTGTCATTTTTGTCATTTTTGTCATTTTTGTCATTTTTGTCATTTTTGTCATTTTTGTCATTTTTGTCATTTTTGTCATTTTTGTCATTTTTGTCATTTTTGTCATTTTTGTCATTTTTGTCATTTTTGTCATTTTTGTCATTTTTGTCATTTTTGTCATTTTTGTCATTTTTGTCATTTTTGTCATTTTTGTCATTTTTGTCATTTTTGTCATTTTTGTCATTTTTGTCATTTTTGTCATTTTTGTCATTTTTGTCATTTTTGTCATTTTTGTCATTTTTGTCATTTTTGTCATTTTTGTCATTTTTGTCATTTTTGTCATTTTTGTCATTCTTGTTTTATTATATTAATAGGGTGTTTTACATTGTATTTTCGTTGTTGCTTAACGATTTCAAAGCTAAACTTTAGAATCTTCCTAAGTGGTCTCAATAATAAAGAAATCATTGAAAATATCTTTCTTACTGCCTGCTTGTCCTTCTTTCTACACGTTTTTATTCATTTGCACATTTCAAAATAAATATTTAAGTACAAATAAATAATCTGTTGGGAAAAATCGATAAGATTCGTAATCCCTTTAAAGTACTTGATAAAGCTTCCTGATAGCGTCCACTCGAAACTTCAACTGAGAATAACAGAAATCAGAATTGTTCTCGCAGCTTTTCTGTTAATATCAGTACCACGTTCAGATTCAAAAGGGACCTTTGAAAAGTGGAAATAATTTGAAGACCATTCCAGCAAAACAGTTCTGTAGTTAAAATGTTCCCTAGAGCACGCGTGATATTCTTGTTCAGTATTCTAGTCTTCCTTGCCGAGGCGGATTTCCCCGTCAAAGACTGGTGGGAAAAGGCCAGTTTCTACCAAATTTACCCGAGATCCTTCAAAGATAGCGATGGGGATGGAATCGGTGACCTGAATGGGATCACCTCCAAACTTTCCTACCTGAAGGAGCTGGGCATTCGTGGCTTCTGGATGTCACCAATTTACGCCTCACCAATGGTGGACATGGGATATGACATTTCCGACTATCGGGCCATTCAACCGGAATACGGAACGATGACAGATTTCGAAAATTTATTGGTTGAAGCTCGCCGTTTGGGGCTAAAAGTGATCATGGATCTGGTGCCGAATCATTCAAGTGATAAACACGAGTGGTTCATTAAGTCCGAAGCTGGTGATCCTTTGTACAAGGATTATTACATCTGGGAAGATGGGTTGCCGAATCCAAACGGAGGAAGGAATCTTCCGCCGTCGAATTGGCTTCAATCATTTCGGGGTAGTGCCTGGCAGTGGAGTGACCAAAGGCAGCAGTACTATCTGCATATGTTTGCCGTTCAGCAGCCGGATTTGAACTACCGGAATCCGAAAGTGATCGAGGAGATCGATGATATTATTCGGTTTTGGTTGGACAAAGGAGTTGATGGGTTTCGTATCGATGCAATTTCCAACTTGGTTGAGATCGCACGGTCTGCTGATGGATCTTACAAGGATGAACCTCCAAGTGGTTTGACCGATGATAAAGATGATCCAGCTTATCTGGATCACATCTATACGCAAAATCAACCGGAAACGCTGGAAGTTTTGTACCATTGGCGTGAAGTCGTGGACCAGTATCAGAAGGAAAAAGGTGGAGACACGAGACTGTTGATGGCCGAAGCAGGAGGAACTTTGGATATTCTGAGAACATATTATTTGAGTGCGGATGGACGTCTTGGAGCACACATGCCTTTCAACTTCCAGATGATTTTCGAAGTCAACAAAACTTCCACGGCAGAAGATTACGAACGGACCATACGTAACTGGATGGCAATGTTGCCTCCAGGACATACCTCAAACTGGGTGGTAAGTCTATAAAAACTTCAATGATCTGATTAATCCATTCTAAGATATTTTTTTTTCAGATCGGCAACCACGATCGACCCCGAGTTGGAACCCGATTTGGTGTGAATCGAATCGACGTTATGAACATGATGGCCTTGTGTCTGCCGGGAGTCTCGGTTACCTACCAGGGGGAAGAAATCGGCATGACGGATGTTTGGATATCCTGGGAAGATACGAAGGACCCGGGAGCGTGCAATGCCGGACCAGACCGTTACACCGAAAAATCTCGGGACCCTTGCCGGACTCCATTCCAGTGGGACGATTCGGCTATGGCCGGATTTACCCAGGCATCGCAGACGTGGCTTCCAGTTGGGCCGGAATATAGACAAGTCAATGTGAAGCTACAGAATGCAGAACGGAGATCCCATCTCAAGACATACAAGGCACTGATGCAGCTAAGGCTTTCAAAAACTTTCCAGTACGGATCGATGCAGGTCAATGCGATCAACAGCGATGTGCTGGCCATTACAAGGGAGTTGGAAGGATACAATACCTACATAGTGCTGATGAACTTGGGTGACCAAACTCAAGTTGTCAATGCCAATAACCTGGTTAGTGATCTACCGTCCAAAATGCGATTCGAAATATTGGATTCCAGTTCACATCACGTTAAAGGGTACTTTTTTTCATTTACAGGCTTCTCTTAGTTGACGTTAGTTATTTAAATATTTTTTTGATGCCCTATTATTTCAGGGGACTGGTTTACACGGACGAGATTTCACTGCTTCCACATGAATCTTACGTTTTAGTAGCTCGGCTGGCAGCTGTCGAACAAGTGCACGAATCGATGTGTGAAATATGGTTGGAGTAAACAGGGAACTACATTCTTTCTCCTAATTTTTATCAAACATAATGAAGCAATTATAAAATCTAATGGATATGTCACAACAACTTTTCAATCAGTAAATAACTTCTATAATTTATTCCGTCATATGTACATTATCAGCATACATTATAGATCTAGATAATTTCACGATCCCTAGATCTTTTTTTCCAGTCCTCAAAAATTATAATATTTTTTTTACTGGTTCTCAAGTGGTTTTTTAAAAATATTTCTTAAAAGATGATAAGCAGATTTTTTTTTCTGAAAAATAAAAGCTACACAAAAACGACAAAAATGACGAAATTGACAAAAATGACAAAAATGACAAAAATGACAAAAATGACAAAAATGACAAAAATGACAAAAATGACAAAAATGACAAAAATGACAAAAATGACAAAAATGACAAAAATGACAAAAATGACAAAAATGACAAAAATGACAAAAATGACAAAAATGACAAAAATGACAAAAATGACAAAAATGACAAAAATGACAAAAATGACAAAAATGACAAAAATGACAAAAATGACAAAAATGACAAAAATGACAAAAATGACAAAAATGACAAAAATGACAAAAATGACAAAAATGACAAAAATGACAAAAATGACAAAAATGACAAAAATAACAAAAATGACAAAAATGACAAAAATGACAAAAATGACAAAAATGACAAAAATGACAAAAATGACAAAAATGACAAAAATGACAAAAATGACAAAAATGACAAAAATGACAAAAATGACAAAAATGACAAAAATGACAAAAATGACAAAAATGACGAAAATGACAAAAATGACAAAAATGACAAAAATGACGAAAATGACGAAAATGACAAAAATGACAAAAATGACAAAAATGACAAAAATGACAAAAATGACAAAAATGACAAAAATGACAAAAATGACAAAAATGACAAAAATGACAAAAATGACAAAAATGACAAAAATGACAAAAATGACAAAAATGACAAAAATGACAAAAATGACAAAAATGACAAAAATGACAAAAATGACAAAAATGACAAAAATGACAAAAATGACAAAAATGACAAAAATGACAAAAATGACAAAAATGACAAAAATGACAAAAATGACAAAAATGACAAAAATGACAAAAATGACAAAAATGACAAAAATGACAAAAATGACAAAAATGACAAAAATGACAAAAATGACAAAAATGACAAAAATGACAAAAATGACAAAAATGACAAAAATGACAAAAATGACAAAAATGACAAAAATGACAAAAATGACAAAAATGACAAAAATGACAAAAATGACAAAAATGACAAAAATGACAAAAATGACAAAAATGACAAAAATGACAAAAATGACAAAAATGACAAAAATGACAAAAATGACAAAAATGACAAAAATGACAAAAATGACAAAAATGACAAAAATGACAAAAATGACAAAAATGACAAAAATGACAAAAATGACAAAAATGACAAAAATGACAAAAATGACAAAAATGACAAAAATGACAAAAATGACAAAAATGACAAAAATGACAAAAATGACAAAAATGACAAAAATGACAAAAATGACAAAAATGACAAAAATGACAAAAATGACAAAAATGACAAAAATGACAAAAATGACAAAAATGACAAAAATGACAAAAATGACAAAAATGACAAAAATGACAAAAATGACAAAAATGACAAAAATGACAAAAATGACAAAAATGACAAAAATGACAAAAATGACAAAAATGACAAAAATGACAAAAATGACGAAAATGACAAAAATGACAAAAATGACAAAAATGACAAAAAGGACAAAAATGACAAAAATGGCGAAAATGACAAAAATGACAAAAATGACAAAAATGACAAAAATGACAAAAATGACAAAAATGACAAAAATGACAAAAATGACAAAAATGACAAAAATGACAAAAATGACAAAAATGACAAAAATGACAAAAATGACAAAAATGACAAAAATGACAAAAATGACAAAAATGACAAAAATGACAAAAATGACAAAAATGACAAAAATGACAAAAATGACAAAAATGACAAAAATGACAAAAATGACAAAAATGACAAAAATGACAAAAATGACAAAAATGACAAAAATGACAAAAATGACAAAAATGACAAAAATGACAAAAATGACAAAAATGACAAAAATGACAAAAATGACAAAAATGACAAAAATGACAAAAATGACAAAAATGACGAAAATGACGAAAATGACAAAAATGACAAAAATGACAAAAATGACAAAAATGACAAAAATGACAAAAATGACAAAAATGACAAAAATGACAAAAATGACAAAAATGACAAAAATGACAAAAATGACAAAAATGACAAAAATGACAAAAATGACAAAAATGACAAAAATGACAAAAATGACAAAAATGACAAAAATGACAAAAATGACAAAAATGACAAAAATGACAAAAATGACAAAAATGACAAAAATGACAAAAATGACAAAAATGACAAAAATGACAAAAATGACAAAAATGACAAAAATGACAAAAATGACAAAAATGACAAAAATGACAAAAATGACAAAAATGACAAAAATGACAAAAATGACAAAAATGACAAAAATGACAAAAATGACAAAAATGACAAAAATGACAAAAATGACAAAAATGACAAAAATGACAAAAATGACAAAAATGACAAAAATGACAAAAATGACAAAAATGACAAAAATGACAAAAATGACAAAAATGACAAAAATGACAAAAATGACAAAAATGACAAAAATGACAAAAATGACAAAAATGACAAAAATGACAAAAATGACAAAAATGACAAAAATGACAAAAATGACAAAAATGACAAAAATGACAAAAATGACAAAAATGACAAAAATGACAAAAATGACAAAAATGACAAAAATGACAAAAATGACAAAAATGACAAAAATGACAAAAATGACAAAAATGACAAAAATGACAAAAATGACAAAAATGACAAAAATGACAAAAATGACAAAAATGACAAAAATGACAAAAATGACAAAAATGACAAAAATGACAAAAATGACAAAAATGACAAAAATGACAAAAATGACAAAAATGACAAAAATGACAAAAATGACAAAAATGACAAAAATGACAAAAATGACAAAAATGACAAAAATGACAAAAATGACAAAAATGACAAAAATGACAAAAATGACAAAAATGTCAAAAATGACAAAAATGACAAAAATGACAAAAATGACAAAAATGACAAAAATGACATATCTATTATGATTATAAATTTATCATGACAAAAAAAATTAAAGAGTTTGGTTTTCAAGTTGTTTTTGAACTTTTTTTTTGAAACTTTTTCTGTTATACATATAAGGATAAATAGCAAGTATTTTATTCCAATCTCCGTATGATGATTGAAATATTAAGGAGGTTAATGATGCTATTCGAAAACTTTGGACTGAAATCCTTGTTACGATTTCACTCGAATCGCAATGCGATAAGGGGAGCCCCATCATTACTGAACGAGCTGAATCAAATTACTTTCTCGTTCTCGTGCTCCTTCTGTTTGAATGTTTGTTTGTTTGTTTCGATTGTTGTTGAGATCGCTACTGCAAACACTTGTTGGCAAGTCCTCAACAGTGCAACCCCATCTTCGAGTAAATAATAATCTTCGTCGTTACTTTAGTACGAAGGTACCAGCTACTTTCCTCTGTCAGGGCTAAGCACATCGCCATTTGATGAACAGACGAGCTCTGCCTGCCGAAAGAAGATACCTAGATGGAGAAGATGAAAGCGTTTGTTATGCACTTGGCAAGAACTTTGTTTGACGAACCTGCTATCATTCGAGCGATTCGGAAGTGGCAAAGTTGAACAAATTGGTTCCCTCTTTTATTTAAAAGGTATAAATCTGCTAAGAAATTATAGTTTAAAAAAAAGGGGCAAATGAAGCTTCAATTGAAATGTTCAATTTGAATTTCTTAATGAAATTTAATCTTGATTTTAAACAGGAACAGTGCATCTGTTATGTGATCACGTTCTAGTCCACCATACCTACTATGAAAGATGCAAACAAGTCTCGCATTACTTCGATAAACAGTGTTGATTATGTTCCTAGAACAGCACCACCCTCTGTCAATGTTTTGTTTCGTTGTTTTGTAACATCAAGATGGCAGATATTAGATTCAATAATCAAGGCGAGTTCAAACAACTTTGAATGCAGACAAGTCTATTGAACTTGAACTACAACTGAATAAACTTCATTCGAATTGATAGTTTTGATTGCGCAATCTTATGATTTGAATTTCGGAAAGGATAAAATGAACATAAAATCGGGGATCTCGGAAGCAAGGTATAAGTGCACAAAAGCTACTTTCGTGAAAACACGATTCAACATTCACGTCTTGATTTTTCGTATACAGTGAGCTAAACAGAAATAGTACCATCTGTATTTTGCGGACTTGTTTCTTAAAACCTGGTAGAACTGTATTTATTCAGATTTCCCCGCCATGATGAAATTTCCGCGATGAAAACCGGGGAAAGGTTTTTAGAAACAAAAGCGGCTGGATTTTCATTTTTCAACTATTCTTCATCGATTCCGCTATGTTACACATGCTAGTTGTGTCGCGTTTTTGAGTTATTGATAAAATAAGATTTTTTTCACGTTCATTTACACTCGAACAGTAAACCGGGCATAACTATGAACTTGAGTAGAAAATTATTTTAAAAATTCTAAATAATTAACAATAGCCCTTGTCTGCTGAAATTTTCCACATTTTCTTGTGGTATATGAAATCATCAGAGGCCTGTACTGCCGTTGGAAGCATGGTTGTCACATGTTACAAAAAGGCAAAACGAGAAAAACGCGCTTTCACAACACATTTTTCTGTAATCTCAAAGTTTCGCTTTTTTTACTCCAATAATGGAATCACTTAACGATAAATAAATCAACCTTACCATTCCAGGTAGAAATTCATGACGAAGTATTTCTGGTTCTATAGTGAGTAGTCAATCCAGCTAAGCTTAGCTGAGGAAGTTTCGCTTTTTTTTTACTTTAATTATTTATAACGTAAATTCAAGCAGTCCACAAGTGATAAGTAAACATAAATTTTATCCAGCAGAGTTTTTAAAATCACCTCAAGTGAGAAAGCTATTACTTTGAATTTGCTTTTTTTGATAATTTTTTGCGTAGTTTATTCGTCTTACAGTTCTAAATAATGGAATCTTGCATATGCAACCAGTAAATGCAGTACTGTTTCAGAAGAAGGTCGTTCGTTAAAAAACGTTGAATTAAACTTGAATCTGAGGAAAAGTGAAAAAGCATGCAATTGCAATGAGGGTTAAGGTTTTTCTTCTATTTTTGTATCTTTTTGTGATGATTTTTTTGCAAATTTTATGATATTTTTGAGTGAATTCACAATCCTACAAAAACGTTAGAAGCTGCTGGGTGTTCTTGGAAAAAAGAATGTTAAGCTCGGTCGGTACAGATTATTGATTGTTTTCAGTCGCGAAACAGATGCCCTCAATTCTATCCGATAGTCTTTCAAAAGGCAAATTGAAATATCGAAAAAACTGATACAAGCAGGAACTTACGCCTCTGTACCAAAACTGGCCACAAGAAATGTTAACAATTTTTGAGTTTACAATTCTCGATGTTTTAAGTAACGTCGCTGAGCATGGTAATCTTTTTCTTACAGTTTTTGGTCGAATTATTTCCATAATCAGATTTATTATTGTATGTGTTTGTCCTGTTTTAAGAGCCCAATATAGAAGTGATTCTTCCAAATTGAATTTATTGATAAGGTTTTCAATGAAGTTAATTCCGGTTTCGTCATCCTCATCCTATCTCCAATTTTTATTTTCTTTGAATCTTTGATGTTCCAAAAATATAGAATTTGTGTTTGAAAAATCCGATTCAAGGAAAGCTGGTGCTGAAATTTAACTTTGAATAAGTATTGTATTCGTTTAGTATTATTTTCTTCCCAAGTCACCAAAAGTTCCATAAAACGGTCTCTTCAAAGCTTACTTAGCTCTGCTTTAAGGCTGTATAGCACTTTACTATGCTTAAAATATAAGTTCTTAGCGATACCTTCAAGTTTCAAGGTCAAAGCTGAGTAGAAGGCTGTTAAGCCTATGCATGAATGAGACTCCTCCTTTATTTTTGTATTTAGATGATTTTTCTATTTTTATATTTTTTTTATTTTTTTTTATTTATTTTTTTTTTGCACAATTGTTATATTCACTTAAAAATTTCTATGCTGGAAGATTTGAACTTGGAGCCGTCAGATGAGAGCTGAACATGTTACCTTTGAACCATAGCCGGTGCTTGGTTTGTTCTTTTTCAAAACATCAATTGGAATTATATTTAGGATTAACCTTTTCATAGAAGGCACAGTAAAAACGTTAACATTTGCATTTCACGAAACGATGCATCAAACAGTTTCATGCCGGATCTGCCACAATGAATATAAGTTATTTCAAAGTTTGATTACGATTTTATTATAAAACTTCCTCCTGATTTTTTAGCATCAATATGGAGAACGTATTAACTCAATTATGAAGATTTTAAAATATTATAAAAGTCGAACGAAGAATTAATACGAAATATGACCGGAAAACTGAAGGTATTATAAAAATTTAAATAACTGTAAGACTTGCCAAAACGAGAAAATTTCTTCATATGCTTCCGGTTGCAAGAACTTACCCTCAACGCCAGCCGATAGTGGTGATACTCTAGATGCTGGAGGAGCTCTTGTAAGTGCTAGCCTAGGGATACCATACGTACTCTTTTAAGAGTACATGTACTCTTTTTCGATCGAAAAATGAGCGTACTCTTCTTTTTGTAAAATTTTACCAAATGTACTCTTTTTTTTGGTGAAAGGAAATAAATGAAATTTTCTCATATAAATTAAATTATTTCTTACGATGAAGATTGACATGAAGATTGTATTCTTATAAATCCAAAAACTCCAACTTTTTATGCATTCGTTGCAAAACACCTCAGTTGAGCTTCTTTTGTTAAATGTTTCATAGGATGGATTCCTATGGAAGGAATAACGATTTCAATCTGGTTTTTTCGTTCAAAATTTACGCCTTTCAGTATGCAATGAACTCCTGAACAGTAAAAATTCATTTTTTATCAACTTTCGTGTGCTTTCTCAGTATGTATTTATTTGAAACTTTATTAGTCTATCTCTATATCTCTATCACATATCTTGCAACAAATTGGCGCTATTTGAATGGCCTTAGTTATTATAGGCTTGCATAAATGGCGTTTGTCTTAAAAATTTTAAAAATATTTCTCAATGTACTTTTTTTGGCGTAACTGGATATGGTAACCCTGAGCTAGCCCCCATAGAGAAGAGTAAACTGAAGAATCGGAATTTTTTTTCCGCTGGGCTGTTATATACGAGTGTAATATGTAAAATAAATTTAAATATTTATAAATTAAAATAATAATAAATTTCAACAAAAACAATTAAATTAAACAGCTCCATTAGTAAATGCAAATTCCATTCGATAATCTCATTTAAAAATATTCAAAATAACTCACGTAGAAGTTCACGAGTACCTTTTATTCAGCCAATTGTGAACTTCTAAAGTTCAAAATAAAGTAGTTATGAGACTTTTGGTTACTTGGGTTAGGTACCTACCTGGATTTTTATGTTGCAATGTTCTTTCATCCCCGGCGATGGTAATAAAACAAACAATTCGTTCTTATTTTTTGTAAATCATTCATTTGACAAAGTTTCTAAGATAATGTAAACAAACCAACTGAGCAATTTTTACGTTCCATAGAAGTTCCACAGGGACCAACAATTTCGTAAGAAGATCCGCATGGAACCAAAATGTTTGCAAGAGGTTCGTAACAAAGTACGATCGGTCAACTTATGATATCCGGACTTTTTGAGATACTTAGAACGCACATATATGTTCTATGCTACTTGTTTAGAATTTTTTAGTTCGTTCATAGGACCCAATCGATCACTTTACACAAGAAAGACCGGCAAATTGAATATAGGGGAGAGTGGGGATACTTGATCCCCTTTTCTTATTTTCACCATATCTTTCTGGGAAAATTTAGCAACTCGCCGTCTTTGACATTTTCTGACAGCTTGTAATTTCAAGTTTCTATGCTCCAAAAATTAGAACGATACTTTAACCCATTGATGAACTAGAAGCATTTTCGTGGGAGTTAAAAAATTGCGATTTTTCTGAAGTTAGGGGAGACTTGATCCCCTATTGAAGGAGAATTGATCTTTTATTCAGGTAGCCCTAATCCTTGCATAAAAATCGAAGAAAACCCCAAGATAGAATGTTAATTGACTATTTTGGTCATGTTTGTTCTCATTACACAATTTATAGCAGACATAAAAAGAAAATTCTATAACTTTGTCTCAACGCTAATAACATTGCATACTTAAAGGCGCTATTTTTTATAATTAAGAGAAAATTAATTATTTTTGCTCTTTTCTTCAGTCAATTGTTTGATAAATATTAGTTTTTGGATAAATATTAGTAATTTCGTAATCAGCAATCATAAGGACTAATTCAGGAGAAGAATATGCCGTTTGGAAGGGGGATCAATTGTACCCATAATCAACATTTTAGAATTTTTTTTCTGAAAATAGTTGAAAGTTTTCCATTGCTTTGAAAATATGGCATTATGAAGTTCATTTTACGGTCGAACGATTGATACATTGGAACAAATATACTTTTCATAATTTTCCTATGTTGATTTGTTTGTCCTAAAAAGTGTTTTTTATTGGTTAATATTGCATTCCAAATACCTATCATATGTATCTGATTTGTAAGCAAAGTATACAAACAAAACTTTCCTTCAGCATTTTAAAAACAATTTTTAATTTATTTTTTTTTTGTACTGTTTATTTCAGTGTATATCAAGTGACATTTAAACTGATTTAAATATTCTCGTTTCCCAACATCTCACTCAATAATATTTTGTTTTCTTAAGCGAGTTGAGAACTTTTTCACCCTATATCGGCGAATTTGCAGCCATTCCGTGCACCCATGTTGAAATATCAATTAAAATTATTCAGTTTTATAACATATATCTTCAAATATGAATAAATGAATACAAAGTTCATAACTTTTTTACTCATACCAGTTTTGTATAAAAGATATTTATAAAGTAAAATTACTCAAATTACTCGAAGGGCATGTATCTAATCTAACATAACGTTCACAAAATTCGAAGAAATTTCACCAAATTTTGACAGAAAGTTTAATTATAGTTGAGCAACAAAACTGCCAACAAAGTCATGTGCTTGAAACGCCACACAGTGGTCAATCCGAGAACTTTTTCCACTAATCTTCACGACTTCGCTTTGAAAATCAATAATTTTAAAAAGAATGATACACTTCTGCCCACCATAAATCAATTAGGGATCATTATTTTGAATGAAAATTGCAAATTAATCTGAAAGAAAGCAAAAAAATAGTCGAAAAATGGACGCATATTAGTCACACCACGAAGATTTTCCCAGTAGTTTGGTTTGGAATATCTTGTGTGGCGTTTGTATTTTATTCGTGAATTGTAATTAAAATTGAAATAATTCCGGAAGTAATAAGTAAACATTGTGTAACAGATACCTCCTGTATTTTTCGAGTTGCGCCCCAATCAAAAACTATAAAAACACCGTCAATCACATATGGGCATCCTGGAAAATTGTATATTACAGCACGGTCATCAAATATCTGTCAAACGGTGCCGAAAGAGTCAAGAGTTGACCGATCCCAAGCGTCAGCAACGTACCCAGAGTAGCGTGCAGATTTTTTTGCACACGCTTGGATTTCTTTTTCCGTAATCTGCGCCCTACTTTCGGGGACACACAATTTTAAATTTTTTAATCACTTACACACTGCGTGAAGTTGAAAAAAAAAATGAAATTTGAGCTATTCTAAAATAATTACCTACTTCCATTTATTATAAAAAAAATGCAGTTCTCAAACAACTTTTTTTAATCGTCCGAGTGGTTCGTTTTTCTCTTAATTATGGATTCGTAAGTGAAAAAACTGTATAATGGTGCAAATTTCTACTAATTTTTTATTTGCGCCTTTTAAAATCATTTCAGCTTCATCCAGATCACTTTTTTGTTTGTTTTTACTTGCTTTAAAAATCAATCGCTTTAATGTCACTCTCCAACTTTTATCAACATGTTCCCTTATTGAGCCATCACGACATTTTAAGAAAGTTCCTCAATCCATATTAAAATCAATCGATAACTGATCTACTGCTACTTGCAAAGCATCCCGAAAAGATAAATATTAGCATCCATGAGCGTGACAATTAAAGTAAATATATTTAACTGCAGGCAGTCGAAAATAATTCGAAAAGTGTCTCAAACCAATACTGAAAGTATTTTTTTTTTTGTGTTACGCACGTCATCTATTTAAACTAAAGGTTAGTATCTGATATCACATTTATAACAGGATTGTTTTAAAACCCCACGTTCGATACGACACACACGTGCTTCAACTCATTATTTTAATTTAATTTTGTGTCACTTACCCAGAAAATATTACAAACTGTTTGCCTGGTGCTTTCATTATTTCCTAAAATAATTCATGTGACACTACCCAGAAGACTATAACAAACAAGTCACTGCATTATACTCCGGACAAGATGCCCATCATTCACTGTGTCACAACCGGCACTGCCTAGAACAAACAAGATGCATCCCACCGGAAGGACCCTGCCTGATTCAGCTGCTCAACTGGTCAGAATCATCTCCCTGCTGGCCATCGTGTTTGTGCGGATGAAAAACGAGCGTGGCCCAACGGCGATTCAGGCCGGCATCAACTGCCTCGAAGTGCTTTCGCATTCGTTCTTCTTTCCGACGGATTCGGTCATGATTCCGAGCTTGGTGACTTTTCACATCGAAAATATGAGCTCACCGGCACGGGAAATCGAACAGGGATACCTTTTTCGACACCATGATGGGTACGACGAAATGTGGACCGGAAAGAGGCAGAAGACGCATCTGAGGGTCATGTCCGATCTGACTACGTTGCAAGCGTTGCGAAATTTTACCTTTGTCGATTACAAACTGAACGATTTCTACGTGGTTGTGATCGACGAATACGAGAAGCTGGAAAGAGCGATGAGCTTCCTGAGTGCAACGTTCGAGTTCAATCCCCGGGGAAGGTTTTTGATTCTTTACAACAATCCTAACAATCGGGATCTGGACGAAGAATTTGCATTGAGAGTGTTGAATTTAATGTTTATTGCGCATCATTCGGTGAACGTGCTGGTGGCATTTGCAATCGACATGTTGACCTACAATATATACACCGGGAATCCTTTCGACGGAGAATCCGATACATGTGGCAATATGACTGCTATCAAGATAGCAACGGTAGTGAATGGGACCTATAAGAACCGGGAAACAGCTGTGAAAGCGATTCAAAAATCCAAGGTGCCGGCAACGTTGCCGTCGTGTGAGTTTTTATTCTGCACACGCGTCTCGACGCCTTTCATCGATGAAAACTGCAATTCCGGACTGGAGATCGAAATCATGCATCTGCTGCAGGTGGGATTTTTAGAGTCAATGGTGGTTTCGTGGGTTAACATAAGTTTTTCCTTGTAGTGTGAAGATTATTGAAGGAATTGTGCTTGTTACGAATACAAATAAATGTTATGAGGATGCGTTCATCTCCTTTTGTCACGCTGGTGTAGTGAAATATAAATTTGTTACGCTTTGTTGGCTTTGTTGGCTACTCTGATAAAAATTTGTAACGTAGGGGAAAAGGGAAGCTGATAATGATCGAAAATTGCCTGACGTAATATTTGAATGCTTTTTATATACCTATCCAATTTTATCAAATCATATCAACAATTCAACGGTGATCTTTTCCCGTCTCTCAATTTGATTGCATTTGAACTAGAAGTCTAATAATGAACTTCCATACCAAATATCAGTTCCTTAGACCACATGGTGGCTGACTTTTAGAAGGCTTTTAAAATGTGCAACTATTGCACAGTGGTCCATAAGGTCATAGAGTGGAACTTTGCTTCATAACTTGAAAGCTTCAAAAAAAATTTTAAGTCTACTACGATAAAATCTAAAATTCTTACTTTTTTGTTTCAAGAGATACTGCTTTATTTTATTTTACAAAGTTGTGGAATACGCAAAAAATATGAAACTTTGTTCAAAACACCAAATCTTCAAACAAACTGGCGTCATTTGCCGTCATGCGCTCATATTTGAACACAACAAGCATATATTTAATGTGTTTTGCGTGTTTCCATACAAAAAATATTATTAACTGCTTAAAGGCAGAACTCTGCGTAGCACGGAAATCAATTTTTGTATGGAACACGCAAAACACATAAAATGTATACTTCTCGCGTGAGCTTTCATTATGCCGTATGAAACAGCTTAAGAATTCTCAGAAAACTGCTGCAAAGTATTCAAAACAACTCTAAAATTTGTATTTTACATAAAGAATATGTTGTCCAGGCTACAAATATTTTAAATGGAAAGAAGTTGCGACTGGTTTATGTCAGTTTTGGTATTTTTTCGTAATAAAACTGTTTGGTTACATTTTGTTTCGTACGACGTAATGAAAGCTTACGCGAGACTTGTTGTATTCAAATATCAGCGCGTGGAGACAAACAACGCCATCCCCAATTTGTTGCATTTGGTTCAAGTTTCAATGTGATTAATCAGTTTTGAAAATCCGCTGGTAAAAATAAAACTTAAAATTGCAATAACTTAGGGAAAAAACGTCGTAGAATGTTAAAATCTTGAGTGTGATGTATATGAATGTCTCAACAAATGTTTTAAGAAACTTTAAGATAACTATCAAATTAAAATCACTATAATTCTGCTCACAGTTGAGATAGAGTTTTGGTATTTTCAACAAAGTTTCATATTTTTGCGTATTCTATGACTTTGTAGAATAAAATGAAGCTGTAACTTCTGAAACAAAACAGTTAGAATTTTCAATTTTTCGTAATGAACTTTCAATAATTTTTTATGCTTTAAAGTTGATTGATTGATTGTTTGATTAGAGAGACTTGTTTTTAAGTTATGAAGCTTATTTTAAGAAGCAAATGTTCTAAAGCACTGGTTTTCAAAGTGATCCCTACAGCCCCTTGGGGGGCGCTTAGAGTTTCCAGGGGGACGGCGAGCGCAGCTTTGAAATTCGGGGGGCGTTGGATGTGCTCTGGGGGGCGACGAAGTCATATCAAAATTCATAATGTCACAAAAAAGTCTAATGGATAACAACGAAATTGAATTGCAGAAATTAAAACCAAATTAAAGTTAGGTTCAAGATGATTATTTTTGTAATCTCACAGAGTCCATTTTGTTAGTTTATTTTGGGTTTGGCAAAAGTCATCAATTTTGGATGGCAATTCTTGAAAATTTTCATGTAGGTATTGCATTGTAGACTTAAAACATTTGCTAAGTAAAAATGTATTCAAAAACACTGTGGAAAGGTGTCACAGCTTTGATAGATTTTAGAAAAAGAAAAAGTTACTAAATTTTGACTTTCTGCCCATATATTTTTCGGTTTTGATATTTTCCTCTTTGTCTAAATCATTTAAAAAATTTAACAGTGCTATCTGTTATAGTTAAGCTTTAAAAATTTTCGTAGCTTACTAAAATGACCGAATTTAAATTATTGGTATCTAAGTTAATATTGAGACTCGTAAATGCTGCTAAACTTTAAACAGAATTCCAATCCAGATTAAAAATTTTATTAACACAAATATGAAATTTATGGCTTCTTTTTTTCATTCCTGCGAAATTGCAGTAATTAGCTATTATGGTGAATTGAGCATTAAAAGAATTTTGATCAACAAGATTGAAGATAAGCGTATATTGTATTTTCAATACAAACTGATTGATTTCAAGCTTGAGTATATGTTTGAAAAATTTTATATTTTATTTAGCTTATACCGGATTCTCTATGCATATTTTCGAGAAAGTTTCGTAAATATGCTCTTTTTAATCGATTTTTTTTAATTCAAAGGTTTTTCAAGTCAGTATCTAAGTATCCAGACATCAACTGATTCTGTTTCATCGATAGCAAATTGATAAAAAAATGTATAAATTGAACACAAATTTAATAATAAATTGAAAAAAAATCCGGGGCTAGTAATGAACATTTTCAGCAGTTAAAGTAAAAACACTAACCCGTGCATTTGATGAATCAATTTCGCAAATTGGAAATTCGATTTCAGTGTAGAAAACCTTCTGAAATCATTTTGATTATCATTCTTCCTATTAATATTTTTAAACAAGTCAATTTTATCTGAAAAATAATTTTAGTTTCTTTAAAAAAAAATCGGTTTAAAAAATCAATTAAAAAATATATGAGTTTTTTTAACTTTTTCCATTCCATTCATCATTTTGTTTTTTTTTTTAGATTTTTTTTTTTGGAAGGAGGGCGTTGTGCTCCAAAATACAGCGAAAGGGGCGGTGAGTGGAAAAAATTTGAAAACCACTGTTCTAAATACACTTAAGATCTAAAATGAAAGACAAAGACGTTAGGAAAAAAGTCCCACTTTTTGCCATTTCTTAGCACTATGAAGTGAAATTTAGCGGGAAAAAATTATTTGCGTCTTTCCCTTAAGTTTGATACATTTAATATCATAGAAAAACTTTTACAACAGCTTCAAGCGGTCATTTTGAATAAAATAATTTTAGGGTGGTTCATAAGTTTCTCAGATAAAAAAAATATTTTCGAACTGTGATAAGATATAGACCTTCATTGTTCTACAATAATGTAGAACCTAATAATTCATGAAATTGAAACCCACAGTGACTCAAAATCAAAAACAATTTGGTAAAAATTAATTTAAAGCTTTTGTATTGAAAATGTATGCGGAAAGTTGAAAAAATATGCTTTCGAAAATCAACCAGCGTAAATCGAAATTGTAAAATAGATTATAATATATCACTTAGGCTAATTTATAAATTTGAAATGATATGGATGTCTTTTTTAATTTTTTTGAAATTTAGAATAAAAAGTCCTTTTTTTTAATTTTTGTGTTTAAGTTGTCGTTCAAGTTTGTTCCATGGAAGGTGCATAAAAAGCCCTAGAAATTATCTAATTACATCAAAACGTTCCTGGAATATTGAAGATTAGAATCCTGAATGATAAAATTAATAGTCGCTGACTTTAAAGTAAGACATTTTTTATTTTGGGGATTTTAACCACTCTGCACCCCCTTCCTGCCCAAATATTAGAACGGGGAGGTTTATTATATGTAATAAATGATTACAAATTCTTGATTTATTACTCTATTAAAATTACCATGGATGTTTTCTGGCAAATTTCGTTTCATATTTCTTTATATTGAATAGAGACCCTCCTTTTTGATGAGACGGATTTTTGTGTACTATAGATTATCCTCAAATGCAAATTTTCACAAATCTTGATGAGAACAACTTGTCAATTGATTGATTTAGAATGTATTTTATCGTTTGCTGCCGATCTTTTTTGTATGGGAGCCCTCCCTCCCTTTGATGGGAGGGAGTCAAAACTTCACTGGAACATTTTTTTATTCGAAAAACCACTTCTTTTTTCTTTTTTTTTTTTTTTTTTTGTAGCGGCCCACCACACTCCCCCACACCAAAAAGCTCATTAGAGCCCCCTGGTAATGGACGCTACTGTTCTCAGCATGTCTGGCAGCAACAAAAATTAATAAAAAACGCGGGCAAAATTTTACTCATGCTGAGAACTGAAATGTTTAAATTTAGTGCGAGGAAATGTAATGATAATACTAAATTAAATACTACATGGATCTCAATGGAAAACAGATTTCCTTTAAAGAGATCCACTATTTGATATTAATACTACTAAGCAAACATTTAATCAAATAAGACATTATAATTTAAATAATTAATAAAAAAAAAGAACACACAAAGAAACGAAATTGCTACAAAAATTAATTATAAAAGAAGAAAACTGGTCACTGATCGATCGGTTTTTAACGACTCAATTTTTCTTTTAATAGCTGTATTACTTTGATTTTGAACGTGGAACGGTTGTTGATGGTTTTTATTTCATTAGGCAAGGCATTGTACTTAGTTGGACCAATAAATGATATTCTTTTTTGACCTAAGGATGTCACGGATCGGCTTCGTTGTAAAAAATCTGACTGGCGAGTGTTATGAGTACGCAATCCCGTTGTAAAATGGATGTTTTGATTACTGAAACTTGTGTGTAAATTGTCGTAGACATATATTACAGTTTGTAAATCGCAAAGATCTTTTAATGGAAGAATGTTATGGGCTCTTAAGGTGTAGAGCTGTTGGGTAGGAAAGAGCAACGGTAGTCTATAAATATTTTTTAAGCATCTATTCTGGAGAGTTTGAAGTTTTTGTAAATTTGACAAGGAAGCTCTTCCCCATATCATAATAAGATAGTTAATATGAGAGTGAATAAACGCAAAGTAAAATTTCAATAAAACATGTTGAGGCACAAAATTTCTCAATTTCCATAGGATACCACAAAGAGGAGAAACTTTTTTCTCTAGATATTCTGTGTGACGACTCCAACAAAGAGTTTCATCTAGGTAGATTCCTAAATATTTAAAGCATTTTACCCTCTCAATAACATTTCCATTTATCGTTGGGTCAATATTCGGAGGTAATCTTTTATGTGAAGAATGAAATAACATGTATTTGGTTTTCGTATAGTTGAGTGAGAGCAAGTTGGTATTAAAATATTTAGATAACAATTTCAAGTCATTTTCAATTTGTTGAATGATAATATCAGTAGATGCTGCTGAGTAGAAAATTGCTGTATCATCAGCGAATAGGCGTGCTGTGCCTTTTAATGGTAAGTTACAGAGATCATTAACATACAACAAAAAAAGTAACGGACCTATATTGCTACCTTGTGGTACACCTATATCAATATTTCTTACCACGCTTTTGGTATTTTCAATCACTACAAATTGCTTCCGCCCCTCTAAGTAACTGCGAAGGATATTATTAGCTGTTCCTCTTATTCCATATTTGTCTAGTTTGGATAGTAATATTTCGTGATTCAATGTATCGAAAGCTTTTTTAAGGTCCAAAAACAATGCTCCCACAATATTTTTGGAATCAATTTTAGAAATAATGGAGTCGACTAATTCTGAGATGGCAATTAGTGTGCTCGAGCCGGATCTGAAACCATATTGCAGCTTATAAAGTATGTCATGCTGGTTCAGGAAATTTACAATTCTGGTCACAAGAAGTTTTTCAAACACTTTACTAAAAACACTTAAGGTAGATATTGGACGGTAGTTGTTTATATCATGGGAATCGCCAGCCTTAAAAACAGGAATAACTTTTGCGATTTTGAGGCATTCAGGATAAATTCCAGTCTCTAAAATGTAATTAAAATATTCCTTAAGTATGATAGAGAATTTGTCATGGTAATTTTTTAAGACACTTACTGGGAAATTATCAGGTCCACAGCCCTTCTTATTTTTAAGGGATAGAATGACTACCCTTACCTCATTCACAGTAGCTGGATGTAGAAATATTGTATTTTGTACATGTTCAATACGGGATAAATGGTCAGAGCCAGGGTCAATTGGAATTTCCTCAGCTAACCTTTTGCCAATTGTGGAAAAGTGCCTGTTTAATTTTTCACAAACTTCTAAATTGTTGGTAGTGCTGCCTTCTTCATCAGACAGGTTGATTGATGTGGTTGGTTTGTTTTTACCCATGAGGGTGTTTATATTTCTCCAAAGCTTCGAATGTGGTGTGTTGTTCAGTAAACGTTCATAATATAACTTTTTGCATTCCTGTTTTTTTAAATACAATTTTTTATTTATATGACTCAACATTTGTTTTAGTTGGACATCATCGGGGTGCCTTTTAGAACGTTTTAAATAGTTGTTTTTAATTTTTATGAGTGTCCAAAGATCTAGTGACATCCATGGACAGTAGTTGCCTTTCAATTTTACATTTTTTTTTATTGTCCTAGTAGACATTGATCGAAAATGGCTGTAAGATGTTGTGATATCTTGCAAACCAACATTCACGTTATCTGGTAGTTGAACATTATTCAAATAATTCAAAAATAAATTGTTCAGTTTACAATGATCAGTAATTTCTTTCGTTAAAGTTGCCATTTGTTTATTACTTGATAATTTAAAGGATGTAATAACCTGTAAATGGTCGCTCACATCAGTAAAAATAGTGTCATTTTTCAGTCGGCCTAGATCAATCTGCTTAGAAATGACGTGGTCTAAAATATTATTAGTTTTTGGTCTAGTGGGGAAGGAGTTTGTGCAAACATAACCAAAGGATTCCAAAATCGACTTATATTTCGTAACTGTATTTAAATTGGTTAAATTTATGGGGACATTAAAATCACCTACAATAAGACAAGAATGGTTATCGGCAACAGACGCTAACAAGGATTCAATTTGATCGCAAAATGAGTTAAATGGAAATGCGGGTGGTCTATAGATGCCATGAACACTAAAAACTTGACCACTCAAAGATATTTGAATGCTTATCCTATGGAAACCTTCAATGACCTTATTTTCAGTAATTTTGAACTTTAAATTTGTTTTAATATACATAGCTAGACCTCCATAGGACTGGTCACGGCAAGAAAAGATCGAGGTGTATCCTGGAATGTTATAAATATTACAATTATGCTTCGCAACCCAAGTTTCACAAATAACAATTACATCAATACAGACATTTAAATGTTCAATAGTCTGCAACACACAGTCAAACTTATTTAAACTATTCATACTACATATATTCCATTGCAAAACTCTTAAATTTCCTAAATTGTTATCACAAGTTCTTAAATTAAAATCATCGACATTGTCATGGTATACATTAATTAGATTATCCATTAAATTATTTATATAAAAGGTAATCACAAGACCTTTTACAAATAAAATTTATTTTAATTCTGAATCATTATTCCTTTTGCGTTTAGGAGATGGGGTTTCCTTGGGAATTGATGAAACGCTTTTTCCTTGAGTGATGTGCTTGCTCATAAACTGGTTCATTTCAAGTTTTGTTTTAATAACATCTGGTTTAGAAGTATCTGTTTGTTTTACAAGGATAGCACCGCCTCTACCAGGCCAGACGTATTTTACTCCTAGTAAGTCCTGATATTCACGTAACTCGTTCAGAATTTCCATTGATAAAGGTGTAAGCTCGTCCCTAATTGTGATATTGAATGGTTTTCCGTTTAACACAAATGTCGGGTCAACTAAAGAGGAAGCGAGTTTCCCAAAGCTTCGTTTTTTATTGAATATCTCTTCTTTAACAAAAGTGTCTTTAAGAAATACTTTAATTGGTGGTAACTTTTCGTTGGGTTTATTCGAAGAAAGTAGTCTTACTGCATTTTCTATGTATTCAAGTTTTAAATCGTAACTAAAAGTCCCACATATTTTACGAACAAGTTCTAGAGTATTCTCGCCACTTTGAAACGGTACTCCAAAAATCATTAAATTTTTAGAAATAGCCTCTCTATTGAATCTATCAAGGTTCGTTTCTAGCTTTTGTACTTGATTTGAAAGTTTGGAATGTTTGGATTTGAGACCAGATACTTCTTCTTCAAGAGCATCATTCCGGGATTTTAAATCTTTGAAATCCGTCTGAATTTCTTCAAATTTCGAAGATAAAAATTCCTGTGACGCCTCTATCGCAGAAGTAACTGATCTCATATCCGTTTTTACCGAAGTCAACTCTTTAGAAACAACGTTATAAACTGTTTCCTCAATTTTCATGTTGATATTTTCTATAATTGTCTCATGATCTTTACGTAGAGTTATAATTTTAGAATAAATAGATGCACAATTTGGGTCACAAAAATATTGCTGTGCTTTCATTTTGCGTGCAGCACTGCCAATTAGATTTTTACAACGTAGATGGACACTTTTAAAACAATACGCACAAGTAATAACTTTCTCAAGGTTGTTTTCCACGTTTTTACATTCAGTACACATTACTTCATTATCACATTCCATGTTCAGATCAAAATAAGATACAACTAAAAAGATTAAAAAAGAATCAAACTTGTTAAAAATACTCACAATAAAAATTAAACAAAAGGGGACTAAATGAGATATGAGGTAAATGTAAATTATGATGAGTACGGAGATGAAACTATGAGCTAAGACTGTGATGATATTAATAAGCAGCGTAATAATAATAATAATGAAAAAAGAAAAATGTTCAAGTCTACAATAAGCAAGGACAACACTTTAAAACTTATGTTCAAAAAGAAAAAAAAAATTGATTAATATTTTAAAGTTAACTAATAATAACAAGGTAACAAAGTAGTAAATTAAAAACTAACTAAATATTACTTATAACTACAAACTAATAAAGCAATTGCCAAGAATATTGCAAAAATTTAACTCTGGAAATGAGAAAAAAAAAACCTGTTGAGAATGATCGCTTTTCAGAACAAACAACTTTCAACTTTATGTTGCACTGTGTACGGCTTCCAAAAAAATACTTATACTAGTGACAAGTCACCAGCGAATCAGCACGAGCTAGTTATAACGATGTGTGCTACTGACGGAAGCAACAATACTTTCGTTCTACTCATGTGTGCTGGCTGCCTTCGCTTAATCTTCACCGCTAGCAACCGAGATTCACTAACAAGCTAGCAAGTGTAAGAAACACAACCCTTTGAAGTGCGCTAACAACAGAGACACACACTTTCGCACTACACGCAAGTGCTCCGAGGTTCGCCAAATACTACACCGCTCAGCGACGAGATTGACTAACAGCTGAGCAAGTGATAGAACCACAATCGTTTGCCCACGGGGCCGTTTTTTTTTCTTTCTTTGGTTGACCGACAAGCGATGATCGTAGTAGATGCGGTCGGAGTATCAACTTCGTCAACGACTTGTTTCAGTTGCAAATTAATATCGAAAGAGTTAGTTGTGAAGAGAAATGGAGAAATCTCACTTACTCACCAACCGAAGGAAGTGACACTCGATCAACAGCTCACCTTACAATGAATGATGGGTTGTTTTTTGGCACAAAAGAAAACTTTATTCAAACACATAAATACGGTCAAAAACACATAAATTTAGTACGGTCGAGCAAATTGAACACTTAGTAACGCCACTTTGGTTGATCACAGAATTTAGAGTAAATATTTCCGAAACAAAATCAAACTTAATTGCGAGCTACACCACAAGACGATCGATCAAGAAACCAGCGCTGCCAGAAGTTCAACTTCGTGCCCAATTTCACATCAATCGGTCTTGTAGTTTATGAGTTCTTGAAGAACACAGATACCAATTCTATCTATTTTTTTTAAAGATTTTAGCGATTTTTATTGAACTTCAAACAACCAATAAACGCTTCAATCTAAAAAAAATGCCTCCAGTTTTTTTTATATTGTAAAGATTTTAACATGAACTTTCAAATGCAATCAACGATAAAATTTTCGACTTGCTCCATTTGGAGTTATCGTTGCTCAAAAGAGTCATTTTAAACACAAATTGCCTAATAACTTAAAAAAAGTATCAAAATTTGGTAATCTGTTTTACACAAAAGATGCTCATGATGATTATCTAAAACCCTTGTCGGACAAATTTTTTTAAGGGCCACCCTAACCTTATGAAAACCAATTGCCTTAAAACTTTTATTTCTTCGACAAAGCTTCATGAATTATTGTAGATGCGATGTAAAGCAATGTGTGGCTGCTCTATCCTATCACAGTTAGAAAATAATTTTCATGTCTCAGAAGCTTTATGAACCACCCTAAAATTATTTTATTCAAAATGATCGCCTTAAGTTATTGGAAGAGTTTTTCTAAGACATTAAATGCATCAAACTTAAGGAAAAGACGCAAATAATAATAATAATTCCAGATAAGAACTACTATGAATTTAAAAGCGAAATATGATCAGAACTTTCAACCCGAAATCTCTCTCCTCTTTTTATTTCAATTATTTACTCGTAATTGAACTTGTAAATTTGGACGAAAATTTCAAATGATGATATTGTTACAAATTTTTTAATTAAGAACTTATTAAAATTCTGCGTATGAATTGAGGATAAAACAAATCTTAAAAATGGCTTAAATTTTAAATGTTTTCTTTTCAAATTCCGAAATAATGAGTGATGCATATGAAAAACCCATCTTATTTTAGTATGAAATGGAAACCAAGATTCTAATCTGGATTCTATCCCAATGATGATCCAAACTGAAAATTAAGAACAAAGAACTGGGTGGGACTAAAACGAAATTTTTCCTCAAATATCCTTGCATAAACTAAGCATATTGTTTCAGATTTTTCTCGAGAATCCGGCCAATATCCAGGAAATTTCAAAAATTTTCCATTAAAATCTAGAATCTGAGAATATGTTGTAAAACTTGGGACCTGGGATGAAATTTCGAGGTTTTGGACTAAGAATCGAGTTTGTTACTCTTGACTAATTTTGGTTATTCAATAAAAATTTGATGAATAGCTAAAATTAGTTAAGAGTAACAATCTCGATTCAGAAAATAGTCGAAACTTCGAAATCTCATTCCTGGTCCCAAAGCCCTGGCCCGCCAGCCCGTGGCGTAGAGGATAGCCTTCAAGTCTTCTAAGCCAGCGGGCATGAGATCGAATCCCGGTCACGGCACATATAGTACACTTTTCGTGGGTTGGTGGTTTTAGCATTTGTAAGATGCTAGCCATCATATCCTCGAAAGATGTACGCTTAGAATTAAGAAAAGGGAATCTCTTAGAGGAAACATCAAATTTCATTGAAATCCTGTATGTGTTTGTGTTCGTTTAAAAATAAAAATATTACAACTATTTAAAATTTGAAGTTTAGCGAAAAATCATGCGCAAAACCCCCATCCCCTCCCCCCGTTCCAATGGCTATGGTTACAGTTGATTTCGGTGCACGATTCAAGCTAAACAAAATAAAACAATAATTTTGTTTTGCAGATTTAGGTAATTTTAAAGTTTGCAGATGAATCCCAAAATTTAGGAGTTTGTTTAAATTCACATAGGAGGGCTTATAGCCAAATTTTAAATATTGGAGAAAACCTAAAAGCAATTTAAAAAAAAACCTTTCACGCTTCAAAGCATGCGTTTTTGAGGTTATTCAAATTTTGAAGCTCAAAACAGCTGCAAATATGTGTCGGGTGTAGACTGATATGATTGAAAGAAATAATCCCACCTGCAGGAGTCCATGAAATTCAGCGTGAGAATCATATGCAGCGATAAGGATCGGGGAGAGCTGATGGAAGATAAAATCCACTGGTCCGATTTGCTCGGGATGCTGAGAAACGACGAGTGCGACATTTTGGCGGGGGCATTTTTCCCAGACTATGACGTGCACGATGATTTTGCCGGGACGGATCTTTACCTGCTGGATTTCTACACCTGGTTTGTACCGCAAGCTGGCCTGGAAGATCGCTGGAAAGTTTTGATTGGAATTTTTGAAATAAATACTTGGGAAGCGCTGGCATTTGTGCTGCTCGTTTGCTCGGTGACTTGGTACAGTTTGGGTTCGATACTTCCGGAAGCGGATGCTCACAAAAGACTGTCTACGTGTTCGCTTAACGCTTGGGCGGTATTTCTGTGCGTATCGGCCAACAATCGACCCAGTTCCCATTCGCTCAGAATCCTTTTCGTGGCTCTGGCCCTCTACAGCATCAACCTGACCTCGATCTACACGTCCCAGCTGATCAGAATGTTCACAAGGCCCCCGGAAAAGTACCAAATCGATTCGATTCAGGAAGTTTTGGAGCTCGAGCTACCTTACGGTGGTCGAACCGAATACGAAGATTGGTACGAAAATGATAACGACGAAGACCGGTTGATATCGAGTCGATACGACACTTCGGATGATTTTCAACCTACCCATCGCAACTTGCGGGATGTTGCCGCCGGAAAAAGAGTGCTCCTGACCAGCCGGATGTACGTCAAAGCGAGTCCTTACGATGAGGTCCTCCACGGGTTCACGCTGGACTCATTTGCCAATCAGCTGGAGATGATCGTGGAAAAGGGTTTCCCGTTGCTTCCGAAGTTTAATCGGATAATCTCAAACCTGAACGATATGGGTATGACGGGGAAGTTGCTAGCCGATTTCTTCTATAACGTTACGATTCTGAAACAGATACGCTTGAGGGTCAATCCGGATGAAGAATTCCTTTCGAAAGCTTCGCTGGAAATCGTGCTGACTACGGACCATTTGCAGAGTGCGTTCTATACCTTCGTGATGGGAATCGGGATGAGTTTGGTGGCATTTGTGGTTGAAGTTGCGGTCAATACGGAGTGGGCTGGACGTTTGAATCGGTTGGGTAAAAGAAAAGTTAAGGAGTGGATGATAAAGTTCAAACTACGGGAACCGGATAAGAAGCATGTTCGGTTCAAGAAAATGTCGGACCGATTTTTGGATGATCGAAGCTTGAAAAAGATGTATTAAGTTACTGCAGGTAAGATAGAAAAAATTCAAAATATGAACTCAATGTTCGTTATTATATCGTTATATCTTTTGTGACCCGAAAGTTAAGAAAAAAGGAATTTTAATTCATTCTTCAGTTAAAACCAGGCTATCGGATTTGAAATTTTGATAAGGTTAATCGTTTTGTCTTAACTTAAGTTCTGGAGCACAATTTTGGTACAAAGCTATTCCCTGTACCACTGAAAAAATCGTTAAATCAGGACAACATATATGTATGAACTTTAGATAAAGGTTTTCAACGAACTCAAAAGATGCGCAATGTTAGAAAGTACAACTTTGCAGAAGGAAGTGTACAGCTAAAACTTTTCGTTTCAAAGCTATTAAAAATTTACTGAGTGAATTCCGAGTTCCGAGTTCCAAGTTCCGAGTTCAGAGGTCCGAGTTCCGAGTTCCGAGTTCAAAGCTCCGAGTACCGAGTTCCGATTTCCAAGTTCCGAGTTCCGAGTTCCATGTTTCGAGTTCCGAGCTCCGAGTTTAGAGTTCCGAGTTCCGAATTCCAAGTTCCGAGTTCCGAGTTCCGAGTTCCGAGTTCTAAGTTCCAAGTTCCAAGTTCGAGTTCCGAGTTCCGAGTTCCGAGTACCGGGTCCTGAGTTCTGAGTTCCGATATCCAAGTTCCGAGTTCCGAGTTCTGAGTTCCGAGTTCCGAGTTCCGAGTTCTGAGTTCCAAGTTCCAAGTTCCGAGTTCCAAGTTCCAAGTTCCGAGTTCCGAGAGCCAAGTTCCGAGTTTCGAGTTCAGAGTTCCGAGTTCCAGGTTCCGAGTTCCGAGCATCGAGCTTCGAGTTCCAAGCTACGAGTTCCGTGCTTCGAGTTCCAAGTCCCGTGTTCCGAGTTCCGAGTTCCGAGTTCGGAATTCCAAGTTCATAGTTCCGAGTTCCGAGTTCCAAATTCCGAGTTACGAGTTCCAAGTTCCGAGTTCCAAGTTCCGAGTTCCGAGTTCCGAGATCCGAGTTCTGAGCTCTGAGTTCCATATTCCGAGTTCCAAGCTCCGAGCTCCGAGTTTAGAGTTCCGGGTTCCGAATTCGGAGTTTAGAGTTCCGGGTTCCGAGTTCCGAGTTTCAAGTTCCATGTTCTATGTTCCGAATTCCGGGTTTCGAATTCCAGTTCCGAGTGTTCCATGTTTGGAGTTTCGAGCTCCGAGATTATAGTTCCGGATTCCAAGTTCCGAATCCCGCGTTCTGAATTCTGAGTTCCGAGTCCCGACTCACGAATTCCAAGCTCTGAGTTACGAATTCTGAGTTCCAAATTGTAAGTTCCGTGTTCCGAGAACCGAGTTCCGAGTGTTCCATGTTTCGAGTTCCGAGTTCCGATTTCTGTGTTTCGCGTTCCGAGTTCCGAGTTCCTAGTTCCGAGTTCCGAGTTCCGAGTTCCGATTTCCAAATTCCGAATTCCGAGTTCCGAGTTCCAAGTTCCGAGTTCCGAGAGCCAAGTTCCGAGTTTCGAGTTTCGAGTTCCGAGTTCCGAGTTCCAAGTTCCGAGTTCCGAGTTCCAAGTTCCGAGTTCCGAGTTCCGAGTTCCGAGTTCCAAGTTCCGAGTTCCGAGTTCCGAGTTCCGAGTTCCGAGTTCCAAGTTCAGAGTTTTGAGTTTCGAATTTCTTGTTTCGAGCTCTGAGTTCCGAGTTCCGAGTTCCGAGTTCCGAGTTCCGAGTTCCGAGTTCCGAGTTCCGAGTTCCGAGTTCCGAGTTCCGAGTTCCGAGTTCCAAGTTCCGAGTTCCGAGTTCCGAGTTCCGAGTTCCGAGTTCCGAGTTCCGAGTTCCGAGTTCCGAGTTCCGAGTTCCGAGTTCCGAGTTCCGAGTTCCGAGTTCCGATTTCCGAGTTCTGAGTTCCGAGTTCCGAGTTCCCAGTTCCGAGTTTCGAGTTTCGAGTTCAGAGTTCCAAGTTCCGAGTTCCGAGTTCCTAGTTCCTAGTTCCGAGTCTCGAGTTTCCAGTTTTGAGCTTTGAGTTCCGAGCTTCGAATATCGAGCTTTTAGTTCAGAGTAACCAGTTCCGAGTTCCAGATTCCGAGTTCCGAGTTCCGAGTTCCGAGTTCCGAGTTCCGAGTTCCGAGTTCCGAGTTCCGAGTTCCAAGTTCCGAGTTCCAAGTTCCGAGTTCCGAGTTCCGAGTTCCGAGTTCCGAGTTCCGAGTTCCGAGTTCCGAGTTCCGAGTTCCGAGTTCTGAGTTCCGAGTTCCGAGTTCCGAGTTCCGAGTTCCGAGTTCCGAGTTCCGAGTTCCGAGTTCCGAGTTCCAAGTTCCGAGTTCCAAGTTCCGAGTTCCGAGTTCCGAGTTCCGAGTTCCGAGTTCCGAGTTCCGAGTTCCGAGTTCCGAGTTCCGAGTTCTGAGTTCCGAGTTCCGAGTTCCGAGTTCCGAGTTCCGAGTACCGAGTTCCGAGTTCCGAGTTCCGAGTTCCGAGTTCCGAGTTCCGAGTTCCGAGTTCCAAGTTCCGAGTTCCAAGTTCCGAGTTCCGAGTTCCGAGTTCCGAGTTCCGAGTTCCGAGTTCCGAGTTCCGAGTTCCGAGTTCTGAGTTCCGAGTTCCGAGTTCCGAGTTCCGAGTTCCGAGTTCCAAGTTCCGAGTTCCGAGTTCCGAGTTCCGAGTTCCGAGTTCCGAGTTCCGAGTCCCGAGTTCCGAGTTCCGAGTTCCAAGTTCCGAGTTCCGAGTTCCGAGTTCCAAGTTCTGAGTTCCGAGTTCCGAGTTCCGAGTTCCGAGTTCCGAGTTCCGAGTTCCGAGTTCCGAGTTCCGAGTTCCGAGTTCCGAGTTCCAAGTTCCGAGTTTCGAGTTCCAAGTTCCAAGTTCCGAGTTCCGAGTCCCGAGTTCCGAGTTTCGAATTCCGAGTTCCGAGTTCCGAGTTCCAAGATCCGAGCCTCGAGTTCCAAGTTTCAAGTTTCGAGTTCTGAGCTCCGAGCTCCAAGTTCCGAGTTCCGAGTTCCGAGTTCCAAGTTCCGAGTTCCGAGTCCCGAGTTCCGAGTTCCAAGTTCTAAGTTCCGAGTCCCGAGTTCCGAGTTGCAAGTTCTAAGTTCCAAGTTCGAGTTCCTAATTCCGAGTTTTGAGCTTTGAGTTCTGAGCTTCGAATATCAGGCTTTTAGTTCCGAGTTCCGAGTTCCGAGTTCCGAGTTCTGAGTTCCGAGTTCCGAGTTCCGACTTCCGAGTTCCGAGTTCCGAGTTCCGAGTTCCGAGTTCCGAGTTCCGAGTTCCGAGTTCCGAGTTCCGAGTTCCGAGTTCCGAGTTCCGAGTTCCGAGTTCCGAGTTCCGAGTTCCGAGTTCCGAGTTCCGAGTTCCGAGTTCCGAGTTCCGAGTTCCGAGTTCCGAGTTCCGAGTTCCGAGTTCCGAGTTCCGAGTTCCGAGTTCTAAGTTCCGAGTTTCGAGTTACGAGTTCCAAGTTCAGAGTTTTAAGTTTCGAATTTCTTGTCTCGAGTTTCGAGCTCTGAGTTCCGAGTTCCGAGTTCCGATTTCCGAGATCCGAGTTCCGAGTTCTGAGTTCTGAGTTCCGAGTTCCGAGTTCCGATTTCCGAGTTCCGAGTTCCGAATTCCGAGTTCCGAGTTCCAAGTTCCGAGTTCCGAGAGCCAAGTTCCGAGTTTCGAGTTTCGAGTTCCGAGTTCCGAGTTCCAAGTTCCGAGTTCCGAGTTCCAAGTTCCGAGTTCCGAGTTCCGAGTTCCGAGTTCCAAGTTCCGAGTTCCGAGTTCCGAGTTCCGAGTTCCGAGTTCCAAGTTCAGAGTTTTGAGTTTCGAATTTCTTGTTTCGAGCTCTGAGTTCCGAGTTCCGAGTTCCGAGTTCCGAGTTCCGAGTTCCGAGTTCCGAGTTCCGAGTTCCGAGTTCCGAGTTCCGAGTTCCGAGTTCCGAGTTCCGAGTTCCGAGTTCCGAGTTCCGAGTTCCGAGTTCCGAGTTCCGAGTTCCGATTTCCGAGTTCTGAGTTCCGAGTTCCGAGTTCCCAGTTCCGAGTTTCGAGTTTCGAGTTCAGAGTTCCAAGTTCCGAGTTCCGAGTTCCTAGTTCCTAGTTCCGAGTCTCGAGTTTCAAGTTTTGAGCTTTGAGTTCCGAGCTTCGAATATCGAGCTTTTAGTTCAGAGTAACCAGTTCCGAGTTCCGAGTTTCGAGTTCCGAGTTCCGAGTTCCGAGTTCCGAGTTCCAAGTTCCGAGTTCCAAGTTCCGAGTTCCGAGTTCCGAGTTCCGAGTTCCGAGTTCCGAGTTCCGAGTTCCGAGTTCTGAGTTCCGAGTTCCGAGTTCCGAGTTCCGAGTTCCGAGTTCCGAGTTCCGAGTTCCGAGTTCCGAGTTCCGAGTTCCGAGTTCCGAGTTCCGAGTTCCGAGTTCCGAGTTCCGAGTTCCGAGTCCCGAGTTCCGAGTTCCGAGTTCCAAGTTCCGAATTCCGAGTTCCGAGTTCCAAGTTCTGAGTTCCGAGTTCCAAGTTCCGAGTTCCGAGTTCCGAGTTCCGAGTTCCGAGTTCCGAGTTCCGAGTTCCGAGTTCCGAGTTCCGAGTTCCGAGTTCCGAGTTCCGAGTTCCGAGTTCCGAGTTCCTAGTTCCGAGTTCCGAGTTCCGAGTTCCGAGTTCCAAGTTCCGAGTTTCGAGTTCCAAGTTCCAAGTTCCGAGTTCCGAGTCCCGAGTTCCGAGTACCGAGTACCGAATACCGAGTTTCGAATTCCGAGTTCCGAGTTCCGAGTTCCAAGATCCGAGCCTCGAGTTCCAAGTTTCAAGTTTCGAGTTCTGAGCTCCGAGCTCCAAGTTCCGAGTTCCGAGTTCCGAGTTCCAAGTTCCGAGTTCCGAGTTCCGAGTCCCGAGTTCCGAGTTCCAAGTTCTAAGTTCCGAGTCCCGAGTTCCGAGTTGCAAGTTCTAAGTTCCAAGTTCGAGTTCCTAATTCCGAGTTTTGAGCTTTGAGTTCTGAGCTTCGAATATCAGGCTTTTAGTTCCGAGTTCCGAGTTCCGAGTTCCAAGTTCTGGGTTCCGAGTTCCGAGTTCCGAGTTCCGAGTTCCGAATTCCGAGTTCCGAGTTCCGAGTTCCGAGTTCCGAGTTCCGAGTTCCGAGTTCCGAGTTCCGAGTTCCGAGTTCCGAGTTCCGAGTTCCGAGTTCCGAGTTCCGAGTTCCAAGTTCCGAGTTTCGAGTTACGAGTTCCAAGTTCAGAGTTTTAAGTTTCGAATTTCTTGTCTCGAGTTTCGAGCTCTGAGTTCCGAGCTCCGAGTTCCGATTTCCGAGATCCGAGTTCCGAGTTCTGAGTTCTGAGTTCCGAGTTCCGAGTTCGGAGTTCCAAGTTCCAAATTCTGACTTCCTTGTTCCGGATTCCGAGTTCCAAGGTTCGAGTTCCGAGTTTTTAGTTCCGATTACCGAGCTCGAGTTCCGAGCTTTAAAACAAAATTCGTGTTCTGAGCTCCGAGCTCGAGTTCCGAGTTCCGAGCTTTGAGTCCCGAGCTTCGTGTTCCGAATTTTGCGATCAAAGCATGATGTTTCTAGTTCCGAGTTCTGAGTTGATAGTTTCGGGTTCCGAATGCTAGATACTGATTAAGGAGTTCTGGACACTGCTTTCAAAGTTATGAGCTCTGAGTTCTGAGATTTAAGCTTCTGAGTCCTGAGTTATGAGCTTTGAATTCTGAGTTCTGTGTTCAGAGTTCACAGTTTGGAGATCAGATCTCAGCTGTCTGACCTTCAAGTTCTTTATTCTGATTTCTGAGTTCAAAGTAATGAATTCTGGATTTTTAGTTTCAAATTTGTTATCCGAGTTTTGATTTCTGAATTCTTTGTACAGAGTTTCGGATAGTAAGTTTTGAGTTCTGAGTGCTGAATGCTGATTTTTGATTTCTATTTTTAGAGTTCTAGTTCAGAGTTCCATATCCGTTTCTGGCTCTCAGTACTGCGTTTTTAAGTGAACGAGAGTTTACTTTAATCAAATTTCGAAAAAGTTATGCTCCGTAATGTAGGGAACAAGAGCTCAGAATCCAAATTAAAGGAATCAAAACTTATCCAAAGTTGCAATAGAAAAAAGAACGAAGAAGGTCTCGGTTGCCATTAAAACAATCACACATATCGGCACAGAGATGACCCCAGTCTGAGCACCCGCAAAATATTTCATACTAGACACGCCAAAACGAAATGTGATCCATTTTGTCTACTCGTCTGGTTGGGTGTGTACCAAAAATTCTCTTCCTAAAAATGAAGGAACAGATCAATGCCACCACACAGAGTCCTCTAATATCCGCCATTCGGGTAGGAGAAAACAAATAAAAGCGTCTTTACGACAATTGAAATCGACGATGATAAATCGTCTGCATGTTCGAGCCCTGTTCATCTTCCTGCTTGGCGAAAAAAAAAAGAATTTCCCCGAATCTATAATAAAAATGACAAATCACCGTAATTAAAACTGTATAAATTTGATATGCCAATGTATGAACGAGCACTTGTGATGCAGAATGTTTTCTTATTTTTCTCATTGGTTCTCTTCTCTATTTCCAATCTGTTTGCAGATACGTTATTCATCTAGCGGAAACAAGTCCGCTGTCTATCGTCATCATCCCATCGTGCACGCCCAACTTGACCGAAGGAATTCGGTGGACAGTTGTCTACAACGAAAGAGGTAAGTTGAATCGGACATTGGCAGTTACTGTCATTCAGTAAAAAAAAATGTCAAAATTGGTCAAAATTTTCAAAATTGTCAAAATTGTCATAATTGTCAAAATTGTCAAAATGGTCAAAATCGTCAAGATTTTCAAAATTGTCAAAATTTTTCAAAATTGTCAAAATTGTCAAAATTGTCAAAATTGTCAAAATTGTCAAAATTGTCAAAATTGTCAAAATTGTCAAAATTGTCAAAATTGTCAAAATTGTCAAAATTGTCAAAATTGTCAAAATTGTCAAAATTGTCAAAATTGTCAAAATTGTCAAAATTGTCAAAATTGTCAAAACTGTCAAAATTGTCAAAATTGTCAAAATTGTCAAAATTGTCAAAATTGTCAAAATTGTCAAAATTGTCAAAATTGTCAAAATTGTCAAAATTGTCGAAATGGTCGAAATTGTCAAAATTGTCAAAATTGTCAAAATTGTCAAAATTGTCAAAATTGTCAAAATTGTCAAAATTGTCAAAATTGTCAAAATTGTCAAAATTGTCGAAATTGTCAAAATTGTCAAAATTGTCAAAATTGTCAAAATTGTCAAAATTGTCAAAATTGTCAAAATTGTCAAAATTGTCAAAATTGTCAAAATTGTCAAAATTGTCAAAATTGTCAAAATTGTCAAAATTGTCAAAATTGTCAAAATTGTCAAAATTGTCAAAATTGTCAAAATTGTCAAAATTGTCAAAATTGTCAAAATTGTCAAAATTGTCAAAATTGTCAAAGCTGTCAAAATTGTTAAAATTGTTAAAATTGACAAGATTGTCAATATTGTCAAAACTGTCAAAATTGTCAAAGCTGTCAAAATTGTCAAAATTGTCAAAAATGTCAAAATTTACAAAAACTGTGAATTTTTGAATTTTATAAATTACTAGCTGACCCGTTGTGCTTTGCTACACCTTCCGGAAATAAATGTAATTTGTAAAAATTTATTCAAATTTAGATTTTAGAGAGCATTTTTTTAAATCAATCCTCATAATACTTCAGAACCAAAAACTTTGAAATGAGAGCTGCAGTTCTGAATTGCAATTCAAAGATGGTATATATTATTTACTGAAACTTGAACTCTAAACTTGTTTTTCAAGATCTGAAATTTGTGCTCTGTACCAAAAAAAAAACCTTTTTAAATATGGTCCCTTCTTTGAAAAGCTCTTTATCTTAAATTTACATGGGAGCTCTCCCATCTTTTTCAATTTTGTCCCCCACTGCTTAAAGAAGGTAGGTAAATTAAACCGGCTCTATACCCAAACAGCACTTATCATCGTAATGAAAAATATATTAAATTAGTTATGTATTAAATACAGTGCAAATTTCTTTTTTTTTAATAAATTTACTACGGTAAAAATATATATATTTTAAAAAAAATATCAGTTGCATCACTAAATAAGTTCTCAGCGTTTTTTTAATTTTCTCTTTGAAAGTCAAATATTCAAAAATGTTGGCAAAAACAAATTTCTAAGTTTACATTTGTCCCGTATATTGAGGCAAGTGTCATTGCAAAGCTTATTTACAGATGCGTCAGAGTAATGGCTTTAAAATGGATTTAATACGAATTCCTGCTTTTTGTTCTATCAAGTTTCACTGATATATCTGCAGTATTCCTGCAATATAAATTTATGTTTGTTACTCCACTTTTAACGAATGCTGTTCAAAAAGAATGACCTTCATTTACAAAGCCATTTAAGAATTTTCAATAACCGCTTCAGTTTCAACATTCAGAATACCCATTCTGGTCTTTCCAACATATTGAATCATTTTGAAGATGAATTTCTTAAAAGTTCGACGTTTGCCCTTGCCCCACCGTGTAAGTTGACAGAGAGGAATATTGTTTTTAACACTTTAAGGGAAAACTAAAAATTTCTTTTAAAAATTTTGCGTCCAGTTGAATATCGGTTCTAAAGTCTCGCTTTTCAAAAGTCTCTTTTATGCAGCCATGTAACACAAAAACACTTTTCATGTTAAGTACGTACTTGAATTGGTATGTAAGCAAAAAGTACGATGGTTTTTTCAGAATTATTTAAAATAAAAAGCTCCCATTTTCATTTCTAAATTCGTTTCAGTTGTGTATTTGGGCCGAAGTAACAATTTCTAGAAGAAAACTTTTTTTTTTATTTTTTTTAACAGAAAAAGTTGAACGTTTGAACATGTTCTAATGTTCCTCGAATGAAAATTCGAATGCTTCTTACATTAACATGAACTAAATATGGAAGTATTTTTCAAATCTTTAAATTGGTTTTGAATCGATTGACAAAATACCAATCCGTGTCACATCTAAGCGTCATTTATTACCACGTGCTGTGTACAAATCAAATAAGCAAGAAAAAAAACACATCTAGGTTGCATATCGCCCCCACGTGTTTGAGAAACAGGCGCCTTATTGTTAAATTTTCCAGCAATCAATGAACAGTGTGTTTTGGTTACTATCCTCTTGCGACGACGTTTGCTCGCCCATGGAGACGAAAAACAAACCCCTCAAAGAAAATATGCTTGGTTGAGAAATACGCGCCAAAATATTCCTACTGATCAGTATGCTATGCCTGGGTTACTCGCGACGCCTCGACCATAGAGACGAAAAACAAACCACCCAAAGGAAAAAAATATCTCAAGAAAATGGATGTCATGACTTTAATTCGTTTCGAAAAACTACAAATTTTGTATGGAAGCCCCCCCTTTTCTTGAGTCGGATGGAGTTTTGACTATTACAGAAACCATCCCCGGCCTCAAAAACCCTCAGATGCCAGTTTTGACGATGATCGGTTCAGTTGTTTTCGAGTCTATAGGGAACAGACAGACAGACAAACATTCATTTTTATATATATAGATAGATGAATATAAAATAAGTGTTTTAAAATGATTTTGTAAATTTTGTTTTTTATTTTCAAGAAATCCTCTCGAGTCACAACACAAGGAACCGTACGTCGTTCCAGCTTTCCTGCGCACCGTCTGGTTCCTACCACGTCTGGATAGAGCTTCCCGACAGCTTTTGTTCCGCCGAGATCTCCTACAACACGCGAAGCTTAACGGATATGTGGCCACTGCTGAATCGAACAGGATCACCGATCAAGTTCCATCAACATCCTCGAAGAAATCAACTTCTAGTCAAATGGGAAAAGAGCAAGTTTGACATCCACGCCATGCACTACTGTTTGGTCATCAGCCGGATAGGTCCTCAACACACTCTCTGCCAAGCGCTGGTAAATTCACAACTTTCTACCAGGTGTAGCTCATCAATCACGGAAACTCTCCAGCGGATAACAGTAGAAGAGGAGAAAAAGGTCAATCCGGAAGCTAAAATAACAATCGCCTGCACCGGAATGCGGACCAAGCAATTACTCAAGGGAATGAAAGCCAACACTACGTATTTTGTGGAGATTTTCGCTGTTCACACCCATGAACACAATCTATCCTATCTATTGGCGTCCACTGTCATTACAGTCAATCGAACACGTCCTACTCAACTGGTCGAGGGAAATTTTTTCGTCAGTAAACTTTCGACCCTGGGAGGACTTACAATGTTCTCGTTCAAAGTGCCCAAAAGGGCACCGTCTAACGCAACCATAAAATTCCTCATAACTCCATGCGGAGGAACAGTAAACTTCGAAATCTACCGCAAGAAACGCATGCTTCAAAAGCCAACGATGGACATCTACTACCCGAAAATAATCACAGTAAATTCAGCTATCCCTGGGGAGCGATATCAGGTGCAGATCACTGAAGCCGATGAGCACTACCGAACCAATCGGATCCAGATGGCCGTCACGACCAAGGAAGAGTTTAGCAATCTTCCCCAGCTACCGAACAACACTACGGTGGTGGAGCTGACCGAGATGCGAACCTGCCACGGGACCACGATCAAGTGGTACGGATCGCCCGATAAAAGGAAGATTAGGTGAGTATTTAACTGGTGACGAGTTCAGATTGTTAAGACTTTTCATGCCCGCAAAAACCAATGACCAACGTTCGATAATTCAAGATTATGGTTTGTATCGCTATACACGGAAGGAAAAAAGTTGTTTGAAGTGAACGGATCACAAAAAAACCAGTTGCAATATCCCAAGAAACCATGAGCACTGAAAATTTGCCATTATGGTATAAAGACCCTCTAAGAGCATTTCTGCTTTTGCGTAAATTAACTGCTAGAGTTTTTAACTTAAACGAAGCATTTAAGACCCCACAGATTCAAACGTGATCGATGGACAGGATGATTTATCCCTGTGAAAGGGAGCATGTGTCAGAAGTCCATAGTTCTTGCGAGAATCATTCAACGACTTCGATTTTTCACCAGAAATTTGTATTAACCTTCTTTTACGGTCAAAAAAGGACAATAAGCTAATTAGGGTCATACAGACCTGGCTGTATCTTATCGCTGAGGCATTTTTCAACATAAAATGGATTAAATGTTCAGATTGCAAATTCTTGAGTTAATTGAAGTGTAGTATTTGATTTCTTAAAACATATTTGGAAATTTAATTTACCATTCCAGAGCAGTTGTGCTTAGGGTTTAAAAAAGCGTAAAGTAAAAGTCGATTTACCTCAGATTCGGTCCTTAATACGCTGATATTCTATGGTTTAATACTAGAATTGGTCACCCATTCAGTCTTTACAGTATTAATTTATCACTACCAGTTGGAATTGAATACAATTGAACAAAACGGCATTTTTTTTCATCAAAATTCCTTGATCCTCATGAAAAAGTAGTCATAAAATAATTTAAATTTTTTCATGAAATTTTCAAACATCCAGTTGTTGTCTATAAAACCATGTATTTTTATTATTGTAATGTAAGCTCCAATTTATCTGAATTTATATCTTTATATCTGAATTTATACTTCCCGTACCGACACGGGTCGAAAGACCTACCAGCCACTGGTGGGTTCTACATACATACATACATACATACATGTCGTGGATGGACTCTTCTGAGTCCGCCATGTTTTCGATCATCGCGAGGTTTTTTTCGAGATAAAAAATGCCCGCACTTTACTCTCTGAAGTTAGTTTTGAGAATCAGCTTCGGATCGCAACGGTCGCACAAAGGAGGCCGCCTCGTACAGACGACCACTAACACGTTTACTTACATTCCTCACGCTTACACTAATACCGTTGCAAAATCGTCAGTTTGTGAGCTGACAGCTTTTCATTTTATCATAGGTACACGACATCGTATGCACGTACACATATGTATTTAACCCATAACTTCACGCTTAACACACGCTTAACCCATAACTTCATTCCGGGGTAAATAAAACTCATTAACAGAAATAGGTTCTCTTTCATTTACTACTTATTGTGTTATTAGTCTTAAATTTTATCATCCCGAGCAGACTTTGATGCCTAAAACGATAGCAAAGTGAAACCAAATTAAGGTGTTGACATCAAACTGAGAGCATATTTTGATGTTAACTTTTCTACGATAGCAAAATTTAGCATCATTGAGGTGTGAATAATTTTCATTTGAAAGCAAAATTATACCAAACTGGGGTATCGACAGCTAATTGAAAGCAAAATTTGATGTTAAATTTTATTTAATAGAAAAAAAACTAGGCATAGTGAACATATCCATAGTTGTAGTTTTTTTTCTTTAAGTCAATCTTGTTAAAACATTTTCTCCCAAAAATATTGGTCATTGCCATTTTTTACACCTATATGTACAAATAGACAAACATAACATTGTAAATTGAGATTCTGTATCTAAATCAGATTTTGAAGCCAATTACAACAATTTTCAGAAAATTCAGATTTGAAGTTTGACTAAAGCTGCGTTTTGCTTGAATTTTTCTTCTCGATCACAATTCGAGTGACTTCAAATTATTATAATATTTTGCATTTGTTGTGATACTAAACTCTGAGTTCAAGATTAGGATATAAATTATCAATAACAACATTAAGATTTCAGAATCAGATTTCTCATGAGGAATTCAGAATCGGATTACACATTCAGATTTCAGATTCGATATAGATCTTTGATTTGAATATCAGAATCACATATCCATATCCTGATTTCAGATTCAGATTCAAATTCCATTTGATTCTCAGTAGTAGTTGATTATTTTCAATCTTGTAGAGTTATTGCGTGAATTTTTCAGATAATCTTTTTTCTTAATAAAAACTATCGACATTGCAACGCTTACTATATTTTTCACAATAAAAAATGTATTTGAAACATTGTATACACACTATTAAATTTTTGGTGTAAATTTATGTCAAATTGGATGCACAAAACTGAAGCATCACTTTTGACTTAAAATTACACTGTAGCAAGACAGAAACGATTGAAGACATAAAATCTCAGACTTGAATTAAATGGCATAAATGACATAATATTACATCATCGATGTTCTAAATTTATGTCAAGTTCAACGCAAAAAAGTAAAGCATCTCTTTTGACATAAATTTAGATCTTTACAGAAATAAAAAAGCATGTTACAATTTTTTTTGCATATTCTTTTATTTTTAAAACAGCTTTTTTCGGAAAATACTAAATTGAATTTAAAAAATTTCCTAGACATGATTACAAATACTTAAGACTATTCTTAACCTTAATTTACATAATTTACAAATGAGAACCAAACATAAAATATCTTGTATTACGATTTCCGAACCCTTATCATTAGACTTATAAACCTCGCTAATAAAATAGTAAACATTTCAAAATAGTTGTATTCAATGACTTGATATATTCCTTTCTCAAACCAGGAATCAGGTAGAACATTTTTAGGATATTTTTTCATGTTCATAACTTTGATGAACTATTGAAAACAAAACATAGGTTAATCTTATGGCGTGCGAATATTGTTACTGCCGGTATAATCGTCAAATCTCCTCACAATACCATGGTAATCTATGGTGTCTAGAAGTTTGATCCTATTTAATTTTGAATTATCACAAAATTATCCGCGATTGAGATATTGAGTTCTTAATACCGTAATTGATATAACAGTTGCATATATTTAGGCGTTTGGAATTGGTGGATCCCGTTGTACTGAAATATATATGTATACATATTTGTTTTAAAAGTCATTATTTTGTCTGAAAATATTTAAATTTATTCTGTCTCGAATATACTTTCACGGCAGAACTACAGCGAATTTTGCTATCACGCCTTGAGTGTCAAAAATAAGCTTTATTTTTGCTTGACAGAAGGTGGTGCATATAAAAAACAAGAGTAATATTTTCATACATGAATAGTAACGTACTGCAAAATTTTGCTTGTTTTTAGGCCTAAACGACACCTCGCTTTTCGTAAATATTGAGAGCTTGTTGATGCCAAATATTGCTGTAGAAGAAATTTGTTTGATGCCTTATATTGGTATGACTGTGCTCTCCAAGCTCTCGAAAAATGAGGTGTAGTTAAGGTCTCACTTTTAGCAAAAATAGGCATCACTTTGCTAACCATGTATGAAAATTTGTGCTCTCATTTTTGCTGTGTACCACCTTATGTCAAGCAAAATGAGAGCACATTTGGCTCTCAGGGCGTGATAGCAAAATTTGCTATAATTTTGCCATAAAAGTCTGCTCGGGGAGCCTATCTCCACTCTGATATGTCAACTTGTTGAAGGATAAGAAATCCCTCTCGGTTTGAAGAGCGAGTATTGGAAGGTTACCCAGTTTAACATTACCTTCATCATACTACTCAATATTCTAGAAATCAAGGAAAACAAAACTGGAAAATTGGATTTATAACACCAAAGAGGCCCTCCTAGAACAATATTTTAAATAGTTTTACTGTAATATAAGTTAGGCCCCTTGAATGAACACTGCAGAGCTTTGCCCGCATTTAAGCGAGGTGATCAAATCAGGATTTTCTATACAAAACAAAACTAGGACATTTGACTTTTTATTTTTCAACATTAAATCCAAGCAGAATTCAGTGATTGTTCGATTAAAACTCAAGAAGGAAGAGAAAAAAACACCTTTAGTGGTAAGAAAAAGGTTTAGCAATTGCTTCGGTAGCTCGAAATCAAGCAAAGGAAAAGCTCAAAGCATTTGCTTAGTTTGGTATGAATAAACATTTGCTTATCTGATATGTGCTAAAACTTTAGAACATAGCTTTTGCTTTGAAAAATAAAGCTATCCAACAAGCAGAATCTGTAGTTTTCTAGGCTTTTTTAAGTAAATTAAAATAAAACGATCAGAAAATTGAAAATTACGGCTAAAACAGCCACGATCGGTGCGGGTAAGAACGATCGGAAAGTATTTAAGGTAATGCATGACAAGCTCTAAAAAAGCGCAGGTTGAAATGTTCGTTTGTTGATAGGACATTTCCAATTGGTCTAGCGAGCAAGAAACAGTTAGTTCACCTGAAAAATGTTTTGCCAATTAAAATAAGCTACTTTAAAATCAATAAAAAATGTTTGTTTTGTTAAAACTTAAAAAAAAATCGTTAAAAGTTATTAAAATGTTATTCCAAGTTCAGGCCAGTTAGGAATTGTTCCACTATTCCCTATAATCTGGAATGTTTGCTATTCGATTAGTTCAATTTCATGTAAGACGAATCATTCCATACAACGCCAAGAATATTAAAAAAAAATTGGGTTTTCATTTTTTTGTTTATCCATGTTGAAAATGCCTATTTGAATTGTTTTGAAGTGCAATATTGCCAATTTGATAAATTTATGACGTTATAAAAGCATGCTTAGAAAATAAAGCAATTGCTTGATGATTTGTCGAGTAATTGCTTCAGATTTGGTCTTTATTCATACCAAACAAGCTTGTTCTAAAAGTAAAAGATTCTGTCAGAGAAAACAGCTGTCAAAACAAACTTTATTCATAGCAACGGCAGCAATTGCTTCAAGTGACTACTCGACTGCTCGATTTGGTTTAGCAAAAGCAATTGCTAGGTTTTTTTCATACCACCTCTTGAGTTTTCATTTTTTATCGAACACGAATTTTTTGTGTTTTATGTAAATAAACCCAACAAAAAACGAACTTTTTTTTACAATATGCTTGCATTGATTGCTTTACTTGTCCACTTCACTTTGGAAACCTGGACATGCCAAAAAAGCCTTGGGAATCTGGAGTGATTAACTGTATCAAGTTTACTTAAATGAAATTAAAGGTTTTTTTAATTAACCCTCCAGAATTATAACCGCCCAATATCCGGGTGGGAATCAGATATCACTGAAATTTAAAAAAAAATCAAAAATGAAAACATTGAAAATCATTTGATATCATGAGTTTTCTAAAGCCTTGCTGGAAATAAAATAAATATCAAATGAGCAATTTCGAATGCTTAATTTAAAAGCATCAGTATAATAATCGATTTAGAAAAAAAAAACAAGAATTGAAAAAAGCTGAGACAATACTGAGTTTCTCTATTGACGACCATGCATTTTGACCAGACATCTATCAAACATCTTCCACGTGTCGGAACAAAACAAAAGAAAGGGTTGCCGATTGTCGAAGTGTTTGGTGAATTTTTCATCTTCGCTGGTTGGCAAGGTTGCCAATCACCAGCGCGAAAACTTCGGATTTCAACTGCGTTTACAATAATTCTCTTCTGCTGAAAAAGATATTCTGAATCCAACTTTTCATTTTCCAATTGACCATCCATTCTCAAATAACGTTCATCATGAAAACATTCTCGTAGTTGCAAATTTTTATGAGTGATTCTTTGAAAATAAATATTTCTATTTTTCTAATCTTGTGTTTTTCTAGATTTTAAAACAGAGATTTCTTGATTTTAAAACAAAGATTTTACTGGGTATTGAGAACTCGAGATAATTTTTTAAGGTACTAAACTTATTGGTATTCCTTGTCTGATGATTTAATTGTTAAATAATTTATTTATGATTCCGTGTTTTCAACATCTTATCACCATACAGAATTTATGTTTTAAACTTTTGTCACATTTATAAAAAGTTTTTGTTTTTAATATTTGATCTGGTGAGAATCTTTTTTAAAAATGAAAAATGTAATCGCCATTACATTTAAAATTTTTAGCACATTACATGAAAACGTTTTTATATGAAATTAAAATGAACATTTTGATAAAGAACTGTACAAATTGATTTTTTTTGGTTCTGATTGTAACCAGTGCACAGTGGTGCAGAACATCAATCTAGCTGTACGAAATTAATCGCGCCCAGGGATGAAGAGATAGACATTTGATGTCTTCAGCAACATTGTTCAACTTTACAAGGAGCATATTCTAGTATCAAAATTTTTGCCGAGGGGTCCACCGATAGCGAGATAAAAATGCTAACTTTTTTGTTTTTCAAATTAGGGCTTTGATGTCTTCGACAAAGTTGTTTATCCCATCAAAATACATAAGTTTGTTGAATATGTCGAAGTCCTATCACATCACCCTCAAGAGTTACAGTCAAACTAAAAAAAATCTCTTGAAAAAACAGTTTTTTGAACCTAACACGTTGTAGGTTGGATAAAATGGTTCGCTGTCTTTGAAAGAAAGTTGTAACAAGCCACGATCTACATTTGTTTCATACATTATGATGGGTTTAGAAGTTGCTGAAGCTCTATAGAAAGCATTTATTGTATTTTATTGGCAGTTTTGGAAGGCTCGTCCATCAAAAAGTGCACATTTTCGCAACACCCCCTTTTTTGGGATTATTTTTGATGATAAGCGGAACTATTTCCATTTGAAATTAGTGGGGAAATCGGTGGAACTAGTAGAGATTTGAATGATTGAAAATACACATTTTATGTAAAAATTACCTATTTTACTTATAGAAAAAAAAAATGTTAAAACATTTAATTGATTAATAAAATGTTGCAGTTTTCTTTTATATATTTTGTTTTATCAAAAGGCATTTAAATTCGATTAAAACTAATGACTCAACGAAAGACAAAAGCGAATGGCTTGTAAGATTGGTTGCTTGGATACAGTTACTTGGAACCAGTTTAAGCAGTTATATTGTAATGGCAAAAATCCCTTGTTCATTTAAGTGATATCAAATACTAATTTAGTGCTCTACCAAATTTAAAAGATAAGTTCCATTCATTTTTGTGGGGTTTAAATGATTTGGAAAATCGAATTTAAATGCCTTTTAATCAAACGAAATATAGAAAAGAAAACTGCATCACATTATTAATAAATTAAATGTTTTTTCAATAAGTAAAATTTTTTACATAAAATGTGTATTTTCAATCATTCAAATCTCTACTAGTTCCACCGATTTCCGCACTAATTTCAAATGGAAATAGTTCCGCTTATCATCAAAAATAATCCCAAAAAAGGGGGTGTTGCGAAAATGTGCACTTTTCGATGGACGAGCCTTCCAAAACTGCCAATAAAATACAATAAATGCTTTCTATAGAGCTTCAGCAGCTTCTAAACCTATCATAATGTATGAAACAAATGTAGATCGTGGCTTGTTACAACTTTCTTTCAAAGACAGCGAACCATTTTATCCAATCTACAACGTGTCAGGTTCAAAAAACTGTTTTTCCAAGAGATTTTTTTACTTTGACTGTAGCTCCTGAGGGTGATGTGATAGGACTTCGACATATTCAACAAACTTATGTATTTTGATGAGATAAACAACTTTGTTGAAGACATCAAAGCCCTAATTTGAAAAACAAAAAAGTTAGCATTTTTATCTCGCTATCGGTGGACCCCTCGGCAAAAATTTTGATACTAGAATATGCTCCTTGTAAAACTGAGCAATGTTGCTGAAGACACCAAATGTCTATATCTTCATCCCTGGGTGCTATTAATTTCGTACAGCTAGATTGATGTTCTGCACCACTGTGCAGTGTTGTAACTTTGATTCTCAATTTTGTATTCAAATTTTATTTGTAATTTGTGGTTCTGAATAAAAAATTTATTTATGGTTTTATAATTTTGCTTTTGAACTTTTACATTTGTTTCTCCATGGAATATTAGTTAATTTCTTTTGTTAATTTTTTTGAATTTTGAATTCTAAGTCTTAAATATTAATGTTACTTCTCAATTCTCATGACTAAAATATTTATTCATCTTTTTATGAACGCTTACTATGATACACTGAAATACATTTATTTGTGTAAGATAGAAATAAAATAATATGAAAATTTAATATCATGAAAATATAAAATCAAATAGTTTATGTTAGAAGAACTGAATATTTTTTATTATTTTAGAACCTCTCAACATGCACTAATGATTGACGGACAAGTGAACAACGTGTGGAGTTAGAAAAAATAACTGGCTACATCAATTGGAAAATGTGTTCATTTAGTTCATTGTTGCACGGTAACTTTTACCTATAAATAAAACGGCACGTATGCTAATCAGGTCATTCTTAAACCTACTCAAAGTCTCAATAATAATAAAAAAAAATCTCAAATCGAATATTGGAAAGCAAACATCACTCTAAGGAAACGGAAGTAAGCGACCACGAGAAGACGGCCATCGAGACAAGGAAAACCCTCAGATCACGACAATTTGTTTATCTTTGAAATTTCCAAAATAGAGAATTTTAGTTGATGATAAAGTTATTTAATAAATTGCGAATTGAATTTAGCATTTAACAGCTCTTTTGAATTTGAAATAATTTGTTATTTATTTCTGATCAACGGATCACATGTTGATCCCAATGATTACTTAAAATTAAGGTTAAAAACAAAACATTTAAATCTAACTACGGGGATCTCAAGGCCCTAATCACTTTTCTTCGGAAAACATCCCTCGAAATGTCGAAGTCAAAATGCTCCGAAAAACGGTTGAAAGATTTCATTGCACCGATGAGGGCGCTGTTAGCTCCGTAATTGTTCATTCGAAAGGGAATGTACAATTGAAGATCCTGATTCCTGAATCCACGGGGTCGTACACTAAGCGGAATAGCCTCCAAAAGCGTGGGACAGTCGATTCGCGATGTCAGGAGGTCGGCGACAAATGAGGCACGTGTTGCTTGTCTGCGGGCTTGAAGGGTGTCGATATCTATGAGGCGGCATCGATTTTCGTAGCTAGGCAAGCGAAAAGGGTCTTGCCAGTTCAGGTGTCTAAGGGCATATCGCAAGAATCGCCGCTGAATGGTCTCGAGCCGATCGACACCGTTCTGGTAGTAGGGACACCAGACAGCTGAAGCGTATTCAAGGATGGAACGAACAATGCTGCAGTATAAGCTTTTCAAGCAATACACGTCCTTGAAGTCCTTCGCCACTCTAAAAATGAAACCGAGGCTTCTGGATGCTTTGTCAATCACATAGTTGGTGTGTGCCTTGAATTCCAGGCGCTGATCTAAGATTACGCCAAGATCGTTAACGTGGTTCACACGTGCGATGGGTTCGTCTCCGAGGAAGTACTCCGCAATTAAAGGCTGCCGCTTACGAGAAAAGCTGATGATTGCACATTTGCTGCGGTTTAATGGCAGGCAGTTAATGTCACACCACTCAGCGAAGAGGTTGAATTGACGTTGCAGGAAATTGATGTCGTCGTTGTCGTTTATGGTGTAAAATAGTTTTAGGTCATCAGCATAGCCAAGTTTGGGGACGTCGAGGAGTGACAACACGTCGTTGAAGTAAATTAGGAAAATAATCGGTCCGAGATGGCTACCTTGAGGCACACCGGAGGTAGCAGGAAATTGCCTGGAAAAGGTGTCACCCGTTCGAACAATCAAATTACGACCAGTTAAATAACTGCGGAACCAGCCGAGTAGAGTACCACAGAATCCTAAGCGTTCGAGTTTACCGATGGCAATTTCATGGTTCACCTTGTCGAATGCAGCAGACAGATCGGTATAGATTGCATCGGTTTGAGATTTGGCAACAAAACTTTCATGCACAAAAGAAGTGAACGTTAGCAAGTTACTTGTCGTAGAGCGTTTGGGCATGAATCCGTGTTGATCATTGGAGATGTTATTTTTGCAGTACGTGAAGAAAGGATCCAAAACCACCAATTCGAATAGTTTGGCAATCGAACATAAGGCAGAGATTCCACGGTAATTGTTAACATCTCTTCTATCTCCTTTTTTATGTACCGGGAACATGTAAGCTTCCTTCCATAGTAGAGGGAAGGTGGCTCTATCTAGCGAAGCTTGAAAAATGAGCCGAATAGGGGTCAGCAAGACAGGCATGAAACTTTTTAAAAAAGCAGCTGGTATCCCGTCCGGGCCCGTAGAAAAGGAATTCTTAAGCTTCGCTGCTGCTCTAGAGATGGCTGCCTCCTCGATTTCAATACCATTTATTGAGAAGCCCAATGGCAAAACGTTCCTGACAGCGCTATCTATATGTTCTGAGGATGTTGAAGCTGAAGTGAAGATGCTGGAAAATTTTTGGGCGAAGAGATCGCAGATACCACGGTCAGAGTTCGCCGTTATGCCGTCTAAGAACATGTTTGAAGGTATACCAGGTTCTTTCCGCTGACTTTTTACGTGTTTCCAAAACGATTTTGGGCAAGTCTTGAGGTTACGTTGTACGCGACGTAGATAGTTATGGTAACAACGTTCACTGGCTTTTTTATAAACGGAGTTAAGTTTACGATATATATCCTTAGTATGCGATGATTTATGCTTCTTGTAGTTTCGAAGAGCACATCTTTTTGCCGTCTTCAGTTGTCGCAGCTCAGTCGTGATCCAAGGGATTCGCATATTTCTGCTGTTAGAGCGTTTTGGGACGTGGCGATCGATGACGTAATTCAGAATGTGTGAAAAGGTATCAGCGGCAGCGTTGGGATTAGAAAGATCAAGCTCAGATACCCAGTCGATAGTGCCTAGAATGTGAGAGATGTCATCGAAGTTGGCGTTCTTAAAGTCGAGGTAGAAGGTCACTGGTTTTTCTACTGCAGCGTTCAGCCTAGTTACTTCGAGTGATGCCATGAGAGCAGGGTGATGTGGGACTACTTTAACAAGCGGTGCAGGAGCGACTTCGATGGTCGGTAAACGAGGTCCGTCATTGGCAAAGCAGAGGTCCAGCGTACGACCGTATTCGTTCACCACATCGTTGATCTGGCGCAAGGTCGCTGCACTCAGGGAGTCCAATATGATGTTTGAAGGCGCCGAAAAAGTAGAGCGTGCTGGGTCTGGGTACAGAAAGCTGCCATGGATGGAGCACCACTTCAAACCGGGCATATTGAAGTCGCCAATGACTAGTAAGTCATCTTCAGGAGCGCAGAAGGAGCTAACTTCGAAGATGCAGCGAGAAAACGACTCGGCGAGGGCAACATCTCTTGAGCGATCGGGTGGCAGATACACTACACATACGTACAATTTCCGGTCTACAAGATCAATGCGAATCCATACAAGTTCCAGATCGCACCAGGAATTGTTGTCGATGAACTGCGCTGGAAGATTCGACTTCACGGCAAGTAGTACCCCGCCTCCACTGGACTTTTTGCTGTTTCGGGCGCTACGGTCACAGCGGAACACTGCGTAATCAGGGCCGAAGATCTGACTTGATAGTGTGCGGTCATTCAGCCATGTTTCCGTGAAGGCGATGACGTCATAGCAGGAACACGAAGTTGCGAGCAGGTAGTCGGTCAGGCAGGAATTGATACCCCCCACATTCTGGTAGTAAAGGGTAATGGTATCTAAAGGACCCGGAGCGGATCTGGTGAGACGTGCACTAGAAGGTGGAACATCATCAGGCACAGGAATACAATCAGGGGTACCATACTTGCCTGAATTCACAGGCTGGAGAACCCCTTCGCCGCAGACGAACTCAGGGCCGGGACGACTGATGACGCTGGCAGGAATCAGCGCGACTGAGTCGAAGGGCTCAGGGGTCTCCGAAGTGCCTAGCTCGTTGCGTCCCGGTGTAGAAACCCCAGAATAGTTGGAGATGTTCTCGTTAGGTGAGTGGTTGCCGAAGTAATACTGGCTGGAGTCAGCGCTGTTGGTACGACTGGAAACCGAAAAAGCGTCACGCGGTGTGAAAGTTCCAAAGGACAACTTATACTTGCCTGTCGATGCAGGCTGGAGAACCTCGTCGCCGCAATCGAACTCAGGGCCGGGACGACTGATGCCGCTGGCTGGAAACAGCGCGACTGAGTCGAAGGGCTCTGAGGACTCCGAAAGGCCTGATACGTTGCGTCCCGGTGCAGAAAACCCAGAAGAGTCAAAGAAATTCTCGTTCGGCAGGTGCTTCTCGAAGCGATACGGGCCAGAGTCAGGTATATTGAAACTGCTGGGGTTCGAAATTTCGTTACGCAGTGGAAAAGTTCCGAAAAACAATTTGTACTTGCCTGTCGTTGCAGGCTGGAGAACCTCGTCGCCGCAATCGAACTCAGGGCCGGGACGACTGATGCCGCTGGCTGGAAACAGCGCGACTGAGTCGATGGGCTCTGAGGTCTCCAAAAGGCCTGATACGTTGCGTCCCGGTGCAGAGAACCCAGAGGAGTCGAAGGTGTACATGTTCGGCGGGTGCTTGTAGAAGTGATAAGCGCCGGAGTCAGGTAAGTTGAAACAGCTGGGGATCGAAATTTCGTCACGCAGTGGAAAAGTTCCGAAAAACAATTTATACTTGCCTGTCTTTGCAGGCTGGAGAACCTCGTCGCCGCAATCGAACTCAGGGCCGGGACGACTGATGCCGCTGGCTGGAAACAGCGCGACTGAGTCGATGGGCTCTAAGGTCTCCGAAAGGCCTGAAGCGTTGCGTCCCGGTGAAGAATCTGATAAAGTCGGTAGTCCGTAAGAATCCTCCATATCCCCATTGTCGATACGGGAGAAAGATAGTAGGAGGTCGTCGTCAAGTCGAAGCGTTGTAGGGATAGCAGATGGTCCATCATTATCGTGAGTTTTGGTTAAAACCCCGGAGTAACATTGCCAAACACATGAACAAGTCGACCGGATGTACCAATCGGAGTGATTTGGCTTGTGGGTGCTATTTGAGGTATGCGGTTTCGAGTGGTTTGCCTGTACAGGTTTTTTGAGCCGGAGTCCTCGAATTCACGAAACAGTACACCGGCTGGCCATGTGCTCGCGTCTAATGCCACAGATTTCAGGCTAAGGTCCACGCCGACCTTGAATGACACTGACTTGAGTAGAGACAAGTCGGTGTCTTTCTTTACCAGGAGATGAGCCTCGGCGGAATCGCAGGATAGGCATTCCTTTACGAGGTCTACGATGTCATCGGTCGTGACGGTATTTTGAAGTCTGGCCAAATAAATCCAAAATTTCTTTTCCGGGGGGGCGACGGTAGCAACACTTTTTGCTGTTGTTGTTTTAGTGCCCACTACAGGGGTAGCCATTGACTCGTGATAGGCCCTTGGAAGGTTATCGGTGCGACGACGTTTATTCGGCTGACTATCGAGGGTTGGCCAGGGGCTTGCTCGATTTGACGGGACGTTCGGACGAGAGCTAGAAATCTTTTCCAAGCTGGCATTAATCTTCACTAGCTCAGCTTGGACATCGGAAATGACTGAATCATGCTTTTCTCTCATATCACGAAACACAGTTTCGTAACTAGCTAAAGCACGTTTGAAAGTCACGTTCGTCATAAGCTTAGTACATTCCTCGCACAGCCAAATAAAACCTCTCACTTCACTTTTGGCCTTGAAGAGCGATGGAGTAAGGCCAGCACACTTAAAGTGAGAAACGAAGCTACAAAAGCCTTGGCACCTTACGCTGTCGTTTTCGCTTACCGGCTTCGAGCATTTATCACACGCCATGTCGTAAGATCTTTTCGAAGAAAAAATTCCGATTCGACAAATCACGAGATTACCGGATACCGATTTGTGTCAGTGTTTGAGCTGCAGTCTGTTCGCCGAATATCTGTGCCGATCGAATAACCAAAACAAACAGCGGTTGCGATGGCGGACAATAGCCTCAAAAGCAGCGGTGTCATATATACAGATTTTTCTGTACTATACAGATTTTTCAACGTCAATACAGATAAAATACAGATACAGATTTTTATACAGATTTTTAAACATTGATACAGATTTATACAGATTTTTTAGAAAAAAAAAATCAAAATCAATAGTGGACGAGCCGGTTTCCATGGACTAACTGAGTTAAATCTTTTTAAACCTTTATCTTTTCAACTGCAGTATACCGCAAATGCTTGCAACTGCCCAAATAATTTATCCAGACCTTTAACTACTTCTAGTAATCTTTTATTACAACTATAACCATGTACTTATCATTTATTCTAGATTAGTTGTAGCTTCAATAGTCTCTTTTTTTTTCAACAGTATAACTTAATTGTTTTAACGGCGAATGTTAGCCCCCCAAACAGAGTATTTTGATAATAAAATCAGTATAAAATCTCTTCTCCTAAGGTTTAAAACCTATAAAGTAGTGTGGTATTTAAGATTGACACTTTAAGAGAGTTTAAAAAAAAGATTGAAAATCATATTTAAAACTCTAATTTCAGATTTAATTAGGTTTGCATCGTATTTTTTTTTTTATTCAAAACTCATTAACTGAACAAAGTAGGAGAACCCTTTAGAACTTTAAAACAAATTCATTTCTTAGACGATATGCAGTTAATTTTTTTAAGCCAGTCCACTTATTGAAACGAGTTTTACTTCATAAATACAGGAAAAAATTCTCGAAGTTTAATTTCCGTTTTGCCATTTTTATTCCGATTCAACAAAAAATGGAAATTTTGACCTAAATTTAATAAACAAAATATATCTAACATATTTCTTGAGGCATGAGTCAAAACGTTTTGTGGACTTGGGCATGGTTGGGGAATAAGTTAAAATCTTCAATATCAAATTCTCAATTTTTAATGATGTCAGAAATAGATACTATTGAATTTTTTAAAGCGTTGTGTTTCTAAAACTAAAATATCTAAGCAAGATATATGAAGGATTGGTTGAATGAAAGATAACAGAAAGGTTTAAAATCTGTTGTACGCAGGGGGTGACAATCTGGTTCTTCTTGCGAACAAGAATCTTTTTCTTTTTTTCTATCCATCGCGAGAAACGTTTATGGTGTTTTACTCTCAAAGCAGTAAAGAGTTGAAAAAGTCAAAATTTTAACCAATGAGGAACCAGAATGACGGTTGTGTTAGTGTGCAATCATTCACAATTCTCTAGGATTTGACATCTAGTCCGGTTCCTTGACAGCAAAATGTCAGGTTTGTTATGGGCCCACAAAATCGTGGGCCCGTAATTTTGATGGTTGTCAAAATCAATGACAAAGGATAGGGCTGTCACCCCCCTGGTTGTACGTATTCATGTAGGTCAGTGGTTTTCAAAGTAGTCCCTACCACCCCTTTGGGGCATTGAGAGCTTCCAGGTGGGCGGTGAGCTCAATTGTGAAATTTGGGGGCGTTGGAAGAGCTCAGGTGGGCTGTGAGGTCGTAATTCACAATTTCACAAATCAAGAAACAATGTATATTTGATAGAATAACGACCAAGTTTGATGCAAAACAATGAAATTACGTTACAGAACTAAACATCAGATTCAAAATTAAAATATCTTTAGTTTCACAGAGCTGCAGAGTTACAGTATCTCATTTTTTTTTCTCAAAATGTGTCTTAAAGATTTTTTTAAATTGTCATAGATTTTGTATACGCTCTACATATAGATCTTGTTTTGTAAGATTTTTTTAATTTTTACTGAAAAGATAAGATAATTTTATAAGTGCATTTTGATTTGATTATTTTTATTTAAATCGATTCAAAAAATCAATTGTGCCATTTGGCATGGATGAATGTTCAATCTTTGCGGGTAAAATCACTAACATTACATAGAATTAAGTGTTGACTGGAGATTATGCTATATGAGGCTTGTAGAGCTAAGAGTTTAAGTACATAAAAGCTTATTTCGGGAAACACACTTTTCAGTAGTTATTCTTGGTCATTTTCCATTTTATCTTCATTTTTTTTAATTTTTCTTTGGAACGAAATAGTATGTAAATATTTTTAAAATCTGAAAATTCACGACATATAGTTTGAAATATGAAGAATCGTTTGACATTATTATACAAAATATACCATTTTTAAATATAATACCTCCCACCCATGTGGCTCTGAGGGCCTCATATAGATTTGAATGAAAAAAGTCTTACAACACAAAACCAAAAGCCAAGGATTTTACCGATCCAAAATTTGACAAAAGATGGCGGTGAGTGGAAAAAGTTTGATGTAGGTTAACTATTCGGTATAAAAGGAAAATTTTAAAATGTCTATTTAAAATCTGATTGATTCGAATTTTGTAGCCCAAAATCTTTCAAAATCAAGTATTAAAACAAAGGAACCTGAATTGATTTCCCTTGTATAATGTGAATGCGAAATTCAAGTTTCGTTTTTTACTATCGATAATATATTTATATCCAGGTCAGGGTTTCACTTTTATACTAGAATGATAATTTTAAGTTATTTAATCAATTTCAAATTTCTCAATATTTGTGTAATTAACTTTCATTCATAACATGAATTCAGTTTTCGTACTTAAATATACATTTTTGAATTTTAAGATTTTAGCAATATAGTTGAGAAAGTTTAGTTAACAGTAATGAGATTCTGAATTCAGAATAACATTCATAATAATTTGGTTAATTTGGTTAATAATTCTAAATTATAATTTAAAATCATTGAGCTAAATCTCGTGCATTTTGCTTTCCGATTTAGACAATTACAAAAATAGCTTAAAAGTTTTATGTATTAAAATGAAAGGATGCTCAACAAAATGGTGCTCAAATGTGACAAACTTTGAAAATTTGGTCCTAAGGTTGTTAGGATGCGGCCAAAAAAATTGCATTTTTTATCTGGTGTGAGTGAATTAGCCTTTAGTAATAATTTTCATATCTAACAAAAAACTAACATTTAATCACTCTAGATTAAGTTCAATTAATGAAATAAACTGTCAATTTTTGATCAATGAATACGTTAAAACCATTAAAACTGATTTCCAACTTGCATATTAAGCAATAAGCTAACATAGAAAACAATAATAGAAGATTTTGGTGGTTTAAGTTCAAATACAGATAAATACAGATTTTTTCATAAGGCCGATACAGATTTTTAAAAAAACCATCTGACAACCCTGCTCAAAAGCGAAAATCAATCGTTGATTTTGCAAGCAAAAAACGGATCACAAGCACTTTAAAGGAACGCGAAAACACTGATAACTTCCCGGACACACTCAGTAAAGGTAAGAAACAACAATAAAAGCCTAAGCGACAAATAAAACCATTAAAAACAATCAAAAATCAAGGACGAAGGAAAACACGTCTAGACAAATGTCTTTGGCTTGTTCTATTGATTGTTCTATTGAGCTCTAATCAGAGTTTATATTTTCGATTAGTTTATTAACTGTTACGCAATGTTTTCAGGTGATGCTTTAACGATTATTGTTTGAAGATACCTGAAAATGCTTTCTACGCAGGCATAATGGTTATTATGTATTCTTTAAGATGGCATATGGAAAAAAAAAATCGATGCATAGGGGCCCCGAGCTAAATTGGCCCGGGCCCCCCGATGGCTAAATCCGGCTCTGCCAGGGCCATACGAAATACATCCACCCTAAATGTGGACTTCTAAGGGGGTGATCTCTCCGGAGTGGCGCTTTTTAATCATCCGCCAACCTTCGATTGTCTGACGACATGGAAAATTTTATTAATAGATACTGAAGACTGTCTTGATTACGACACCAGAGTATCACGTTGGAGGCCTCCTGCAGGCTTAGTAGGACCTATGCTTAAAACTAGCTCAGTAAAGTGTTAGTTATTAACATACTACACCCAGAAAAATACTATTATGTATACCATAAGATTCTCTTACGAAGTGGCGCCATAAGAAAAATCTTTGAAAATCATAAGGTTGTCTTATAAAACGAATGAAATCTTCAGATGAACACCTTCTTCAATTAGAGGTTGTTGCTTTTCATAAGAGTCTTATGGAAACAGAAAATTTCACGTTTGATGAGAAAATATCATGATAATTAATGTTAAAAACGTTCAGTTTATTTTTTGGGTAACTTGTTTTAAATTACTTCATGATCATCATAAGCAGCACATAAACGCCCGCTTCCCACAGTCAATCTGCCGCACCCGGTCCATCCTTTTTGTCGGTCAACATGCTGAAAAGTGAACAAAGAAAATTGTGTTTAACTTAACAAATAATTTGAACGTTAACAAACAAAACTGTCAGAGCGATGCATTCGGTATTTTGTCAGAAACTCATTCAGCTTTCCAGTCAGTAACCCATTTAGTTATTCAGTCCGAAACCCCTTCAGCTACCCATTTGGAAAAAACGGTCTGTGAAAATTGTTGAAAAATCATTCAGAAGCCCTTTCACACGTTCAGAAAAACATTCAGAAAATCAGTCTGAGAATATTGTTGGAAAATCATTCAGTATTGGTTGTCGGATAAATATTTTGAGAAAAAGTCAGCAATTCATTCAGAAAACCTGTCAGAAATAAGTCGGAAAAAAATGTATGTTGAGTCAGCTTTTATGTTAGTTGTATGTCAGTTATAAAGTCTGAGTATGTGTCGGAAGAGCTTGGGAACTTGATTGTTCGGCTTATGTCAGTTTTTTGAAAGTCAGAGAGCTTGGAAAGCTCAGAGTTTGAACAGTCAGAAAGGCATTCGGAATCAAGTCAGAGCATGAGTTGGAATCACAACGCTGGTCGTGGCAAAGGCCAGCGCACGCTCAGAGAGGTTAAGTACTCTGAAATATCAGACAAAATTTGAAGAGTGATACTTCCTTTCCCAAGCTATCAGGCACCTACACCCAAAATTCAGCCTCTGTGCCAATGGCGTGTAGTCAATTTCATAGCATCATTGGTACAAGAAGATAACGCGACCGGCACTGATTCGATTTGCGCCCACCGGCATTAACCTCCCAGAGCAACCGAATTGCGTATGTCTGAATGAAACAAAATAAAAACGTTTTCGCGTCCCTCCCCATCGCATCACAAGCCGAAGAAGGATGGAAATAAATACCAGCGAACCGAGCACTGTGCGTGTGAATGTAGCAAAAGCAACAACAAAAACATCCTTCTAATTCAATCCCTTCAATCGACCGGCAAACACGGCTAATCTGTGCGTGTGTATGTAGCAAAAGCAACAACAAAAACATTCCTTCAATTTACCGGCAAACAACACCGGCCAAGCTGCCCGGCTTTAGCAGCTGTGTATATGTAGCGTGTGTATGTAATAGCAGGCAGTAAGCAAAGCACAGTTCTCATTCAATGGGTTTCCCGTTCCTTCACTCACGTTCCCTTTCCCGTTTCCATCTTAAGACAAAGGAATGCATTGAAAGGAGGCCAAACGCCGGGAAGCCGCCGTTGTACGTTTTTTTTGTGATTGATCGGTAACAGAAAGTCTATGACAAATATACCTCGTCCTGCATGAAGCTCGAATAGTACACTGGTTAGAATGTCGGACTGGCAAGACGATACAATTTGTGAATTGAGTTCGATTCTCACTACAGCGCTGTGGTTTTAATTTTTATTTTCTTGTTTCTGGGATGAATTATCCAATAGGAAGGAAATCCCATAAAACGTTTTTCTTGTTTCGCTTGAATGTAGTGGTCATCATTTTGGTTGGAAGCCGAGTCCTTATGCCAGTTACGGTTTTTCAAACATACCGTCTTCGGCACAGTGCACATTTCAGCGCATTATCGGCACAGAGATATGCTAAATAGGCATTGGATTTTTGCAACCTCTTCTATGGGTGTACCAAGACTACTATCGGACGAAGGCGGACAACCAGAGAGGTTGCAATCAAAAAGGGCAATAGGCAACGGCATAGGCGAGGTCGAAAGCGATGTGGGTCAACGACGGGCGGCACATCATAGCAACGAGCGCAGGTCATCGGTGTGATCGAAGCCAAAACGAAGGTCGAAGTACATCATCAGCGGTTGGCCCAACAAGGAAGGTGTTGAAATGCATCCGTTCCGTCACCTTTCAAGGCGGGCGGCATGTTCTGGAACGAACGAGCTCCGTTGAACCACCCTAACACCAGAAAAGGCCCAGTAGCAACATGGCGATGCTGCGCGCATTAATGGCGGTAATGCGCGCCAAAATCATCGGTTTTCCTCGGACACGAAGAGGTTTTTCCGAAGGATCGAGCCACCGTCGATCCTTGACTCGGTTTTTTTTCCCAACCAACCACCATCGGAGACGGTAACAAGTCAGCGGCCCTTGGGGCCAGTGTCAGAGGCCTTTATAGCCATTGTCAGAGGTCTAAAGAGACCAAAGTATTTTGTCAGAAGTCATAATGTCTAAATTGTTTAAATCTAAGTTATCGAAGTAATACAGTCCACTATTTGTAATGTTTGTTGAATGAGTGCGTTTTCATTTATCGAAGAAATATCTGATGCTATCGATCCTGCCTTCAGGGGTGATTCTGAACATGGTATATTTATAATAACAAAATCACTTCAAACTTTAAAAAAAACTTATAGCTCCACAGCTGGTTAGTGCTTGGTATGACGATGCAAAAATGACTGATGTAATGAATGTGTTTATTATTATTTCACAATGCCGCTTCTTCAATTTTCCAGAAAAACTTCGTATGAAAATTGAAAGAACTTCATAAGACTCTTATTTGAAATTAATTAGACGCAAAAAGCGGTTAATAATAGCAAGTTCACTGGTGTTGGGAAAAAGTGGTAGAAATTTTTATACTTACGGCATATTTCGAAAATTTTGCCATACAAAGCATTTTCAAGATCTGTGGTCTTCTAGTTTTTTTACAACACGTGTTGTATTTTCGCATGCTGTGATGCAAAAAAAAAAAATATTTCTATCACATACGGCTGAAATAGAAACAATGTTGTAGAAACATACAGCTCCCCAAGATCTTGAAAACATTTTTGCATGGTAAAATTTTCAAAATGTCAACATTTCTACCACTTTTTCCCAACACAAGTGAACTTGCTCTAAGCCCTGTCTTATAAAATTTATAAAAAGATTTCTTCTGAGTGTACGACTGCTTCGTGGTGGCTAGTACAGAAATATTTCGCAAAGATCTCTGAAAACATGTCAAAACCAAGGGGACACATGCTGCTTTTTTTACAGATTGTTGCAACTCTACTAAGTCAGTAAAGAAGGAAAAATACATGCACTCCAGAATATAATTCTGTAGGGGAGCACGGGGATACTTATCCCCCTTTTTAAAATATCTTTTTTGAAAAGTTTAGAAACTTGCCGTCTTTTGAAAATTTTGAAAGCATGTCATTTCAAATGTCCATGCTTAAAAAAAATCAAGCGATACTTGATCCCGTACATAAATTAGAAGGACTTTCGTAGAGCAAAAAAAAGGGATGTATTTTTCTAGAGAAAGAAGAAAGAAGATTTATAGAGGGATTTAGCCACGTAGGATAATTCTTCCTCTGAAGGTTAGTTAGTTAAAGGAGACTTGATGCTTCAAGGATACTTGATCCTTCATTTAGGGACGCTTCAACTTTGTCAAAAATCATGCAAATCGAAAGGTAAAATGTAGATTAATGATTTTTTGGCCATATAACTTTTTATTTCTCCGCTTCAAAGTCTGCCTCCAACCCTTTAGCCAAAGCATACTTTCAGGCCAAAATCAGGCAATAATTGGATAAACAATAGTTTTTTGAAAATATATCTAAGTTATATCGTGCTAAATTATGGTCACGATTCATTTAGTTTAAGGTTGCCAGATTGTCCGGTTTTATACGTGTTTGCCCGGATATTTAATATAAAATATGGGAACAGTCCGGCCAGGCCCGGTTGCCCAGATTTCATTGTAAAAGGCCCGGATTTTGCCTGGATTTATTCACTTCATTTGGCAATTCATTTGGTGTTATTTTTTTTTTAAATTTATGCCTCCAAAACGAAATACTGGATTATCAAAATATATATGAAAGGTGGTTTGGAAGACTAAAATACGATTTTGAATCCATCAATTAGTTATAACTATAACGAAAGAAAAAAAATTTTTTTGTTGAGTAATTTTATGGTTTTGACAAAATTTTCCTGGATATTGCCCGGATTTTGTCAGCTTTTTATATATAATTGCCCGGATTTGTCTGGTTTGGAGACCTGCTGAAAAATTTCTGGCAGCCTTAATTTAGGTAAATAACATGTCTTCTTTGAATTCAATATATCAAGTGGACCCAGAGGTAACATTTCTACAACTTAAAAAAAATTAAGAGTTTAATTGAAATTCAACGAATTTATAAAAAGGTCCGCCTAAAACCAAATTGTCTTACTTCTTCTTTATCTAGTTTACGCTACCTAACGTATGTTGACTGATTCTGGACGAGCATGATGTCGTTTGATACTCAATGGCCTTTGGTTAAAGGCCTAAATGCACATAATGTGGTTTTCTCATCCAGCGCTTTTTGTATGTAAGAATTATTGAGAAGCAGCTCACAACTTCTTTGGAAACTGCATAGAATTCGAAGTAAAGGAATGTAGACAAGGCCGGATTAAGCCATCGGGAGGCGCGGGGCAATTTTTCTCGGGGGGCCCCTATGATTCGATTTTTTTCAAATGCTTTCCCAGAGAATACAAAATATTTAAAACGTTTATAAAAACTGAGTTCAATATACTGTCTTCAAAAAGACATGTTGTCAGCGTAGAAGATGGTTTGTGGTATCTTCAAATAAAAGTTGTTAATTAATCACGAGCAAACATTGCGAAAAAAGTTTGAAATTTCTAAAAAAAATGAAAGCTCTAATTAAAGCAGCAAAATCCTCTGATTTAGAATAATGATTGGATAGATATTTTAAATGTTTTTCATTTCATCATTGATCGTCTGGTTTGTGCTTCATCGATAAATATTCACCTAATGACAAATGGGCAGCATCATGAAGATTTGAAACATAGAATACAAAATTCTAAACATAATAGAGATACAAAAACAGATATGTATGAGAATTTAAGAATTCAAACCTAAAATCAGGTATTATTCACAACCACAATTCGGTGTCTCAAATCTAAATCAAAATTTTTAATCAAGTTTTGAGAAAAAAATTGGAATTAAATAAAAAAACAAGAGAGATTCAAAGTTACAATCAGAATCAAAGAAGAAATTGCAACAAATGTGTATTTGAATTTTATATTTTTGAAACACAAAAAAACATTTTCTTGGTATAGTTATGAATATGATTCTCATAAAAAAAATGTTATCAAATCATTATTCTAAATGTGACCAAAGTTCCATTCGATGCCCACAAAGCCAAAAAATGATCGATTAAATGATTAAATGATTAAAAATCAGAATAGAGATTACATGTTTAAAACACGGAATTAGTTGTCGTTGGAAAAGGTCAAATAATGAATCCAAATTAGTATAGTATAAAATCTTGAGAGTTTAGAGAATTAACTATGAGATACCATATACTATGAGATCGTTTTTATGATAATTTGAGAATGATCATTTGGAAAATGATATGCTGAATTCAGGATATTAACTTCAGTGACAAAATTTTGGAAAAATCGGTTGAAAATGTTTCAATACAGATTCTAAGGCAGTCTTAGACAGAAATTTGGATGAAAATTCAATAACGAATCTCAGTACTGTCTATTTTCCCAATTTAAGCAACTTCAGTTTTATAGACTTTATTTTCAAAAATAGGGAGCGAAAAGGGTTTAGAATTTATAAACCAACGGATATTTCAATAATAATGATTGAAAAGTGAAAAGTTATAATAATAGCCGGTATTTTCCCGGATACTGCCAAGGTAAAATGCTGAATTGTTTATCATAAAGCTTCTATTTTCTATCTTAGCACTATGAGCCATTTTTTCTACTTAATTAGCTAATATTTTAGTGCAGTAACCATTACTTGGAGAGTTAACGACTAACGTAATAATAAACATTATTATTGTGCAAAACGTTTGTATGTTATGAAAATGAGGAAATGTTTTTCTTTGTTTTATCTGTTCTATACAGAACATCCTGACTGACATGTTTCGATAAAAAAAATTAAGGTGTTTTTCCTCATATTCTTCTTAATTCTTTTTTTTTCGAATTCGCTTTACATTACTTTTGTCTAGATTTTGAATTGAAAATTTTGAATTTCAATACCAAGATTTTGATGTTCTCAGACCGAAAATTGCCGGAGAATTCCTTCACTGCTCACTCTAGGGGGCCCCCTTAACTTATGGAAGAGAAAAACTATTCTAGATATAATTTCACGAGGGCCCTTTTATTTAGCTGTTATATTTCAAGTTTTCATTCCGATTTTCTAGTTTTGATTTCTATATTCATAGATATGTAGAAATTTAAGTAAACAGTAGGATTAAAGTAATGTTAAAACTTTTTTTCCTCTCGGAAGGCCCCAATGAGCCGGGGGGGCCAGGGCAATTGCCCCTATTGCCCCCCTCCCCTCAATCCGGCCTTGAATGTAGACTATATCTAGGTCTCAAGATATTGTGGTCAAAGGCTACTTCTATTTTATTCGTCGTTCCGTTTCGTTTAACTATGTCTCTTGTATTGTAAGTTACTTCCCAGTTTTGAGAAACTTCCTTTCATTTACATATGCAATTTAACAATATAATCCGTAATTTTTATATCAATTGCATACATTGTACATATTTAGAAACAATAATTCGATGTGTCCACTTTCGTTCTCAACTACTATCTACGGGCGAGATCTGAATCGCTCAAAACTCGTCATTTTCAAATGTACATTTTAATTATTTACAGATACTGCACCTACATCTTTAAACAACATACCAAGCACCATTACTACACCAACATCCGGATGCCATCCTATTGTGAGCTGGAAAGCCGAGACATCTATTTCCACCCGCAGTTGCAGCAAATGCACTGCATATTCTCCGACCAACTGTAAGTTCCATAATTCCATATGTATATTTAAGGGTTATTTTAAAAAATATATCTATTTATACGATCATTTTTCTTGTTTCCAAAAATACAGAAACAGCACCTCGCTCACACCGATGTCGATGTCCATCACCAACCTCGCTCCAGCCCACTACTATCTGATATTTGTAACGGCCAGTTTGGGCAACGGGCGCAGCATTCCGTACCGATCAGCTCGGATAAAAACGCACCCGTACTGCAGGGAAAATGATACCCTCGTAACGAAGGAACAGCAAAAGCTACAGCAGAAACAGCAACAGCAGCAACGACTTCGAAGCATTTCCGTGCACAGAAAGCAACAGCAGCAGCAGCATCAGCGTGGTGGGGGAAAATTCGGACAGCAGAAAGCCCCCCTGGAAAGGAGAAACTCGAACCGATTGAAAAGGGATCAGTAGAGTTATCGGGGAGTTGAGAATAATCAGTTGGTGGATCTCTAATTTAAAAACTCCTTACAGTGAAAGGTGCAGAAGACAAGACTTTGGAAAAGGATTCGATGCGTTTGAAAATATGAGTAAGAATTTGTATTGGTGAATCGTTCGAAAGTAAGGAAGCACTATGAGAGGGGAAATCGTAAAATTTAAAACACTTTTGTGTACACTTGTATGTATACACATGACAAGGCAAAGTGCGTTCGCATAAATTCATCCTAAATGATTTGGCACCAAATCGGATAGGTAAGGATGGATGTTCCGGCCGGGAAAATAAAAACAACCGGCAAGAGGGCTCCATGATTTATGCTGACATTTTCAACGGGAGATGAAATACACTGCAGTTATCAGTGATGCCAGATTTTTTTTATGCCACAAATTATTAAATGTTTCAAAAGACGCTTTTAAACCAACTGTAGACAAGAAAAATCTCCTTAAATTTTAAAACAGATTGAAACAGAAAGGTAAATGTTCAAATATGTCATCCAAAATTACCTAAATTTGACAATTACAATTGTGGAACTGTGGAAGTCGAAATTAAAAAAAAAATAGAAAAAAAATATTAAGAAGAGGTTAGAAAGACAGCACTGTGCGTTTTTTGTGATCGACTTGGCAGAAAGACTATGACAATTAATCCTCATTCTCCATCTGGCTCAGGTGGTACACTGGTTAAGCTGGGCTAGATGAAAATAGAAATTTGTTGTGATTTCGATTCTCACTGACACTATGGCTTTTTTTTATTTTCGTGTTTCTGGAATAAATTATCCAATACGATAAAATTCCTATAAAATGTTTTTATCATGTTTCGCTTGATTGTTTGTATTCAGTGGTCCTGCATCGTTTTGCCCTAGAGCTCGAGTTTTTATGCCAGTCACGGAAAGCAATCAAATCATCTTTGGTGCAATGCACATTTCAGCGCATCTTTGGCACATAGCTAGCTCCTATCGGCATTGAAATTTAGCAACCTCTTCTTTGGGTGTTGATATGCTTTTTGGAGCGTTTTTTTTATTTTGAACAGTGTATTTGATACGCAATACTGCAGAAAAATAACCCTATCTAATCCTCAGGGATTATTAAATTTATCATATATCCGCAAGGAATAGTTATTTTTACAAAAAAAAACTCCGCTATAAATGATGTTGTTCTAAGATTTCGTAATGGTGACAGCTGTTTGACATGCACGTGGCTATCGATAAAGCTAAGATAAGCTAATACAACAAAAAACGAGAAAATGAATGAAGTATCAGAAAATATAATTTCATACAGTTTTTGTTCCGATTTTTTTTTAAATATAGTTGATAAAAAATCATGAAATACAAATCTTGCCTTAAAATATTTTGAATTCCAGAGGGTAAATATTTAATGTTTTTGTTCAAAGCAAATTCAATTTTTCGTGACCTACAAATAGTTTATCAACTACATTTTACTGTAATTTCATGATATAACTCAAATAATTCAACGCCCCCCCACAAGGTGTCGTTACCGGTATTCATATTTTTTCCATTTTTTGTATACTGTCTACTAAAGTTTGAAGGGCTTGTGATATAGCTCAGTTGGCAAGTCAGTTGCTTCCTGAACCGAAGTCCGAGAGTTCGAGCTCAAGAGTAAACATCGATCCCAGTTGTTCCGGAAGTAGTTTTTCAATTACTTTATGCCAACTGCATCGTTGTTTCGAAATGCAAATTTAGCTAAAAATAATACCAAAAATTCAAAATAAATTAGGAAATTGACTTCTTAAACCATTTTTATACCCATAACCATCACAAAAACTTGCGAAATTAATAAATTTTGCTTCAATTTTCGTTTGCTTCGAAACAACAGAAATAAAACCAGAATTTGAAGCTTCGGACATATAAATCAGTGCACAGAATTAGAATACATCAAGTATAACACCAGATTTAGAAAAAGATTAAAACCAAATTGAAAAAATCAGACCAATCAGAGATTAACCACGATTTTAAATTATTTAATAGAATGATAAAAAAATTATAAATTTTATCATATTTATCATATTTCTTTTCTCCATTTTCAATTGAAGGGTTGATTGAAATACTTCTCTGTATTATCTGAAATTTAAAAAAATCTTTTTTCTTTAATTTTGTAACTGGTACGAAACAGATAATAAACAAAACAAGGAATTCCAAGTTTTCTTGTAAATATTGAATGCTCAAAGACAAGTTAAGTTTTCATCGCGCATTAAAATTAAACTTTAAAGTTGTAAATTCGAATCATTTTTTGAACTTTTCATAGATTGATTAAAAAATCATGATCGATTAAAAAATACTTATTTTTTGAATAATATTTAAATATAATTTAAATAATAATAAAAATAAGTTACGTTTATAAATTTTCAAGCGCAGTTATAATTTGAAATTTCAAACTCTGAATATTTTGTATTATATAAATTAAGATTTATATTTTTCCAAGAATATTATGTTTCCAGACAACAAAAAGTTTAAAGATAAAAAACAAATACCAACTTTTTATAGGTATTTCTTTGAACAAATATTTGTTCGACTATAAAATTATGCTATAAAGTTCATTAAATAGAAAATTTATAAAAAATCAATCAATAAAATTTTGTAAACTCATTTTAAAAATTTATAATGAATGTTTTAGATTTCTCAACCTTATCAGTAAATGTAACGCTCTTTTTGTAAGAACATTTCTAGATTCTGACAATTTTTTTTTCTTTGAGGAACTTGTGATTAAATTGCTTCTAACCATATTTTATTCGCTCATTTGAATTATCTATTCATAACTTCTAACTTTCTATCCACCAATTTTTGGAATCTTGAAAATTTTCTACTAAACCAACTTAACTTTCACCAGAAAGGTCGATAAATTAAATTAAAAAATAAAATCATGATGGCTTCAAAAATTTGTCTAAAATATGAAGATAAAAAATATAAGTTTTAAACAATCAGTTTTGAGTAAAGTCAATCATTGATATCTCATGCTCACAAACCCACTTGAAAGAATAAACTGATTCTGATTTTTTTACGAAAATTTACTCAATGAAGAAATAGTATTTTGATGGTGATGTTGATTTGAAAAAATCGAATTCTTCAGTTTTTTTTTTAATTTGAAATAACAAGTTTTTCACATCTCAAGAAATTTTCAAAAACAAAAGTTTTATTTAATTTAACTAATTTGTTGGAATTTGCTAAACGATTTGATTTTTGCTTTTTTTTCATATCCGAAGTTCAATGTAGTTAATACTTCTTTGAAAATTCTTCAACAATCAAATATTTCACAGAATTGGGAAAATTAAGTAATTTGTGACCTTAAGTAATTTGGCAAAATCTATTTGAATTTGGAATTGAGGATTTTGAAAAACAAAAATCACAAAATAGTATTGAGGCTGAAATTGGTTTCTTCAAGAATATTTCATATCTGCATGAAACTTGTAATGATATAAACGATTTAAGCCAACATAAACCAATTTTTAAGCCGAGGTAGGGTTCATGACACACAGATTTGAGTTGTAATACAAAAGGTTTATTAAATTGAAAATTGAAATGGAGAATTCAAAATTAGTTTTAATTCTTGAACGTCTTAGATTATCGTTCAATGAAATGTCTCCGGCATAGAGTAAGATAGGATTAAATACCGCCGGAAACATTGTTTTCTAAACACCTTTTCATTTATTGAACTGAAAATTTCACTTGTAAAAAATCTTAAAAGGGGGAGGGGGGTTAAATCTCCTAAATCCCTCCGTCCCCCATTTCGCACGGCCTTGTTTTAAGAGCATATTAGAGAAGTTGCTAACTTAATTTTGCAGATTCTTCTTCAGCTCAAAACAAACTAGCTGAACTCTGTTTTGGTGCGATCTGAAAGTCAACTTTGGGTAATTTATGTTCCGAGTGTTCTCAAATGTTGATAAACAGAATCTTCAGCAACAGCTGAGTTACTCACCTTAGTGCTACTAGACGGTGCTGTTTTGAAAAGGCCGACTATTCATATTCTTACACACGGAATCGAAAATCAAAATGGCCAAAGATTATAAGCATCCTGGAAAATGAAAGACTTGCGCCCATTATTTTTATATTATACATAATTTTGCTTTAATTTCCAATTCATGATGATTATGATTATGATTATTCGGACAAATTTTGTCAAAACCCAGAAATAACTCCATAAAAATCAAGAAAAAAAATCAAAAAAAACTTTTGACAGACTTTGAATCATATTTTAGGCTTCTATAAAACCTTTCGAGATTATTTTTGTATAACTTGCTCAAAAAATTTGTTTTGAAGGCATAAGTATAAAAAAAATACAAACCCATTTTTTTTATTGATTTGCCGAATAAAGTGAATAATCCGGGTAAAATCCGGAGTCCGGACATTTTTCAATTAAATCCGGTCATCTGGGCCGGCCCCGGATTGTTCCCAAATTTTGTATTAATCCCAAATTGTATTATCCAGGAAAACCCGGTAAAATCGGGCAATCTGGCAACCTCATTATCACTAATCACTAATCACTAATCGTACTTCCACAGCCAGAACTTAAGTCTGAGTCCCGAAGAATAATAAACACATGTTATTATTCATCTTGTCTTTGTTTATGCTTTTAATTATGTTAACATAGAAACATTAAAATAATTTAAAACATAAAATGGTCGGGCCTACTGTGGAGCAGAGAACGCAGAGACGTCAGGAACAAAGAAAAGGAAGGAGCGTGGACCACCAGTACCATACGCTCCGAGGGGCATTGCGGTGGAAGCACGAGCTAAAAAGTGCTTCTTGATGATAAGGGAACCTATGAAACATGACCTTTCCTTCAACGGCTGGAAATGAGTTATTTTGTACACAGAAATCTTTAAACAAGGTTCATCATCAGCAAACAAGGTTAATCATCTGGAGAACTAAAAATCATTTAATATTAAAAATGGTGATATCATTTATTGATTTCTGTGTACCATCATTTCTGGTCATCGACCAAGGATAAAGCGCCTTTACTCGCTCTTGAAAGTAAAAAAGAACAAAAAAAAAACCAAAAACCTTTCGAGGTCTTCGAGAGCTCGAAAGGTTTATACAATAATTTAGGTAAGATACAAAAGTATTTTACTTATTGATTTTTCTGTAAGTTTAGTAAAGTTCAAAGTAAATTCAATATAATCAGACCCATCACAAATAAATTGTGTGTTCTGAACACAATGAACAAGTAGAAGCATTCCGTTCAAATTCTAAAAGCAGAATTATTATAAAAGTATTAAATAAACGGCATCTTAGAATTATTTGTTTAAAAAAAGTTTTTAAAAATTTACATTTAATGATACTTATCTTAGTGCAGCTACCTCCCTCAAAACTTCATTGGTACATCAGAAAATGCCGTTTGAACATGACCACCGAAAAAAAAACATAGCATGCCTTTAACCTCCATTGGCAACCAAAGGACGAGCGTGTGGCAAACACATTTCATGGGAAGGAAACAAAGAAACGCACTACCCAAAGTCACCAAAAATTCATTATTTTCAACCGCAGTTTATATCCGGACACTCAAATTTTTAAATATAAGCCCGCACTCTGATATTTTTCGCCTGTTGAATCAATATTGGATGCAATCGTGCATTCCCCTTAATTGGCACAACAGTTTGTTTTCCAAAAACAAAATCTTCGATGCACAAACCCAAAATCACAAAACCACTATTTTTAACATTAGCCTAACACAACTAATGCAACCCGTTCCCGATCACACGGCGATAGTATTTTTCGCGTATACAACCGATAGTTTCACTTGAAAACTGCCCATTTTCTGGAAAAATATGACGAGCACGAAAAAAACACGTTGCTGGCTGGAACCTGATAAGAAAAACCAAGACCCACCCGTTGAGCTACCTTTTTATGTCGTTGAATGTGATAAAATATATTTTACCGGGATTTCTCCGGTAGAAACTTTTACACATTATCCCAGCCTTCACTTTAATACACTTTAAAACGATTTTATTTCCATATTTCGATTTTAAATTTAGTATTTTATAGAATTTTCGCGGACAAAGAGAAAAACGCGTGCGGTCGGCAACAGGCATCGCCTACTCCCCGGGCAATCTGGCAACCTCATTATAGACACTTACTTTAAGCATAATTTGGTTTTCAATTCTGAAAGCGCTTGTTAACACGTTCGTCGCCACCGCACCCATATTCGATTGACGGGTGTATTTCCTGGGGTGTCCCGTCACATCAAAAAGCGTGTGACGCTCTCTTACTTGAGTTTACCGCTCAGTTTCGCCACACGTTTCAAATATGGGAGTTCTCCCTCTTTGCTTTCTCTCTCTGGGCCCGGCTAGTAAAACTACTAAAATGAGCGTGGCGACGAACGTGTTAAAATGAAAGGAAGGTTAATTTGGTGTACCAAAATGTTGTTTTTTTTTTACTGTGTACCGTCAAACGGGGCATCATGCAAAAGCAGGGTTAGATGTAACATTTTTATACCACGACACTCATTCAATTTTTATTTCAATATACAAATTGATGATGACATAGTTTTAAACATCCTGAAAGAGTTTTTAAAAGTTTCTGGTTCTCATAAAAAATTAAAAAAATGGAGCAATAAATGTCCAAATTTTTACATTTTTCAATGCCGTAAACAACTTTACCCAGTATGACGGATTGGCTTAATGATATCACCTACAAACTTCATATTGCTTTCATTATCCTATAGCAACACTGTTGGAGTAAAAATATTTTTCGGACCATTTTTTTTTTAAATAAATATTTTTATAATTCACTTATCAGTCTGGCGCAAAAGGCAACAAAATGAAAATCAGAACTAAACCTCATAAATATCATAATCATATGCTGGGATATGATGCATTATGTGTTTGTTAACATTCAAATTTCATCCATCCTAATATTTATTTTCATGATTTAAGCTAATAGAATATTTGTAGTATTTTTTACCTCTAAATTTATGCAGCAAATTTACACTTTTTCCTTAAAAACATTTTTGATAAAAAAAATGCAAAATTTAATTCGAACAAAACAGAAAAATTACTGCAATTGGTGCATTATGCGTTATGACATCACAAATGTATCAAAAACTTTACATTTTCAAACGTTTTCTTTTGATTTTTCATTAATAACAGAGTTTGTTGCAACTTACGCCTTTTTCTTAGTAGGGTGAAAATCGCATGTTTTTGAAAATTTAAAAATAACTGGTAAAACTAATAATTTTTCTGACTACGTTAATTTGGTGTCCATCAACCTTAAAACTTTTGATGTACAAGAGGAATGATTATCTGTAGGCATTAAGATTTTAGAAGCCTTTGAAGTTGAAAAGTGTTGCATGTTGCCCCAGTTGCGGTACCACCTTTATTGAGGCTAAGTGAAAGAAAAATCAAGTTTGTATCGTTTCTACACCAAATTATCAAAATCACTTCACTTTGAGCTCCTTATTCTGATCTCATATTGAAATCATTTAAAAATCAAATCAAACCACATTGATGTTAAGTGGCTACTGGCTAGCAACACCAAGATGATGCTATCAGTTTGATGTGGGAACCATAATTTTGTTTATGAAACAACAGTTTTGTTGATTCGTATTTTGACGGATATATCGGTGAAATTAAATCCATTAAATAAAAATATTTGAAGTATTGAATATTTTAGACGGATAAATTATTAGAAGAAATGTGGTGTGTAAAAAGAGCAATGAATAATTTTATTGTAGAAACTTTTCACATAATCTTATGTAATTTCCAAAACATGAATTATTCTTAACACAAGTAGGCACTTCAGCACTTTGGGTAAGAACTTTCGAAAAAGAATATTGATCCAATTTCAAAATATGGTTCTCGATTTTATTAATCCACAATCAATTTAAAAAAAGAAAGCTTCTCACTTTTTGCCAAGGCATTTCGTTTCCATTCAATTATCATCTATTTTTTACTTTGGTTTTATTATGGCATTTTATATGCATCTAGTTTTATAACTGTTTTATTATTGTTATGCAAAATGCTTAGATTCTTGATTCAACCATTTGTTTTCAGGTAGTTCTGAAAACGCTTACAAACCTTTTACAAAATATACTGTTTAAGTTGTTTAGAATGAGTTCTAAATGCTCTCTTAAAACTACAACAAAACATAAACTAATAATCATAAAAATTACGGCGATTAAAATCATATAACAAACATAAACTAAGAAGTTTGTTTCAAGCTTTTGTTCGCATGCTTAAAAAGGCACGCATTGCCTGATTTTGAAACCGTAATAAAATTAGTTGACAATTCTCGATCAATATGTCAGAATAGGACACGCTCAGGCTAGATTGCATATATTTGAACTGAAATTCTTATTTTTACACATTTTTGATAAATCATTTGTGTGTTTTTTTTTGAGTTAAGGAAAATATATAAAAATCTTTTAAATACTTCAAATCACCGAAAGAGGTATGAATATCTAAACAACATGAGTTTTGTTTGAAGGGTTCAGCTAGTAGGAGAAAAAAAAATTTGCTTGACGCTATTATTAATCCAAGATGGCGGCTTCCACTTTTTTTTCAAAGCTGTAAATTAATGGAAATCTCATGTAATATCCACAATATGGGTATTGGGTAAAAGGGCTCAACGAGTAGACGTCGAATTTCGCTGTCCGACGCCATCTTTAACTGAAGTCCGATCCTGTATGTTCTATATATGTTGGAAATCCACCAAGGGTGCACGGATTCACCGCAGTTTCTCCCTAAGTATGTGGTCACATGCATTCTTTTAGAGTCTTGAACTTAGGTTTGATCCTCAATCTTAATTTCGATTGTTTAAAATGTTCCATGTTTTGAGTTTGATATTTGTCCCTAAATATACAAATAAGTACTGAAAACACGTTGTTCAAAGATAGTTTAATGAGCTCATGGTTATACTTTCTTGATTTTATTACTGAACTATAAACCTTCCATAGATCATTTCTAACTTTAATCATTCTTAATTCAAAACCTGACATTGAATTCATCTGGTATCACTGTTAGCTGAGTATTTTCTCCCAACTGTCGTCGTATGTACCAAACGTTTATTGGCAGTCGGAACATTTTGGCGGGTACTTAGAACGGCGAGATTTACGACTATGCGGTACCTTCTAGCTCCCCAGGACAACTGCTGCTGCTAGCCTATAAGCTTCCCCTAATAGTAGAAAAATGTAAAACACTTTTAGCGCCTCCCCAACCCCAAACTTTAGATTTCTCACAAGTGTAATGCCAAATGTGTAGTGTACACGAATGTCACTCGTCCCAGGACAAATTGTGCGACAACTCCAACTACAAAAAAAGGGAAAAATTGTCAACTAGTTGGTAGTAAACATAAAAATATATTCACAACAGCAGGAAAAGCACAAAAATTCTACATGAGAGAGAAAGTGAACAACATTTTCATTACAATGTATTGCTTTAATAAATTAGGGATGAACGACAGGATGATGGTTGTGCTTTTCGGTATCGCCTCATATAGGGTTACACATTTCGAGGGACCGAGAAAAGCTAGCCTAGTGGATTGTTTTTTCATTGTATGATTTTTTTCTGCTGATGATAGTGATTTCAAATATTTCGTTGCTAGCAGCGAAAAATTGTCCCGGTAGGATTTATGACAACCGGAAGGATGCTGTTATACGGTGCTACATAGTTGCTTTCAGCAGTAGGATGATTCACCGAATGGGATTGTAATTGTGTATATGTGAATTTGTATGTTTGTGCACGTGAGTATACTCACTTAATGGTGATACTCCAGTTTAGTCAGTTAGGAAAGGGATGATTTGGCAGAGCGCATTAATAATATTCCTACGTCAACCCATGACAGATATGTATGAAACAAAATTGAGAAAGCTTTATCCAGACTTCTAGTTTTAAGTTGTACAGTAGAATCTAAAACACAAATAATTAAAAAAAAACTTTACCTAAAATGTTGCTACACTGTACTTAAATAAAGAAAAAAAAAATGCTATCTTTAATACTTATATGAATAACGAAATACTCTGTATGAACTACATACTAAATATTTGCTTGTATCGTGTACTTTACGAGCCATGACCTAATAACTATTCTTTGAAAGAATATTTATTCACAGCTACACTTATTTTGCAAAACATAAGACATTGTACTTAAAAGTCTATTGATTCAATAAAAATCCGTAAAAAAAATATAAATAGTTGATTGATTGAAATTCGTGTCCGAAAAACTTTCATACTGATGAATGAAGATAATCCATTTCAATTCGAAAAATAACAAAAATGACAAAAATGACAAAAATTAAAAAAATGACAAAAATGACACACATGACAAAAATGACAAAAATGACAAAAATGACAAAAATGACAAAAATGACAAAAATGACAAAAATGACAAAAATGACAAAAATGACGAAAATGACAAAAATGACAAAAATGACAAAAATGACAACAATGACAAAAATGACAAAAATGACAAAAATGACAAAAATGACAAAAATGACAAAAATGACAAAAATGACAAAAATGACAAAAATGACAAAAATGACAAAAATGACAAAAATGACAAAAATGACAAAAATGACAAAAATGACAAAAATGACAAAAATGACAAAAATGACAAAAATGACAAAAATGACAAAAATGACAAAAATGACAAAAATGACAAAAATGACAAAAATGACAAAAATGACAAAAATGACAAAAATGACAAAAATGGCAAAAATGGCAAAAATGGCAAAAATGACAAAAATGACAAAAATGGCAAAAATGACAAAAATGACAAAAATGACAAAAATGACAAAAATGACAAAAATGACAAAAATGACAAAAATGACAAAAATGACAAAAATGACAAAAATGACAAAAATGACAAAAATGACAAAAATGACAAAAATGACAAAAATGACAAAAATGACAAAAATGACAAAAATGACAAAAATGACAAAAATGACAAAAATGACAAAAATGACAAAAATGACAAAAATGACAAAAATGACAAAAATAACAAAAATGACAAAAATGACAAAAATGACAAAAATGACAAAAATGACAAAAATGACAAAAATGACAAAAATGACAAAAATGACAAAAATGACAAAAATGACAAAAATGACAAAAATGACAAAAATGACAAAAATGACAAAAATGACAAAAATGACAAAAATGACAAAAATGACAAAAATGACAAAAATGACAAAAATGACAAAAATGACAAAAATGACAAAAATGACAAAAATGACAAAAATGACAAAAATGACAAAAATGACAAAAATGACAAAAATGACAAAAATGACAAAAATGACAAAAATGACAAAAATGACAAAAATGACAAAAATGACAAAAATGACAAAAATGACAAAAATGACAAAAATGACAAAAATGACAAAAATGACAAAAATGACAAAAATGACAAAAATGACAAAAATGACAAAAATGACAAAAATGACAAAAATGACAAAAATGACAAAATGACAAAAATGACAAAAATGACAAAAATGACAAAAATGACAAAAATGACAAAAATGACAAAAATGACAAAAATGACAAAAATGACAAAAATGACAAAAATGACAAAAATGACAAAAATGACAAAAATGACAAAAATGACAAAAATGACAAAAATGACAAAAATGACAAAAATGACAAAAATGACAAAAATGACAAAAATGACAAAAATGACAAAAATGACAAAAATGACAAAAATGACAAAAATGACAAAAATGACAAAAATGACAAAAATGACAAAAATGACAAAAATGACAAAAATGACAAAAATGACAAAAATGACAAAAATGACAAAAATGACAAAAATGACAAAAATGACAAAAATGACAAAAATGACAAAAATGACAAAAATGACAAAAATGACAAAAATGACAAAAATGACAAAAATGACAAAAATGACAAAAATGACAAAAATGACAAAAATGACAAAAATGACAAAAATGACAAAAATGACAAAAATGACAAAAATGACAAAAATGACAAAAATGACAAAAATGACAAAATGACAAAAATGACAAAAATGACAAAAATGACAAAAATGACAAAAATGACAAAAATGACAAAAATGACAAAAATAACAAAAATGACAAAAATGACAAAAATGACAAAAATGACAAAAAAAAAATGACAAAAATGACAAAAATGACAAAAATGACAAAAATGACAAAAATGACAAAAATGACAAAAATGACAAAAATGACAAAAATGACAAAAATGACAAAAATGACAAAAATGACAAAAATGACAAAAATGACAAAAATGACAAAAATGACAAAAATGACAAAAATGACAAAAATGACAAAAATGACAAAAATGACAAAAATGACAAAAATGACAAAAATGACAAAAATGACAAAAATGACAAAAATGACAAAAATGACAAAAATGACAAAAATGACAAAAATGACAAAAATGACAAAAATGACAAAAATGACAAAAATGACAAAAATGACAAAAATGACAAAAATGACAAAAATGACAAAAATGACAAAAATGACAAAAATGACAAAAATGACAAAAATGACAAAAATGACAAAAATGACAAAAATGACAAAAATGACAAAAATGACAAAAATGACAAAAATGACAAAAATGACAAAAATGACAAAAATGACAAAAATGACAAAAATGACAAAAATGACAAAAATGACAAAAATGACAAAAATGACAAAAATGACAAAAATGACAAAAATGACAAAAATGACAAAAATGACAAAAATGACAAAAATGACAAAAATGACAAAAATGACAAAAATGACAAAAATGACAAAAATGACAAAAATGACAAAAATGACAAAAATGACAAAAATGACAAAAATGACAAAAATGACAAAAATGACAAAAATGACAAAAATGACAAAAATGACAAAAATGACAAAAATGACAAAAATGACAAAAATGACAAAAATGACAAAAATGACTAAAATGACAAAAATGACAAAAATGACAAAAATGACAAAAATGAAAAAAAATGACAAAAATGACAAAAATGACAAAAATGACAAAAATGACAAAAATGACAAAAATGACAAAAATGACAAAAATGACAAAAATGACAAAAATGACAAAAATGACAAAAATGACAAAAATGACAAAAATGACAAAAATGACAAAAATGACAAAAATGACAAAAATGACAAAAATGACAAAAATGACCAAAATGACAAAAATGACAAAAATGACAAAAATGACAAAAATGACAAAAATGACAAAAATGACAAAAATGACAAAAATGACAAAAATGACAAAAATGACAAAAATGACAAAAATGACAAAAATGACAAAAATGACAATAATGACAAAAATGACAAAAATGACAAAAATGACAAAAATGACAAAAATGACAAAAATGACAAAAATGACAAAAATGACAAAAATGACAAAAATGACAAAAATGACAAAAATGGCAAAAAGAGGCAAAAATGACAAAAATGACAAAAATGACAAAAATGATAAAAATGACAAAAATGACAAAAATGACAAAAATGACAAAAATGACAAAAATGACAAAAATGACAAAAATGACAAAAATGACAAAAATGAAAAAAATGACAAAAATGACAAAAATGACAAAAATGACAAAAATGACAAAAATGACAAAAATGACAAAAATGACAAAAATGACAAAAATGACAAAAATGACAAAAATGACAAAAATGACAAAAATGACAAAAATGACAAAAATGACAAAAATGACAAAAATGACAAAAATGACAAAAATGACAAAAATGACAAAAATGACAAAAATGACAAAAATGACAAAAATGACAAAAATGACAAAAATGACAAAAATGACAAAAATGACAAAAATGACAAAAATGACAAAAATGACAAAAATGACAAAAATGACAAAAATGACAAAAATGACAAAAATGACAAAAATGACAAAAATGACAAAAATGACAAAAATGACAAAAATGACAAAAATGACAAAAATGACAAAAATGACAAAAATGACAAAAATGACAAAAATGACAAAAATGACAAAAATGACAAAAATGACAAAAATGGCAAAAAGAGGCAAAAATGGCAAAAATGACAAAATATGACAAAAATGATAAAAATGACAAAAATGACAAAAATGACAAAAATGACAAAAATGACAAAAATGACAAAAATGACAAAAATGACAAAAATGACAAAAATGACAAAAATGACAAAAATGACAAAAATGACAAAAATGACAAAAATGACAAAAATGACAAAAATGACAAAAATGACAAAAATGACAAAAATGACAAAAATGACAAAAATGACAAAAATGACAAAAATGACAAAAATGACAAAAATGACAAAAATGACAAAAATGACAAAAATGACAAAAATGACAAAAATGACAAAAATGACAAAAATGACAAAAATGACAAAAATGACAAAAATGACAAAAATGACAAAAATGACAAAAATGACAAAAATGACAAAAATGACAAAAATGACAAAAATGACAATAATGACAAAAATGACAAAAATGACAAAAATGACAAAAATGACAAAAATGACAAAAAGGACAAAAATGACAAAATTGACAAAAATGACAGAAAACCCAATCTTATCGAGGGGGGCGCATTCTTCAGCGAGGCCCAACAAAGATCGACAACGATATCGCGCTGAACTTAGGTTTATACCTGGGTATTTTTTTTTTTTTTTTTTGAATATCGGTTGTCCTGTTTTTTTTTTATCATCTGACGATTCGCGCCGGGGGTCTTAGGATCTTCCCCAAAATTGAATATTTGGTTCATTTTTATGACTTCAGAATGGGGGTAGGCACGTTATCAAAACATGCGGGAAAATTGTGCTTAATGTTTTGTTTCATTTTTACGTTTTAAAAACACATGTAAAAATACATGTGTTTCTTAAATTGTTATTTTTTTGAGAACCGGTTACATTTTCTTGTAAAATAAAATAAAACCATATTTCAAAGCTACATAACTCTGTCTATTTTCAACGGAAATCATAAAATAGTACATCGAAACGTATTTAAAATTTAACAGCTTTCCAATTAAACTACTTTGCAAATTTTTTAAGGCAGTTTTCTGTAAACACTCTACAAAGCACAAAAAGCAGTATTTTTTTACCTGATTTGATAAACACTTTTGTTATTCGTTGTTAGAAGCGCGCGCTATATTAGAGTTATATTATCATTATTTCTGTCATAACTCTTAAAGGAGTTGTTTCCCTTTGGTGTCTTCAGATGAAAGTTGCATCATAAAAAAAGATGAAAGTTGCATCATGATGTACGTCTCGGTGGTCTAGTGATTAGCGTGGTATGACGGTAATCGCTGGTCCACTGATGACATGGGTTCGATTCCCATCTCGGTACTGGGTGTTAAATGTTAATCTTAAGTTGTCCACGTCATTTATTCAGTCTGTAAAGACTAAATCGGCTAAGACGGTGTATGTCTTTTTATTCGGTGATTCGGGGATGCAGACGGTACTTTTAAACGCCATTTAAAGCTTATTAACAATTTTCCATATTAAAGGTCATTACATGAATTTAGAAATATTTTATTTGGAAAGCTGATAAAATTTCAATGCGCATCAAGCTCTATTTTATGATTTCTGTTGACGAATAACAGAGTTGTGTAGCTTTGAAATATGGTTTTATTTTGTTTACAAAAAATCTAATTGAATCTAACTCGAAAAATAAAAATGTAGGAAATCTGAAAAAATATAGGCGTTTTAAAGTCGCAAAAATGAACCAAATTATCAACTTTGGGGAAGATCTGAAGACCCCCGGCGAAAACCCGCCAGATAAAAACAAAAATCCCCACCTTTGAACATAAACATGTATTTAATTTTTTTTTATTAAAAACTAATTTTCAAGTTAAGACAAAACAAAATACACTTCATCAGTAAGTGTGTTGACTCCAGAATTTTTTGATGAAGGTGCAATTTTTTATTGAAAATAAATAAATTTTGAACACCCCAACCAAAGACTTCCACCAGATTCGCCAGCGTTTTCGTAGTCTACCTTTAGGCGATTTAAATTGGCGTATGGAATTTCTTTTCCTATTTCTCGAGTAACTAATGTTCAATCTGAAACGAACATTACCGGTGCTGATATATTTGAAAATTGTTGCAATTTACAGACTTTTCCCCTTATTATTAACTCCAGTTTCAATCTCCGAAGAATATTCCATCTCGGTGAGATTTTTTCCGGGACGTAGAATGTTTTCGAGTTTGACTGTTAAAACCGGACTTTACCCAACGAACAGTTCGACGGCACGGTTCAACAGTCAACTGTATGCACTTAGTTTTCAGAAACATAGACACCTTGATGGTTTCCCCTAGGAAGGTGTACAGCAGCGGATTTAAGGCTCCGTTGAGCATAGCCATAATGCCAAAAGTGTAGTGCAGCACCCAGTATAGGTTAGTGTTGGCCACTCCATAGAGTTTGACCAGGAGGAAAACCCACGTGGGCAATCGACAAACTAGGAACATAACCATGAGCACAACAATGACTTTGAACATCCGGAGCTGGCGTTTCTTGCGGGTGTTGGTTGCTGAGCTGCGAGCCGTTGATGGATGTGGGGGTGGTGGAGGAGGTGGAGGCTCACGTGGTGGGCTATTGGCATCCAGACAGTTGGAACAGGTGCATCTGTTCTGTTGAATTGTGAAAATTCGGTTCCGATCGTTTGGGGGACATGAACTCAAATTGGTGGTCGTGGTTTTCCGATCGCTAGAACTTTCGTTTGGTGTAGGTTTCTTCCCTTTCTTGCTACGATCAACCGGATTTCTACGTTTCCAAATTTCCTTCGCTATCACTGTGTTAAGCCAGAGAAATGCCAACACCAAAGGTAGAAAAATGATTGCGAAAATTATTCCAAAGTAGTACCCGTTTTTGGTCTTATCAGTAGCACACATTTCAGCCATGAAAAAGTCGGTGATTACATTCGGTTGTTGAGGGTCGGAGATCAGGATGAACACGTGGTAAATTTCGTACAACGTCAACATAGGACTAGATATACCAGCTGCAAGTCCCCAAATCAAAACAGCACACGTCACACAAAACAATCCACTTGGCTGCCAAGTGCCCTTCGTTATTCTCACTACGGCCATGTATCGATCCAGGGCAATCGCCACCAGAGTTATGCTGTTGACCAGAATTGCCAGTGTTTGGAAAAACGGCGCGAAAGTGCACATCAGCTCGCCGAGACTCTATAATTTGGAAAAAAAAAAAGAAATTGTTTACATACGAAATTGAATGATTTGTTCAGTTGAATATTGGAACTAACCCATAATGGACTGTATTCGGTATCGAATTGTGACAGATATACAACGGTTGTAATAGTCACGAACGATATGTCACTCAATGCCAGGGACAGCAAACAAATGCGAAACAAATGACGTTGTTCTCTAGAAATAGAAAAATTCAATTAAAAATTAATTTTTCAATTCATAAGATGCCTTAAATTTTTAAATTACATACATATAACAGCAAAGCAATTTTTACCAATCTTCATTATAGATTGTTGTGCCAATTAAACTATAATTGATCATGACTTGAAGCTACAGATTGTACTCTTGATCAAATTGTTCATTCACGAAAAACTCATGTTAAGCCAATAATAAGCCTATTATAGTCTGCAGCCAAGCTTATCAACTAGAAAGCGAATAACTGTCGATGAAATTTTTAACATTTTCCAAACTTAATTTTGAGCATTTGTGGTTATCGCAAAATGAGATGAACAGGAACTGTAGTGTCTGGTGAAAATGGATTTTTTTCAAAGTTAGAGAAATTCAACTTCTCACAAATCTGAATCAAATTTTTCACAATTTTGATTCAAACAAAAATCTAGTTCTTAAAAAGTGTCGATAAAATATTCGTACTGTAAATTTGTTTGAAAATAAATGTTAATCAGTCTGGTTTACAATTTTAAAATCAATATTTTAGAAATAGAAACCAGAAAGAGAATGCGAATGAAAATTTCAAATACAACCAGAATTTAAAGCATCGGACATAAGAATCAGTGCAGAGAAATATGATATTATTGCCCTTCCTTTTTTTTTCTTCTTAAAAAATATTGACTTAAGTAATAATTGTATAAATAAAAAAAACGAGTGCAACTTCTAAAAGATTAAAGGAAAAGGGTGATACGGTCAAAATTTGGTCAAGGGAAAAAGCATGTAAATCGGTGGAATCGTGTATTTAAAAAATCAAATTAAATTTCTTTTTCAAGTTTAATTAGTATATAATTCAGGAAAAATATTCAGTTAGGCTTCCGTTTTTCCAAATCCGAATTGCCGGGCCTTACGCTTAACCTCTGCCATCAGATTTTGTACAGCCCCCTTGTTCACCTTCTTCGCCGCAGAAAGCCAGTTTGCCTTGAACTGCTGCTCGTCCTTTGCAGTTTTTTTGGTCTTCTTTAGGTTCCGCTTGACAATAGCCCAGTATTTATCAATTGGACGGAGCTCTGGCGTGTTGGGAGGGTTCTTGTCCTTGGGAACCACCTGCATCTTGTTGGCGGCGTACCACCCCATGGCCTTTTTACCGTAATGTCAAGATGCCAAATCCAGTACGGAACAATCGTGTTTCTTCAGGAAAGGCAGCAGGCAAACACTCTTTCACGTAAATTTGACGAACTTTGACAGTTTCATGTGCTTGAAAATATCTGCTACCTTTCCCCTTCCTTTTGCCGTATAAAACTCCTGTCCCGGAAGCTGCCTGTAGTCGGCTTTGACGTAGGTTTCGTCGTCCATTACCACGCAGTCAAACTTCGTCAGCGTCGTCGTGTACAGCCTCCGAGATCGCGCTTTGACCGTCGTATTTTGTTTATCATCGCGATTTGGAGTCACTACCTTCTTGTAAGTCGATAGTCCGGCTCGTTTTTTTTGGATCGATGCACGGTTGTAGACGATACACCCAGCTTATTTGCGGCATCTCGGAGAGAGATGTTAGGGTTTCGCTTGAACCTATCAGCAACTCTCTTTGTCGTCTCAGCGGCTTCCGGTTTTCGATTCCCCCGATCCAGACTTCCTGGCTGTCGACAAACGTTCCCCAAACACTTTAATAACATTTGTAACGGTTGATTTGGCAACTTTTAGCGATTTTGCCAGCTTTGCGTGCGAGTAGCTCGGCTGCTCTTCTTCCTTGGACGGCATTTTGACAACTGAAGAGTGAATTCCAAAATCAAAATAGGAGCAACATTCTACACACACACCTTTAAAATGAGAGGTGTTCAGGTTTTTCAAATGCAAAATTGAAAGAAATACGTCAAGTTGATATTGACCAAATTTTGACCGTATCACCCTTTATGAGGTATTTCAAATAGAATGGTTTTAAAAAAGAAATAGAATTTATAAAATATTACACCAGATTGAAAAAGAAATCAAATCCAAATTGTAACATACATCTCAGACCAGGTTCGAAATAAACCATGATTCAAAGTAAACAACATGTGAAATTTGTCATTTAAATAATCATTTTGTTACTTCGAATCCTTTTCCGAACTTTTCATAGGTTATTTAAAAAATTATTTTCAAGTATTAAGTAAAAAATTATAATTTTCAAGCGCTGGATTTTTAGTTCTAAATTTCAAGCTCTAAATATTTTGTCGCTCTCTATTGGAATATTGAGTCCTAGAAAAGACAATAAGAAGAAACAATTTTTTTTTATCAAAAATTTAGATTTCTAGGCTTTCAAGAAGATTATTTTTTCAACGCACAGAATGAAAAACAAAGAAAAATCTATTGAAATATCACAAACAATTTAAACAGTTTGACTTAACAAATCAGTAAAACTAAAAAAGCGATTCTATAAAATTCGGTAAACTTCTTTGAAATTTGAAACAAATTAAAGAAGAAAAACATTTTTAATACTTTAGAAGGATTTTTTTTAATAATGATGGTATGGTGTTTATAAATTGCTATGATGTTTAGTTGTAGAATGAGTTGAGTTGAGTTTTGAGTTGAATCAATCATTAATAACTGATGAACTAACAAATCTACATCCTACAAAATAAAACTGAACTTGAATATTGTTTATTCATTACTCAAATTGGTTGAAAATTCTTTGAAACTTCCGTTTTTTACAGAATGGGCTGTAGGAACAAATAGAAATTTTCTTTAACTTTTTTTTAGCAGAAGTTTAATGTTACTTCCGTGTGGAAAATATGTCCAGGCAAAATATTAAATATAAATAATGTCACTTATCATTTAAAAAGAATCATTCAATACTGGATTGAAACAGCCATAATTCATCGATTTTTTTTTAAATGAATAGTAACATAATTATTTTATCTAAGACTATTTTGACAAAATCTTAAAAACTCGGAATCATTTTTCCGAGCATTTCGACTTTGATGTTTCGAGAAATTTGTTCCGAAGGAAACATTTAGACGTGTTCAAAACTGTGTCGAGTGGATTTTAATTTTAACTCTGATAAGTTATTTATGTTTAAGGTATCATTTGGATCAACATGTGATCCGTTGATTTTTTATACAGATAAACAAATGTACAAATTCATATTTCATCTTTGCCTGTGCATATCTACTACATTGCGGTCTTGATAAAAGTTGATAATTGGTTTAAACCTTAATTTTAAATTTTTAAGGTTCAATGAAAAAAGGCAGACTTTTCATAAATGATTTTTTTACCATTTTTCAAAAGTTATTAAAAAAATAAAAGTCTGGAAAATAAAACTAATAACATATTTGGATTCAAGGCACCCAAATCAATCAAAATAAGTTCTTCAACACTTTGCACTTTGGAAAAATGTTGCCTTGCGTAATTTTTCAAACCCCTCTGGAATGTGGAGTTGAGCATTTAGGAGAACAAAATTGATTTGTGGTTTAAATTGGTCGAAATATTCTTCAATATTTCAAATAAGCATAAAATTTGAAATTACATTACCATACTACCATAATGCATTACCATTTCCATTTTTGGTAAAATATTACATTTTGCTCTTTTTTAACACCACACAGCACCATTAATTTAATACCGTCAAACGTGGCATCATGCAAAAGCAGGGTTAGATGCAACATTTGTATACCACAACTCTCATTCAATTTTTATTTCAATATACTGTAATAAAGTTATCATTGAATGATAACAAATTGATGATAACATAGTTTTCAACATCGTGAAAGAGTTTTTTAAAGTTTTTGATTCTCATAAAAAAATAAAAAAATCGAGCAATAGATGTACAAATTTTTACATTTTTCGATGCCGTAAAAAACTTTACCTCGTATGACGGATTGGCTTTATGAAATCACCTACAAACTTTATAATGCTTTCGTTATACAATACCAACACTGTTCATGTATAAATATTTTTCGGACAATCACCAAATTTTTATAAATAAATATTTGTATAATTCAGTTAGCTGACTGGGGCAAAATGCAACAAAATGCAAATCAGAACTATATCTCATGAATCGCGTTTCGATATGCTGGAATATCATTGTTTTGCATTATGCGTTTGTTAACATTAAAATTTCATTCATCCTTAGATTTAATACATGATTCAAGATAATAGAATATTTTGTAGTATTTTTTACCCCTAAATGTATGCAGCAGATTAACACTTTTTTCTTAAAAACATTTTTGACAGAAAAAATGTAAAATTTTATTCGAACAAAACAAAAAACTACTGTAATTAGTACTTTATGCGTTATGACATCACAAATGTATAAAAAAAAACTTAAAAATTTTCAAACGTTTTCATAAGTTTTTTTCAATAATAACTAGAGATGTACCGAATATTCGGTCGGCCGAATATTCGGCGCCGAATATCGCCAAAAAACCGTTAAGCCGAATATTCGGCTCACCGAATAGTTGAGCTAAGTATTCGGCCGAATAGGCCGAATAGGCCGAATATTTATTATTTGAAATTTTTCTTAAAACAGACTTCTCAAATTTTTCAACTGATGTTGGGAAATTTATTTAATATGCAAAGGTAATGTTGAACAATCTTCAAAATCATCAAAAACTTATGATTTCAGTTGAACATTTCAGATGAATCAGTGAATGTTTCACTGAAGATAGCTATATACTTTGATTATCGTTTTATCCAAATTTTCTTGATATATTCAGGCTTGCCCATAAACCAAATGAAGAATTCGAAAAAAAGTTAAACAGTCAGAATCAGGATGACCACATATTTTTTTAAACTTTCCGGATTTTACCAGGGTTCATCAAGATTTTTAGCGTGATCAAATAAAAAAAAATCAAAAAATCTTTTTGAAATTTTTTAGATTTTCTGTTACAAAACGATTCTTAAAGTAAATTTATTCGTTTGATACGATTTGAACACTGCTGTTGTAATTCGATGAAAACTTTGAATTTCAAGTAATTTCATTTCTTTTTCCTCTTGTATGTTTAAGAATAATGCTTAGTTTCTGGTCAAATTTCCCTTTTTTTACAAGTTTTTAAAAAAAAATGTTCAGACCCAGCCGTGTGGATACATGTCGTAGAAGGTACAGTATGCCTAAGCTTAAAGATCATCGTCAACTTTTTTGATCACATCTAGCAAAAGTTAGACATCTAATTCTAAGCTTAACACCTGTTTTAACATGTTTTGTCCCCGATTTCACTGGAATCTAATCTCTTTTGTGATAAACGTCCTAGAAGCGACAAGTCATCTAATGTCGTTTCAGCTAATGGTGACATTTTAGAAATCAAAGAGACATCTACTTAATGAAGTTCTGATACATCTGGTTGGAAATAATCGACTGAAAAGCAAGAGGGACATTAAGATGGCAGAAAAAGAAGATTTCTATTGTAAATAGCAGTAGAAATAAAGTATTTGTATTGAAAACTCAATAAAATATTCGACCGAATATTCGGCCGAATATTCGTTTGGCCGAATAGTTGAAAAGGTCAATATTCGGTATTCGGCCGTTCGCCGAATACCACTATTCGGTACATCTCTAATAATAACTGAGTTTGTTACAACTTACCCCATTTTCTTAATAGGGTGAAAATCGCATGTTTTTGAAAATTTAAAAATAACTGGTAAAACCAATCATTTTTCTGACTACTTCAATTTGGTGTCCCATCAACCTTAAAACTTTTGATGTACAAGAGGAATGATTATCTGTAGGCATTAAGATTTTAGAAGCCATTGAAGTTGAAAAATGTTGCATGATGCCCCAGTTGACAGTATATAATCATTATCTGTGTTTCAAAAACATAGTCGACAATTTTTAAAGCGCCTTGAGATGTAATGTTATATTGGCCTTTATACTAACTTCAAAGATTCAGCATTGGATTTGTCAGATTTATATATTTGAAGAAATTACTCGTCTATTTCTCGCTGAGGACTCACTGGAAAATCACTCATTTTCACCGAGCCATGCTTTGCTATATTCAGAGACAAAAGAATCGTAGCAGTTCGTTAGTTTTTTTTTTCAACTTTCTAAAATCACAACCGATAGTTAGGGGAAAACTATACAAGACAAACCAGTTAAGGATAATTGCTGTTTAACTTGCTGTTTGTCTAAGAACCAAATTGAAAGTTTACGACGACTCAGGGATCAGATTTACGTATTATCAAAAAGAATGAATATGATAAAAACACGATTTTGATAATATTTTGAATGCCAAAACAAGTGGACATACCGAACGCACCATACCGAAAGGGTGGTAATAAATGGAACAATGATTAAAAAATCCTCAGCTATATCTCGAAACTGGAATGTCTTACAAAGATCAAATGTTCTAGAAAAATGTGCCAAAATGAGCGAAATAACAATGCTTGTAGTTTAATAAATTTTAACAAAATAATTGCTTGAGTAATTGAACTTTGTTTGAAAAATTTCAAAAATGAAACTTGAAGATCTTTTTTCATCATTTTAAAATGTTCCTTACATGGGATAAATATGAAAAAAATATTTGTTCCAATGTATCAATCGTTCGAGCGTAAAATGAACTTCATAATGCCATATTTTCAAAGCAATGGAAAACTCTCAACTTTTTCAGAAAAAGTTTTCTAAAATGTTGATTATGGGTAGAATTGATCCCCTAGAGTTGGGTACAATTGATCCCCCTTCCAAATAGCATATTCTTCTTCTGAATTGATCGTTATGATTGCTGATTACGAAATTACTAATATTTATCCAAAAACTAATATTTATCAAACATTTGTATGAAGAAAAGAACAAAAATAATTAATTTTCTCTTTTCATTATAAAAAAAATAGCACCTTCAAGTATGCAATGTTATTAGCGTTGAGACAAAGTTATAGAATTTTCTTCTTATGTCTGCTATAAATTGTGAAATGAGAACAAACATGACCAAAATAGTCAATTAACATTCTATCTTGGGGTTTTGTTTGATTTTTATACAAGGATTAGGGCTTCCTGAATAAAAGATCAAGTCTTCTTCAATAGGGGATCAAGTCTCCCCTAACTTAAAAAAAATCGCAATTTTTTTACTCCCACGAAAATGCTTCTAGTTCATCAACGGGTTCAAGTATCGTTCAAAATTTTTGGAGCATAGAAACTTGAAGTTACAAGCTGTCAGAAAATGTCAAAGACGGCGAGTTGCTAAATTTTTCCAAAAAGATATGGTGAAAATAAGAAAAGGGGATCAAGTATCCCCAATCTCCCCTACACTTTTTTATATCCTGATAGGTAAAACGCCTTCAGGTAGGCAACGAAATTCATGGCAAACATGGTGGCAGTTAATTTTTCCCAGTCGAATATTGCACCTTTTTATTTCGAACAAGGACGAAATTTGTTTGTGTTTTCTCGAAAGTTAGCAGCATTCAAAGTTTGAGCGTAAAACACGTGGTCTTGTGGGCATTCTGCCCCAATTTTGGTATGACTGATTATAGTTCAAATTTGTGGGAAGTTAAAGATAAAACAAAATATTTTTAGTCTTATATAGAAGGTACACAGCAAACTTTTTTGTGCTGGAAACCAGCAAAATTCTTTCAGTAACTATCCGGCCAGAATTTAAAAATTGAATAAGTCTGTAAAGTAAGAAAAACATTGTCAGCATTCTTATCAAATTTATGCTAAACAATCTACTTACCGAATGATTAGCTTTGAGAGTTTTTTTTATATTGGACAACTTCAAACTTCGAACTCTTTCTTTTCTATCACCTAAAGTTAACTCTCCAAAATTACAAAGTTCCGAATCTGACAGATCGATTGCTGGTTTTCCAGCAATATGGATCAATTGCTGGAAAATTTCCACAAAAAAGAACAAGCGCTGGAAAAGTCAGCAAAACGAATCATATTAGCTGGTTTCCAGCAAAAATTTTAATTGATCCTGGATTTCCAGCAATTTTTTTGCTGGAAACCGAGGCGAAAATTTACTGTGTATATATATGTAGTAGAGACAACAGGTCTATTATTTTGTTCTATTTGTCAAATTTTTCTAGAACGTTTGATGTATGTGAGATATTCTAGTTTCGAGATATAGCTGAGGAATCAAGTATCCAGGGATAATGTTTATATGTATAATAAAAAAAAAAAGGAAAAACTCTTAGTAAATACCTCCTTTCTGAAATGGCATTCGTTTATCTAAATGTTGCTTGTTTTCCTGAGCTATGTTTTATGTGAGATCAAAAGGTGCCAAAAGGTTATAATTTTTTTTATTTAAATTACCTCATGTGTTCTGGTATCAGCAGTAGTTTATTTTCAGATACACAGTTACGCCTACGCATGGTGCAATCTGTTATCTATTTTGAAAAAGTTAAAATTGTTTCAACTTGAAGAACTTAAAAAATATGAATTACACAATGAAATGAAAATCTAACATGGCTGTTCATGTGATTCGAAAATTCTTAATAGTTTTATAGATTATGGTTTATAAATTATGACGATAGTGAGATTTAGCTCGCCGATTTTTTTTTATAAATTTTCGGTCCATTTAGATTTTCTCGCATTTTTGTGTACTGTGTAAGTTTTTGGTAATTTCTCATTTTTTCAAGTTATTTGATTTATTGATAAATTTTCTTTGCCCTAGAAATAAATGCTTAGTATTGTTGGTGTTCCATGAAAATATGATAAATATGGATGAAAGCTCACAAGTTCCGATTGCAATTATTTCTTACCTGCGAATGTTGGTTATGATCGTCAGAACATTTCCGAAGATAGCCAACACCATAATAAGAATAACCACCACAGTAAAAGACGTCCGCTGCTGCGTGGTCAGAATTTTCACCGAATGTTCCCAATATCCAAGGATTTCCCGCGATTGCGATTTCGACACCATATTGTTTGACGCCCTAGCTTTCCATTCATTTTTCCAACGGCTGGAACTTTCACTATTATTAAGAATCCCAATGATATCCATCCGAGCTGCGAGTAGAATATTTCTTTCAAGAACACTACCGGAACTGATCAGTGGCATCGAAGAGCCGACCGTACTTATTTATCGACTGCCATTGTTAAGAATTTTTCAAACCAGCAGACAATCCGCAACGGAGAGTTTCCCGGAGGCAACGTCCTAAGCCTACAACAATCCAGCGAGATTTACAACCGGATTCCAATATAATCGGTAATATATTGGCATATCGTACTTGCGATTTATATTTAGGGGGCGACGATGGTTGGAAGGTAAACCAGTTGGATTTAGAGATACTTTCTACCAGAACAAAAAAAATTTAAAATTTATTTTCATTAAACCCAATTATAATAGTATGGGTATGAAATTTTCTTTGAAGTTTTCTTTTGTAAAGTATGCTTAGTTTCTCAATGGAAAAACATTAAAAATTACACAAATAGCTCTATAGGACATTCTTCGGCCCATCAAAGATATTTCCGAAAGTTATTATCACTGAATTGCTCGGTTATCGGAAAAACACAGCTGATAACACCAGTTTTCCCCGTTATCGTAGAGGGGAAAAAACTTTTCCTATGGGACAAAACCAGCCACATAATCATCGACAAAGGAGTGTTGTTTTTTCCTGTTATCGGTAGCATTTTATCAATAGGGTACAAATACCCCCAGGTGATAGGCATATTTATTGGTCGTTCTTTGAGGTGTGAGCAATGATAACGATAGTTATCTACCGAACTATTATAATATTTGGATCTAGAATATGTACGTTAAAATCTGCAATTAACAAACCCTTTAAATGAAAGTTTGTGTATTTCAAAAAAAGTTTACTTCAATAAACACTAACAAGTTATCCTAATGCTGTTACAATTTTTTTTGAAGAACGAAACAACTAACAATAGTGCTGATTTGAATTCATGCTTAGCTTACTCAAATTAAACTTTTCAAACTTTAATGTGTAAATAATATCATCCTTGTCATTTTTGTCATTTTTGTCATTTTTGTCATTTTTGTCATTTTTGTCATTTTTGTCATTTTTGTCATTTTTGTCATTTTTGTCATTTTTGTCATTTTTGTCATTTTTGTCATTTTTGTCATTTTTGTCATTTTTGTCATTTTTGTCATTTTTGTCATTTTTGTCATTTTTGTCATTTTTGTCATTTTTGTCATTTTTGTCATTTTTGTCATTTTTGTCATTTTTGTCATTTTTGTCATTTTTGTCATTTTTGTCATTTTTGTCATTTTTGTCATTTTTGTCATTTTTGTCATTTTTGTCATTTTTGTCATTTTTGTCATTTTTGTCATTTTTGTCATTTTTGTCATTTTTGTCATTTTTGTCATTTTTGTCATTTTTGTCATTTTTGTCATTTTTGTCATTTTTGTCATTTTTGTCATTTTTGTCATTTTTGTCATTTTTGTCATTTTTGTCATTTTTGTCATTTTTGTCATTTTTGTCATATTTGTCATTTTTGTCATTTTTGTCATTTTTGTCATTTTTGTCATTTTTGTCATTTTTGTCATTTTTGTCATTTTTGTCATTTTTGTCATTTTTGTCATTTTTGTCATTTTTGTCATTTTTGTCATTTTTGTCATTTTTGTCATTTTTGTCATTTTTGTCATTTTTGTCAGTTTTGTCATTTTTGTCATTTTTGTCATTTTTGTCATTTTTGTCATTTTTGTCATTTTTGTCATTTTTGTCATTTTTGTCATTTTTGTCATTTTTGTCATTTTTGTCATTTTTGTCATTTTTGTCATTTTTGTCATTTTTGTCATTTTTGTCATTTTTGTCATTTTTGTCATTTTTGTCATTTTTGTCATTTTTGTCATTTTTGTCATTTTTGTCATTTTTGTCATTTTTGTCATTTTTGTCATTTTTGTCATTTTTGTCATTTTTGTCATTTTTGTCATTTTTGTCATTTTTGTCATTTTTGTCATTTTTGTCATTTTTGTCATTTTTGTCATTTTTGTCATTTTTGTCATTTTTGTCATTTTTGTCATTTTTGTCATTTTTGTCATTTTTGTCATTTTTGTCATTTTTGTCATTTTGTCATTTTTGTCATTTTTGTCATTTTTGTCATTTTTGTCATTTTTGTCATTTTTGTCATTTTTGTCATTTTTGTCATTTTTGTCATTTTTGTCATTTTTGTCATTTTTGTCATTTTTGTCATTTTTGTCATTTTTGTCATTTGTGTCATTTTTGTCATTTGTGTCATTTTTGTCATTTGTGTCATTTTTGTCATTTTTGTCATTTTTGTCATTTTTGTCATTTTTGTTATTTTTGTCATTTTTGTCATTTTTGTCATTTTTGTCATTTTTGTCATTTTTGTCATTTTTGTCATTTTTGTCATTTTTGTCATTTTTGTCATTTTTGTCATTTTTGTCATTTTTGTCATTTTTGTCGTTTTTGTCATTTTTGTCATTTTTGTCATTTTTGTCATTTTTGTCATTTTTGTCATTTTTGTCATTTTCGTCATTTTCGTCATTTTTGTCATTTTTGTCATTTTTGTCATTTTTGTCATTTTTGTCATTTTTGTCATTTTTGTCATTTTTGTCATTTTTGTCATTTTTGTCATTTTTGTCATTTTTGTCATTTTTGTCATTTTTGTCATTTTTGTCATTTTTGTCATTTTTGTCATTTTTGTCATTTTTGTCATTTTTTGTCATTTTTGTCATTTTTGTCATTTTTGTCATTTTTGTCATTTTTGTCATTTTTGTCATTTTTGTCATTTTTGTCATTTTTGTCATTTTTGTCATTTTTGTCATTTTTGTCATTTTTGTCATTTTTGTCATTTTTGTCATTTTTGTCATTTTTGTCATTTTTGTCATTTTTGTCATTTTTGTCATTTTTGTCATTTTTGTCATTTTTGTCATTTTTGTCATTTTTGTCATTTTTGTCATTTTTGTCATTTTTGTCATTTTTGTCATTTTTGTCATTTTTGTCATTTTTGTCATTTTTGTCATTTTTGTCATTTTTGTCATTTTTGTCATTTTTGTCATTTTTGTCATTTTTGTCATTTTTGTCATTTTTGTCATTTTTGTCATTTTTGTCATTTTTGTCATTTTTGTCATTTTTGTCATTTTTGTCATTTTTGTCATTTTTGTCATTTTTGTCATTTTTGTCATTTTTGTCATTTTTGTCATTTTTGTCATTTTTGTCATTTTTGTCATTTTTGTCATTTTTGTCATTTTTGTCATTTTTGTCATTTTTGTCATTTTTGTCATTTTTGTCATTTTTGTCATTTTTGTCATTTTTGTCATTTTTGTCATTTTTGTCATTTTTGTCATTTTTGTCATTTTTGTCATTTTTGTCATTTTTGTCATTTTTGTCATTTTTGTCATTTTTGTCATTTTTGTCATTTTTGTCATTTTTGTCATTTTTGTCATTTTTGTCATTTTTGTCATTTTTGTCATTTTTGTCATTTTTGTCATTTTTGTCATTTTTGTCATTTTTGTCATTTTTGTCATTTTTGTCATTTTTGTCATTTTTGTCATTTTTGTCATTTTTGTCATTTTTGTCATTTTTGTCATTTTTGTCATTTTTGTCATTTTTGTCATTTTTGTCATTTTTGTCATTTTTGTCATTTTTGTCATTTTTGTCATTTTTGTCATTTTTGTCATTTTTGTCATTTTTGTCATTTTTGTCATTTTTGTCATTTTTGTCATTTTTGTCATTTTTGTCATTTTTGTCATTTTTGTCATTTTTGTCATTTTTGTCATTTTTGTCATTTTTGTCATTTTTGTCATTTTTGTCATTTTTGTCATTTTTGTCATTTTTGTCATTTTTGTCATTTTTGTCATTTTTGTCATTTTTGTCATTTTTGTCATTTTTGTCATTTTTGTCATTTTTGTCATTTTTGTCATTTTTGTCATTTTTGTCATTTTTGTCATTTTTGTCATTTTTGTCATTTTTGTCATTTTTGTCATTTTTGTCATTTTTGTCATTTTTGTCATTTTTGTCATTTTTGTCATTTTTGTCATTTTTGTCATTTTTGTCATTTTTGTCATTTTTGTCATTTTTGTCATTTTTGTCATTTTTGTCATTTTTGTCATTTTTGTCATTTTTGTCATTTTTGTCATTTTTGTCATTTTTGTCATTTTTGTCATTTTTGTCATTTTTGTCATTTTTGTCATTTTTGTCATTTTTGTCATTTTTGTCATTTTTGTCATTTTTGTCATTTTTGTCATTTTTGTCATTTTTGTCATTTTTGTCATTTTTGTCATTTTTGTCATTTTTGTCATTTTTGTCATTTTTGTCATTTTTGTCATTTTGTCATTTTTGTCATTTTTGTCATTTTTGTCATTTTTGTCATTTTTGTCATTTTTGTCATTTTTGTCATTTTTGTCATTTTTGTCATTTTTGTCATTTTTGTCATTTTTGTCATTTTTGTCATTTTTGTCATTTTTGTCATTTTTGTCATTTTTGTCATTTTTGTCATTTTTGTCATTTTTGTCATTTTTGTCATTTTTGTCATTTTTGTCATTTTTGTCATTTTTGTCATTTTTGTCATTTTTGTCATTTTTGTCATTTTTGTCATTTTTGTCATTTTTGTCATTTTTGTCATTTTTGTCATTTTTGTCATTTTTGTCATTTTTGTCATTTTTGTCATTTTTGTCATTTTTGTCATTTTTGTCATTTTTGTCATTTTTGTCATTTTTGTCATTTTTGTCATTTTTGTCATTTTTGTCATTTTTGTCATTTTGTCATTTTTGTCATTTTTGTCATTTTTGTCATTTTTGTCATTTTTGTCATTTTTGTCATTTTTGTCATTTTTGTCATTTTTATCATTTTTATCATTTTTATCATTTTTTTCATTTTTGTCATTTTTGTCATTTTTGTCATTTTTGTCATTTTTGTCATTTTTGTCATTTTTGTCATTTTTGTCATTTTTGTCATTTTTGTCATTTTTGTCATTTTTGTCATTTTTGTCATTTTTGTCATTTTTGTCATTTTTGTCATTTTTGTCATTTTTGTCATTTTTGTCATTTTTGTCATTTTTGTCATTTTTGTCATTTTTGTCATTTTTGTCATTTTTGTCATTTTTGTCATTTTTGTCATTTTTGTCATTTTTGTCATTTTTGTCATTTTTGTCATTTTTGTCATTTTTGTCATTTTTGTCATTTTTGTCATTTTTGTCATTTTTGTCATTTTTGTCATTTTTGTCATTTTTGTCATTTTTGTCATTTTTGTCATTTTTGTCATTTTTGTCATTTTTGTCATTTTTGTCATTTTTGTCATTTTTGTCATTTTTGTCATTTTTGTCATTTTTGTCATTTTTGTCATTTTTGTCATTTTTGTCATTTTTGTCATTTTTGTCATTTTTGTCATTTTTGTCATTTTTGTCATTTTTGTCATTTTTGTCATTTTTGTCATTTTTGTCATTTTTGTCATTTTTGTCATTTTTGTCATTTTTGTCATTTTTGTCATTTTTGTCATTTTTGTCATTTTTGTCATTTTTGTCATTTTTGTCATTTTTGTCATTTTTGTCATTTTTGTCATTTTTGTCATTTTTGTCATTTTTGTCATTTTTGTCATTTTTGTCATTTTTGTCATTTTTGTCATTTTTGTCATTTTTGTCATTTTTGTCATTTTTGTCATTTTTGTCATTTTTGTCATTTTTGTCATTTTTGTCATTTTTGTCATTTTTGTCATTTTTGTCATTTTTGTCATTTTTGTCATTTTTGTCATTTTTGTCATTTTTGTCATTTTTGTCATTTTTGTCATTTTTGTCATTTTTGTCATTTTTGTCATTTTTGTCATTTTTGTCATTTTTGTCATTTTTGTCATTTTTGTCATTTTTGTCATTTTTGTCATTTTTGTCATTTTTGTCATTTTTGTCATTTTTGTCATTTTTGTCATTTTTGTCATTTTTGTCATTTTTGTCATTTTTGTCATTTTTGTCATTTTTGTCATTTTTGTCATTTTTGTCATTTTTGTCATTTTTGTCATTTTTGTCATTTTTGTCATTTTTGTCATTTTTTGTCATTTTTGTCATTTTTGTCATTTTTGTCATTTTTGTCATTTTTGTCATTTTTGTCATTTTTGTCATTTTTGTCATTTTTGTCATTTTTGTCATTTTTGTCATTTTTGTCATTTTTGTCATTTTTGTCATTTTTGTCATTTTTGTCATTTTTGTCATTTTTGTCATTTTTGTCATTTTTGTCATTTTTGTCATTTTTGTCATTTTTGTCATTTTTGTCATTTTTGTCATTTTTGTCATTTTTGTCATTTTTGTCATTTTTGTCATTTTTGTCATTTTTGTCATTTTTGTCATTTTTGTCATTTTTGTCATTTTTGTCATTTTTGTCATTTTTGTCATTTTTGTCATTTTTGTCATTTTTGTCATTTGTCATTTTTGTCATTTTTGTCATTTTTGTCATTTTTGTCATTTTTGTCATTTTTGTCATTTTTGTCATTTTTGTCATTTTTGTCATTTTTGTCATTTTTGTCATTTTTGTCATTTTTGTCATTTTTTGTCATTTTTGTCATTTTTGTCATTTTGCCATTTTTGTCATTTTTGTCATTTTTGTCATTTTTGTCATTTTTGTCATTTTTGTCATTTTTGTCATTTTTATCATTTTTATCATTTTTGTCATTTTTGTCATTTTTGTCATTTTTGTCATTTTTGTCATTTTTATCATTTTTGTCATTTTTGTCATTTTTGTCATTTTTGTCATTTTTGTCATTTTTGTCATTTTTGTCATTTTTGTCATTTTTTGTCATTTTTGTCATTTTTGTCATTTTTGTCATTTTTGTCATTTTTGTCATTTTTGTCATTTTTGTCATTTTTGTCATTTTTGTCATTTTTGTCATTTTTGTCATTTTTGTCATTTTTGTCATTTTTGTCATTTTTGTCATTTTTGTCATTTTTGTCATTTTTGTCATTTTTGTCATTTTTGTCATTTTTGTCATTTTTGTCATTTTTGTCATTTTTGTCATTTTTGTCATTTTTGTCATTTTTGTCATTTTTGTCATTTTTGTCATTTTTGTCATTTTTGTCATTTTTTTCATTTTTGTCATTTTTGTCATTTTTGTCATTTTTGTCATTTTTGTCATTTTTGTCATTTTTGTCATTTTTGTCATTTTTGTCATTTTTGTCATTTTTGTCATTTTTGTCATTTTTGTCATTTTTGTCATTTTTGTCATTTTTGTCATTTTTGTCATTTTTGTCATTTTTGTCATTTTTGTCATTTTTGTCATTTTTGTCATTTTTGTCATTTTTGTCATTTTTGTCATTTTTGTCATTTTTGTCATTTTTGTCATTTTTGTCATTTTTGTCATTTTTGTCATTTTTGTCATTTTTGTCATTTTTGTCATTTTTGTCATTTTTGTCATTTTTGTCATTTTTGTCATTTTTGTCATTTTTGTCATTTTTGTCATTTTTGTCATTTTTGTCATTTTTGTCATTTTTGTCATTTTTGTCATTTTTGTCATTTTTGTCATTTTTGTCATTTTTGTCATTTTTGTCATTTTTGTCATTTTTGTCATTTTTGTCATTTTTGTCATTTTTGTCATTTTTGTCATTTTTGTCATTTTTGTCATTTTTGTCATTTTTGTCATTTTTGTCATTTTTGTCATTTTTGTCATTTTTGTCATTTTTGTCATTTTTGTCATTTTTGTCATTTTTGTCATTTTTGTCATTTTTGTCATTTTTGTCATTTTTGTCATTTTTGTCATTTTTGTCATTTTTGTCATTTTTGTCATTTTTGTCATTTTTGTCATTTTTGTCATTTTTGTCATTTTTGTCATTTTTGTCATTTTTGTCATTTTTGTCATTTTTGTCATTTTTGTCATTTTTGTCATGTTTGTCATTTTTGTCAATTTTGTCATTTTTGTCATTTTTGTCATTTTTGTCATTTTTGTCATTTTTGTCATTTTTGTCATTTTTGTCATTTTTGCCATTTCTGTCATTTTTTTTTACATTTTTGTTATTTTTGTCATTTTTGTCATTTTTGTCATTTTTGTCATTTTTGTCATTTTTGTCATTTTTGTCATTTGTGTCATTTTTGTCATTTTGAAAATTTGTGAAAGATAAAACTTTTCGATCATCCCCACACCCAAAAAGCTCTCTTCTCCACACATGTGCTGATCCGGCTGATCCGCGCCACGCTCTTTCTCCAGATTTTGTGCGCGCGGTTTTGTTTTGGATCCCGTCCCCGTGCTCCCCAAGAGAGCTTCAAACTTGCTATGATGGGCAGGCCCAGGCTGATGATTGGGGCCGTCCTCACATATGCTGGACTGGGCAATCATCATCACTACTCGCCTTGACGATCGATGGATGACGATCTTCAGTCGAGTGTTGACCGCCGTTCGAAGCGGATGACACCGTGCACCGTGCCTCTCGTAGTTTTGAACCCGTTTTCGATACGAATTCCGTAAATCAGTCAGTGCTTTCTCCCACTTCTCATAGCCGCGAGTCGCGATCGTCGTCCGTCATACCTCGATTCCGGGTTTGCTGCAGCTTCCTCGCTCTTTTTTTCTGCTTTTTTGTTCAATCCGTTTGTCTCCGGTAAGTTTGGTTCAATGCAGCCAGCCAGTCCAGTGTTGATTGCTCGCTGTTCGATCGCGGTTGTTTTGTGCGACTTTGAGCTCTGATCTATTTAATAGTTTTTTTCTCTCGGATTTTTTTTTGTTTATTGTATGGGGAAACGTGTGCTCCAGTAACCATTGACTGGAAGATTACAACGGACTCGGGAGCCGTTTGTTGATTATCTTTTCGACCAGAGATCTCCGATTTTGATTGTTTGGGAAAGTCGAAAATCAGGTAGCTACGGGGTGATAAAGTGATTAACGATTGATATCTTTCTAATAGCCTTTTGAACCTGTGTCTGGGTACGAGTGTTGATGATCATCGCTCATCAAGTGTGGTACCCATAAAGAGATGGTAAAAGCGGGCCAATCGGTCGATCAAGTGAAGAAATCGGGTGTTTCTTTGGTGTAGCAAGAAATTTGGAGTTGGGAGTTCATCAATTCGCAGTTTGTTAGATCAGTGACACTGATCTTGGATGTGGCAAGTGGTTTGTGGATGGTGAAAATTGCGAACATTGATTGGCTCGATCGATCAAGGCAGTGTCGGTGTGAAGAGCATCGGAAAAGTGTTCAAGCCGCTGACGAGAGGCTGGGATCCTTGTGAAGAAGAAGATCTGCAGCATCCAACGAGCGAAGAGTCTTTAACAGGTCGTTCTCAGCTGAGGTTTGACGAGCTTGACCTAGCCCCTGGCAGTGTGTGATAATTGGTGTTGCAAACGATAACAACTATCTAGGTCGTTACGAGAGCTCTGGTGTCTGTGAAGAAGATCCAGCTCCAGCAGAAGAGGCTTGTCTATACTCGGCAGTTCTCCTCAGCTCTACTCAAAGTAAGTGTAACCTAACAAAGAGAATACCATTACATGACAGATACGGGACATTTTGTTCTCTCAACGGCAGAGTGCTTGCTTGGTCTTATCACTCTCGGGAGGTTCCTGACTTCTTAACGATCAACGTGTGTTCTGTAGTCTGTTCCAAGAATAACAGAGGCCACCGCTGTCAATGATCTCTAATCTGGTTCGGTTCGGTGCTTAAGCCATCAGACGCATATACTCATTACCGCAATCAGCTCAAGGTTCAAAGAAAGAAACATTCCTCCAAAAGGTGACAGTTTTACCAACTCCACATTAAGACAACCTGACGATTCAAAGTACCCAGCTTTGTAGTTAGTCATGCGGTCCAAGTCCCAAGTCGTTCGCTTGTTGGCTGATGGTCTGGTCTGGCACAATGAAATCGCCTCGGATCAAATACCGAATAATTGTGGGGCCTCGACGACGAACGAACGAGCGGGATACGGGCGTGTGAGCTCGAAAAAGAAAAGTAACTTCACTTTAGCTGAAGCCGAAAGCAGAAATATGAAAAGCGAATTAAAATGCCCAGCCAACCGATATCGACAGTGAATTAATAATGTGTGGTAGTGTAGTGTTGTTGGTTTGTTGTTACTGGGTAGTGTAGATCTTCATCGGCTCAGGGGTGTCAAGGTGGAAAAAGTTTCGAAACACGTTTTTACGAAACTTTTGAGAGCTGTCCTCAAAATAAGATCTCGAAATTTAATTTCGAAAACTTCATAGTCATTTTAAAATTTGAAAAATCTCCTTCAGGCTCCTTTTTAAACGTTTTTTGCTCTTATACCCACCTAGACAAACCGTGAAAAGGTCCCAGGAACCGTGGCATAGCGAAGGAAAAAGTGAATTTGATTATGACGATGTGCTCGAGGTATGAATGAATGAATGAATGGACCTTACATATGTAAGGTACTATATAGACAGACGTTCCGAACCGATCGGTAGCTAGCTACCGTACCTGAACAAATCGGAATCACATTGGAACGCGGTACTCTGGAGAAGTGATATTTTTTCCATTTAAATAGTGGCTTCATGATTCAAAGTGAAATACAATGCGAATCGCAAGTGCACAGGGAGTTCTTTATTGAAGAGTATAAAGGTTACTAGTTGGGAATGTCCGATTCCCATGTGCTAACAACAAGTAGGATTTGTCATGAGAACGTTTTCTAGCAAGAATGTAGACTCGCAGTAGTTCAATTGCATTCCTTGTTACGAGTAGTTGAAGTTAAAATAGACGCAAAACCCAAGCGACAAGCTATAAGACATTCTCCTAAGGAACATCTAAAAGCTTTAAGTGCTGTCACAAAGCCGCAGTTCCGATGAAAAGTTACAATACAAGCGCATGATAAAACCAGAGGGGAAACAGAGGAACGGATTTCCCTGAATTTACATGATTATTCGGCCATGTATCTTGTGACCTGAATATTGTAAAAAAAAAAAGTCAGTCTGGAAATATTTGTCTTTAAAAAAAACATTTGTAAACAGATCAAACGAATTTAAAAAGCAGTTAACTTTATTCGAAAAACTTTCAATGAAAGTTCATTCAAATCTGATTTTCAGTATTTGTAACGAAATGTTCAAAAAGTAGTTGCGTGCCGGTAAATTTCATCAAAATGGTAGAGTATAGAATAAATAAACATTAAAAATGAAAGAAAAACATGTGCCTGTGGAACTTTGTATTAAGTTTACATTGGTTATTTGTTGTCCTTTTGCGTTCTTTTGAATGTAGTTTTTATCGTTATTGGTCATCTCATACAAAAAAAACTAGTTACTGGAAATTTTAACTTGACAAAAAGGTCTCTAGCCTTTCAAATATAACTTTCTTGGTCGTTTAGTTATATCCTACATGTTGACGAGCATTAACAAATGCAAGAACTCTATTTTGACTTCATATAAAATCGTTGTCATTCATATGAGGAATGAAATGTCCATAACAGAGGGGTAAGCCGCGTATGATGAACTTCAGAAAACTTTCAAGCTCGTTACGATGCACACCGCAGATTTTCGAACAAATAAAGGTCATTTTAAAACACATCGAGAGTGGTTAATTCATTTAAACTATTTTTTCTTATGTGAAAAAATGCAAGGAATCGAATGATGTAAAACAGGCATGTCAAACTGGGGGTTTGCGGGCCGCATGCGGCCCGCGTAGCCCCGTCTCAAATTGTCACAAAAAAAAACACCACTGATTTTTATATAAAATATGAAAGGATGTTTTCGACAAACTACAAGAGGATATATTACAGTATAATTTACCTTTGGAAAAGCTAGCTAGTTTAGTATTTAACGGATAGTGCACCAACTATGTTTGGGGCTAAAAATGGTGTTGGTGCAAAACTGCTTGTGGAAATAAGGGAGACCGATAGAAATTTCAAATTTGCTAATTTTCAATGTATTATTCACCAAAAGGCATTATGCGCAAAGCAATTAAAGTTCCAACATGTGTTAAAACCAGTTTCAGATACTATAAATTTTATCCGTTCCCGTGGCTTGAATCATCGTCAATTTTTGAAATTTTTGGAAGACATTGGACATGAATTCGATTGTGTTCCCTACTACACAGAAGTGAGCTGGCTTTTCTTCTTCTTCTTCTTCTTCTTCTTACATCAACATGGCCAAAACATGTAGGCATCCTGGAAAATGAGAGACTTGCGTCTATCATTTTTCTTTTCAACGTATTACCTGTTACATATTCCTATGCATTGCAGATATTACTACGGCCAGGCCAACCATGTGATGAAAACCGCGAAAGATACAGGATACAGGGGCGGAATGAAGCGTGGAGATCCCTACCAAACGCTTCATATAATATTTTGAATATGGAAAGACCTAAATATGAATTTATGTTATTTGGGAAAGTGTATATGGAATATTGATTCCTTAAATGCTGCTTAAATACTTACCAAACATTATACTCACCGCAATAATATTTAGAATATAGAATATTACATTTGAGTTTGAACTGTTCATACATATCTTATCAAAGTTATTTAAATTTATTTCAATGCATAGTTTATGAAGCTACTTAAATGCTTATTTTATATGCGTTGCTAGATGACTGTCGTTCAGTAACGCATTGATTTACTAACAATACCAGCAATCGATACAGTGAGCACACTTTAGCGCACGCAGCCCTCACAAAAGAAATTAAAATGAAAATTGTTATCATTAAAAAATGGTGTGAAATTATGATAAGTCTTAACTCTTAAATGCTTAACTATGTATTTCGGATTTCTGCATTGAGCATTTTTAAGATCAAAGCAATCGATGGATGTTACGACCACCTGCTGGAAAAAAAAATCAAAATTCCTCGGTCGTGGAAATCGAACTTCTGACACATCTTGAATAAATTCATTCACCAAATAAAAACAGGTACTTATCTTATTGTTCCGAATCAGTCAAGAGTTTCTGGGTGTCTTCTAAGAATGGTCCTGGACCGGTCCGGATAGCGTAGTACCAGCCACTTTGATTCGGCCACTTTCAACAACTTCACAAACCGTTACGAAAAGCATTTATTTCACTCCACTGAAGGTTTCAAATTTATAACCAACTTAATATCTTTGAATTAACGATATACATAAAAGATTTTACCGCTGTTTTACTTAGATATTGAAAAATGGTAAGGGAAATATAAATTTAAATAAATCACGAAGTAAAACACGACCGCGGAAAAAAAACAGAAGTGAGCTGGCTTTTCTGCCACAAAATACAAAAAAGGTTTTTTTTTGCTACGAGAATATTATTTTTGGAAATGAAAGGTGAACCTGTTGAACATTCTCAGGCAGACGAGTGGGTTCAGGATTTTGCATTTGCCGTTGATCTCACTGGCCACCTTCAAGCTTTGAACTTAAAACTTCAAAGAAAAAATAATCATAACTGCTTGTGATGATTTAAAAAACATTCAAGCGAAGTTACGGTTATGAATCAACCAAATTTCCAAAACAAACCTTGTGCACTTCTCTACGTGTCAAGAACTGAAAAGATCAAATGAGGCTGCATCATTTGGTAAATACGTACTTCACCTAGAATCGTTACTAGATGCATTCAAAAGCCGTTTTCGTGACTTTAATTCATACGAGCAAGAATTTTCGTTGTTTGTATCTCCATTTTCGTTTGCTCCTAAAAATGCTGCTGATAATTTGCAACTAGAGTTGATAGAGCTGCAGTGCGATTCTTTATTAAAAGCGAAATACATTGAAACAGCCACTTCAATGTATTTCGCTTTTAATTAAACCAAAATTTTACAGCTATTTGCCTGAACGCTACGTTGAGTTACGAAAATTTGTTGCCAGAATTCTTGCTATGTTTGCAAGTACCTATCTATGTGAGCAGTTTTTTTTCATAATGCAAGCTAATAGAGAATATCTGATACAAATGTATCATCAATAATGACAGTGTCAGTGACAAATAAACTTCAACCTGAAATTTTTAAACTAGTATCTCAGAAAAGATGTCAAGCATCAGGACAATTAAACATTAAAAGCTTTAATAAAAATTTAAGGCAAAATATCATTTCAAGTTTACTTATAACTATTTTCTATTGTATTCTACCTAATCTTCGCGAAAATAATAGATATGTTATGTTTTCTAACTGCGGCCCTCTACGTCATAGAAATTTTCAATGCGGCCCGCACACCTAAACCTTTTCCGTGTCATTTTGCGCCACTGGCCACTGAATCCTCTTACAATTAGCACAGTTCGTTCCATTTCTGGCCAGTTGGGGGATAATATTGGCTAATTGGCTGGAATGATGAGGAAAACACTTCGTAGTTCAGTAGGCCAATCTGTAGTAGTATAGTTCTTTGATGTCAACTAGCACAACAAAATGCAATCTAATACTAAATTTATCTTTCTGTTTCTATTCTCATGTATTGCGCACGAAATAAAGCTTATTCCTAAATGAAAAAACAACTCAACCTCAATAAACGAGTTCAGAAAATAGTTACCTTTATTTCGAGGTTAATTGTACCGTTTCGTTCAGCGCAATCCAGGTCAAATCACCTCGCTACCCTCAACCTTTACCTCGAAGAGGTAGAAAGTACTTTTTTTTGGATTTACCTTTTTTTTTGTAGATGAATTTTACCTTTTTTGTCTGCTCGATTCAGGTTAATTTGACCTCGTTGTGAGGTGAGTTTCACCTCGGTGAGGTAAAAATTAACCTTTTTGGATTTCACAAGCATTCACCTGTTTATCTCGGTAATTTTTACCTTTTTATTTTTTTCCGTGGAGGAAGTCGAAGCGGGTGAAGCAGGGGAATGGCATCCCTATCCTTTGTCATTGAATTTGACAACCATCAAAATAACTGGCACACGATTTTGTGGGCCCATAACAAACCTGACATTTTGCTGTCAAGGAACCGGACTAAATGTCAAATCTTAGAGAATTATGAATGATTGCACACTAACACAACTATCATTCTGGTTCCTCATTGGTTGAAATTTTGACTTTTTCTACTCCGTACTGCTTAGAGAGAAAACACCATAGACGTCTCTCCATAAAAAGAAAAAGATTCTTGTTCGCAAGAAGACCCATGTTGTCATCTTCCAGGAGTGAAGCGTTTATACACGAAAAATAATCTTCACGTCGTGGCTACGTGAAAAACTACATAATTTTTATCCAATTGATTTCCACGTAAATGCTACGAAATAAATATGAATGTCACCTACAACATACGTGAATTGTTAGTATATTGGATGCGATGTGATGATGAATGCTGCGTGAAATGTGTATACCACTGAAATGATATTGGGGTATATTCTTTTTTTTGTTTTCTGTAACGGAAACTTAACAAATTTTTACCATTTATAAAATTTATTATCACTTGTTACATTACTTAACACTATCACTACACTGATTTCACTATCACTACACCTAATTTCGGAGGCCTCTAGACAGCGTTTCGGTTTGAAAATTATTTCTGAGAAAAAAATTCAAAATCTTTCAATAATAAAGAATAATTTATGTAAATGATAAATAATTTACCTTGTCAACTAATTCCATATCGTTTTCTGAATGACATTATGCTGGACATTCAATAACAAATATTGATCAGGAACATATCTAGATGACCTGATTGAATAAAACCAATTTGGGTCTTCCTACGGTTTTGCTTAACTATCATCCAATATTTTTTGATTGGGAGAAGTTCTGGTGTGTTATGAGAGTTCTGAACCTGAATGTTGTAAGCGGCATACCACTCCATAGCTTTTTTTCATAATGTCATGACAAGTCATATTTCTTTAGGAAAGGCAGCAAACACTTTCAAATACACTCTTTTAAATACGTAAATTTCCTGGTTGACGGTCCGGGCTTCAACGAAAATGTCGCTTTACAAGCCTCAAATACAGATAACTACCCAAACGAGATATCTTGGCAAACTTTGATAGTTTAATATGCATGAAAATGTCTGCCACCTTTCCCCATCCGGTTGCTGTATAAAATTCTTGTCCCGGAAGCTGTCCGAAGTCTGTCTTGGCGTGGGTTTCGTCGTCCACGCAATCAAACTTTGTCAACAATAGCTTTCAAGATCTTGTTTTTGCTGTAAGGTTTTGCTTTTTATTACGATAAGCAGTCACTACCTTCATATAAGTCGATAGTTCGGATCGTTTTGCACTTTTTGTCGTGCACTTTTTTTTTGTTTCGATTATGGTCGTTTCAACATCTTTATGCCATTTATTGGCAACATCTCGAACGGAGAGATAGGAGTTTCGCTTGAAAATGCTAGCCACCCAAGCAACACAAAGTCTCGTTAAAAAGGTCAAACACAGCTTAATCAGCATAATCAATGTGCTGAAGTTTGTTTCAGTAAAAATGTAAGTTCTTATTGAAACTTTGAAGTTCCATTACAGATGTTAACGGCCTCCTGTCCAGATCTCAAGAAATCGTTTAATCAGCAAAAACAAAAACAAAAATTCTCCTCTTCTCTTTTACTTCGGTCACCACAAGCCCATGTAGTGCTGCTGGTTTCTCGGCATCCATCTTTTTTCCTCCCATCACCTTAATTCAGCTGACTTAATTGCTTTGTTTTTTACTTTGTTCAACCTAGTGAAAAAAAAAATAGTCCTGATACCAGATTTGAACCGCGACCCTTCGAGGTCTTAGCTAAACACGCTGCCACGAAGTCACGCCTAGATGTTGCCTTACAAGCAGCTAAAATTCGTATTTAGTAGTAATAAGCTTTCCTATAATACCTAAAAAAGGCCAGCAGCGAAGACGCAGGTTAATTATTACTCAAAAACATTACGAAACGACATATAAATCAAACATCCTTTTAAATAATATCGGTTTTAAACAAATTGGGATTCCATATTTATAACTTTTAAGCGTGAAATTATACAAATTCTTGAGTTTATATAGATATTTAATTCATGCATTGCTTCAACTGACTTTCAATGTCATAAATTTGTGGTATGAAGTACAGTTGGACGAAATATTTTAAAGTGAAAAATTTACTCTTTTCAAAAACAATACTTTGCAAGTTATCTTAAAGTTGTTCTGAGTTGAAATTTCAATATAAATTATACATTTCAACAATTTCCAAGCTACAGAAAAGGATTTATTGTTTATGTGCCCTTTTGTGATGTTCGTTCACATTTCATATTCATGAAATGGCGGACATGTCTCAAAAAAGGACTATTTGAGGGATTTTTCGGAACTTCAAGTCCATAGAAGGCTATTTGAGGCCCAATTTGTAACTTTTATACTGAATTGATGTGTTTGACATGTCACAAAAAAGGCTATTTGAGGAACTTTTGGGAACTTCAAGCCCATAGAAGGCTATTTGAGACCCCATTTGTAACTTTGATACTGAGAGATGCGATTGACGTATCACATAAAGGCTATTTGAGGAACATTTTGTAACTATCATGCTCGCATTCGAGAAAATTCGGTACCAATTCCCTTTGGAATCTTTGTTCAGCGAAATTCTAATTTTGGAAGCATGTGTTTAAGTAGATATGGGCCTTTTGATTGCTTGGATTCCTAATCTACATTCTACAAAATATTACACCAAGTTATAAATTTTGAGCAGAAGAACAACTCCGAAATTATAAGGTTTTGTTTGACCATCGATTGATGTAGCTTTTGAACAAACAAACTTTCTATAAAATTTTTTCGTCCTGTAAACCAAGGTTACCAAAATCTAGAAAAATCTGTTAATTCAAAGAATTTTAAAGAAAATTCCAATCACAGAATCTGTGTCTCAGATCACTGAATTTTAAAAAATCACAGATTTAACAGACTGTTTTTATTGTTTTTCCCACGCATACATCACTTTCTTATGACTTTTTATCAGGATCATATTAAAAAAATAAGTTTTGTGAATGACTGGACCAAAGAAAGGGAAGTGATAAAATTTTTAAATCAGTGTGAACTATTTCATCGAATTATAAACACAATCACCATTTATTTTTTCTGAGGTTAAAGCATAAATTTTTCATTAGTTTTCTGAATTCAGAACCTAATGAGACCTGTACGGCATCGACAGACAGATAGTCAGAAACTATAATGTTAATCTTTGAAGCTGTTCTTTAATTCCTTGAGCCACGCAATAACAATATTAATAGACGAATTATGCCAATGCATGGACTTTAAATTGTTCGACTTGGAATAAAACTTAATAAGTTTTTGATCGCTACGGAAACACTTAAAGGAAAACACTAACTCACTAACTACGGAAACACTAACTCACTGAATATTAAGTGTCACGTTCTGCGTGGTCAAACCATTATTTAACTATTCGTTTACATTTACAATAAACTAGGTATCACTATAACAGTTTTTCCATATACATTAGACTGAGTCGATTTGGGGTCATTTTTGAATTTCTCAAACCCTGGGGTCTAAAAAGCTTTGTCTTGGTCCAAAACTCATCCATGATTTTTTGTAGAACTTTTAAGCAACGTTTACATGAGTAAATTTTAACTTTTAGGTTTGTATGGGAAAATTGAATATTTTGTACTGAAAAATCATCATAATTTTTTTTTCTCCTGTGGAACCGGACCAGCTAATTGTTATTGTGCTAATTTATAAAATTATTAAAGGAAATTTTCCGCTGAACAACTTTGTCGTAGACCAGTGGTTTTCAAACTTTTTTCACTCATCGCCCCCTTTTGCAAGATTTTCGAGCTCAAAGCCCCCCTGGGTTAACTTTTAGAAAATCTTTAAAAAATGATAATCTGGATCGTTGAAGAGTCATTAACTTTTGGCTTTATTTTGATGTAAGAATTAATTCAAAATTCATTCAAACTTATATGAGGCTCTCAGAGCAAAAGGGTTGGGGGTATTATAAGTGTAAAACTGATCGATTTTGATTTAATAATGTCAAACGATTCTCCATATTTCAAATTATATCTCGTGATTTTTCAGATTTTTGGAATTTTATTTACATACTATTTCCTTCGAAATAAAAATGCATTTTTTTTTCGAAATAAAATTGCAAAGTTTCCTAGACAATGACTTGAACTATATAATTGGTATAAAATCATAACTCTTAAATTTTGGGTAAACAAAATTCTATATTTACCATTAATTTGTATTATTGAATACAGTCTTTTCGTATATGTTTAAGAGTTTTTTATCAAAACCATTATTTTTGGCAAGTTAAAAAATACAATCTAATAACTGTCCAGCCAGTGAAATAACGTAAAAAATACTATAATTTTTTGATATCTGAAATTGAGTCCTGTTCAAAGTTATACAGCATTCACAGGTCTGAAGTTTAAATTAAATTCGAATAACTAAATTCCGGTAATGTTAGTGATAACCGAATATTTTTTTAAGGTTTTATTAATGACACTTTACAAAGGATAACCGAATAGATTAAAAGTTAATCCATTGCAAATGGCACAATTGATTTTTTCAACCAATAGAAATAAAGATGAATGAGTAAATTCTCTTACCTAAAATAATTCTTTCATATTTTCGTTCCAAAAAACTGACTCCTTTTTACACAGATTTTTTCGAAGCTTTTTTTTCTGTTAAAATTTTTTCTGTTAAGTCAATACATTTTAAAAATCACCAAGCATTGCCATCTGAAATTATTCTTTTTAAGTATAACCCAAAATAACCTGACAAAACAAAACCTGTGTCAATTTCAAAGAATATTTTAGATATATTTTTAGAAAAAAATACTGAGATACTGGAACAAAAATTTGCTGACAGCTCTGTGAAATTATCGATATTTAAATCTTCAGCCTGATGTTTAGTTTTGTAACGTAATTTCATTGTTTGGCATCGAATTTACTCGTTGTTATTCAAAATCTACGTTGTTTCGTGATTTGTGAATGTGAATTACGACATCCCCGTCCCCTTGAGCCTTTCCAACGCCCCCCAAATTTCAAAATTGAGCTCACCGCCCCCCCTCGAAGCTCTCAACGCCCCCAAGGGGGCGGTAGAGACCACTTTGAAAACCACTGTCGTAGACCGTATCTTCGTATCTCATTAGACAGAAAAGTTATTAGGTGTTGAATGGGGATATGTCTTTTCGCATTGATAAACAATAAATTCAATTGACATCGTTGCAGGGTGCCTAGCGAGGTATTGCATGACTACTTTTCATGCATACTTGGCGAGGCTCGAGCAGTGATGCCAATTGAATTTATTGTTTACTAGCTGATCCCGTACGAACTTCGTTTCGCTTTAAATCATTGGTACGTCAAAATGAGTTTAGAAAATGAATTCGAAACATTCTTTCGACAATTTTGGGGAAAAAATTCAACAGTGTTTAAAGTCGCTACTATTACTATTACTTGAAATTCAAATTAAACAGTTGATTAGCTTTTTATTAAAATTTATGTGAGAGTGTTTTCTTTTCGATCGATTGCAAAATCTAGACATTATGGCAGAAACATGTACTATTTGTTTATGTGCACGACTCTTCACACTTAAATTCTCATCAATTAACTGCTTCCAACAAAATTATTGCACAAAACACTAAACATTCGATGAAACCCTCTTTTTCTGTCCCATGGCCCGAAATTCGATAATTGAAACCAATTTTACGTTCCTCAAAACTCCCTTGTGCCATTTTTTCTTTTGAAATTATATGTAAAATAACGTCAGGAACTTGAAAACAGTGAACAGTGAATATAGACGCCCCTTTCGCCGAGTCAATTGCTCATAGTTTATAACCCTCATCTGAACATTTTCATCTCAATCCGATGCATGGTCACGACAATATCGCGAAAACAGTGAGCATCTAACATGGACGGCATTTTTTTGATCACGATTCAAAACTTGACACCTGAAATCAATTATCTTTTCTGTTAAACTCCCATGTGTCAATTTTCATTACATTTCTATGCTCAATCAAGAGAATATCGTAAAAACAGTGAACAGATAATAACCTCTTTTGCCGACCCCTGAGTCAAGATTTGAAACCTGAAAGCAAAAGAGCGTCCCTAAAAACTTCTATGCTGCAATTTTCATCTCAATCCAATGTAGAATAACGTCAATATCGCAAAAACATTAAAGTTGGGTATGGACGACTCCTTCAGCCGGCTTCTCCGCATTTCGAAACTTGAAATCGATTGCTCGTCCCTCAAAACACTCATGTGCTAATTTTCATCACAATACGATCTATAATAACACCAATATCGCAAAAATATTAATCAGTAGATATGGACGACCCCTTTGGCCGACCCCTGACCCTAAGTTTGATAACTGTAATCGATTGCTCGTCTCTCAAAACACTCATGTGCAAGTTTTTATCACAATCCAATGTAAAATAAAGCCAATATCGCAAAAACATTAATCAGTGGATATGGACGACCCCTTTGGCCGACCCCTGACCCTAAATTTGATAACTGTAATCGATTGTTCGTCTCTCAAAACACTCATGTGCAAATTTTCATCACAATCCAATGTAAAATAAAGCCAATATCGCAAAAACATTAATCAGTGGATATGGACGACCCCTTTGGCCGACCCCTGACCCTAAATTTGATAACTGTAATCGATTGTTCGTCTCTCAAAACACTCATGTGCAAATTTTCATCACAATCCGATGTATAATAACGTCAATATCGCAAAAACATAAATCAGTGAATATGGATGACCCCTTTTGCCGACCCCTATCTTTAAATTTGATAACTGTAATCGATTGCTCGTCTTTCAAAACACTCATGTGCAAATTTTCATCACAATCCGACGGAAAATAACGTCAATAACGTGAAAACAATATTTGTCTTGTATGGACGACCCCCTTCAAAAGGGGTCGTCCAAAATCTAAAAACATTTTTCATCATTCCTGGTCCTAATGAGCATCCATGCCAAATTTCAGATCTCTAGCTCTTAAGACGGCTGAGTCTATAGAGGACAAACAAACAAACAAACAAACAAACAAACAAACAAACAAACATACAGATAATTGCTTTTTATATATATAGATCAATGCTAAAAGACATACTCCTGTTAAACAGCTAATAACTTTTTTTCCTAATAAGATACGAAGTTACGGTCTTCGACAAAATTGTTCAGTGGAAAATTTCCTTTAGGAATTTTATAAATTGGCACAAAAACCATTAGTTGGTCCGGTACCACACAAGAAACAAAAATGATGTTGATTTTTCAGAACAAAATATTCAATTTTCCCATACAAACCTAAAAGTTCAAATTTATTCATTGTAATTAAAATTCTACAAAAAATCATGGATGAGTTTTGGACCAAGACAAAGCTTTTTAGACCCCAGGGTTTGAGAAATTCGAAATTCAAAAATGACCCCGAATCGATTCAGTCTAATATACATACAGTCTTGTTTCCCATTCGATATTCACGAAAGGAGCATTTTTTCTGCAGTTCTTATTACAACTCCCGGGAAAATAAAGATTTTAAAACGTCATGTCCCCCCCTTATGGTTAGGTATAATCTTATTAAATTCTTACAAAATCTTATAGGCAAAACCTGTTTTTCTCTCTAAAATGGTTTAAAATCTTTTTTCTTCATTTCCAATAACAAACAACTCAATTTGAGCAAAAATTTTATTTTTCAGTATTTTTTTTGCACTGCAAACAGTCAATCATGTATCAGAAATAATTATAAGTAACATTTTTAAACAGACGAACTACATAAACAAATAGTATAGAATTTCTCCAAAATATTCCACTATTTTGTTAAGTTTTTCTACTACAGGTGTTTTCCAATAAATAATCACAATTTAAGCGTCAATTTATTGCACTTTGGTCCAGAAATGAAATTTAGCGGGAAACAATTATAAGCGTCTTCCCCTTAAGTTCGATGCATTTGATGTCTTTGACAAACTTTTACAACAACTTAAGGCGGTCATTTTAATTGCCATATTTTTGGGGTGATTCATAAGATTTCTTAAATCCAAAAACTATTTCCTAGCTGTGATAAGATAGAGGCTTACATTATTCTACAATATTGTAGAACATAATAATTCATTAAACTTTGTCGAAGACGACACACATTTATCTCTTGAACTGAAATTTTATGACAACTTGTTGTCCTATAAAATAAGTTTTTTCTTGATATCATTTCATGGTGATATTTTATCAAAATTATTTATTCTGCAACTTTTTAGATAAATATAATGCGCAATAACTTTCTGACAACCCAAAAACCAGCAAATTTTAGATTTTTTTTTTGTAAAGTTATTAATTTGAGGTTTTGACCACATTTTGAGCCGAAATACTCCTGTGTGCGCCGTCCCTTAAATCAAAAGTTCCAAGCAAAATTGAAAATAGCAAAAGTACTAAACAAAGCAAAACAAATCGAAGGCGCTAAACTCCGTTTGCGCGAAAAAGAGGCGCCAACAAATAACTGACAACCAGGGAATGTTTCTTACACGTGGTGTCTGTCGAAGTCGAGAGTTAGCTACCTGCTGCTTACGATTACTACCTAAAGCGCACATCACATGAATCTCTTACAAATGAAAACAAAACAACAACCACTCCGCGAGCCGCGAAACCGGGCGGAAAATATGTTTTCCCACATTTGCTTTGCCCAGCGGTTATCTTGTTTTTTCTTCTTTGAGCACCTTTCGCTATCTATAAGTACTGTGTTTGTGTGAAGTAGGAAAAATGCATCTTCACATTTTGAGAAGTTTTTCGTTCGGAATATTTTAGGGGTCCAAATGGGTTGAAAAAATTTCTCGGAAACCAACTGAAGTATAAACAATTTCGACCTATAAAAATGGCCGCTTATAATGGTGGTGTGTAAGACGGAAAAGTAACTCTCGTTGAATATTAATTACCAGTTATGTTTACACACCGGCCATAAAGCTGCAGGTACCTACCTTTATGAATATGATCGACATGTTGCAACCACATTCAAGTGTAAGAAGCCTCTCTGGTTCGGCGCCTCGCCAAGAGAGGTCGCTGTCCTTCGATTAAGTAGTTTGTCAAGACTGGGGTGGAACCGTTACTTAGCAAGTGGGCCTTTTGCTATTTCTCTCTCTCGGTGTTCACTCTCGTCCTCAACTCAATGAACAGCGCGCGTGGCACTTTTGTTAGTTACGTTAATATGCAAAGCCGCATTCGATCCATTTTGTTGCACTATGGAACGGAATGGCTCGGCACTTTTTTTTTGTGCAAGCCATCAATTATCTATGAACTTGAGTCAGTTGATTGAATCCAATGTTGACATCCGATCAACAAAGTCGGTGCAGTGTGTGTTTCGTCAGTTCCGAATAGACTTATTGCTGATCAACTCTAAATCATCCTAACTTGTTGAAACCCGAAACCTAATCCACTCCAACTACAGTGACTGGAAATTAATCCACGAGATTTTCCACCCACGCTATCGCAGAGCGTGTTTAAAGTGAAAGTACTAAATACCTTTTTTACGAATCAGCTGCATACTTCTGTTTCTCGGCTCCAAACATGTCACTTTGAAAGGCTGCCTTGCCTAAGCATCTTAACTCGTTTTAAGGTTTTTAAATTGACCTATTCTTCGTCCTAAGGGAAATATTTGGTATAGATTTTTCAGCTCGTACATACATAAGGTTGAGTCATATGTTGACATACTGACACTAACTCATGCCTAAACCCATTACGAGTAGTGATATCATCCACAGTGCCATAGCTTATCGTACATCCGGGGAAAATTCGAATAAATACTAAGGTTGTTACAGTTGCAGAATGTCAACTACCAGAAATGAGCCCGAAGCATGCAAAAGATCAACTTGTTTTTCAATTCATATATCCATCATATATTACTACCTCATGTTGTCACGCAACAAAGCTTCCGCTAACATCGCCGATTAGTAACAGCTGCAGTTGCTAGTAGGTTGATGAATCTGGGACAACTTACTTATTACTTAATCTGTGCATCTGCATCTGCCACTCGGATCTGGAAGTACCAGCAACAGATGCGCCATGGAAAGTTAACGAACCGTTCGGTCATTTGCCATAATTTCTCCGCCAAACGTTCTCTCTTAGTGTCAGTTTCTGCCATAACGGTATAATTTGAAGATTTCAATTGACGGAAGTCGTCTGCACTTTTCGGGCGATTAATTCCGAAGAACGTCTCATTGAACATGTTAGGGAGACACGCTTTGAACTGCCGCAAAATGAGACAAGTTGACGATTGTGAGACAAGTTTCAGACATTTCGGTCAGCCAAAATTCCTGACTGGTAATAAGACACTTGTTCAAGTGACATGTAAAACATTGACATTCCCCCTGAATGTGGTAATAGTAAATATGACTTTTTTGGTATGGTTTATTTAAAGATGAACAACTCCAATAATGTTGAATTTTTTTTTAATTGATCTTTGAAGGGGGGAAGGTGTAGAGGGTTGTAGGAGCGATATTTTCATTAAAATCAAAGCTAAGTTTTGTTGACTACCAAATCAACCTTAAATCATTAAACTTGAAGAACTTAGACATGACCATTTATTTCAAACTCCAGATAGCGAATTTGATAAGCCGTTGCTCAACTTACGCACTTCAAATTCCATGATCGCTGGCGTGGCTAAGCAGAACCAGTTCTACCTCGCCAATGGTTGCTACTCCGAGTTTATCGAGGCCATCAATTTTGTGCAAGGGAGAATGAAAAAGGCGCGGGACTAGCAGTTGATTCACAATGCACAACACTCATGCTCTTCCATTGAAAATGATCAATAACGGCGCCGGCCACGTCCTAGTAGGCAATGAGGAATGAAGTAAGGATTGCACAGTGGTCCAGAACAAACATTTATCGTGACAAAATTAATTACGCAAAATGTATATGTTTTAGACATATCATGTTCTCTGCAAAGTTGTTCACAATTATAAGGGCCGTATTTTGGAAGAATAATTTATTAGAGCGTGTCATCCTCCTGGGAATTCGTAATGCTAATTTCTTTCAGGAGCTAGATAGAGCAAAAATATGTTCTACAATGTTGTAGATTTTAACATTTTAGCAAACTTTGCTGAACACTTAAAAGTCGTTGTCGTTTTATGATTTTTTTAAGATTTACATATTAGAACGTGTCGAAAAAAACAGTTTTTTGACCATAACTTTTTCTAATGAAGTTGTACAGTATTAGTGTATTCTAAACAATTGATCAACATATTAATGCGCACGTTTTTTTTCGAAGACTATAGGGAGCTATTGTTTCATTTGCCAAAGTTAGGAGCACAAATGTGTTCAAATTTGACCATTTTTGAGCTGCAATATCTCTGATTTGTGCAAACTTAAAAATCTTAAATTTATTGCAAAATGTAGCTTAAGATATGAATATTCAATGCTGAAAAAATTGGAGATAGGTTTTTCTTTAAATTCGAGATTTATAATTTTGAAAATCGTAATTTATCATGATTTTTTTTATGAAATTTTATCCAATTTTAATCAATGAAATAAGCTGATCAGAAAGTAATCAGCAACCTTTTGAAGACATCTGTACCAACACGTGAAAAGGATCTATCTCCAAAAGTTAACAAAAACCATTCTCAGTACCTCTTGATAGGCCATTATTTGCACTACTTAACGGTAAAACCCTTTTGAGAAAATAATATTTCGTTACATTAAAAACTCAATTTGAGTAAAGGATCTATAAACATTCTAAAACCAGAACTGCCATCACATTGATATACACTTTTTACTCCGGAACAATTTTTCGAATGCGAGGTAAAAATAAGAAAATAGCAAAGGGTGTATAAACAGGTTAGACAAAATATTACGTGAGCTAGGTTCTATCTACGATAGCGCGTTTTTTTTTGTTCATGAAAATTGATGTTCCTAACATATAGAGGATGAAAAATCGTTTGTCTTTCATAAAATGCAAAAATTTCAAGTTATTTTTAATTAGCGATTTAAAATAGGCTGTATTATTTTCAAATGCGTTTTTCTCGATTCGCCATATATGGAGATACATCCTTTTCATGTGTTGGTACAGACATCTTCGATGTTTGCAACCTTACTGAATTTGCGTGCATGATGTTCTCTGAAACTCTTATCGATTTGTTCCTTGTTTCCTGGTTAAAATACTTGATAAACCCTGACTTTTCCCAAACAGGCATTGAAATAAGCCCATCATCAGTCTCGATTCTTTTGCAAAATTAAGTGGATCTTACTATAAAGAAACTCATGATCTTTCTAGAAAGGTCAACGGATTTAGACAATATATCCGAATCAACGGTCATCTTTAAGTGGAGTTGCGATGGAAGCTCAAACCACTCGAGGTACAAGCAAGTAACTTTGGATAGCAACGCGGATGGAGACTTTGTAGAGTACATATAATGATTCCCATATATTTGCTTGTACTTTGGTGCTACTACGTGTATGAACGGAATTTGTACAATTTGGAACAATGATTATCCATTATCAACAACATTGTGTCGACCAATATAATAGCTTAAAAAAAACTAGTGCGCTCACACAAAGCGAAGTGGGAAAAATTGAAACAGAGATAAAATCGCTGTGACCATTATGCCGCATATCCTCTATCACCTACAGTTGAATTTTCTTAGAGCAATTGAATTTCGTTAATTTTGTTCCAAATATTTTTATAAATAATTAAATGTTTAAGATAATTGTAAAATAAGAAGCTGAACAATTCTTAACAATATCATGCCTCATGGTAGGCTTGTGTATTGGTACTGATTGTGTTTCTGATAAAAAAAGGATTGAAATTGGATAAAATTTCATAAAAAAATCATGATAAATTACGATTTTCAAAATTATAAATCTCGAATTTAAAGAAAAACCTATCTCCAATTTTTTCAGCATTGAATATTCATATATTAAGCTACATTTTGCAATAAATTTAAGATTTTTAAGTTTGCACAAATCAGAGATATTGCAGCTCAAAAATGGTCAAATTTGAACACATTTGTGCTCCTAACTTTGGCAAATGAAACAATAGCTCCCTATAGTCTTCGAAAAAAAACGTGCGCATTAATATGTTGATCAATTGTTTAGAATACACTAATACTGTACAACTTCATTAGAAAAAGTTATGGTCAAAAAACTGTTTTTTTCGACACGTTCTAATATGTAAATCTTAAAAAAATCATAAAACGACAACGACTTTTAAGTGTTCAGCAAAGTTTTAAAATGTTAAAATCTACAACATTGTAGAACATATTTTTGCTCTATCTAGCTCCTGAAAGAAATTAGCATTACGAATTCCCAGGAGGATGACACGCTCTAATAAATTATTCTTCCAAAATACGGCCCTTATAATTGTGAACAACTTTGCAGAGAACATGATATGTCTAAAACGTATATATTTTGCGTAATTAATTTTGTCACGATAAATGTTTGTTCTGGACCACTGTGGATTGTTAGTAGGATACTTTCTAGAATCCTTTATATATTCCAAAGAGTTATTTTGAAAAAAAAAGAAACAAGGTAAGTTAATATCATCAACTACAGAAACTGCCTAGACGTCTGCGAATCTATATTTAAATATACAAGGAAAAGGGTTGTGTGAATAGGTAAAAGATTGTAGATCAGGATCCATTTTGTTGAATGTTGCGATCGAGTTTTCCTTCACCTCCATTGCTCCTAGATTCTTCCTATGGAAACTCCTATTTCGATATTTGAGGAAGTGATAAATAGCTAAATAGTAAAGTGAAAAGTATGTTTCAATTTTCTTTAAACTAACTCATTTTCCTCATTCTTATTCCTGATACACTTCTGTATTTTCAAAAACGACCATTCAAATACGTCCATCGAACTTCGAAGAATATAATAAAAGAAAATATTTTAAAACATTTATTAATGGATGAAGTGATTGTGCTTTTTAGTTCCTTTTAATTTTTAAATTGTTATGTAGGTTGTGATAATTGAATAAGATCGATTTTGGAAACTCGTCGGCGCAATTCAACTCTTCGCCTCATATTGATTTTGCGATTGTACGGAGAAAACAAATCAAATAAAATAGTTTGTTTTTTCCATAGTAAACAAGGCTATTTCATTAATTAAATCAGACCAAAAAACAGCACACTTTTGATTAGAGATAATTTTTTTTATTAGTGTTGATAGAATAAAATTATTGATAATAAATTAAAGATATACTAGGGTTGCCATCCATCCCGTAAAAGCGGAACATGTCCCGCTTTTTTGTTGAATGTCCCGCCGTCCCGGTTTTTCTTTAAAATGTTCCGCTTTTTTCTTGGAAAACTTTCACAAAGTTTATTTCTTGTGTAAGTCAGTGGCACTTAAAAATAATTAAACTTCAGCCTCAATAGGTTCTACACAGGAAAGCTTTCAACTATGCATTTTTTCTCAAAATAAGCACTATTTTTCATAGTTTATACAAGACAATAATGAATAACTCTAATGTTCTTTGCATTACAGTAAGATTCTCATATTCAGTTAACCGTTCTAGTAGCACGTTTAAATTTGGTATGAAGAAAATATTGTTTAGGTTGCTTTTAAATGATTATAGATCTTAATTTAGACTCAATTATCCAAAGTATTCAATTATGAAAGTTTGTTGAAGTTTTCAAATTTTTCAAACAAACTTGAAAAATTTGATATTACAGAACGGTTCTAAATACGCAGTATCAAATCCATCGTTTATATGTAAGACTTAAAATATTTTCTCTTAAATAACGTGTTAATTTGCGGGAACTTTGGAAAATAAAAGTGCCTATTGTAAAAACCTGTATAAAATAAGGTGAAAAGAAAAACTAAACAAAATCAATCCGCGTAAAACAAAACCTTTGTGGACTTTCTAAGAACAACTTTGGCCTATGGCATACGTAGAAGTTTGGTTGAACAATTAAACCTTTTTATGAATTTCTGAAATGTCCCGCTCGTGAAATGTCCCATTTTCTTCTGAAAGTATCTGGCAAGCCTAAGATATACCCTTTTTTGGGGCAATCTCTTGTCATTGAGTAGTTTCAGTTTGTTTTTAAAAATGGGAACACATTCCGTTTTTTTTTGTATTAAAATAACCTTCAATAAAATTTGCGTGTAACTTACATAAGTTGTAACATTTTATCTTTTTCGATATTGTTCAAATTAATTTCAAAAAATAATCAAAATTTCAAAACTTGATCATTGAAATCAATTTAATATTTTAACAGATTTTATAATTTCATTTCAATTTAATTTTCATTTCTCTTTCTACATTTGAACCATTTTAGCACAAGCTCTACTTTTCAGGTAAAGAAAACGATACTTATCTGTTGGTTTTGTAAAAGCTGAATTCTGATTACGCCGTTTTAATTCCGGTCCCAGTCCTGCCGGGTTGAAGATATTACTTTCTACGTCTGATTCTTGCAAATCTAAATTCAATATTTTAGTTTGAAATGTGACTATCTAAAAAGCTGCTATTTGAAAATAAACGAATCAAAACACCGAGAAAATATGAAACTACCTGCAGATTTTTTCTCGTGAAGATCAGCAAACGTCTTTATCAGCAAACATTCTTCATTTAAAATCAATTCCAAATCAAAAATCCATTGGATGATTTTTTGAACCTGCATTCAAAAATTGAATTTTTAATCTGTTTCCAAACTTCAATACGCTTTCTAAAACTTAATTCAAATTCATAATAAAAAAATGAACCAAGATGTGAAATAAATTCCGGAGCCCTCAAGCATGAATCTATAATTATAGATTTTTTTTTTCATCCGACTTGCGAATCTGAATTTAAATATGAGTTTCCAGTTGTGGATGGCCATTTTAAAGCTTGGATATACCTGAATTTAGCATCAGAATTAAGTTCAAGAATTTTTAATCTTAAAACAAAACAAATACTCAGAACGGTGTCTAATATTCTTTTTTTTCGCTATTCTGAAAATAAACCTTTTTAATTTCGAAAATGCATATGAATTGTGAAATTCGTGGATCAAATTTTGTATGAACCACGATTTCCAAACTTTATCTTTCTATCAAAAGTTACCAATAATTATTCAAATTTCAAATCTAAAATCGTAAACTCGTAACAAAAAAAAAATAGAAACAGAAATACAGTAATGATTTTGACAGTTTGGAACCAAAATTGCTGGAATACCAAAAATTGAGTGTTGAGTAAAAATCCTCGCTTGTTTTTCTTGGACCCTCATGGGAGAGGGTTTAACCCCCAAAACGTCCCCCGTTCTTACGGCCATTAACATTCCAATTTAACGCTTCAACCGGGGCTTGCCCAGATTTTTAAAGAAAAAATTTGATGATGCCAGGCCCAGTATGGTTGCCGTATATCGAGGAAAAACGCCCGGTTTTTTCCAGGATTTTTCACAATTTTTTTTATGAAATTCCAAATTATCCACTAATTTTACAAAATAAATTTGCATGCATTTTTTGAAATTGTTAAATAAGATTTACGATTGAGAGTTAATCATTGTAGATTTATTTTAATTAATTTTTTTTTTAACTTAAAAATATTGATAAAAACTTATTTTTGCCAGTTCAAATTTACTGTTTCTTTATGATTTGTCACGGTTTTTACATGAAGGCTACATAATTTCCTTTTTAGAGATTTATACTGGTCAAACAACATTCTACTCCAACAAACTAAGCTTTGACAAGCATTGATGAATAATATTTAATGTATCAAATTGTATTTTTCATCGAATTGGGCGCACAATAAATACTAAAGAATCACATGTGACATGAAATGAGACAATTGAATTTTCCAGATGCATAAAATTCTTAAGACTCGTTCACTTGATGTCATATAATAATTATGGTGAGTGTCCTAAAAAAGCTTTTATAAATAATTTCAAATCCTTCGCATTATCATCATGCAAAGTATTCATATAAACTTTAAATGCACTTAAAACATTGTTGACTCGATTTTGCAAGCGTATTCAAATTGATATACATTCAAACCATGTCAGAAAAGTGGACGATCCAGAAGAGAATCCATGTTCTTGAAGATAATCAGAAACAGAATGAAAAGAAAAATCCAATAGTTAGGAAAAAAAACTCTAACGCATTTGAAGTTACTTTCGTAAACAACTGTTCATTAATTTTGTTTTTTTTTTTTTGCTATTAAAAAATAATAAACCTTTAATGTGGCTCTTTTAAACTCCAAAATTTTGAAAATTTGATGTTTACCAATTATCGAAGTGTAGTTGATTTTTGCGCATCCAACTAGAAATATAAAAATTCAACTACAAACTGATGATTGACCTTACGTAATCAACTATGAATATAAAGTGATCGATCTCGATCGTATTGGTCATCTTGATTTGAGTTATTAGTGATTTTATCGGAACCCCTCGTACTGTTCGCCATAATTTGAATTCTAAATGTTGCCAGCTCGTTATTGTTTTCTGTATTTGTATAAATATTTGAAGCGCCAAAAACTGTAATTTTAGGAAGAAATAAAAGGAACGATCTCTTTCGTTCAACAAGTCGACTAGATAACAAGTTATCCGATTCGCATTCAAACCCCATCCAAAATAGTCTGCCCAAACATAAAGGATTCAAGGCTATTGCTATAAATTATTCAATTGTAAATATGATAGATTCAACAACAATTGTATGATTTATTTTAGGCATTCAACTATAAATATATTTGATTCAACTACAAACTGCAGATTGACCATACGCAATCAACTATGAATATAATAAATTCAACTGTAATGGTATAATCGATTCATTTTTTTATATAATAGATTCAATTACAATTGTATGCTGGATATTAAGTATTCAACTATAAAAATGATAGAATCAACTATACAACTCTGGTTGACATCTCACATTTAACTATAAATATGATAGATTCAATTGTAATGGAATAATTGATTCAACTGTAAATGTGATAAATTCAACTACAATTGTATGATTCATTTCAGGCTTTCAACTATAAATATGATTAATTCAACTATACCTTTCTGGTTGACTTCTAACATTTAACTATAGATATGATTTATTCAACAGTAGTGGTGTTCATGCCAATTGAAATGAGCTTGAAGAATTTCAAAGTTCTAAAATATTCTAGAATTTCCTTGCCGAATTTAGCCATGTGTTTTTGAAGCTTCTGGAATCTTATTTGCTTCGTAAGCATTGGAAAAGGTTCCAAAATCACCTTGTATCTTCAAGAGTGGAGTGCCGGGAACATTCTAGAAAGTTTGATGTGCTAATAAAAGGAGCGCGCTGTTGAGTTTCATTTAAGATTCGCTCGCGTCTGCTTTTCCGTAGTTCGTCGAAAAGTTAACTTTCCAAGTTTTAGAGAATCATTGTCAATTCATATGTAAATTGAAGACTAGACAATAAAGAGAAATTTTTAAGCTGAAGTGATGTCCTATCTCATTTGAAGAGCGATCCCAAGTTACAGTCCACTGCCCAAACAAGTGGTATAATTGATCCAACTGTAAATATGATAGATACACTTACTATTCAATACAATTTATTATTATACATGCAGAAGAAAACTCAATTATGAGCGCTGATACCATAGCAGGCATGCCTACTAGCGACACGTGTCGCGACGTTAAAAATTATAACGACGTACTGCGTGTTTCCTTGGAGACTGGAAACATAGGGACAATTTTCAGTGAATAAAGTAAACGACTACATTGAAATCGAGTACTACATTAGACTGAGTCGATTTGGGATCATTTTTGAATTTCTCAAACCCTGGGGTCTCAAAAGCTTCGTTTTGGTCCACAACTCATCCATGATTTTTTGCAGAATTTTTAAGTAACGTTTACATGAGTAAATTTGGACTTTTAGGTGGACAGCTAATAACTTTTTTGTCTAATAAGATACGAATTTTCGGTCTTCGACAAAGTTGTTTAGCGGAAAATTTCCTTTGAAAAATTTATAAATTGGCACAAAAACCAATAGCAGGCTCGGTTGCACAGAAGAAACAAGAATGATGTTGATTTTTCAGTACAAAATATTAAATTTTCCCATACAAACCTAAAAGTCCAAATTTACTCATGTAAACGTTACTTACAAATTCTGCAAAAAATCATGGATGAGTTTTGGACCAAAACGAAGCTTTTGAGACCCCAGGGTTTGAGAAATTCAAAAATGACCCCAAATCGACTCAGTCTAGTACTACATATCAATCTGCGAATGACAGGAGTCTCGCTAGTAAAAATGTGTCTCTAGTCCAACTGTTGTTATTCGGTTTGGTGATATACACATAATGTATTTATGATTGATTCAATCATACAATTGTAGTTGGACGTATCATATTTAAAGTTGAATGTATGAAGCCAATCATACAAATATAGTTGAATCTATATATATAAAAATGAATTTCTGTCTGTCTGTCTGTCTGTCTGTCTGTCTGTTCCCTATAGACTCGGAAACTACTGAATCGATTTGCGTGAAACTTGGCAGGTGGGGGTATTGGAGGCAGGGGAAGGTTCCTATTGTGGTTTGAGACCCCTCCCTCTCTCATGAAGGGGGGGAGGGGCCTCCCAAACAAAAGACAATTTTTTGCATAACTCGAGAACCCATCAAGCAAATGGTATCATATTTGGCATGGGGTGGTATTTGGGATCGAGGAATATTTCTATGAATATTTGGTACCCCTCCCTCCTTTCAGTGGCGTGATAGGAAGGGGGGAGGGGGGCTACCTTACAATTTTTCATATAACTCGAGAACTAATCAAGATATTGGATCCAAATTTGGCATGTGAAGGTATTTGGATACGAAAAATATTTCAATGATTATTTGAGACCCCTCCCTCTTTCCAGTTGAAAGGGGGAGGGGCCTCTTTCATATTTTTTTATATAGTTCAAAAACTAATAAAGCAATTTGAACCAAATTTGGCATGGGAGGGTATTTGGATACGAAAAATATTTCTATGATAATTTGAGACCCCTCCCTCTTTCCAGTAGGGAGATATAAAGGGGGAGGGGCCTCTTTTATAGTTTTCAACATAACTAAGAAAGTAATTAAGCAAATGGAACCAAACTTGGCATGGGCGGGTATTTGGGAACGTGACATGTTCCAATGATTGTTTGAGACCCCTTCCTTCTTACAGCGGGGAGGAAGGAAAGAGGGAGGGGAGTTTCATACAATTTTTACTGCATAACTCAAGAACTAAAACAGCAAATGGAACCAAATTTGGCATGGAACGATATTTGGGTACGAGAAATGCTTCTATGAATATTTGGTATCCCTCACTCTTTCGAAGAGGTGGATGAAAAGGGGGAGGCGAGGTCTCCCTTACATTTTTCAGTATAACTGGAGAGCTGATCAAGCAAATTGAACCATATTTGACATGTGAGTGTATTTGGATACGAGAAATGTTTCTATTATTAATTGAAGCCGTACCTTTTAAGCGGTAAGATTTAAAGGAAGAAGGGGGGGTTTCCATTTTTTTCCCATAACTCGAGAATTAATCGAGCAAATGAAACCAAATTTGGCATCAAAAAGTATTTGAGTACGAAAAATACTTTTATGAATATTAAGTTATCACCCCTCTATTGAAAGAAGAGAACGGAAAGGGGGATGGTACTCCCTTTCAAGTTTATACAAAACTCAAAAATTTACTACGTTAATAAAACCAAATTTGCCATGGCATGGAATATAGGAAGGGAAGAGGGAAGCTTACATTTAACTTTTATTTTACAAAATCCGAGAAATGGAAAATACTTAACATGGAAAATCATTTTGGTATGACTCTATGATTATTTGACACATCATCCTCCTTTCAGTGAGAAGGTACATGGGAGGAGGGAGGTGAGCCCAAAACAATTTTGATAGCATATGTTCTCAATTTATGCTTACGAAGCCAACAAATGGAAACAAATATGGCATGGAAAGGTACTTGGTTACGAGATATGTTTTTACGATTGTTATAGACTCTTATGCTTTACAGTGTAGAGAGGAAAAGATAGAAAGGGGCTCCATACAATTTTTGTTGTAAAGCTTAAATACTTATCAACCAATGGAACTATATTTGATTTAAGAGGATTTTTGGGAACGAAAAAAATATTTATTAAAGATTACAATCTCCATTCAGCAAGGGGTGAAGGGACGGGCAGGAGGTGAAGGGATGGGCAGGGGGTGAAGGGAAGGGCAGGGGAGGCTCTCTAATCAGTTTTTTAGCATAAATCCAGAACATATCAAGCAAAAACAACCATACTTTAAAAGTTAGATTATTTACGAACGATTAATTTGGGACCCTTCTTTTTTAGGGCGAAACTTAAGAAAACAGATGAAAATTATCAGATCTTTAAAACAAATTTATAAATCAAGATTCAGAATATAAGTTATGGATTGTGTTGCAATTTGAAACTCCAGCTGAAGCTCTCATTTTATAGTGGTTGCTTATTAATTTCGTCATAATTTTATTTAAAATAATACCGAAAACAATAAAAATTTGAATGATTTCTGAAAACATTGATTCTGAAAGGTGTAGCAAAGCACACCGGGTCAGCTAGTATTCAATAAATATAATTGTACGAGAATCAATTAACAATATTATTAAATATAGGCAGAATATTGTTGATCAAACTGTACTTTTTTCTCCGTGGTATCATTTATATAGCTTAGTTCATTTAGAAATGGGACACTTTCTTTTGCTGGTAAACTTATTTTCAAAATTTTAAAATTAACGCATTTTTGAGATAATTACGAGGCAAGAGGAAAACAATAAAAACATATTTTGCACAGTTTCCTGAAAATCTCATCTTTATCAAATCGATATCTGGCAAACCGTCGATTATTTAAAAATTTCCTGTTTGTTTGTGGTGGAAAAGTATTCAAACACTTTTAAAAATGTCCACAAAGCTCAAATCATGCGTTGAAGTGAAGCACATGATCGACAACAACAGTTAAGGGTAATCAGGGAATTCAAGGCTCATACCAAAATGTTTTATATTGAATAAGCGAAATCTTAAGTGAAGATCGCTGAAATGTCCCGCAAACTTTTATCCGATAAGCTAAAAGTGTTGCCTAGCTATAAGTCATTAAAACCTTACCTCAAACACCAATTTTTTGCAAGTTTCAGGAAAACTATCTGAAGGTTTCAAGAGTTTTTTTTACGCAGTACAATGTATGCTTTGAATGCTCGTATTGTAATGTTACTTGTAACTCGATTTCAAAGCTCTGAATTAGAGATGTACCGAATAGTGGTATTCGGCGAACGGCCGAATACCGAATATTGACCTTTTCAACTATTCGGCCAAACGAATATTCGGCCGAATATTCGGTCGAATGTTCTGTTGAGTTTTAAATAGAAATACTTCTATTTTTACAGCAATTTCTAATAGAAATCTTCTATTTCTGCCACTTTAATATCCCTCATGTTTTTAAGTCGATTATTTCCAACCAGATGTATCAGATATTTTTAAGTAGAGGTCTCTTTGATTTAAAAAATGTCACCATTGGCTGAAAGGATATCAAATGACTTGTCGCTTCTACGACGTTTATCACAAAAGAGATTGGATTCTAGTGAAATCTGGGACAAAACATGTCAAAACAGGTATTAAACTATTTGAAATTGCTAATTTTAGCTAGATGTCATCAAAATAATTGTCAAAAATAACGATGATCTTTAACCTTAAACATACAATCTACAACACGTATTCACATGGCCGGGTGTGAACGATTTTTTGAAAAACTTGTAAAAAAAGGAAACATTTGAACAGAAACTAAGCATTATTCTCAAACATACAAGAGTTAAATGAAATAAAATTTCTTGAAATTTTAAGTTTTCATCGAATTACAACAGCAGTGTTCAAACCGTATCTAACAAATAAATTTACTCGATAAAATCGTTGGTAACAGAAAATTTAAAAAACTTTTAGAAGATAGTTGATTTTTTTTAATTTGATTTAGCAAAAATCTGAATAAACTCAGGTAAAATCCGGAAAGTTTGAAAAAAACTTGTGGCTATCCCAGTTAGATTAAACTTTTCTCAAATTCTTTATTTGGTTTATGGGCAAGCCTGGATAAATTAAGAAAATTTGGAATAAATGATAATCAAAGTATAAAGCTATCTACAGTGAAAAATACTCCAATACGTCTAAAAATTTTAACTGAAACCATACGTTTTTGATGATTTTGAAGGTTTTCCAACATTACTTTTGGATATTTAATGAATTATCCAACACCAGTTGAAAAATTTGAGAAGTCTGTTTTTGTATAAATTTCAAATAATAAATATTCGGCCTATTCGGCCGAATATTCGGCCGACCGAATATTCGGTACATCTCTACTCTGAATTGAAAAATAACTACCAGTGTTTTGCTTTTGGTTTACTTTCAAAAATAATTTTTCAGTTTTAAGCACTAAATATCATTCTTTTTGATGATGACATAAATTAATTAAACTAATCCATCTATAGCTATTTATCATCGATCGGTGCAAATGTACGATCATTATTACTGTTCTGATTGCCAAAACAGAACTCACTCACCCGTATAACATTGGCAGACTAATAGGGTAAAATACCATGCATTTCGTAGGATTATTACGGAACACATTTCTTTATACATTTTTCTGATTTACTAGATGTTATATTTTTCGTAACATGTCATAGCATCAATTAGATTACTGAAACATGAGCTCTTACCCTTGAATGGATTAGAGTTACAAAAAAAACAGAAAATCGCCACCCGGCTGAGCAAGGTCGAAAATAACACATGTTTTGGGGCGGTGCTTTACAACAGGAGCAAAAAAAACGTACATTTGGTGTCAAGCATTAGCTAAACGATTAACTACAACGAAAGGTACATGGATACAATTTTTCATTTTTTTATCTTCTTAACCCAAACCGGAAGTTCGTACAACAAGCATTCAAATGACTTCGAAAAGCTTCGAAAATTGTAACATATTGTTAGTGAAAACTACGTAGTAATTTGTTAATTTTAGAATCATAACGTAAACATGACCTTGAAAAAATGTATGACTGAACCTGTATGTCGTTTCTATTTTCAATTCGGAATTTTGATCGACTGTAATGGCGAATTAACATGGAGCGGTTACGGTCGAGAGCTTCCGTTCTTTTGTACCTGGCTATTAGATGATAATCCATTTTCTAATTTGAAATTGAATGGTTAATGCTCCTTAACCGAATTGAAGATCTACATGTGAGCCTTAGTTGTTCTCAGTAATTTTTCGAATTGAAAACATATCCATACATAAAGCCGGCTGAATCACTCAGCGAGCGTCAATGAACGGGATCGCTGATATTTACTATTGATTCTCACCTTTGCAACGCGAATAGCAATGCGGAAGAGCGAGCATTGCAAAACCAAACTGGTATTAATCCTATTTATTTCAGAAGCATTCTCCGTCTTGATGAACCTGCAGCTGTCAGGTATGGTAGATAATTTTCTCATGTAGTAGGACTACGACGATAATTTTCGATTATTTTAAACTATAAATGTGTTCAAATTGAATGAATACGACTTTTTGATTTTTAAGGTGTTATTTTTGCACTATAGGTTTAAACACCTTAAAACTATCCAAACGAAATTCCAGAGCAGCAATTTTTTGCTAGCTTTCTAAAACGAGACCCCAGATTCCACGACGAGTGTGGGAAGAGATTGTAATTGCTTTTCACTGACCGTGTTTTGTTTTTTATTCGAGCTCGAACAGAATGTTTTGTTATTCTTTTTGCTTGTTTATTTTTATCTCAAGATAAACCGGTAATGACCTTAATAAGCGCCAAACAACAGAAAAGTGCCAATTCATCCGTTCCGATAGCGAGATGCTACCGGGTTCGGAGTTACTTCTTCTGTTTCCGATATAAACCTGCCATGAATGACATTTTACTCCTCCTCCGTTTGCGTAGCGTTTTGAATGCTAGCTGCTCAATAAATTTAATCTTAAGCCCCCGAACCGAACTCATTACCATTTTCACGCTCTTCAAGTTTCGCGAAATCGTAGCCACAAAATGAAAGTGATAAAAACTAGCCACCGGAATGAAGCCGCGCATCACCATGTTTCATAATCGCTGGCTGCTGGTGAATATTTAAGTGATGTGATAATTATTAAATTAGTGTGTATTCGTGAGGCTTTCATCGGATTAACTTTCGTCAGGCCTATATCAACACTAATTTGGGTGTATGATTTGCCTTTTATTTAATGGTTTTCGGACAGGGAGCTTCAAACCAGCAATACATGTAACTAAAAGTTTAAAAAAATGGGTTAAAAAACCCTAGAACGTTAATTTTTTTTTATTTTGACAGCTTGTCAAATTTTGACAATTTTGACAATCTTGACAATTTTGACAATTTTGACAATTTTGACAATTTTGACAATTTTGACAATTTTGACAATTTTGACAATTTTGACAATTTTGACAATTTTGACAATTTTGACAATTTTGACAATTTTGACAATTTTGACAATTTTGACAATTTTGACAAATTTGACAATAATGACAAATTTGACAATTTTGACAAATTTGACAATTTTGACAATTTTGACAATTTTGACTATTTTGACAATTTTGACAATTTTAACAATTATGATAATTTTGACAATTTTGACAATTTTTACAATTTTGACAATTTTGACAATTTTGACAATATTGACAATTTTGACAAATTTTGACAATTTTGGCAATTTTGACAATTTTGACAATTTTGACAATTTTGACAATTTTGACAATTTTGACAATTTTTAAAACTGTGACAATTTTGACAACTTTGACAATTTTGACAATTTTGACAATTTTAACGATTTTGACAATTTTGACAATTTTGACAATTTTGACAATTTTGACAATTTTGACAATTTTGACAATTTTGACAATTTTGACAATTTTGACAATTTTGACAATTTTGACAATTTTGACAATTTTGACAATTTTGACAATTTTGACAATTTTGACAATTTTGACAAATTTGACAATAATGACAAATTTGACAATTTTGACAAATTTGACAATTTTGACAATTTTGACAATTTTGACTATTTTGACAATTTTGACAATTTTAACAATTATGATAATTTTGACAATTTTGACAATTTTTACAATTTTGACAATTTTGACAATTTTGACAATATTGACAATTTTGACAAATTTTGACAATTTTGGCAATTTTGACAATTTTGACAATTTTGACAATTTTGACAATTTTGACAATTTTGACAATTTTGACAATTTTGACAATTTTGACAATTTTGACAATTTTGACAATTTTGACAATTTTGACAATTTTGACAATTTTGACAATTTTGACAATTTTGACAATTTTGACAATTTTGACAATTTTGACAATTTTGACAATTTTTACAATTTTGACAATTTTGACAATTTTGACAATTTTGACAATTTTGACAATTTTGACAATTTTGACAATTTTGACAAATTTGACAATTTTGACAATTTTGACAATTTTGACAATTTTGACAGCTTGTCAAATTTTGACAATTTTGACAATCTTGACAATTTTGACAATTTTGACAATTTTGACAATTTTGACAATTTTGACAATTTTGACAATTTTGACAATTTTGACAATTTTGACAATTTTGACAATTTTGACAATTTTGACAATTTTGACAATTTTGACAATTTTGACAATTTTGACAATTTTGACAATTTTGACAATTTTGACAATTTTGACAATTTTGACAATTTTGACAATTTTGACAATTTTGACAATTTTGACAATTTTGACAATTTTGACAATTTTGACAATTTTGACAATTTTGACAATTTTGACAATTTTGACAATTTTGACAATTTTGACAATTTTGACAATTTTGACAAATTTGACAATAATGACAAATTTCACAATTTTGACAAATTTGACAATTTTGACAATTTTGACAATTTTGACAATTTTGACAATTTTGACAATTTTGACAATTTTGACAATTTTGACAATTTTGACAATTTTGACAATTTTGACAATTTTGACAATTTTGACAATTTTGACAATTTTGACAATTTTGACAATTTTGACAATTTTGACAATTTTGACAATTTTGACAATTTTGACAATTTTGACAATTTTAACAATTTTGATAATTTTGACAATTTTGACAATTTTGACAATTTTGACAATTTTGACAATTTTGACAATTTTGACAATTTTGACAATTTTGACAATTTTGACAATTTTGACAATTTTGACAATTTTGACAATTTTGACAAATTTTGACAATTTTGACAATTTTGACAATTTTGACAATTTTGACAATTTTGACAATTTTGACAATTTTGACAATTTTGACAATTTTGACAATTTTGACAATTTTGACAATTTTGACAATTTTGACAATTTTGACCATTTTGACCATTTTGACAATTTTGACAATTTTGACAATTTTGACAATTTTGACAATTTTGACAATTTCGACAATTTCGACAATTTTGACAATTTTGACAATTTTGACAATTTTGACAATTTTGACAATTTTGACAATTTTGACAATTTTGACAATTTTGACAATTTTGACAATTTCGACAATTTTGACAATTTTGACAATTTTGACAATTTTGACAATTTTGACAATTTTGACAATTTTGACAATTTTGACAATTTTGACAATTTTGACAATTTTGACAATTTTGACAATTTTGACAATTTTGACAATTTTGACAATTTTGACAATTTTGACAATTTTGACAATTTTGACAATGTTGACAGTTTTGACAATATTGACAATTTTGACAATTTTGACAATTTTGACAATTTTGACAATTTTGACAATTTTGACAATTTTGACAATTTTGACAATTTTGTCAATTTTGACAATTTTTACAATTTTGACAATTTTGACAATTTTGACAATTTTGACAATTTTGACAATTTTGACAATTTTGACAATTTTGACAATTTTGACAATTTTGACAATTTTGACAATTTTGACAATTTTGACAATTTTGACAATTTTGACAATTTTGACAATTTTGACAATTTTGACAATTTTGACAATTTTGACAATTTTGACAATTTTGACAATTTTGACAATTTTGACAATTTTGACAATTTTGACAATTTTGACCATTTTGAGAATTTTGAGAATTTTGACAATTTTGACAATTTTGACAATTTTAACAATTTTGACAATTTTGACAATTTTGACAATTTTGACAATTTTGACAATTTTGACAATTTTGACAATTTTGACAATTTTGACAATTTTGACAATTTTGACAATTTTGACAATTTTGACAATTTTTAAAACTGTGACAATTTTGACAACTTTGACAATTTTGACAATTTTGACAATTTTGACCATTTTGATCATTTTGACCATTTTGACCATTTTGACAATTTTGACAATTTTAACAATTTTGACAATTTTGACAATTTTGACAATTTTGACAATTTTGACAATTTTGACAATTTTGACAATTTTGACAATTTTGACAATTTTGACAATTTTGAAAACTGTGACAATTTTGACAACTTTGACAATTTTGACAATTTTGACAATTTTGACCATTTTGACCATTTTGACCATTTTGACCATTTTGACCATTTTGACAATTTTGACAATTTTGACAATTTTGACAATTTGGACCATTTTGGCAATTTTCAATCGAATCTTTCTTCCATCTCTCAACATATTGAAAATATTTTTTACTTGTGTTTTCTTCGAATCGGTTTATGCAATAGCTAAATATAGTTTTTCGTAAAGCAACGCATTTTGCACAAACAACTGATAACGATTGTTTATTGTGCAAAATAAAAGGAATGAGAGATTTCTTCTCCCTTTCTTGTTTTCATATCAAGTTCCGGCATTATTTGCAATTTGAATGAGCTCTACAGAAGAAAACAAAACAACAACATCAACACCAACTACTTGTTTAATTGATAAGCGCTACTCAGCGGATCTAAATGCTTGCTAAATAAAGCCTTCATTAGGGTGGCAGCCAAATGGGTCGTGTCGAATTTCGTAAACCGAGTAGTAACATTTTGTAGATAGGACCGAAATAAGACCTGTGCAAAATTTCACCTCAAGCGAAATTAATTCAGGGATGTCTCAAAGTGCGCAAAGTTTTGGTGTTTTTTGACCCTCAAAAATCACCTAAGGAAGAACCAAAGGAAATCGGTAAAATAGAAATTTTAATTTTGATGCCAAATGACTTAAAAATGCATGAAACGTCGAGAGCTGGTGTTATCTCGAAAGAATTTTTTTTGCCATAAATCGACTTTCTGGGACTTCGGGAAACCGTTTTTTCGTAAAATGCGACCGGTTTTACACAGGTCAGTTTTGGGCCAATCTACAAAATGTATATGGTCGGATTTAAAAATTCGATCATGAAATTCTTCCCATACATCCATTGCCACCCTAACCTACATGTATGTCTTTATTAACTAACGAGAGCAATTTGAACTATCAACGAAAGGTCTTTGAGCAGATGTTTATTGCATTTTAATATGGTAAATTTATGTTTCTTGTGAGAAAATAGTTGCCCAAGTAACACAGATCAAGCTAACTAGCATTTCGATGTTTTATTATGGTTTTATTATGGCTTTTTTGTGCAGCACGTTTTATGATGGTTTTATTATGGTCATGCAAAATGCTTATATTCTTGAATCGACCATCTGTTTTTAGATAGTTTTGAAAACACTCATAAATCTTCCATTAAACATACTGTTTTAGTTATTTAGAAAGAGTTAGGAATGCTATGTTTAAACTATAATAAAACACAAACTTAGAAGTTTGCTCCAAGCTTTCTTTTGCATGTTCTATAATAGCACTCAGTGCCTGATTATTAAACCGCCATAAAACTTAGTGACAGTTCTCGATCAAGATGTCAAATCAGGACACGCTCAGATTAGATAGCACATATTTGAATTAGAATTCCCATTTTTACACATTTTTGATAAGTTCTGTGTGTTGATTTTGAGTTAAAATAATAATAAAATATAAAAATCTATGAAAACTTCGAATTATTGGAAGTGGAATGAATAACTCTACAATATGAGTATTGAGTGAAAGAGTTCAAATAGGAGGAACAAAATTTGTTGCTTCACGCCATCATTAATAAAAGATGGCGGCTTCCGCTTTTATTTTCAAAGTTGTAAATAACTGAAAATATCATGAAACCTTATTAAAATTGTTATTAGGTGAAAGTAATAAACGAGTAGAAGTCGAATTTCGTTGTCCGTCGCCATCTTAAATTCCAAGATGGCGGCTACCACTCAACTTGAAAATACTGTAAATTACTGAAAATCGCCTCAAACCCTTACAATATGGGTATTAGTTGAAAGAAATGAACCAGTAAAAGTCGAAGTTCGTTATTTGACGCCATCCGAATTCAAGATGGTGGTTTCCGCTTAACTTAAAAATGTTGTATATGACTTATAATCGTATGAAACCTCAACAATATTGGTATTGGGTAAAAGGGATAAACGAGTAGTAGTCGATTTTCTCTTTCCGCTTTGCTCTGAAATGCTGTATGTGACCCAAAATCGCAAAAAGCAACCACAATACAGACCCCGAGCGTTTTTGGCAACATTCGATTTTGGAAACATCCGATTTTGGCACATGTCCCTAAATCAAACAAATAACAGAAACAACATAACCTTATAGTTTTTGCTTTAATAGGATCAATATAATTTAGACATATTAGCATGATAGACATAATACAATGACATAAATAGCAAATGGCAAAAAACAAAAACTATCGACAAAACACGAAAAGTGCTAAGTACATCGAAAACATGATAAAAAATGTAGTACAAAGTAAAAACAAAGTTGGGGAAAAAATCGTTCGATTTGAACAACACAAAATGTTCGAGCGGGTTGCCAAAACAATCAGGGTCTGGTTCTTCTAGTTTATCCCTTTCAACGAATAACAATATTGTAAAGCTTTCTTGCGGTTTTTAGTCATTTGCAGAATTTTAAAGCTCAGTGGAAGCCGCCATCTTGGATTTCAAGATGTTGATAGAAAACTTCGACTTCTACTCGTTTGGTCCTTTCACACAATGCCTATATTGTGGGAGTTTCATGCGATTTTCAGTGTTTAACAGCATTTTAAAGTTCAGTGAAAGCCGCCATCTTGGATTTCGAGATGCACCTTATAGCAAAATTTGACTTCTTCTATGTTAGCCCTTTTAGCCAATACCCATATTGTGGGTGTTTCATGCGGTTTTTTAGTTATTTACAGCATTTAAAGGTTCAGCGAAAGTCGCCATCTTGGATTTCAAGAGGATCTGATACAGAAATTCCACTTAAACTGATTAAGCCATTTTACCCAATGACCATATTGTGGGAATTTCTAGTGACTTTCAATGATTTCAATCATTTTATAGTTCAGTCGAAGCCGCAATCTTGGATTTCAAGATGACGCCTAATTGCAAAATTTGTATTCTACTCGTTGATCCTTTTCAACTTATACCCATATTGTGGGAGTTTCATGTGATTTTCAGTGATTAACAGCATTTTAAAGTTCAGTGGAAGCCGCCATCTTGGATTTCAAGTTGACGTCCGATAGCGAAATTTGACTTCTTATAGTTTAGCCCTTTCACCAAATACCAATATTGTGGGCCTTTCATGCGATTCTCAGTGACTAACAGCATTTCAAATATCAGCGGAAGACGCCATCTTGGATTTCAAGATGGTGTCGAAAAGAAAAAAAACCGGCTTCTTCTAGTTTAGCCTTTTCAACCAATACCCATATAGTGGTTGTTTAATGCGACTTTTTGTCATTTACAGCATTAAAAGTTCAGCGGATGCCGCCATCTTGAATTTCAAGATGGCGTCTGATAGCGAAATTCGACTTCTAATCGTTTAGCCCTTTCACCCAATACCAATATTGATGGGGTTTCATGCGATTTTAAGTCATTTACAACATTTGAAAGATCAGCGGAAGCCGCCATCTTGGATTTCAAGATGGCTTTAGACAACGAAATTTGCCTTCAACTCATGATTTATTCCACGGGTGATTAACAACCAATCCGTTTTTAATTTAAAATGTCTGTCCTCATTTACTGTACTAAGGATTAACAACTCAGAAATGAGGAACTCGTCCTTAGCGTGTAATTGGTTGGCTTGCGAGAGAAACGTCAAATCGTAGCTTTTTTTGGGGTCATCATTAAACCATAATAAAACTATGAATTGACTCACGCCATGTTGGTTGCAAAATCGAAGCAGAGCTATTAAATAGCCCTGAATCGAAGGGCACAAAATGACATGTTTTATAATAGCTTTTTAAAAGCTTTGGTGACTAATATTGATGACCAACAATGATTGGTCATGATGACGTTCCTAGGATAGGGCCAAATAGCCTGATTTTGGCTTTATTAGAGTCCAGATGATGTTATAGAATTTGCTTTAGCTTTTTATGAAGATTAATGCTATGGTCCAAACGACATTTTGCTGACCATAATAAAGCTAAAATTGTTACTTGGGTGAAGATGGTTTGAATCTAACAAAACGAAGTTTCTATTGTATTTTGAAGTTGATTGAATCATAGTGTTGAAAAAATATCGCTCAATCATTGGTTTTGTGAGAAAATTTGTTGAATCGGCTAAACATGTCTTTTGGCAAAAGACCCTTAAATTTATGTAATAGTCTATTTTGCACCACCTACTAAATGCAACAATTTACACCTTGACCGAAAATGAAGTCTGATTTATCGCCATTTTCATATTTATCGAATTCAAAATCTTTGTTTTCATATTTACTAGAACTAGATCAAAACAAACCTAATAGCAGCTTAATAAAAGAATAAGAGATATTTAGGTCCAACTCATCAATTTTGTATTTTTGGTCCCAAAGTACGTCATTGTTTCCAAAAAAAAGGTTTCCAAAAATCACTATTACAAAATTGACTCGTTTAATCGACATAACAAATCGATTGGATCCTAATTTGTAAGGTCCAAGCCCGCGTACAAACCAATACATTCCACTGCTGTACGCGCAAATATTTCATAACCTCTTACTCAAGCCGGTGAACCAGCTGAGCTGCCAAGACCCATTTTAGGCCACATCTCCATATCGAAAGCTGAATTTGGGTCTACTATTTAGGGGCAGCAGCAAAAAATTTCGACTGCTGTCTGCCAGACGTCTGACGAACGAGGCTTTCACCACACTTTGGACACGGTTCCGGTTTGCGTTCGCGGATTTATATCCCAATTGTTCGCGCCTTTGACGAGCGGAAATAAAGTGTGTCTTTCAAGAGGCGCGCGCGCCCCGACCGTTTGACCTGGGCCAAAGTTGAATGTTAACTCCTCTCGATCAGAGCTGAATGGAGCTGACTTTTAAGCCGAAAAAGAAAAATAGAAAACAAAAATAACTGTGAAGGGGCCCCGGCTTTGTCCATCTCTGGAGCCCGAGGATGAATGGGAAGAAATTTTTTTATCTTCTGTTCAATTACTTTGACGAATAAATTGTTGACATTTTGCAAAACTGCTCAAGCCACCGCGGTGAAAGCTTTCGAATTTCGTAACTATTGTTGTTGAACGAGTTACGTAAAATAAATCATATGGAAATATGAGACAGCTGTGACGACCTAACGGTATTTTTGAGCAGTACTTGACACTATGAAAGCCACAAAGTTGTGCAAGTAGAGCAAACATTTGAAAATCCTAAAAAAAACTTTTATTACAGAAAATCTGCCATCATTGGATACAGAGTCAAAACCTTGTTTCGAATGTCCCAAACAAAATTTATAGCTAATTGAAGTTCTTGTTTTCTCATTACAAAACTTTTTTCATCATTTTTAATAGAAGTATTATGTGGTACCAATACCAGTTTCCATAGTAAATGATAAAAATATATAAGTTTTACAAATCATATGGAAAAATATAATAAACTGTTCCGCCCACCAGAGGGCGGTAGAATTTATGACATTCATTGTCGTTCAAATCGTTTCTTCGAAAAAACACTAACCGAATGTCATTCAGAGACTTCAACAGGAGCAGTGATTTCGAGAATTGTTTGTTATTCAGCTTCAGTATTTAGTCGCTTGTGCTTCTGCCGCTTAATGATTGATTCAGCAGAGAGCAGCATTCCATAAACGATCGAGTGTGGCTTTTGTCACCTGCTCTAGAGCTAGAGAGAACCGTAGATTGGAATCGTTGCGGAAATAGTCTAGCGGGCATTTTGCTAACTAAGAAGTGATACCTACCGCATGGCAAGCGTAGTAAAGTGTTTTTCTGCTTGAGAATACAAAGAAACTGTCACGTAATTTTCAACCGCTGATGGCATTCATGTGAATTGGTATTTTTAATTTTAGAGAACATTTTCCATCAGCTAATAATGTTAGTTAGTTTTTAGATATAATCTATTACCAAGAAAAAACAAATTTTTTCACTAAGCGACATACCAAATTAAGATGCTTTAAATCGCTGTTATCTTCAGATGAGCCTATGGAGGTCACGCGAAGACGCCATTTTTTATTATTTCATCTAAATGACAACAACATCAAGATCGTTGACCTTTTTTTTACAAATTTATCTCCATATCGAAAGCAAAATTTTTACAAATTTAGGGAAATGATGTTATGATATCCAAATTGTTTGTTTCCACTAAAAGTGTTCTTCAACTGCATAAATACACATATAATCAAAGTTTGAAAATGATAAATATGATCTATATTTGTGCGTTTGCTCAGTAGCAGTAGTTTTGGAAGTTTGCTCCTGCTCCTCAATCTCGATTGCAATTTTCCAATCATATCCAGCGTCGCCATCGTACGGTCGAAACTGTCTACACTCAGTTCAAAAACTCCTCAGCGAAGTCACGATTTTCTCATTAGTCGATTGCTGTACCTTCAAAAGTACAATCCCTATCAGGGGGGAAAATTTGCTTTTTGCAAAGTGAACGGAGTGATTCCCAAGGCTGCTAAATATATAGTGAGTAATCTTGTTGTTTATTGTTCTTTTCAAACAACTATTTTACCCATAAACTCATAACAGTGTGGTTCCAAAAAGGATCAAAGGAAACAAAACCTTGAGAGCTGGCTAAAATTGTTCTTTTTAGAAGGCTTTTAGATCATTTTCAGCTCATTTGTAAAATTTGTATAGAATTTTGACATTATTTGTACTAGGCAACCAACCTGTATACACATCTCAGGTGGCGATGGAAATCCCGTACTAAGTGTTATGATTTAATTGAATGATTAATGGCATTTCGGTGAACTATACATTCTAATAGGAAGAATATAAAATGAAAGTAATGAAAATTATAGACGGATAGATTAGATTAGGAAGCATGAAAGGTGTTGAAAATGAGCCAAGAACGTGATTTGAGAAAACTTCTTGCCGCACAAGACCATTTGTCCCACACCGTATTATTGTCTAGAAGAAGCAAAGTCGATAGGCTGACTTTGCATTGATCTATACAATGATACATGGATGGATCGAAGCACGTGTTTTTCGTACCCCGATCGGACAAAAGGAAATGTACGGCCGGCTCAAATGAAGTTTTCTATTGCGAGTGCTGGTTCGATCGATGTGTAAGCTGTTTTCGGGTTCTCGTTGTTTGCACGGCAGCGCTACTACTTTATTGTTTCACGCATTTGAGTAACCGTCAACGTCAACGTCAACGAGAACCCGAAAACAGCTTACACATCGATTGAACCAGCACTCGCAATAGAAAACTTCATTTGAGCCGGCCGTACATTTCCTTTTGTCCGATCGGGGTACGAAAAACACGTGCTTCGATCCATCCATGTATCATTGTATAGATCAATGCAAAGTCAGCCTATCGACTTTGCTTCTTCTAGACAATAATACGATGTGGGACAAATGGTCTTGTGCGGCAATAAGTTTTCTCAAATCACGCTCTTGGCTCATTTTCAACACCTTTCATGCTTCCTAATCAAATCTATCCGTCTTTAATTTTCATTACTTTCATTTGATATTCTTCCTATTAGAATGTATAGTTCACCGAAATGCCATTAATCATTCAATTAAATCATAAAACCAGCGGTGATAATCTGTTAACACAGTACTAAGTGTTAGTAAAAATTTTTTTTTATAAACATTGAAACCATGACAATTCGTGACGTCAGTTGCATTTCCAAACCAACAACCAACAGCGAAAACTATAGAGAAAAAAACATTGCCAACTGCTGATTACGATTCTCGTCTAGGATACATAAACATCCTGGCAAGTGACGTAGGCTTTGTTTACCTTTTTACTTCTTGAATAACGAGTTCTGTATTAGTGTGCGTGTTTCTTCATCACCTTCTTTCCACCACATTGCTAGGCAACATGCTCTGTTCTTATTTTGTTTACTCTTAGGCTTGAAGCCACGCCGATCAGCTCAGAAGGCATGTGTTTTACCATTGAGCTACGGCCCGAGCCACTAAAGGGTGATACGGTCAAAATTTGGTCAATATCCACTTGACGTATTTCTTTCAATTTTGCATTTAAAAACCTGAACACCCCTCATTTTGAAGGTGTGTGTGTGTGTGTGTGTGTGTGTGTGTGTAGAATGTTGCTCCAATTTTGATTTTGGAATTCACTCTTCAGTTGTCAAAATGCCGTCCAAGGAAGAAGAGCAGCGTATCAAAATTTTGCTCGCGCATCGCGAAAATCCGAGCTATTTGCACGCAAAGCTGGCAAAATCGCTAAAAGTTGCCAAATCAACCGTTACAAATGTAATTAAAGTGTTTGGGGAACGTTTGTCGACAGCCAGGAAATCTGGATCGGGAGAAAATGGAAAACCGGAAGCCGCTGAGACGACAAAGAGAGTTGCCGGTAGTTTCAAGCGAAACCCTAACCTGTCTCTCCGAGATGCCGCAAATAAGCTGGGTGTATCGTCTACAACCGTGCATCGAGCCAAAAAACTAGCCCGACTATCGACTTACAAGAAGGTAGTGACTCCAAATCGCGATGATAAACAAAATACGACGGCCAAAGCGCGATCCCGGAGGCTGTACACGACGATGCTGACGAAGTTTGACTGCGTGGTAATGGACGACGAAACCTACGTCAAAGCCGACTACAAGCAGCTTCCGGGACAGGAGTTTTATACGGCAAAAGGAAGGGGAAAGGTAGCAGATATTTTCAAGCACATGAAACTGTCAAAGTTCGCGAAGACATATCTGATTTGGCAAGCCATCTGTACCTGTGGCTTGAAAAGCAGCATTTTCATAGCTTCCGGGACTGTCAACCGAGAAATTTACGTGAAAGAGTGTTTGAATAAACGTCTGCTGCCTGTCCTGAAGAAACACGGTTGTTCCGTACTGTTTTGGCCGGATTTGGCATCTTACCATTACGGTAAAATGGCCATGGAGTGGTACGCCGCCAACAACGTGCAGGTGGTTCCCAAGGACAAAAACCCTCCCAACACGCCAGACCTCCGCCCAATTGAGAATTATTGGGCTATTGTCAAGCGAAACCTAAAGAAGACCAAAAAAAAAGTTAAGGACGAGCAGCAGTTCAAGGCAAACCGGCTTTCTGCGGCGAAGAAGGTGGACAAGGTGGCTGTACAAAATCTGATGGCAGGGGTTAAGCGTAAGGCCCAGCAAGCAATTCGGATTTGGATTTGGAAAAGCGGAAGCCTTACTGAATATTTTTCCTGAATTTTATACTAATTAAACTTGAAAAAGAAATTTAATTTGATTTTTTAAAATAAACGATTTCACCGATTTACACGCGTTTTCCCTTGACCAAATTTTGACCGTATCACCCTTTAGAGCTACGGCCCGAGCCACTGCACTGGTTTTTCGTTTCTTATGAGAAATTTATATTCAACTTAAAGTTATTGTCATTTTTACATAATATTTAATTGAAGAAAAACAAGTATTCCAATTGGATATTCAACACTATAATAACCTTCAGGGCCGCTGATGAGTTTTTGTAAATATCCCTTCAAAAAAATTTTCTGTTCACCGCTGCATTGAAAAGGCAAGTATGCGGCAACAATCATAATTTTCCCCATAGAAGTTTCTAATTCAATTCCAATTGTTTCTAAGACTTTTGTATTGAAAGAAGGAAAAAGTCTAAATTTGAGACGACTATTGATGACAATAGCTACACCCCCACCTTGTCGATCAAGTCGATCATTTCCCAAAATTTTGAAGAAAGTATTGCTTTTCAAGTTATTGTCTGGCTTTAAAAAAGTTTCAGAGATGGCAGCAATATGTACGTTTTGGGTTTTCAAAAATAAAAAGAACTCATCATGGTTAGCCAGCAAAGATCAAGCGTTCCAATTCATAATATTTAAACATCTATTTGGATCCATGAGGGAATCGTAAAGTCATAATAATTTTGTTAGAATAATTAAAAGAAGTTTGGAAGGCTTTAAACATTGAATTTTCATTCAACATAAGTTGCATCATTTCCATTAAATTTTGGTGCAAAAATTTTGATTTTTCCTCAGAAAATGATGGAAAAGAACAAGTATTTGAATTTCGGGGGTTTTCCCAAGCCTTCGCATAAACGTTGAGACTTGGTTTTTTTCCCATTTTTATAAGTTAAACCTGAAGAGGGTAACCCATTTTCAACCACCTCTGAGAACGATAAACAACGAGTCTGTGGCGCAGAATCAGCGCAGGTAACATTAAAATCACTTAGAGCATTACCCAGTCGTGATTCCAATGTAGGCCGAGGCTGACCGCGAACAGGCAGATTGTTTGCCGGCATGACGTGTGGAGACGAAAAAGAGGAAGGAGGAGAAGAAACTTTTCTGAAAATTTGGGATTTTTCCAAGAAGCAATAATTTTTGCCCTAACGGGACCGTCCATGCAATTCGAAGAATGATTACCTGGGCAATTCGCACACTTGAAAAATTCTGTTTGTGGTTTATCACCACCAAAAAGGCATTTAGATTTTTCATGATCGGGTGAGCCGCAAAGCATGCATCTGGCATTCATTCTACAATTTTCAGTGCCGTGACGAAAAGCTTGACAACGACGACATTGCGTAGTATTTGGTAGAAAATACGAAAAGGTTTACGAAAAGGTTCAAATTTGACTCGACAATGAAACATAAGACGAGCCTTTTCAAGAATTCGCAAATTATTCACCTGATCCTTTTTAAAATGGATTAAATAAAGCTCTGGAGCAAAACCAACACCACTGATATTATTCGTGTTGGTTCTTTTCCTCATTTGAATTACTTGAATCGGAGAAAAACCTAACAAAGAATTTAATTAAGTTGTGATCTCATCCGGTGTCTGATCGCCGGTGAGATCACGAAGTACAACTTTAAATGGACGATCACTTTTAGTGTCGTAAGTAAAAAATTGATGTTTTTTATTATTCCTATAATTTATATTTTTTTGAAAATCATTAAAAGATTCCGCCAATATTCGAGCAGTTCCCCTTCGACCGATCTGAAAAGAAATCTTCACATCCTTGACGGAAGTGACGATTTCTTTCCGAAAGGCATTGAAGTCCGGAATCGTGACCGTAATTGGTGGAACCTTTTCGTTTTTAAGAGTGTAAGAAGAAGAAGGTTTCTTAGTACTTTTATCAGAATTAAATATGAATATTTCCTCATCACCGATGTTATGAAGGACATCGAATGAATTGGAAATTTCAATTTTTTTTGGGCGATGGACCTGAATTAGGTTTGGCAATCCGTTTTCTTTCGGCTCTTGAGCCGGCCGATGACTTCCTCATGCTAGAGAGAAAAGAGAAAAATATGAATAAAATAAAATGAAAATAATTTTAGCACTGAAAAGTGCTTATTTAAAAACAGGTAAGGATAAAATAAATAATGTAAAATGTTCCTGCAGGTACACAGCAACGATACGATGCTCCGGCGTACATGTTGACGGCTCAACGGTACAGATGGAAGTGACTTAATTGCTTTGTTTTTGACTTTATTCGACGCACGTCAGTTCTGCTACAAAATCAAACAACCTAATGAAATAAATTAGTCCTGGTACCAGATTTGAACCGCGACCCTTCGAGATGATAGCCAAACACACTGCCACGAGGTCGAGGCAATAAGCTTTCCTGGAATACCTGCAAGGACAACCAACGGCCAGTAGCGAAGACGCATGGTTATTATTACTCAGAAACATAACGAAACGGCATTTAAATCAAACATTCGTTAAAATAATATTTAAAAAAAAAATCGAAATTCCATGTATAAAACTTTCAAACATAAAATTATACAAATTCTTGAGTTTATCTAGATATTTAATTCATGAATTGCTTCAACTGAATTTCAATGTGAGATAATTTCGTGGTAAGTAAATTCAGTTGGACCAAATTGTTTAATGAGAAAAAAATTTCTCTTTTTAAAAACAATCGTTTGCGAGATAGCTTTAAGTTGTTCTGAGTTGAAATTTCAATATAAATAATATATTTCAACAATTTTCACTACAAATAATGATTTATTGATTATATGCCCTTTTGTGATGTTCGTTCACATTTCATATTCATGAAATGGCGGACATGGCTAAAGGCTATTTAAGAACTTTTTGGAACTTCGAGTCCATAGAAGGCTATTTGAGACCCATTTTGTAACTTTCATCCTGAATGGATGCGATTGACATTGATTTTTGGAAATTCAAGTCCATAAAAGGCTATTTGAGGCCCTATTTGTAGCTTTAACACTGAGTGATGTGATTGATGTGTCACGAAAAGGCTATTTGAGGAACATTTTGTATCTTTCATGCTCGTATTCGAGAAACTTTGGTACCAAATCCCTTTGTTCAGCGAACTTCTAACTTTGGATGCACGCGTTTAAGTAGATATGGGGCTGGTTGTTTAGGTATCTAACGACTCCCTCTAAGTTCAAGCCAGAACCAAATTGAAATTGTTACTTGGGATTTCTACCTTACTAGTTTTGATGTTCAAGCCTCATGATTGTCTGTAGACATAATTTTTTAAGAAGTCATTGAACAATTTCCAAGACATCGATTGTTTTGAAGTTATTCATCATTCCATTTATGTTTATGACAACAATTTTTTTTCCACGTGGATGATCATCAACCGCAATCATCCTGAAATCATCGTGAAGGCAGACTCACCACTGAATCATTTCAATTTAGTTCATCCTTCACAATACTCAAAATAATTGAAATGCGGAAGAAAAATTAGTCCCCGAAATATCAGAATTTATAGCTATAAATGTTTAATCAATCCCCATTTTACGGTGCATCGCTCGAATGCAATCGTATTTTGTCCGAAAAAAGCTCACCCAACCAGTCCCTTGCATAACGTGCACACTCATATGTCGCTGTGGACGTTTCCACGCGCTTACCTACTCTCTCCCAAGCGTGTGCGCGCCACTGCTACTTACTTAGTAGCTGCTGATGGCCTTAATTTTTCGCGCGCCAAAATCGTTCACCAGTAATATGGCCTCCCTTCTTCTACGTTTTCTTAACTTTGAAGAAAAAAGTTGCCCTCGCACATAAACGACTGGACACCTTGACAAGTTGACCACATTAAAATCGGTTTTCCATTTCAATTAGTTCCGTCATAGCCGAGGGAACCCGATATTATGGCAGCACTAATTTGAATTTCGAGAGACCGAATTATGGCTGTGGGAATGGAACAAATAAAAAAATCAAAATCTTAACAGCTTCAGCTGACCGGAAGACCAATAGGGGTCATCAAATTTGTCTTATTTAACCTAGGTATCCCACATTTATCGATACCGGTTTTCCGCCCCCTGGGCTTGGGGTCTCGACCGAAGGAAATGTTCGGTCAGCTAGGGGGAATCGCTCAGACTTAGACTCAGACACAGAGAGCGAGAGACACGTAGCGCGCATTTTAATAAGTGGGTCACCGGGCGATAAATAAGGCATCCATACATGATGGGAGCGTCACCGGATTCCTGCCGCAGCAGCACAGAAAGTAAAAATATGTTTGTAAAGATGAAAAATTATGCGAAGCATCCGTCGCCGCCCTTTTCTTCTGCTGACAGACCTCTCAATTTCTCGACTTTAAAAGTTGCAAACTGGTTGTTGTTTGTGGAAGATGGCTACGTTTGCGGATCCGCGATCGATTGAGGTGATGAGTTTACGAGTGTTCGATGAGTAATGGCACATATTTTGCGGTGCTCTTTGGGTGGGACGGCAGAGAAAGTGAAATTTTGACTGGAGATTTACTGGAATGCTAGAAAAGTCAAATAAACAATTTTAATTGAAAATATAAACAGGTAAGCCTATAACTTTCAGACGGATAGAATTTATCATACCTACAATAAATTTACTGGCAATATTATTCAAACAAATATAAGTAACTAATTAGTGCACGAACCTATTTGTCTGGTTATTCACACTCAAACATAAGAATGGAACGTACCTAAACAGCTCGGACAGTTTATGTACCAATCACTTTAAATGAGCTACGCATTGTTTATTCGCTACCTCACAGCATAAGAGTGATTTCCACTACGCGTCATGCCATGTGCAAGACACGAACCCCCTTCTAAATAGCGACAAAATGTTTCGACTTCGACGGAGCTGTTTTATGCAAACAATAATCCGATTCATTCCGCTAATCGATGTGTGTAACCCAGCCCCCAGCTAATGGGTGCGTTTCTTGGGGCAAATGAATCCCTATACCATCATAAAAAAGTACCCCTTATTGTGGGTGGATGACGCTGTTGATGACGCTTGAAATTTCAATGATGGTATAGTAGCAGTAGGTTAGCACCGTTGCGTGACTTGAGTCGGTTGTCGTAACGCGTGTTTACACTCATACGGGCATCACTTTCGGCCCTTGCTGAATGTTTGGAAAATTTACCCCGGTACTCCTAGCAACGCGTCTAAATAACGAGGTCTTTGTTTTTGTGGTGATTAGCTGACCTTCCGGCCATGATGGTGCGGAAGCAATTTTAGGCAGTTTATCAGAAATTGGAATGAGTGTGAAAATTCTTTTAATTGTGGGTTTTAGTCACGAACAATTCACGATTAGAAGTGTTAATTATCGCATTCATTTTTCAACAAAAAAAAAGTTCGTACACCTATACGGAAGTATACTAAAAAATCTTTTTTTTTTCCAGGTACGAGAAAATTATAATTTTCGAGCTCTAGAAAATATCCTTTTTAGATTGATTCACTATCTAAAACTTTAAACTGTCTAGTCTTGTCACAGCTAAAATATCTGAATCTGATCTGATCTGATCTGAAATTTGACATGGATTCTCATTAGGACCAGAAATGATGAAAAATGTTTTCAGATTTTCGCATGACCCCTTCTGAAGGAAGTCGTCCATCCAAAACAAATATTGTTTTCGTGATATTGACGTTTTTTTTTTAAATATGTCTTTATTTGTATTAATTCATCATTACATTTATATTACATTATTACATTAAATTAGGTGTTCAGTTCAATAATGAACTGTCCAGAGCCCTATAGTTATCTAAATAATAAAAATTTATTTATAAGATTTAATTTGCTGAGCGCAGTCAAGTATTTAATGTAGGAGAACATCCTGTAGTGGCAAAAATATTTTAAACTTAAAACTAAACACTATCCTAAAATTAAACTAATTATAAAGAGAACGAATCTCTGCGGTGGAAGACTGCATCGATTTTCCTCTGAAGTTAGAGATGATTTTGTTGGCCATCTCTTCGATCGATTCAATGCACGCAATCCGATGAAGATCGGTGGAAGGTGGAAGCCGCAAAATCATTTTCAGAACCTTGTTCTGAATCCTCTGGATGGCTTTTTTCCTCGTCGCGCAGCAGCTAGACCAAATCGGAACTGCATACATTATCGCTGGTCGGAACACCTGTTTAAAGATGAGCAACTTATTCCTCAGGCACAGCTTTGATTTCCTGTTGATGAGAGAATAAAGAGATTTAGTGTATTTATTACATTGAGATTGAATATCTTCAATGTGATTTTTAAAAGTAAGATTCCGATCAAGTGTAAGTCCCAATTACTTCACGTGATCAGACCATTCTAATGAAACCCCATTAAAAGTTATGGAATGATTTTCATTTGGTTTTATAAAATTTGCTCTTAGCTCATGGGGAAATAAAATAAGTTGAGTTTTGGAAGCGTTAGGAAAAATTTTCCACATTTTCAAGTTATTCAAAAATGAATTTAAATTTTGTTACAATCCACTGCGTACCACCCGTAAGTTCCGACCTTTGGCTGAAGGCAAAGTATCATCAGCAAATAATCTTCTACCTTTTCCTTCTGGTACATCAGGAAGATCATAAGTAAAAATATTGTATAAAATTGGCCCAAGTATACTACCCTGAGGGACACCATGTTACGGATAGATGAGCAGCGGCTAGACCAGCCAAGGCAAGGTACTCTAAGAGTACGGAACCTCAGGGCCGGCTGACTACTGGGTAACCAAGGACATTTACGGATAAAATACAGAAATCGGAAATTTCATGTTTCTATGTTTTTTTATTAAAGCTTTCTTGTGGCGTGTTGTCTGTGTGTATAAACAATGTTCTGTGTCTTGTGTGGCGTGTAAACTCTCACTAACCGTGGGTTTGCTGCTGCTGTTGCTGTTCTGTCGGGACGTCGCAGTTCCGGAAATCCAGTTCCGGAAGCAGGAGGGCCGTCAATGTATTGGCGTATTGACGGGGTGCCGAAACCGTCGGCGCCAGCGGGCGTTGCTGGACTCGGTCGTTGCAGGCGTCTTCCTTCGTTGGCTATTAATCGGCCTGCCCACGAGAGTGCCCCGTATCCGGACAGGCCGAGAAGGATAGTCCTCCTTAATAATTAAGGATCCGCAGAACCCGAGGACGTAGATGCTGATCCTTTACGTTTTAGGCGCGAGACCACAAAGGGTCTGCGGGCCGACCCGTGCCGAAGACACACCGGTATTCGGGTGAATTCCGTGGACGTTCGCAAACACTTTACAGGACTATGACTTCACACACGGACGCCTGATATAGAAGAGACCGATTTTTACGGAAGCAAGCTTCCTTTTCGCCTTCCATTATCTCCTTTTCTTTCCTCCTTTTCCTCCTCTGTGAAATGACAGCAGCCAGCAGTAAAATGTAGCCTACTGTGGTGCTATCTTGTTGTGAGACAGACTGGACAAAGAACATGAATTTTCTAGAGCTAAATATACAAAACTACAAAATGAAAACAAAAACCAAACGATTTGTAACCAACCGGTTAAAACCAGCTCTAATGGGTGTCTTTGCAGAGCATGAATTTTGATAGCTTACTTGTAAGGTTCGGCTAGTCAAATAATTTTGAATAATTTTGGTGAGATATTCAGGAATTCAAATCGAGCGAATTTAGCTACTGAACCTTTGTGCCAAACACTGTCAAAAGCTTTTTCAATATCAAGAAGAGCAACACCAGTTGAATAACTTCAGATTTCCTAGCGTTAATCATATTAGTTACACTCAAAAGTTAATGTGTAGTAGAATGTCCATGACGAAAACCAAATTGTTCATCAGGGAAAATAGAATTCTGATTAATGTGAATCATCATTCTATTCAAAATAACTCTCTCAAATAGTTTTTCCAGGTTTAAAAATTTTTCCAGGTTTAAAAATTTTTCCATTTATTGGGAAAATAAACCATGTAAAAACATTTATTGAAGATTTTGACTAAAAAATTTAAAGTGCTTTCAGGAAACTTTTTAATGAGAATATAGAAAATTCCATCTTCCCCCGGAGCTTTCATATTTTTAATTTTTTTGAAAATCAATTTAAGTTCATCAATATTTGTCTCACAAGAGCTTTCAAATACATTTTGTTTAGAAAGAATTTCATCAAATTCAAGGGAAATTTGAGCACCAAAAAACTGAAATTTCGATGGTGTGAAGATAAAAATTAAAAAATATAAATTCTGCCTCAATTGAAAATTGACGAAGATCCTAGAGACAGTTTTTGCGACGCCGTTCTGGTTGAATCCCGTTATAAAATAGAACGACTGTTTGGCCTTAAAAAAGTATTAGACTCTCTCAATGAAACCCTTTAATGAGTGTAACGCTATAAAATTGATATTTTATATGCTTTGCCTTTGAGAAAAAATCGTATGGAGATGCGTTTCATGAACTCAACACGATTCATTGCCCTAGGTAAACTACCATAAATATCGTAAACTGGGGGAACTTTGATCACCGGGGTTACTTTGATCAACATAAAATTTATTGCAGATAATCATCATTAACTAAGTTTGAAGTTAAAATATCTGAAAACTGCTTTCTACGTTTGAAAACCTTGAGTTTCAAATAGGATAAATTTGGTTTGTAGTTGGAGTTTTTTTTATATTACTTAAAATGTTTTAAAGTTTTAAAATATCAGTTTTTTCGGAGACTCACAAACAAACGCCTCTCCTGATAAAATTATAGCATTTAGAAGAAAATGGGTTGTTTTATATGAAAGTTGAACTTTTTCCTTTGTATAGGTTTAGTTTTAGAGTTATTTTGATGATCATTATATGATAATTTTTGAATATTAAAAAAACGGACATTTTCTATTAGAAAGCCAGTATAGAAAAAATGGCTTAAATTTGGTTAAGTGGTAAGGTTACAATGATAAAAGAAAATAGGAACAGTGAGAGGACCTAGGATATTGCATAATGGTAAAACTTCATTAGTTTTCGAGGCCAAAAAAGATTGAAAAATGTTTATAATTTATGCCCCTAAATGTATGCAGTAACATTGTCCGTCTTTCGAGTATATTTGTTTTTGAAAGAAAACGTTTACAAATTCGATTGAGTCTAAACCAAAAATTACCTTTGTTGATGTTTTAAGACTTAAGTGCTAATTGGCATCAAAACAATAAATTCGAAGATGTTGGGATACGTTAAAACCATAGTGATAAAAGTTACCTCTAAACATGAAATCTGGTTTTAGAACAAAAATTTAGTTATGGCCACTAATGTCGTTTGAATATTCTGCTATCAATGATCATGCTTTATACTCCTTAAGTATTTTAAAATTTTTTAGTGTAACAAAAAAGCAACCCCTTCCAAAATATTCGAAAATGAATTAAAAAAGTGATCAAAGTTCTCCCAGTTTACGGTACATGAATGATCAAAACTGATTGATACCAAACCTGTATGCTACTTAGGGCACTATAATTAATCTTTAAAAACAATAACATTAAGGGAGAGTGGGGCAACGTGGGCCACTCTGAATATCTCAGGTGCGTATTGAGATAAAAATCTCAATCCCACTACTGTCATCGCCGTCGCTTTGCGTAAGCATATTTTTCTATAATTTGTTGACTTAAATACCCATCATATGCTTCTTATACTTAAATAAAAAAAAAATAAATAAAACTCACTTACATAATTAAACAAGCACCCGCTAATTGCATCGATGGAGAACCTAAAGTTTATAACAAAAGGTGTGCTCATTCGCTTATGATCTTCGTTTTGTCATGTTCTTTCACGTGGAAAAGGAATTTTTGAAGAAACATCAATAAGTCACACAAACGAAACCAATTTGCAAATCATAGTTTGTGAGGTATCTTGGGCCACCTATATTTTTATGTTTTAATACACATTCAGAACCAAAAATACGTTTTTTCTATCTGTTTTCTTATGCCAAATGAAGAGTTATGAAAAATATTTTGTCCATCCTCTATAAGAAATTTCGCCAAAACGTTCGCGAGCCATGTTTTTGGAATTATTCGATCATACACAACTCTCTTTTGTATTTCCTCATCTGAAATAGCTTTAAAATAACTAGATGAATAATGAAGTTTCGGTTTTGGGTCAACTCGTAAACTTTGCACGTTATCTAGTCAATTTGGATTTGGACAGAACTCGAGGAAATTTATTTATTTAAAAATAAAAAAAAATGACTGATAATACCTTAAGAATGTAGAAAACCTTTCCATCAATTTTTTTCATTTTATCTTTTTTAATAAAGAAGTTTTGAAGCAAATAAAAAAGTGGCCCATGATACCCCACACTCTCCTACTAATTTTTTGCATTTTTTTTTGTTTCGCCAAATTAACTGTTTTGCCATTTTCACGGTGAAATTTTTTTAAGCGTGCTAAAATCGAAAAAGTACTGTATGTATATTTATAAAATTAACAGCTCAAAGTGTTTGGAATCAAATTACAGCTTATTGCATTTTTAAACGCTTTTCAACTCAACGATCGCATTTGAACGAATGCATGAAGTAGCAATCATTTATGCAGGCATCGTATAAGCCGAAGGTCAAATGTCTGACTACTGCCATTACGATTGTAGCATCAATCAGATAACCGAATCGCGACACATAACACAGGAGCATATAGAAAAAACTTCTCGATCCACCCACGCTTTTGAATCGAATTCGCTGCAAAAGACATGACATGGCAAAATGCTATCAATAAAGTTTTTTTTTCTGCTTTGAGTATTCTTCATTGTATCAAATAGTATAAACAAAAGTATTATGTAGGAATCCATAAATCTGCGTTAAATTGTCTTTCCGTGGTTTTTTTCCTAATTGATCGAATTTCGTGATGAAAAATTGAATTTCTTTACTGTACCATAGAAATGTCAAAAATATTGTCTGTCTAGTAGTGCGAATGTCCTAAACATTCGATACGATCAATCACGATGACCACGTGCTGGCTGATGCTTGAGACACACTACCATCATATACTGATATTTACCAATAACTTGTGTGTAAAATGTGCAATGTGAATGGTATTAACCCAGATTTCTTTATGTTCATTGCTAAACACGTATTTTCGACAAAAAAATGATTACCCTCTGAATTGAATCGAATCAAATGAGAAATATCGCCGGCAAAAAAACCTTAAACCTTTTGGCGATTGGCGCTGAAATAGGCGTAGGAAATCGTTTCTACTTGGATGATCTTCGAACGGTGACGATATTGTAGAGTCAATTTTACGTTCGAATTGACTTTCAATCGTTTTGGAAAGGGATTTCAAACACCGATTCTAAATAAGCATTGATTTAGAATGATATTAGTTTTGATCAACAATTTGCAATCAACCATTTTTAACGAGAATAAAAATCAAAGAGAAATATTAAAAGTGTCTATATGACTTCCTACTTTGTTAATACAGCCGGCAACAACTATGCCGGCTTGAGTGCAGTCAGACAAAGTCCAAATAAGGGTCCCCGGTATGGAGGTTATCGTTTTTTCCCGGCTCATATTTGCTTCCTGATCGAAAGAAGAGGCCTTGCGAAGACGCAAAAAAATGGTAGGTAGTATACTGAATCAATAAAGACGAGATGATGATCTTGATTATCAACATATTTTTCACTCTTCCTTCAATCGTGGTTGCAGACCCACGATCAAGTTTGGATGGTTTCACTTTCGCAGATTCGTATTGCATGCTCTCGTTGTTGTTGTAGTCGGCAAACCAAACCAACTGGACCTTGGATTACTCTCACTGACTATTAACATTACCGATGTGATCCGTTAACAGGACCGAACTTAAGGCAGAATTCATAAGGGTTTCTTTTTTACTCTAGTTCACTTTTTTCTCGGATCCAGTGAAATTAAGAAAAAAAAAATAAACTATTACAATTTTTATTAAAGAACACAAACACATACAGGATCTTAATGAAGCTTGATGTTTCCTCGAAAAGATCCCTTTTTCTTAACTCTAGGCGTACAACTTTCGAGGATATGATAACTTGTATCTTACAAATGTTAAAACCACCAACCCACAGAACGTGTATTATGTATGCCGTGACCGGGATTCGATCTCACGACCATTGGCTTAGAAGACTCCTGTACGCCACGGGTTGCGGCTCTCAAAACAAATGAGTCTGGCTAGATAAAAATTAAGACAGCAGTTCCAAATTATCAAATCCAATTGAAAAGAAATAAAAATTTAAACCTATTGAAAAATAAATTTGCGTTTTGCTATTCAATGTATTTTTTTTTTATTTAATCTAACTAATTTACTCATGGAGGGTTCATTAGAGCAAACAGTGGATTTTTAACTCTTTTAAGTTTCCCAAACATGAACTTCCAGATATTATTCGTAGCCTTCCAGACACACAAAAAAAAGTTGCGGACATGATAGCCACTAAAGAGCCTATATGAAGTAAACAAAGCGACGAAATGTCACGATTGGATTTTCGATTTTCTCTCAGTGCCAAACCACTTAGACCAAAAGAATTCTAAAGTATGGTTATCGTTTGAATGGTTTGAATGAAAAATAGCATAAGCAAATCATTGCTTAGTTATTTCTTATCAATTTCAAACAAAGTGAATGAAGAGCAGTAATGAAGTAAAAGAATATTGATCAACTTTATCCGTTCATACGAAACAACAGTTACAAGAAGTTTAATTAATGGCAATCCTGGACCAAAACTGCCGCCAGCATGGTTGCTGATTGTATTATTTTGAAAGGGATCAGATGGATCCTTTTTGTTTACTATAGTCTCTTTAATAGCCAGCATAATAAAGATTTGCTATCTGATGATTATTCAGTATGTTGAATAACTGTCGATGAAGTCGATGAAAACAACAAACGATTATTGAATATGTTTTGCATGACTTAGGTTAAGTTTTTTTTCAATCCATCAGTCAAATACACACTACATTAAATTAACCCTAATCCGCACTTGAGTGCCAATATGACACTATTGGAAGTTTTTCTGAAAATAATCTTTTGGGACCCGCAATGAAATCATGAAATCTTTAATTTTTTTATGGATTGGATGGATTTCTTATTACTTTTTTACGGACGCTCCCTGAAAGCCCAGACAAAAAACTCTCTAATCCGTCCATGAGAGTCCGTTCGACACTACTTGCTTAAAATCGCTAAATCTCTCATTTTCTCAACCGATTTGTGCAAAGTTTATAATTTTAGAAAACTCGAAATGTAATTCAAATATGATTTTTACACAATATTCAGCTACATCGCTTTAGTTTTTCGTTAATCAAAGTCTAAAACTAAATCCGTAAAAACATGCTTTAGAGCAAGTTCACTGATGTTGGGAAAAAGTGGTAGAAATTTCGACACTTACGGCACATTTTGAAAATTTTGCCATGCAAAAACATTTTCAAGATCTGTGGCCTTCTAGTTTTTTTACAACATGTGTTGTATTTTCGCATGCTATGGTGCAAAAATAGCAATATTTCTATCACATACGGCTGAAATAGAAACAGTGTTGGAAAAAAAACAACGCCCCAAGATCTTGAAAACATTTTTGCATGGTAAAATTTTCAAAATGTCAAAATTTCTACCACTTTTTCCCAACACCAGTGAGCTTGCTCTTAGACTGTAGATCAGCTAAGAAATGCTAATAAAAAATTCACAGTGGCCAAGAAAGCTAAAGTTATGAGCTAAATATACGTTGCGCACAAGGATATATTTTCTGAAATTTTTGATGGTTCGCATTCGCATTCGCCTAAAACTTCGGTTGGCGCTACGCAACAACTCTCCGTTTTATGAAATTATAGTCGGTCGGAATTGCAACATCTTCTCTTTCGAGATTGTGGTACATTTCCTGACTTATAACACACCTTATCTCTAATTTCAATAGAAGTTAGGTCCCTATCTTGCTGTCTCAGGTTATAAAATCTCTTAAAATGGAAAACCGGCCCCATCAGAATGTAGAGACTGTGTGAAGAAGAGGGGAAAGAATGTTAGTCAACGTTTACTTTACAGGCAGATGCAGATATCTCTACGATCGATAAACGTGAGGAGGTTTTGGAGCATTGTTAGTAAAGTTGGGGAAGGTTAACCCAAGGAGATGCTAGGCCAGCATTGCGGGCGAATTTTTTTAAAATTTTTGATGATGACCACAAAAATGTAAAAAACTGATGTAGAAACCGTATTTTGCAATCAATGAACTGTCAAAATTGTTTAGGTCACACCAGATAAATTTAGAAAAGACAATTGAAAAGTTGATATAATTTGGCACATTTTTTGCATTTTTAGATTGTCAAAATATGAACAGAGAATTTTTGACAGATTTTTAAAGATAACTATGGACCCGAATGATAAAAAAGGTCCTCAATAAAAAAAAAACAAAGATGGCTGTTTTTCGAACTTTTTGTCAATTTGTAATTTCTCAAATTTTCTAAGACTTGAAATCAACTTTGCTCTGCAAATTGATTATATAAACGCAATATTTTCGCAATAAATTAATTTACATCAGAAAGACAATTTCATACCAATTCAAATATAGTTATTATTATTATTATTTTTATTAAAGACATTTTACATGGCATGGCATTCGTGTCTGTTCAAATATAGTGGTTTTTGTCAGGAACTCTAACGGGTCAAATTTTTTGGGACGAATGAGGGTTAAGAAAAAATTAAAAATTAAAAATTGTTCAACTTACACGTAAAACTGTATCAAACTTTAAAAACATAAATAACCTATGAAAACTATGTAACGAGCAATTTAAAAAATTTAAAATCTTAATTTAACAATACAATTTGTTTCAAAATATAATCTATTTCAAGCAATGTTTATTTCAATCCTCAGTGCATTTTGACTGCGTCGATGAAAAAAAAAATGTTCATAATCTTGTCAAAACTGTCTGTAGCTACGAAGAACATCAAACTTTTTCCCTATGATAGTGTGTTAGTTTTTCCACGTTGCTCCAAATTTGTACGTACACACAGTAAATTTTTGCCTCAGTTTCCAGCAAAAAAAAAATGCTGGAAACGTTCAGCAATCCAAATGTTTGCTGGGAACCAGCAATCGGTTTTCGAATTGCTGGACTTTCCAGCAATTGATCTAGTTTGCTGGAAAATCAGCAATCGAGTTGTCACATTGGACTTTGTTTTCGTATGCTGAAGCAAGGTGAGACTCTATTTTACGAATTTTGGTTAGATTAATGTAATTATTTTTATTTTTCTCTATGTTCTAGCAACCAGACATAAGTCAAGGGTGAGTTTTTATTGGGCAAATTTCATAAAAGGTACTAATCAGAACTCTTTTCTCAGGTGGCGAATGATCAACACTTTGGCACAAAGCTGCCACTCCAGGACCGGTGTTGGAAAATTTAAAAAAATAAGTCCTTGAAAATAAATGCAAACATAATTTAAAAATGAAAGAAGCATATTCTTTTTCATTGCTCATTATATGCACAGGCAGTAATCAATATTTAATTTAGAATTGAAATAGAAATTTGAAATAGAAAGCGGGACAAAAACCAGCAAAATTTTGCTGGTTTCCAGCAAAAATAAATTTGCTGTGCAGGTTAAATCTGAATTTGACTTTAGTTGTGGATTTTACGCTGTTGTCGTTTTCAAACCCTTATTATGAGTTCTCGATTTAAATTTTCGTACACTAATATTGATTATTCAATTCCATTATATTCGAATAGTTTTTCAAGTTTATTCAGAACAAATTTAGTTTTGATATTTTTAATTTTAATGTTTTTAAGATTCCGTTTCTCTAACTTATTTTAAATGTGAAGTGATTTTTGTTGAAATTTCGTTCCAAAATACTCGTTCACATTATCAATTATATGTGATTAAGATGGATTTATACCTGATTTTCAGTTTCATGGCTTTTAATTGATAATTATCAAGATAGAATGAATTATCTATAATTTTCATAAATAATTATAATGTTTTGATAGGAAAACTCAAGAGTTTTTTCAAGAGTTTCAAAGCTTGAAACTTAACGACATTATATGATCAATAATTTTTTTTTGAAAAGCAATTCCTTAATTTAGATTATACCTTAAAGAAAAGACAATCTTATCTATCTACGACAATTTTATGCATTCAGTTCATTTCTAGGATATTTTCCTTTGAACATCAAACAAAACCTTAAAATGAAGTTTTTGTCCCAAGGAGTGTGACAAATGAAAGCTGTGAAAAAGCTATGCAAAATTTTCCGGTTTTTTTTTTTTGTTAACGTGCCACAATTAATACCTGATACCCGATAATTGAAAGGGATGATTTTTGTCCTGACCATTTTTTGGCTAATTCGTTACTTACCGTCGGAGCATATTTTGGTATACAAATTTTAGAAAAGAGGTCCACCGATAACGAAATAAAAATGCTAATTTTTTATTATTCAAATTAGGGTTTTGATGTTTTTTACATAGTTGTTTATCTTATTAAAACACAATAATTTATCAAATATTTATTACATCACCCTCAATAGTCAAGCCGTCAAAGTAAAAAAAACCTTGAAAATATCATGGAATTTTTTATCTCACCAGTTGTATATTGCATAAAATGGTTCGCTGTCTTCGAAACAAAGTTGTAAAAAGCCAAGATCTACAATTGTCTGATACATTTTGATGATTTTAGAAGTTGTTGAAGCTCTATAGAAAGCAGTGGTTTTCAAAGTGGTCCCTACTGCCCCCTTGGGAGCGTTGAGAGCTTTCAGGGGGGCGGTGAGCTTAATTTTGAAATTTGGGGGGCGTTGGAAGGGCTCAGGGGGGCGGTGAGGTCATAATTCATAAATCACGTAACAACGTAGATTTGAAATGACAACGAGTAAGTTTAATGCAAAACAATGAAATTACGTTTCAGAACTAAAAATCAGATTCCAGACTAAAATTTTTATAACTTTACAGAGCTGCAAGCAAATTTTGTTCCAGTATCTCAATAATTTTTTTTAAATGTATCTAAAAGATATTTTTAAGTTCTCACAGATTTTGTATATGCTCTACATATTGGGGGGCATCATGCAACAGCGGGGTTCGATGCAACATTTATATAACACTACATTATATCAGATTTTTATTTAATGTATTGTAATAAAATTATCTTTTAATGATCACAAAATGATGATGACATAATTTCTCACATCTTAAGCTAGTTTTCTTAAGTTTTTTATTTTTATGTGAAATTTGAAAAATCGTGCAATAAATGTACAAATTTTAACATTTTTTTATGCCGAAAAAACTTTACCCAGTATGACGGATCGGCTTGATAATATTACCTACAAACTTTTTACTGTGCAACAAATGCAACAAATGCAACAAAATGCAAATCAAAGAAATACCTTGTAAATCTCGTTTCCATGTGTTGGAATATGAATGTTTTGCATCACGCGTTTGTAAACATTGGAATTTCATTCATACAAACATTTATTTTAATGATTTCAGCTTTAAGAATTTTTCGTAATATTATTTAACCCCTAAATGTATGCAGCATCTTCATTTTCAGAAAAAAATGTGAAAATTAGTTATTACAGACCCAAAACCTACTGCAATTGGTGTTGTCATGCGTAATGATCTTTTAGGCATCGCTAATATATTAAAAACTATAAATTTTCGTATGTGTTCATAAGATTTTTCATTAAAAACAAAGTTTGTTGCAAGTTACCCCATTTTCTAAGGAGGGTGAAAATCGTATGTTTTAGAAAATTTAAAAAAACTGAAGAAACCTATAATTTTTCTAACTACACCAATTTGATACCCCAGCATCCTTAAAACTTTTGATGCATAAGGGGTAGGATTAATTGTGAACATAAGTTTTTTAGAAGCCATTGAAGTTGAAAATTGTTGCATGTTGCCCCAGTTGACGGTACTAAAAAAGATAAATTAAATCTGTGAGAAAAGGAGTCATCTGTGATTCAGTGATAGAATTTTTGGAAAAAAAATTGAAGGATTTCTTAGGTAAGAGACTTTTTATATTTTGTTTTTATTTGTTCATCTTTATTTCAGTCGATTCAAAAAATCAATTGTGTCATTCGCCATGGATAAACTTTTAATCTATACGGTTGTCACTAACATTGCTGGAATTCAGTCATTAGAATCTAAGTTTAACTTCAAAACTCGCTGCATGACTTTAAAACAGGACTCAAATTCAGATACCATTTTACTATATACTATACTATTTTTAACGTTATTTCAATGGCTTGATAGAAATTAGTTTGAATCTAATAATGCAAATTAATATTGGATATATAAATTTCTTTACCAAAATTTGAGGTATATGATTTTATATCAAAACAAACTAATCAATCAAATGAACCTTTCGTTTTATAAAGAAACAAATTTTCAACAATTCATGTATGGAAAAAGTGAAAAATCGTATTTTATTTTAATTTTCTTTCCTAATTTACCCATCATTACTGACTGTGATGAAATTATTTTTTAGGAAAATAAAAAAAATCATGAAATGAAGGGTTTAGCGATTGTCCAGGAAAATTTTACATAAAATAAAGTTTTTACTGAAGGTTTGATGCGATATGAAGCCTTTGGAGCCAAAACGATATAAGTGCATAAATGCTAATTTCAAGAAAAACGCTTTTAAGTTGTTATGTTGGGTCATTTTCCATATATTTTTCAAAAATTGTCATTTTTCTTTCAAACGAAACAGTATGTAAATAAAATTCCAAAAATCAGAAAAATCACGAAATATTGTTTGAAGTATGAAGAATCTTCTATTATTAAATAAAAATCGAACATTTTTACACTTAAAATTCTCCCTACTTTAATGGCTCAGAGGGCCTCATATGAATTTCAATGGATTTTGAGTTAAGTCTCACAACTAACTACAACATTAAGCCAAAAGCCAATGGTTTTTTAACGATCCAGATTATCATTTTTTTAAGGATTTTCTAAAGGTTTGACCAGGGGGGCGTTGAACTTAAAAAAATTAAAAAAGGGGCGGTAAATAGAAAAAGTTGAAAATACACTGATAGAAAGTATTTAGTTTATTTTATTGGCAATTTTGGAAGGCTCGTCCATCAAAAAGTGCACATTTTTGCAACAATACATTTTTAGTGATTATTTTTTATGATAAGCGAAACCATTTCCATTTCAAATTAGCGAAAATTCTAAAAGAACCATTTCTCGTGCTCTAATCCTTTTCCACGTGAAGGTTGGTATGGTATGAGTATGGGCTCCCTTTTCCTATATCCCCAATGAAATAATGGAGGGGTTTCAAATAATCATATAACGGTAATTAATTCTCGTATCATATCCTCTCCCATGCCAAATTTCGTTTCATTTGCTTGATAAATTCTCAAGTTATGCAAAAAATTGTAAAGGAGCCCTTTTCCAGCTCCTCACTGGAAGGAGGGAGTGATACCAAATATCGATAGTAACTGTTGCTTCAGGCGCATCGAAGAAAGCGCCCTTAAATAGGCTAGCGGGAAGCACACAATCACGTGCTTGCGCCAGATGGAACCTCCTAGAAATTTCTAGCGAGAGCAGCCGTGTTGCTCATTTCGTTCGGTTCTCTCGCGGTCATTCATCGTCGCTCTCGCGTTCTTCAGTCGACTCGTCGGACTGAACAGTAACTTTTTTTTTTATCTCAATCTCCTTCCATGCCAAATTTGTTTCCATTTGCACGATTTGTTCTTCAATTATGTAAAAAATCGTAAGGAAGGACACCTCTCCCTATCCTATTTCCCCATTGGAAGGAGGGAGGGTTCTCATATAGGTACTCAAAAAATGATTTTTCATTATCATTTGGATCAATATATGATCTGTTGATTTAATAATAAATAATAATTATCAAACACCCCCTCATGCCAAATTTGTATCCATTTTTTCGATTAGTTCTCCAGTTATGTTTAAAAATTATATGGGAGTTATCTTCCTCTCTCCCTACTGGAAGGAGTGATTGCTGCGAAATATTCATTCAAACAATGTACAATGTACAATGTACAAATGTATAATGTACAAAATTGTAAGAAAGGCCTCCACCCTCCTTCCTATCCACCTACTTGAAAGAAGGAGGGGGTTTAAAAAAAATCATAGAAAAAATTTCTCGTACCCAAATACCACCCCATGCCGAATTTGATACCATTTGCTTGATAGGTTCTCGAGTCATGCAAACATTTTTTGTTTGTTTGGGAGTCCCCTCCTCGCTACCTGTAAGTGAGAAGATCTCGAACCATAAGGTTCCCCGGCCCCCAATACCCTCACCTGCCAAGTTTCATACAAATCGCTTCAGCAGTTTCCAAGTCTATAAGGAACAGACATACAAACATTCATTTTTATATATAGTTAGATCGATTCATGAACCCGTAGATGAACTACAAGCGTTTTCGTGGGACTAAAAATTTGTGATATGTTGAATGTTAAAGGAGACTCTATCCTTTATTAAAGGAGACTTGATCCTTTCATCATCCTTAGCTTTGGCAAAACTATGCAAAATCTAGAGTTAAAAGTTCTATTGATTTTTTGGCCGTATTAGTTTATATTTCATAGTTTGTAAGTGTCAGAAAAAAAGAATTCTGAAAGCTTATCTACTACCCTATATTTACTGCATTTTTAAAGCCGCAATTTTATAATTTTTAGATAAAAGCAATATTTTTAGGAGTTTTTATCAGGAAATTATTGAATAAATATTAGTCATTGGATAAATATTAATAATTTAGTGCTTAGCATTCAGAAAAAAAATATACTTTTTTGGACTCGAGGGATCAAGTGAACTCATAGCATACATTTTGGAAACCTTCAAATCACATTTTGTTAGATTTTTCAAACAAAGAACAATAACTCAAACAATTAAATTTAATTTTTTTTTTTACATAACAGGTTTGTTGTTTTGTTCTATTAGCTAAATTTTTCTAGAACATTTGATCTATTTATGAAAGATATTCCAGTTTCGAGATAAAGAGCTGAGGAATCAACTATCCTCAGGGTTCAAGTATCCTCATTCTTCCCTATAGATTAATATTATGATATATACATAATGGGGAATCAATATGAAAATTTTCAAAGTTATGTTAATTACAAAAAACAAACCAAATTATAGCTGTATGTATTTAGTTCTATTGCCTCTCAACGAAATTCGCCACTTTTATGGGGTTCCCGCTATTTTTTCTGTACAGGTTTATATTTGAAAGAACTAAGTGAATTTACCTTTTTTAGTACATATCCAACCGAATTACCTATACCACAACTTTACTAGAATTCAAACACTAAAACTATAATCAAACGAAGCTAAAAAGTTAAAAAAAAACTTTTACGCGTAGTTGATGATTTCCTTCCAAATGCTTCTTTCTCATCAGCAATAGTGTTTGTATTAGAGTTTCATACCAATATTTTTTTGGGATTTGGAACTCCGAATTGAACAGTTCTAAAAATTGTTGAATAAAAATCAAATTTTATTTATTTAAAGCTGGATGAATTTTTTAGCTTTCAAACGAAGAAAACATTTTAAAATTTATAAACTTAAAAGATGATTATTGATGATCGTCTGTAGTATTGTATGCTTTACATTTTTTTTTCTTTTTTCTATATTATATTTAAATAAACAAAACTAGCATCTATTACAGAATAAATTTCTACCAATATACCTAGTATTTAAAAAATTTAAAAATTATAAACAAAAAAACTTTCATGTCGGTGCGATAATCCGACCCTGACTAATGTGGTTGTTTCCTGTTTTATTTGCTTTCCAGGGCTTCGGGGAACGTGTATGCTGACGAAGATCAGCAATTGATCACAGCGCCGCGTTGGTTTGATTTGAAGTCGAGGGTCCGTCTGTTGCTGCAGTCACAAATGATAAGGCTAAGCGTTTCGAGATAATCATGAGTCAGTACTACTTCCCGATTGTCCTGGTTTTTCTGCTGGAACTGTTACGAATAACTCACTGTAAGTGCACTTGATTGGGGACGATTTTATGTAGTTATTTCTAAGTGAGAGAAGATAACATTATCCTATTTATTTTAGCACATCCATTCATCTTCAGTGCGTCGTCGGGTCAAACTTCGCGAAGATCTTTAATTGAATGGGTTCAACCGGAGGATAATTGGGACATTCAGACGGTGCCCAGGAGCATACACCCGGTGATAGAGAAACGCCAAAATGATCATCAGTTACCACCGACCACCTATCAGGTGATCGATTCCGAGAATCACGATGAAAAATTGTTGAAGAAAATGCTACAGGCCCGAGATAATGCTACAGCTAGGACCCTTTTCTATTACAACAAGGAAGAGTCACACCTGCCGCCACTTCTAACGAAAACGATAAAGTATTTCAACCTACAACAGGTTGCTTTCGAACTTGAAACCAGTGTAATGTCCCAGGTGTCGTGTACGGCATGCAAAGCTGGTGCTGGTCTGCTACAACATTATATCAAAACTGGAAAGAGCAAAGAAGAGATAATTAAAACGATCTACCACTACTGTGTCAACTTAAAAATTCAATCTCCTCGCGTCTGTGAAGGCGTTAGTCAGCTGTTCGGAGTTGAAGTTATCTATGTGCTGAAACGAGTAACCATAGGACCGGATGAGATCTGTAGCTTCATCATTGGTGATGCTTGTGGTGACATCTACAATCCTTACCACGAATGGGAAGTTGAGTTTCCACCGGTTGCGAAGCCAGAAGTTAAAGAACTTACTCTTCCTACTGAATCTGCTCCGGTGTTCAAGGTGCTGCACATCTCCGATACCCATTACGATCCTTACTATGCCGAGGGTTCCAATGCCGATTGCAACGAACCTCTGTGCTGCAGACTTACAAATGGGCGACCCACAACTCCCAACGGAGCTGCTGGAAAATGGGGTGACTACAGGAAATGCGACACTCCTCAACGAACAGTAGATCACATGCTGAACCACATCGCAGAAACACACTCCGACATCGATTTCATCATTTGGACTGGAGACCTGCCACCTCACGATGTCTGGAACCAAACCAAGGAGGAAAACCTCAAAGTCCTCAAAGAAACGGTAAAGCAAATGTCCGAGAAATTCCCCGGTATCCCAATCTTTCCTGCCCTCGGAAACCACGAGAGCGCTCCGGTCAACAGCTTCCCACCACCATACGTTCAACAGGTGGACACCTCAATATCCTGGCTGTACGACGAACTAGACGTACAATGGCGACGATGGCTGCCGGCTAGCGTATCTCACACGGTCCGTCGAGGTGCCTTCTATTCGGTCCTGGTCCGGCCCGGCTACCGGATCATCTCCATGAACATGAACTACTGTAACAACAAAAACTGGTGGCTTCTGCTGAACTCCACCGATCCTGCTACCGAGCTACAGTGGTTCATCTACGAGCTACAGAGTGCAGAATTCGCCAACGAGAAGGTGCACGTCATCGGTCACATTCCACCAGGGCATTCAGACTGTCTGAAAGTGTGGAGCAGAAACTACTACAAAATCATATCCCGCTACGAGAGTACGATCGTGGCACAGTTCTTCGGGCATACGCACTTCGATGAGTTCGAGGTGTTCTATGATCCTAATGACCTAAGTATGGCGGTCATCTGATGATGTAAATGGGTTTTTAAAGATTTTTATTTTAGGTCGAGCTACAAGCATTGCGTACATTGGACCTTCGGTTTCGCCATATTACAATCTCAATCCAGGTTATCGAATTTACTACGTCGATGGTGATCATGAGCAGACTACACGGGTGAGTTGAGGTTCAGAGATTTTATTGTAAGTACATGTAGAAGAAAACGAGATATTGCCGTGGACTAAATCTGTACGGAATCATGTGATTTGCAATCGTCTACAATTTTTAGAATTTTCTATAATGTTTTATGGATTAATAATCTAGGCCTCTCTAAATGTCCTTATTTGCTTCTCTGGTAAGAAATTTATATTGCAGTAAAATTTCCATTACGAATGATGAATTTTCCTGTGCCACTATTTTCGCATTTTATTTTTTTATTTTGTTTCATAAAGTAACAAAATAACAACAGTTATGCTTAACATTGAATAGGCGACCTTTTTTTCAATTTTATATCTTTTGGTTTCGTATATCATTCATGTTAAAAATAATATAAAAGACAAAATTGAAGGTTTAAATTAGTTTGCAATAAATTTAAAATAATCTTCTTTTACAGAATGCATCCGAAAACTCTATTCCTTTTTAACGTTGAAGATAGCGAAAGTAACTTGACGCTTTATAAGAAAAAACATTCTAATCTCAGAATATCACAAAATAAAAGTTTAAGAAAAACCAATTTAAGGAATTGAGAATTAACTCAAATCGAACAAGTATGGCTTTCAAAAACTCATAATAGATTCATTTTTCTCACGCAATTGTTTGGATATCTACATTTATTTTGGCACCCCTTAGTTTGTATTGGCCCCGGTGTACCTAAGCTTGCCAGATTGCCCGGTTTCACCCGAACTTGCCCGGATATTTGACTTAAAGTATAGGAAAAGTCTGTTCCAGCCCGGTTGTCCCAATTTCGTTGAAAAAAAAAACGGATTTTGTCCGGATTGATCGGATTCACTTTATTAGATAAATCTTACCAAACATTTTAAATTGAGTTAATACTTTTATTGAATTTTGCGTCCAAAATCAATTTTTTGAACAGGCTTTATCTAAATCATGGTGTAGAGGATAGATGAAATAAAGATAATGAAAAGGAAATAAAAAAAATATTAACAACTAAATGAAAGAAATACACATTTTATTAAAAAATATCGAAAAGGTTATAAAATAAGGTTTAAATAAGCATCGTAGTATTATCGTGCATACTAAGATTGTGTGAAAATGAACAAGAGTGCATAAGCAGAAGAAATGGTCAGTTGATTCGCGGCTATTGATGAAAACGGTTGTGTTTCCAGTTGTTTAATTTGTGACTGTGGTGAGGTCAAAGTTAAGAAAAATTCAAATGACTCAACCGGCGAATTCGACACATGGGTGGCCAAATCACGGCATGCGGGCCACATGTGGCTTGTGACCAACATTTTGTGGCCCGCGAAGCTCATTTTGAAAAGGCCATGTTCTAATAGTTTGTCGGTTTCCTTGATCTGCGTATATCATTTGAAAAAATATATTAGAATCTACTCGTACTAAAATCAAAACAAACATCTGAAAATCTCTTTGAACTGATATGAGCCAAAGGGGTAAGAGTGTATAATAACTGATTTCGAGGAAACACGCATGAGCGGGCCTCATACAGTGAGCGAAATAAGAATAGCACCACTATGTGTTTTGCTTGTTAAAATATGAATGATTGATAGTTACGAAAATTTTTCTTCCACAGATTGTTCTGAATTGCTTAACGGATAAATCAAGCATAAGTTTACATTTTTTGGACGTAACAATTGGCGTTGAGGACCAAAAATGTGGAAAAGGGGTGCGAAATAAGAATAGAACCACTTGAGTTTTTCTAACAAAAACAAGATTATTTTCAAAAATTTACTGTGTAAAAAGGAATAATAATGCTTCTACGAGTTATTTGAATAGATAACTGCATTTTAGGAGTTTTCCAGAATTCCAAAGGATTTCAAAGGTTTTAAAATGGGGGTTTTAAAAGATGCTCCTCTAGCGTTCAGGAATTAAATATTTGAGCTGTAATTCTTCATCAAATTACTAACTTTCTTCATTAAAATGGCGTGAAATGATGAAACAAACATTCGGGATTAATTTTTGATCAGAAAAAATAGGATGGAAATCAAACATTTTGATTTTGTTCAGTAAACCACACTTTTTTCCAGTTTCAAGTCGTAGATGGCAGCACTATCTTCAAGTTAACACCAAATTTTGTCTCAATATTGATTTTCCAGGTTTATTTAGGCCCATATTCATCATTTTGAGGTATTTTCCCATTACAGTTTTGTGTAAGTTTACGCTGCAGAAAGCTTTTCCGGACTTGCAAAAGAATCACCAGCACAAAAATGTTCAACCGCCAAAATTCCTGCTCATCTCAACTTCCAATTCAATTGCAAATCATACCAATAATATTGCTAGCCGTCTGGTCCATTAAGCTGCATCCCAAAGTATAACTTTATTCTGATAATCGGTCCAAAAAATTCTCTTTTAGTGACCTTGATGCAATTCAATTTTTTTTTTTTTTAGTGATCTTAAAATTTTCCAAAGTGTTCACACGGTACATGTATTTATTTCTTAACCAAAATCGTCCAGCACTTCCTTATTAATCCCAAATATTCGAAAATGGGCATGAATTTGGTTTAATGGAAAGATAGGGCTGCCATCTATGACTTAAAACTAGAGAAATAGTGTTTGATTATCAAAAAACATTAGTATTTTTGAATTCCAACCTGCTTTTTGGATTCAAACTCAGCCTCAAATCTTTGTTTCATCATTTCGCATCATACTTATGAATGTTAATGAAAAAATCAAGCAGTTTGATAAAGTTTTATAGCTCAACTATCTAATTCCTTAACGCTAGAGGAGCATCTTTTAAAACCTTTGAAATCCTTTGGAATTCTGGAAAACTCCTAAAATGCAGTTACCTATTCAAATAACTCGTAGAAGCATTATTATTCCTTTTTACACAGTAAATTTTTAAAAATAATCTAGTTTTTGTTGGAAAAACTCAAGTGGTTCTATTTTTATTTCGCACCCCTTTTTCACATTATTGGTCCTCAACGCCAATTGCTACGTCCAAAAAAAGTAAACTTATGCTTGATTTATCCGTTAAGCAATTCAGAACAATCTGTGGAAGAAAATTTTCGTAATTTTCAATCATTCATATTTTAACAAGCAAAACACATAGTGGTGCTATTCTTATTTCGCTCACTGTATAATTTTACAAAAAAGGTAACCGTTACTGTATAAAAACAATTACAATTAAAATTTTTGAATTATCAAAATTCAAATTCAAATTAATTCAAATTATACTTTTACAACAACTTCAACCATTCGTAACATGAATTTTATATCAGTAACTTCGTTCATCCATCCGAATTAAATAACTTTGGCAAGTATAATCTGTATTTTTTGTTGTTGTTTTTTAAGCTTTAACAAAAGGGGTACTAAAACCAAATCCAAATATAGTATAATTGGCATCTTGCTCTGTATTTATGAAGGTCAATAATGAAAAACTAGACCGAATTTACTGTTAGGTAGTAAAATTCAACTAGAACCGGTTTGGTACTGACAAATCTCTCAGAAGAACGATTTTTTTTTTAGCAAAATTTGACTTGAAAAAGGTACAATGATTAAAAAAGACTCAAAATCCTATTTATTTTGTTCATAGAAGGCCTGCCAAATTCACGTGTCAAGTCGAGATATTGAAAAATTTGGAAAGAGTTGGATTGAGTTGAGGTTGAGGTCCGTACTTTGAAAAATCAATATTTTTTATGATGCAACTAGAGTTTGTTGAAAAAATTATTCATTTAAATGTCAATACCTGGTAAACGCTTTTTAATCAACAATACCATTCTGCGTTTTTTATTAATTTTTGTCTATCAATTTTTTCAAGGAAAACGGTGAACTAGAAAACTTTTGAAAATGGGCGGTCAATTTCTTATATTTGGAAACCATAAAATTGACTTTATGTCCATTGTAAACCGATGAGATTTTAAATGCCTTGGAAGAGATTGACGTACATATGTTAGGAGGCATAATTCATTTCGTATTGCGTTATATCTATACTATTTTTTAAATGGAGCAAAATTTGTAAAAATATGCAAGTAACAAAAACGACTTGATGAATCTATGATAACGTTGCCAGAGTTCTTTCAGCACGTATCCGAGCCGGAAAAATCCGGACTATTTTCATCTAAAAACCTGGCAAAATCCGGGCATTTGATTTCAAATTGTCGACCAAAACTCCAGGTAATATCAATAGCAAAAAAACTTGAAAAAAATGTCCATCAAAAGTTATCAGCAGATTTTAAATCATATTTTGGGCTTCTACAAAACCTAACATGATATTATATTCATAGAACTAACTAAAAATTCTCATTTTGGATGCATAATTAAACATACTTTTACAATACAATTTTTTTATTTTGTTCGTATTGGCTAAAAGGTGAATAAATCTGAACATTTTTCAATGAAATCCGGCAACCGCGCCGACTCGGACAAATTTTGTATTAAATATCCGGGCAAACTCGGATAAAACCGGGCAACCTGCCAAGTTTAATCTTTACTCGATGTGATCTAGGCAAATGTTTCTATAGCATTTGCAAAAATCTGCTATTATTTTTTCGAATACTCCAGAACAGGGCCGTAGGAAGAACCGACTCATGGGGGGGGGGGTTGATGACTGATTTTTACCTATGATTTTTTGTCCAACAGTACACGAATACAAAGTCAAATGCAAAATCAAAGATTTTAACCTTTGATAAAAATAAATAAAATTTTCAAAAAAAAGTAGGAGATAAAATCATCAGATTTTCGGTTCAAATTTTCTTAATGCAACCTGAAAAAAATTAACGATTTTAAAATGAAATTTAAAAAAACTGCAATATTAACACATTGTGGACCAAATATGAGATATCTCATCTTTCGCTTGCCGCTAGTATGCTTTATTAAAAAGCATAATTCGAACATTATTAATCTAATAATGAAACCTCATTACAAAATTGACCACAACACTTCCCGTTATTCAAATATCTGTATTTAATTAGCAGAATTTTGATTATTGGTTTCAGAAAAATAAAATGCCGAATTTTGGTGTCCCTAACGTGTTAATAATGTTAAACAATACACGGGGAAAATATAGAATTTTGGGCAGATTTGTTAGGCGAAAATGTTTCTTCAACAGCAAATATTTTTCATCAAGAATCAATTCCATAATAAAAATCCGGTGGATGATTTTTTTTAAATGAAATTTGGATTTTTTTTTTCGGACCAAAAACTAAAATTCTACCTTTTATTTGTGATTTTTAACTAAATTCTGTTGAAAAACTAATTTTGTTTTAAAATTGGAAATCTGGAAATTGAATTGACAAGCCATCTTAACACATTAAGAACCACAAAGAAATCTATGACGAGAAACACCGAAATTCGGTGTTCTATATCTCAGAAACCACTGGACCAAATTTCACAAATTTAGCATTTTTAAGTTACAGCAAATGTTGTGTTCAATTTGTCCAATAAAATTAAACACTTAAATTCAGTCCATTCGAGTTATACTTCAAAGTGTAGCACACTATTGGCAAACGAAAAAAACGAGATATCTCATATTTGGTCTGCAATGTGTTAAGTTCATGATCTTTTGAATTCCTCAACAATTGATGTTGATTGCAAGATTTATCTACAAGCTAAATAACCTATTTCTGACTTTTGAATCTGCATTCTGAATCTGAATTCTGAACCTGAATTCAAAAATTGTGCTTTAAATTTGTATCCGATTTTTCATAAGATTTCTGAAACGTTAAAAAAATACGATTTTCAAATCTTAATACAGATCGGAAATTTATGAGCCCAGTTTTAGAGCCCTCATTCATGAATCTGTTGTTTAAATTCTGTAGTTCAGGTTTAATCTTAATTTAATATTTAATTTATTAATTTTTAATCTGTATTGTGAATCAGAATTAAAATATGAATGTAAAAGATCCAAATCTGACTTTTCAATTTTGGATTGTCATTTCTGAATTTGGGGTGAGGATAAAGTTTAAAAACCTCGAATTTGAATATTAAACAAAATTTTTCTATTTTCATATTCGGAAAACAATTATCAAAATATTGAAAATGCATTAAATCTCGAAAAACATGATTCAAATTTGATATGAAATGCAAAACCAAATTTTAACAAGGATTCCAAAACTGCTTTCAGTTCTTATTTCTTATGATTATTCAAACTGAAAATCAAGAATCCTGAACTAGATACAGAACCCAAAAAACGGATAAATTTTGGTTATGGGAATTATGGAATCAGAACCTCCGAAGTGGGTTTAATTTTATTCAAAATTTAATATTCAGACCTGAATTTCGATGAACAAGTGAGTAAATTTTGAAAAAGTGTAGCAGAATTTGGGACTTGGGGTGGGTTTTTGAGGTTTTGGCATTAGTTCTAGTCTAGATTGTTACTATTGATTAACCTTACTCTATTATCATAATTTGGTTCTGAATTTAAAATTTTGAGTGTAGAGTAGATACCTCGCTTGCTGTTTTGGGTCCTCATGGGGGGGAATTTAACCCCCAAACCCCCCCCCCCCCCCTTCCCCCCCCCCCCCGTTCCTACGGCCATGCTCCAGAACAATTTGTTTTTTTTTGGCCCGCCAGCCTATCTCGTTTCTGAAATTTGGCCCGCCTGTTGAAAGTGTTGGCCACCCTTGATATTAATAATAATGAATGATTTTTTTAAGCCTAAAATGCGATTTAATATGATGTAATTTGATGAAAAAAAAATCATTTGTTTTCTTTTTAATTTTAGTTGAATAGTTCTGTGATTTTGACTAAATTTGCCAGAATATTGCCCGGTTTTCGTTTGACAATTTTGGAATAAAATGCCCAGATTTTGCCGTGTTTTCAGATAAAATTGTCCTGATCTGCCCGGTGTATATTGTGCCTCTAATACAATCAAACTATTCTTAATAATAATTCATAGTTTGCATCAAAAATTTTAATTCCTCAACAAAAACTGAAAAAAAATCATGATTATTAAGATGAATTGGTAATGCGAAATTGCTCTGAGAACAACATACGAATAAAATGATGAAAATATATTTTTTAATACAATTCACAAATAAGTCTCAAACATCATGTTCGGCAAATGTTAATGTCGTTTTGATATCCATTTTTGCTATTTTCAGGGAACGGGAGGTTCTCTATTGCGATTTTTTGTGTATTTCTCGATATTTTCAAATTCGAGGGAAAATTATAAATTCAGAATCATAATCAAAACATTATGATTTCAAAAAAAAATAGCTTATCTTACCTTCATATATAAAATTAAAATTAAAATTAAAATTAAAACTTCTTATTGAGCATCACAACTGAAGTTTCAATTTCCTAAATAGATTGCATAATAATAAATGAAGTTATGTTTCTTATGCACAAATTTGTCTCACTCTTGATTTCTCATCCTTCAAAATTAGTTATGAAATGCAAAAGAAATACATAGAGAAATTAATAAATCGTTATTTTAATTTTGAACCCGATTTAATTTTATTTCGTTTCAAATCTATCACATCAAATATTCATATCATGGATGAAAAAATGCAGGTACTGCAAAATAGCAAATTCTTCTAAAGATTTCTTTATTCTGGTTAGCAACAAAATGTGATTATCTAGGCAAAATCTGAAACTTTCGGGAATTTGCCTCAATGCAGAATAATAAATAGATTCAAACTCATTTTTTCGTTTTTCATGTAGGTTATCGATGACTGATTTCACTCTAAACTGAGTAATTTTAAAACTTTTGAGCGCCATACCCCTAAATCTAGAGTTGGTGGACATTGTCTGACAAAAAAAATGATTAGGATGCAAAAATTTTCCAAAATCTGTTTTTCTATTTTTCCCAGAAGTTCCCAGCTGAACTCCAGCTATAAATTCTATTTAAAAAATACATTCTTAAACTGAAACTTTTATTATTCAAATCGCAATTGATTAAGACTTTTCATTAAGGAATAGTTTTAACTATCAGAAACTAACCCTTAATTTAATTTTTTTTTATTATATTCAAAAATTGTACAAAAAATGGAATTAATGTGTACAAATGGAAAAAAAAACTCTTTTTCACTTTTTTCATAAATTCTTTGTAAGGACCGCGAATGACTTCTGGTCGCAGCGGACCCTCCCCTACAAGGAAAAAAAACACCCGTTGAATAACTTTCAGATTTTCTAGCGTAAATCATATTAGTTACACTCAAAAGTTGATATGCAGAATGACGAAAACAAAATTGTTCATCAGAGAAAATAGAATTCGGATTAATGTAAATCATCATTATTCAAAAAAAAAAACTCTCTCAAATAGTTTACATAAAGAGAAGGCATACTAATTGGTCGATAACTTGAAGGCTCTGAAGCACATTTCCCAGGAGTTACTTTAGCATTTTTCCATTCATTGGGGAAACAAGCATTCGTTGAAGATTTTTAACTAAAAAGTTTAAAGTGCTTCCAAGTAATTTTTTTTTGTATATCAATTGAAGTTTATCAAGTTTTGTCTCGCAGAACTTTCAAATACCTATTGCCTTAAAAGAATATCATCCTATTCTAGAGAAATTTGAGCATCAATTACTTACTACCTACTGTTAAATTAAAATCATGAGCAGACTCAAATTGTTGGACTTATTTTTGAGCTGTTTCTGCGTTAGTTGAAAGAAGTTTATTTCCATCTTTCAAAGTAGGAATTGGCTTCTGAAGCTTTTTCAAAATGTTTGTAAATTTCCGAAAAGGATTTGAGATGGGTTTTATGTCCTCTACTGCTTTTGCGAAAATTTTATTGCGGATAACATATAAACGACGTTAGATCTCTTTTTGAAGGTAGCAATAAATATTTTTTTAATAAAGATCTCTAGTTCGTTAATATTGGCGTCGACGAATGTTCTTCAGTCGTATCAAAAACGGAAGATCATCATCGATCAAAGGTTGATTAAATTTACCATTTTATCAAATCGATTGTGGAGGGATTGCTAATTGAATAGAAACAAGTATGCCCTTTGGATTTTAAACAGTATAAAAACAGCTGCAGAATAGTCATTAAATAAAATATTCCCACTGGAATAGAATCAGATACTAATTCAACTGTTTTTTTTTCAGCTCGTGGTTGATCACGAATCATGGATCATGAACCTGAAGGAGGCCAACCTGTACGACTACCCGATCTGGTACAAGCTGTACTCGACCCGGGCGGCCTACGCCATGCGGGGACTGCGGCCAGCCGACTGGGACATGCTGATCAACAACATGACCGACAACAAGGAACTGTTCGATCTGTATTATAAGTATGGGATTTGGGGTTTTCTGGAAGATAGAATTTACTATCGTTTGAATCTTTTTTTGATTATTTGTTTAAGACACTACTGGAAAAACTCACCCGTGCGGCCGGAATGCGACTACGAGTGCCGGAAGCGGATATTGTGCGATGCCAAAAGTGGGCGCAGCCACGACCGGAAATACTTCTGCGAGGACGTGGAGGCCAAGATCGACGAGAACAACAAGGGCTGGCGGGAATGGATTTTCAGCTCGATTTCGTCTTCGTATGTACACTATAAAAAATTATTTTGATCCCATATGCAGATTTGCACTAATTGATCGTAATCGCTTCTTTTTTACCACACCTTACTGTAAAATTTTACACGCTTTACTGTAAATTTACACGCTCACTAGTTTGAAGCTTAGTTTACTTGGAGTTGTTGTCTGATAGTTAAGCGAAATTTTGTTTGTAACGATTATGTAAATAAAAATATATTCAGCTTCCAAAATAAAGTTCAATTTACGGTGATGGTTCAATTTTTACAGCGTCAAATCTTCCGAACACAAATCAGAGCCGGTTGGTGATCTAGCCAATTCACATGAGGACGAAGCTGAGCACCTTCAACGCTTGATTGACGCTGCCCACGAGAAGAATAAGGAGACGCCTCTCGTCCAACTGGTTAAGGGATGAACACGTGTTAAATATACGCATTTAAATGTTAGCATTTGTTTTCGCACCAATTCTTTTTGTAAATAACTGCTTTAAATATGCATATATTTGTAAAATAAAAAAAATCAATGGCTTCTGCTTTTTATTAGGTTGTGGAAATTCATCGCAAAAACTTGGTAAATGGCAGTAAAATTTAAAAAACAAAAAACATTCCCCTAATCCTTGATACTCTCCCCGCAGATTTTCATACGCCCTATCAGGTCTGACGCGGATATTCTGGCGCAAACGATGACCTCCACCAGCCGAAAGTTGAATAGCACCCCGCGGTTGAATGAATGAGTAGTATTTTGGAATTGGATACAGGACGCCAGCATTACCTCCTACTAATTGATATTAGCAAAAATACAATAACAAAAACAGTGACCATCAAACTTAACTGGAAGCTCAAACAGTTTAACAAGTGATTGATCATGTTTTGTTTTATTTAAATTTTTGAGAAAAAGGAAGTAATTGACCAGACATTCTAAAACAACAGATAACGATGCAGGAAACAGACGTCCTTACTTGTACAAATATTAACCATTAAATTGTTCCATGTTCCAATTAGAATCGGCAACGATCCAGTTAATGACTCTCACGTCGCATAACCGCTTTTAACATAAATACAACACCCCATTGAGTTGGATTACGTCCATTCTCTAAGAAAAAAGCTGCTGAAATCGGGGAAATCTCATCATTGTGAAACCCAGTGTTCAATAAATCTACCTTGTTATCGAATTCCGATTAAAGATGGATTTGTAGAATTTAACGAGAACCTTTGGAGCGATAGAGTATTAAAATTTGAACCGCTGAAAATAAAAGTCAACTATATAACTAAACGCATCCTTCAAACAAACGACTGTGTAAATACAAGATTTAAAATTTACCAAAATAAATTATTTCTATTGTACTGTATACTGGGCTTAAGTTATTTTGATGACAATTTCCATAAAGTGTTCGAAATTTTTGTTAGAACCACTCGGTACGTATGTCGAATTAAGATTTGACTCTGGCAAGGAGTACTGGACTAGCAAAACACTATATTTAAAGAAAACTATGACGCATTAACAGGCAACTCCGAAAGGAAGGCCGCAAGAAAAGTCGACCTGAAAACACTCGCGCCTGGAAAACCATAAGAAAAGGTGGTTAGGAATGCTGGCTTAGAACGCCAGTAAGCTAAACGACCGCGAAAAAAGGTGCCTTAAAGCCAGGTCTACAAAGCGCGCCTAGGATAACCTGTCAAAAAATGGCCTAAAAAATATGCCCTTGAAATGCTGCTAGAAAAACGTCTTGGAAAATGCGTGCCTGGAAGACCGCAAAAGGACAAAAGTGCTAAAAACCGTTGAAATTGAGCGCCTGAAAGGCCGCAAAAAACCATGATGAGTAAGTTGGCTTGGGAAAAAAGGAAGGTCGCGTTGGATGATAGCAACTGAGAAAATTGTTTACCATATGAAAATGCGACCCAGGAAGGCCGCATGAGAAGGCGGCTTGGAAATGGGGAGATATGTTGTGGTGTCGTTACAAAATATTCCTCAAGGGCCTATCGATTTGATAGATTTTAGATTTTTAAAAACAATCTCATTCAACTCGGAATTTTCTTCTTTTAATAACATATATTCGTCAATTTTGATTTCGAAAATAAAATTTCAATATACAATTATATTAACAAAAATACGATCACTATACCTTATCGCATTTTGTTATATACCCTCTCACTTGTTTACGTCAATATTGAATTGCTCATCGTTACCGCACCGATGAATGGTGCGCTGCGATCGTGCGAAGGAATACCTGCTAACATTAAACAGCATAAAAGCACTCGAATCAAATTCCAACGGCACGCCGCCCGGTAACATAAATGTCAAAAACATTTTATTGAGCGCCTTCGTCGAGTTCTCACGGCTCTCACAAACTTTTGCACTCTCATTCTCTTTCTCTCGAAAGGTATTTTCGAGCAGTTATTTTACACCGAAAAAAAACTGCAGTCAAAAGCTAGTTTTTCTTTTACGCTTCATACTTTTTTAAGGTTCTATAATAATCCATAACTAAGGTTTTTTTTTAAACAAGCGTGGAAATAGAGGGCAATTATGGGAAAAAATAATTTGTCAAATTTGGGTTTTTTTTATTACTTCTATATAAATTCTATCTTTAATTATTTTTATCATTTTTATCATTTTTGCCATTTTTTCAGTTTTGTTATTTTTAGTATTTTAGCATTTTTAAGCATTTTTTTATTTTGGTCAGTTTTGTTATTTTTGCAAATTTGGCCTTTTTTCCCATTGCTTATGTTTTTGCGAATGTTTATGGTTAAAAAAAACTACCTCACAGAAAAAAAGGTTGGGCTCAAAAATCTTTGAAATGTGGTTTTGCTAGTAGCGATAAGTGACTCGTCCATCATTCCTTAATAACACGTTCTTAAATATTCCATAACAAAATTAATGGTTTATCCGGGAAGTCCTCGATTGGAATAAGGAGTAAATTTCCGAAAGCTGGTTTATGCCGAAATATTATTGAAAGTTCTTGAAGTTTAACACACTGTTATAAAAAATATTCTGGTTCTATTTTCGCAAATCTATTTACGTCTTTTACACCTGAAATGTTACACGTGTTTTTTTTTTAAATAATTCTTCGTTTGAAACGGCTCATACGTTTAAGTTTTAAGGAGCCACACTTTTGTTTTTTACAATCATTTTTTTAGCCTAGCACATGTTACACGTGTTGATAAAAGTAATTTTCAACAATAAACCAAATAAAAAAATGTATTAAAAAACTTTAAATCGAAAATTTTGAATCCGGGATTTACTCAGTGCAGGTTCAGATTAGTGAAGACACACTTATTCGAGCAGTTCCGGTCACTCAAGAAGAGAGGCAGCATAAAATTCGAGTGCTTTTCTCTCCCTGCGTGCTTTCGTTCATATTTTCCTCTCTCGAAAAGCATGAATCGAGGCGTGGGTTTCTCTTGAACTCCGTCGCCTTCATCATTCGTTAAGTACAGTTTCTTCGCGGCGGTTGTGCGTGTGTGAACTCTCACCGATTTGAATTTTTACTTTCAAACCGCAGCGTTCAAAAGTGATTTATCCGGTGGAATTTCGGGTACGACTGGTTAACGGTGCTTCAATTGACCGAGAAGGTATGAATTTAGTTTGTTTAAAGTGTTGAAAATAGTGGAAAAGTTGATTTTTCATCACCGTCTGGGGGAAGCGCGGCTGCAAGTCTGAAATCATACAGGAAGAAAAAGCAAAACCTTGACAGGAAATAAGAAGAAGGCGTATTATTTTTGTGTGGCCTCCATTCTCAAAAAAAGTTGGCCGTTCGGTGTTTGAGCGCGCTTGAGTTGTGTTTGTGAAAAAGTTACATCAGTGAGATAAACCTACCGCTCCTAAATGTCTCAGAAGTCGAAAAGATCCGGCGTTTCGACGCCAGTGCCGGTATCGGCCAGTACCCCGGTTCAGGGAGCTGGCAGTTCCGGAATCCACCATGGCCGCCCTTCGAGTCCATTGAGCCCAACCCGGTTCAGTCGGCTGCAGGAGAAAACAGATTTGCAGAATCTGAACGACCGGTTGGCATGTTACATTGATAGGGTCCGGTTCCTGGAGGCCGAAAACAACCGGCTTACCATGGAAGTGCGCACCTCCCAGGAAACGGTGACCCGGGAGGTTTCCAACATCAAGCAGATGTACGAGCACGAGCTGTCCGACGCACGGAAATTGCTGGACGAAACGGCCCGGGAGAAGGCCAAGCTCGAGATCGATGCCAAGCGGATATGGGAGGAGAATGACGATCTGAAGAAGAAGTAAGTAGTGTTGCTTCCCAATGTTCATGTATTTATTTTCTACTGTTGTTTTTGTACGGTTTCAGTAGAGTTTGGTCGCTTTCCCCACCTCCGAGATCGTGGGGGACAAGTACTCGAATTAGATTCTAGCCAGGGTGATCAGATAAGATACTATAGAAAAATTTCTATCCATTTGATTATTCTCTTTAAAAAAACATGTACAAGCCTAACTATAGTAAGAGCAGACAGTTTTTTTTGTTAGTTTGCTTTGGCATCATTTGCCAAATCAGAATGTCTAAACTATGGGACTTATTAAGCATCACCATGTCCTCCATAGCAGAGTTTGGAATAGTTAGGATGCTATTGGGGACAGATCTAATATTCAAAAATTTACTTGGCATCGCAACTTTTATATATCCTTAACCTTAGCTCCGGTTATTTATCCCGGTATTAAGCACTTCAAAAAATAAATTCATAAAAATCGCTTAAAGTTAACCTTCGTAGAAATCCTTACGCCATATGTTTACATTACGAATATCACGTTATCTAAATTATTCCTACCCGGGCGAACGTCACCGTTCCGAATCATCAAACTATACTTTGTAAAAAAGGTGACATCACCATTTGTTTGCATACGGAGCCACTCAGCGACGACCGATTCCACATTATCCCCAAGTCCCCAAGTTTCTTTTCAAATACACATGCTGCTTGTTAGGAGGAGATAGGCAGTAAGCCAATGCGTGACACAATCGGACAGCAGCTCTCATATTTCTCACACCGAAAGAAATCCCGTCGTCGTCAGTGTGGCTTCACGTGTTTGAAATATTCTCCCCGCACACACCGGCTTCTCCGTATTGCACAGTTTATTGTTTATCATTCCAAACATTACTGCTGACGGTTGGTGAAGAAAAATCTTATTCTGTATACATCCCGGGGAACAGCGAAGCGATCACACACAAAAAAACTGACATTCAAATAAAAGTCGTAAACTGTGCAACGTCTCGGTGTGCTGTTGTATCAACCCCAGCACTTTTTGGGGTAAATACATAACGCGTCGTCCGCTCTGGGCAGTTGGAATGGACATATTTTGAGTTGAGGATTTTTTTTCTGCTGCTGTGTTTCCTATAGTTGCCTGACGTCACCCGCTGACGAAATCTCCTCAATCAGTTGTGACCGGTTCTGTCGCCTGCTTCATTCATAGTAGGTATGTCCCCATCCGATGAAGGACTTGCACGCCTCTGTAGTTTGAGGGTAACCAGTTCATAGAAATGTCTATTGAAAGCTGTTTTCTTAACTTACAGTTCCCTTTCAAGATTGAGCGTTGATCGTCCTTATCTACATTTTAATTTGTTTGAAAAGATATCATTTCTGTGAAATGAACACAGAACTTGGAAAATGTTTCGTAGAATGAGATGAAAAATTCTTTTCCCTTACTCAATGAGTCCAGAACAAATTTCAATTTTTTTTTACCTCTCGGAGTTGGAACATCGCGATGGGGATAATAAAAAAAATGCGAAAAAAACAAATAAATTAGAATAAATTGTACGAAAGTTTGTATGCAAGATTATTATATTATCATTGCAATAAACCTCTATGAATTAAGTATTTTTTTTATCGAAAAATTCAATAAAAATAAAAAAAACAAAAAGGTTAAATAACTCCTATCTTCCAACATTTGGTTTTTGTTCAATTTCAATTTCAAACTTTATTTATTTCCCCCTTTGGGTTTTTCAATTTCAAAGGTTTTTTAAAATGATAATAGTTTTCTTATGTTTCTCCACTATCAATGAGCCTTATCCGTTCCTTCCATACAGCTTTTAAATGTCCAGAAATGCAATAAAGAATAATAGACTAAAAATATTTAATCGGCTATAACGGCATAAACAAACTAAAAAAATGACGTAAAACATTGAAATGGATTAAAAACTTAAAATATTCACGTGATTTACGAGACTTGAAAATTGTGTGACTTAATATACTTAAGAGACTCAATTGCTACATATTTAAAAAAAAAAGTCTGCCATCGTGAATTCTACGAATAATCAAACAAAATAATGCACCTCAGAATTGATCAAAATGGATTTGCACCTCAGAATTTTTCGACGAAAATAATATGAAATGAGTCTCATGACCCACTGCTAACATCTTTCTTTTCGCGTCTCATGTCTAACTTCTCACGCCTCGTTTTTCACTTTTCAAGTCTCACGCCTCACTTTTTATGTCTCACGTTTCACGTTTAGCTTCTCATTTCTAACACTTTACCTCTCACTTTCCATGTCTCAAGTCTCACTTCTCACATTTCTCACGTCTCACTGCTAACGTCTCATATTTTATTTCTGACGTCTCGCTTCCTTGGTCTCACGTACCACGTCTCAGGTCTCAGATCTTGCGCAGGTCTCAAGTCTCATGTATCATATCTATGTTCTAATATGGCAGGTTTCAGGTCTCAGGCTCCAGATCTTAGATTCTGGTTTCAGGTATCAGGTGTAAGATCTAATGTCTCAGGTCTTAGATTTCAAAGTTTTAGGAGCTTCGTAATTAGCACGGCTTTTACACGGTTATCAGGAAAGGAGAAAAACGCGATTTCAGCTATGTTTCCCAATATTTCTCTAAAACTAAAAATTCATCGACAGTTAAAGTTTATCATTTTACAATGTTTTCTGCGCCAGGGTGGCCAGCGAACCGGGACGAAACCGTAGTTGAAAATGGGACCTGGAAAACCGGGAAAAACCTGAAATTTCAAATGAATACCGGGAAAATTCTTAATGGATTATATTTTCCCCAAACCTATTGAATTCTACATTGGTATCATCATGAATGAGGTCCTCAGGATCAGAGGGGTGCCAGTCCAAAATCCTCAATTTCGAGTTAAGTAGTATACCTAACGATTCTTCATGTTTCAATGTACATCATCTGATGCAAAACTCATATTTTTCATAATTTTTTATTTGAACATATTTTTGATTGAATTATAACTGCTCGAATTCGAAAAATATATGAAACATCGAGCACCTTCACAACTCTGAAGCGTGTTTTCTCGAAACTATCATATAGGCATTTGCACTCCTCTGATCCCAAGCGCCTCAAATATTTTTTCTCTCAAAAGCGCTATAAAATCGGAATCTAAATTTCATAGAAAAAATGTGGTATAAAATCAGAAATTTCTTGAAAAATCGTGATATTTCGAGATTTTTTTTTGTGAATTTTCCTAATTTTGACTGTTTTGAATTGGGGTAATAAAAGGAACAATTCTAGCGTAACATTTCAAAAGGGCGAAACTGCCAAATGTAAACAAATCAAGTAAATGGTCATTCCGGATGTACGTAAAGCCCTAAAATAAAAGTGCGGCAGACTGTCACCGCGGAGTTCCAATCGAACTGTCAAAAGTCGTTCCAATCGAGCATAACCATTTTTACCTTTTCAAATTCGTGGGAGGTAATGTAATCTGTGTGACTGAGACTTTAAATTTTTTAATTGAAATTAATCAAGAATGCAGAGAAAATTCATTGGAGCAAAATGGAAAGAAGCACTTCATTTTTATTTTAACAATTGACACAACGGAGAACAAATTAAATAATATTCACTAAACGAAAATCAACTTCACAATCTGCAACACAGTTGCACATCAACAAGAAGTCATGCGAATGTTTACGTTATTGGCAGTGTTGAAAGATTTTAGAAGCTTTTTCAGTGCTACCAAATCGATGAGAAATTGAGTCTGCCGCACTTTTATTTCAGGGCTTTAGATGTACGTGGTTGCACTTTACCTAATTAACGCGGTTTCATCTTAAAATTACTTAAAACTTTCAAAAAATTAATAAAATTCAATTGGGCGAAACTTCCTGTTGATGCATTTTCGTTGGAACGTGAAGTTACGTCTATTCAAAATGGAGTGAATTTTTCTATTCGTGTAGAGCCAAAAGGCGTAACTGAGTTGACTGTGTGTGACAAAACGGCTTAATTAGTTTTTGCGTGTAGGACCAATGGGCGAAACTTCAAAACCAAAACAAAAACTGCCGATCAATTGGGCGAAACTTGCAGACGTACACGGACAAAAGCAAACAACCCACTGTACTACCCACTACTGGGTTGATTGGCATTTAGCCCAAAGTACGTAGTTTTGGGTGGGTGAAATTAATGTACTGAGCGGTTAATCCACATTAACTCAAAATAAGTTTAAAGTACCCACTACATTGTCCGACATTTTGTTTAAACTTTTGAGACGCGAGTGAATTATTTTGCGAAGGAAAAGTTGATTTTTCTACGCGGTTCGTCGTCCTTCCTCGACTCCTTTGGCACAAGATGACGGTAAAACATCGGGAAAAAGATTTGGGTATGTTATTTCATTTTATTTTTTCATTGAAGTGTCACATAACTATAATTTTTTTAATTTTTCATCTGGTGAAGCTTCCTCGGCCGGAGGAGTGCCTGAATTTGCTGCCAGAAAAAAAAACACCAACAGGAGCTGTTACTGCAGATTTCGCTGCTATCAATATCAGAGTATTCGGTAGAAAAACCAGATTTTAGTCATATAAGCAGGTGAGTCATTTTTCATCATTCAATTTTGCCAACATTTTTCATGAAATGTTTTCTTTCCTCCCAGATCCATCAAAAACACCGAAAACCGTGCCGTCCGGGCATTCCTGACGTGGAATTGCTCAGGGTCAGGGGCAAAGAGGGACCGAGTCGATTGGGATACCATCATTATGAAACAGAAAGATAAGGAATATGACGGGAATTGTGCAAAGTTAAGTGAAACAGTGAAAATTGTAATGAGAGCAAATAAAAAGGTTTATAAAATTTCAATGTATTACCGTGAAATTTCAACATTTCTCTCAATATTACCATCCGGAATTCATATTTGAGTTTCTTTAACTAATTTTCCTGATTTGGTACTTAAAAAATCATTTCACTGCATTTTTATGATTTTTTTTTCCGATTTTTCCCAAAATTTGCCAAGTAAGTCATTTTCACCCACTGGTACCTTAAAGCGCAACTACACAGCAAAAAATTTCTAAAAGTACACGGAATCTAATACACGAGTGATCTATTTTTTCTTGAGTGTAATTACAAAAGGATGGAATTTTAAACTTCTTTCGATGTAATATCAGTCTATTTTCCAAAATTGAATAGAAATAAACTGTTTTTATTTAATTTTACATTGCATCATGCAAAAATCAACCGGTCAATGAAATTTATTTCACAAGCAGTGTAAAGTTATATCTGTTTGATTTAAAATTGAATGCAAATATTTAAATTGTGCCTTTTTATATTTCAAGTATAGTTTGCGCGTCGGGCACAAAGTAAACAAGTCGAAAAATTATTCGGAAACGAGTCATTCAAAGGCGTAGCTATACAGGAGCACTTTAAGAGGCTTAGTAGTAAGTATATAAGACGTGAAATGAAGAATATGGTTGAAACTGATTAGTTTTCTCTTCATTACAGCAAGGTCAGATTTTTCGCAGCGGCTGATATCCGGCCAGTGATTATCCGGAGAAACTTTTGTCAGAACAATTCAAGTGTGCAGGATGCTGACCGAAAAATTATGATTTCCGGAACCATTCGAGGATGCTGATCATGCTGATTCGAAAAACCTCTCCGTGCTGGGAGTCATCGGATGCAACAACAATTCCAGCCTGACGCTTTCCGAATGGTGTTTTTTATGTTAAGTTTTGGAAATAAATGTGAATTAAAAATGATACATGCGGCGTATTTATTCAAGACAAAAGCAAAACCCTTAATATGTAGAAAAATATCAATATTTATGATAATAAATTTTAAAATTTACATCCCTGTGTATTTTTACACGAGCTTTTGTGATCCAATCTAGTGCATTGATTTCGATCTAAATTTACACGCCTCAAAAATTACATCCTCGAAAAAAATACACCGTGATAGAATTTTACATCAAAATCGATGTTCCGTTTTCGTGCATCGTTTTCGATCTAAATTTACACGAATTTTTCTTGCTGTGTACCTACTTTTAGGTTGTTGTGCTTTAACCTACTAGTAAGTTCCTGCACTGAAGTGGCGATTTACGTCAAAAGTACCTAAAGTGGGTCGTTTTTTCTGTCCGTGTAACTGGAATCGAAAACAAAAAAAGGCGAAATTCGAAAATCTCTGAAATCGAGTGAAAAAAGTTAAAGATTTTGATAACCATTTGATTTTGTTGAACAAAATGTGGTCGTTTTTTAAATAGGATTTGATTAGATATTCCGAAATTTCAAACGCGTTTTCTCGTTTCGAGCTAACTGCTAGTTTCGCCCTTATGAAATGTTACGCTAGAATTTATCAAAAATCACAATATTCAGTACACATGTTTACCTACCATAACCATGTTTCAAGTTTTCACAAAAAAAAATCTAAAAAAATCAATGTTTTCTGGTTTGTGTTACATGTCAGAAATTATTAAAAAAAATGGTCTAAAAATGAAATTCAAATTATTCATTACGTCGTATGAAACGTTTTAAGAATTCACAGAAAACTGCAAAAAAACTTTTGATTACACAGTGTGGATGAAATCGATGATTTCATTTCAGTCTGGACATAATATTCTATATGTGAAATAAAATTTTTAAAGTTGTTTTGATAACTTTTGTAGCAGTTTTCTGTGAATTCTTAAGAAGTTTCGTACGACGTAAGGAAAGCTTACGCGAGATATTTGTTTTTCAATACTTTAATTTAAAATTATTCCATTCAAACCTATTAGTTAAGATTTACTCACGATGAGTTTTGAACCAAAAAGAAATTTTTAGACCTTGGGTCTAAAATTGACTCAGTCTGATGCCTGCCTTGTAGTACCATGTGATAAACTTAAATTTTTTGTTGCCAGGAGCTCATAAATCCTTATAAAAAGCTGTTTTTAAATTGACAAATTGCTCATTCAACACGATTGCTCGTGTTGGCCGATTTCATCACGTTCACCGTGGTGAAATTGGCTAACGCGCCGTTGTACTGAAGCGGAGATTGCAGATTCAAGTCCTGCCGGTGAAGCGTTATATCTTTTCGAAAAATTCATAAATTAATAATAAAAATAATAAAAATTGGGATTTTTCCGATTTCTTTTGTTCACCCCTTTGGTGATTTTTGAGGGTCAAAAACCGATTGTTTTTTTGTCCGTCTAGCTGAAATTTTGCACAGGTCAATCTACAAAATGTATATGGTCAGTTTCGAAATTCGACATGACCCATCATTCAATACATATGTATAACACACATCAGACAACTTTAAAACGGCTGCTTCTCGGTATTCTAATGCCATATTCGTTTTCATCTGGTGGAAAGATGGTTGTGCACCAACTGCTGTCATCTTCATATAAAAAAAACGTTTTGACAGCACTTGGTGCACTACCGGTGCACCACCAGGATGAAAACGAATATGGCATAAGTGAAAGTGTGGCAGCTGATTTCACAACACACTTATAGAGGTGACGTCATGGAGCAAACAAGAATACTCCATTCCGTTTACAAATACCGGTTGTGAAACTTGACAAGTTTGTGATATTTTCTCGGGTAAAATAACTATTTTTAACAATAATGTTCTATAAAAGCACTAGCTTAAAATTTGACAATTGATTTTACTTTAATTATTTATTTTCATAGTATACCGTCGATTTTACTTTAAATCATTTGTGAAACCGAGAAATGCTGCCTAAGAACTCCCCCGCGAGCCGATTCTATTACAACGAGCGTCCAAGGTCCGGTCCCATTACGATCCAAAGAAATAAATCCATTAACCAAACGCACTTGAACTGGACAAGTTAATGGCCGCTTGATCGATGAATTATATCGACGACGCTGCTGCGAGGTGCAAACCGGGTGAATGTAAACACACCAACAAGCGCTAAATTTCAAGCTTATCTTGCTTTAGAAGCTCTCTTCCGTTTGCCCACAGACGTTGAGTTTTTTTAACCGTTTGTATTACTACACACAGATAAGCTGCCCGATTGACCTAAACCATGATTCGTCATCAAAGCGATGGCGGCAATGTAACGGCCTTGCTCAGGTTCGAGGGAATATTTTATGTGTTTATTTGATTATAAATGAACTCATCGTGTATAATTTCCGCGCTTATCTAAACACATTAGAACGCTTAAATTCAGTATAATTTACAGGTGCCCTTCGCTGGATGGGAAAAACATATTTGCTTTACTTTGATTTGACCACCCGAGGAAGGTGAAACCTGTCAAATACTCTCTTAACCTTTCCGAGCACCTGCGGAAGTAATATGAGAAAAGGTAGAAAAAAAAACGATTTATTTGATTCATCACCGGGCTAAGCTAAGCCCTCGTTCCAGCTTGGGTAGAAACCACATGTTTGAACGAGAATTTACGCGTGATGTCATCCTGATATTTTCAGCTTTCCGATGAAAGATCTCAACCGATCAAGCTTGTGGGAGCCAGCTCGATGTTGTTGGTAGTGTTTTTGATCGTTTTGATGGCTGTCAGTGACGTCATCATTGGGAACGAATGTAAATATCCGATTCGGCCAGGCAACTTCAAAAGTAGTTCAGGGAACATTTATGCCACCTTCTAGATTTTTTTTTTACATAAGAACTAAATTTACCAATACCACTCTTTATCTGATTTCAAGCTGGTACAATATTTCGAATCGGCTCTCTTGCCCATAAATAACACAAATTACTTTACAACCAACCCCGGCAGAATGATTTGCTTGAATGGTTACTTTACGACACCACAAGCTGACAATGTCAGTTGAGTCAGTCGATCCTTTTTGAGAGGGCAATTAAAATACCTAATACTTATACATATGTTAACGCCTAGCCAGGGTCGGTAAAATTTCATAAAAGCCAAACTGCAAAGTGAAATAGACAAGGACGAAATCTACATCTCGAGGAAATGTAATTCCGGAAGTACCTCATACGCTTACGGTACTAGGTGCTTTCTTTAAAAGCGTTCTGAATCGGTAGGGGAGAATGAGGACACTTGATCCCTCAGCTATATCTCGTAACTGGAATCTCTAACAAAATCTAATGTTCTAGAAATTGTGCCAAATGGAACGAAATAACAGTGATGTTACCTTAGAAAATTAAAAAAAAATAAAAATTTCAGAGTTATAACGGCGTGTTCGTAAATTGATTTGTTTGGGTGATGCATCGATTTGTTTGGTAGATGTCAAATCACCTTCCAATGCTTTTGCATACAGTTTGTTTAATTTACGAACGCCAGCATCGATAGAAAAAATCACTTCGATAGAACAAATCAATTTACGAACACGCCGTTATACTTTTGATGAAAAATTTAACAAGATTGACTTAAAGATCTTTTTTCATCATATTCAAATGTTTCCAACATGAACATTTTTTATCAAAAATATTTATTCAGGGTTGCTAGCGAACCGGGAAAACCGGGAAAAACTTTGGAATTTCATCACGTCACCGGGAAACCGGGAAAAAACCGGGAATTTCGGCACCTCACCGGGAAAATTGACATTTTTTAAATTTTTTCACGAAGTTTCCAAAATATCTTAGAATTATTTCAAAATTTAGGAGTATTTTTTAGAGTCTCGATATATGTAGACTTATCTCACAAACGCTTATTTTCGTTCGTTAATAAAATAAGCGTTTATGTTATCACTTTTTTAACTAATTGCGGAGAAATATGAGTTATCTAATTTTTTCGCTCTCCTCAAGTGTGCTACATTTACAAGCATAACTCAAATGATATTAATTTAATAATGAAAATATTATTGACAAAACTTAACTTTTTTTTTCTCATTTGAAGAGGTTTCTAACTTAACCAGGTTCTCTTATAGAGCGTCAGCAACATACAAATGAATTAAAGTGATCTAGAAATTCAACTGTATTTGATAAAAATCCACCTGAAACCAGTTGATGCATCAGTTCGAAGTTTTCTGAGTAAGTTTCAATATGGTACAAAATTGTTATTTTCTCTAATATCCTTGGTATAGTCAGGAAAACGACTCTAGCTTATTATAGAGGTATTACACTATCACTTGAAGAGGTTTGGTTTTGCAAAGCTTGAGACTTGATGTTTTCTCTCACAATAGAGGTTTCTCGCACATCCAGGTTCGGCTGTACCAGTTTCATTTTCGACGTAAAATTATTCAGTGTTCGATATACATATTTCATAAAATTATTTTATGCAAAAACCAAATAATTTGGCAGCGTGAGACGTTTTTAAGCAGAGTTACACCTCTTTTTCATCAGAAAAAAAATATTGGTGTTTCAATGTTGTTGTTGTTGTGTATTTCGTTTGAATTGACCTGAGGAAGGAAGCATTACATCGCAAGTGTTAAGTTTTTAATTCATTATACGTTGAGCTTGCTTGCTTGAAGTTTCAGAAATCTAAGGTCTTAACCCTGATAAAAAATAATATCTTAAACTCAAACAATTAAACCTCAGCCCTGTTTTATACACGGTTTCTCTATTTTCACGAATCTTTAGTTCAAATGACTATTACTATAGTTATTCATTGTTTTGTTTGACATGTCTTTGGATTTGTACAAAAGAATATAACTGGATTTAGAAAATAACTAAATATTTTCATGCAATCTGGTGATTTTAAGTTTTGTAATACAAATCCCCATTCAAGTTGATTTTATAGTATGTTTCGATGTATTGTTACCATATTTCTATTTAAATTATACTTTTTTTTCTAGAACTCTATAGAAATTCTAGAAAATTTATATTGGCTGAAAAGTACAACATTATGGTTTCAAGATCAATTTAACTGGACTTTTTTTTTGCAAAATTGTTGAAATTGTGGAGCAATACGACGAATAGATGCCCAGTTCGTTAGATTTGTTTTAAAAAATCATGAAAACCTGTAAATTTGAAACGAAAAGACTACGTGTTACAAGACGCCGAAGTGTTCACCATGATTTCTTATCGGTTAACAAGTTTTGGGATACAATTATTAGAAATTTGAAGCCGTTTATATTGATTTTGTTTAATCGCCATGATTTTAAATAAAAAGCGAGTATAAAAAATATCGGAAAAATCATCATTTAATACCGTGAAAAAACCTGGAAAAAACCGGGAAAAACTTTGGAATTTCAAAACGAAAAATCGCTAGCAACCCTGTTTATTCCAATATGCCAATCGTTGAGGAATGATATGAAGTTCATAATGCCATCCAATGATTGCCTGGTTTGAAAGACTTTTAAGATTTATTTTGTATAAAACAAAAATTTTCGCCTGCAAGTATGCTATGACTATAGGGTTGTAGACAAACTTTTGCAATTCTCTAAGATTTTAAAATTAACTCTAGAATTCTCTATATCTAAGACTTGAAAACTGACAAATCAAAAATAATATGGCCAGAAAAGTCAATCTACCTTTTATCTTTCGACTTGCTTGATTTAATAGAAAGTTGAAGCGTCTCTAAATGAAGGATCAGGTCTTCTTTAACTAGAAAAAAAAATAACATTTTTTCGCTTTGCGAAAATGCTTCTTTCTAATTTATGTAGGTACGGGATCAAGTATCGTTCTGATTTTTCGAGCATTGATCTGTAGAAGATGGCGAGTTCCTATTTTTTGCCGAAAAAAATATGATGAAATAAAAAAAAAAATTAGATCAACCATCCCCATTCTCCCCTACCAGTTTAAATTTAAGTGCTGCCCTAGTTGAATCGCCTTGACCGGACAGCCAGCCAACCATCATCACGCGATGGAAGATTCTTATCAATCATGGTCGCGGTGCTACTCATTTATTTCAATGTAAGCCCCTTCTCTGTGGGGCTTTCTTTCTGTTTACCTGTGAGTTGCGGTTCTATTTTAAACTTTGTGGCAATGAAAAGAAATGCCGATTCATTCCTTTGTAAATGGCAACTTTGAAAGCTTTATTTTTTAAGGGATCGAATTACAAATGTTGCGAAACTTGATTAATCAGATATTTTTTTACAATAAATGGAACGTGGCAAATGAAAACTGTCACATAAAAACGCAATATTAAAAATTATCTCTACGGTTGTTCTACAATTATTCCATGATAATAGCACTGACCACACTGATATTACACTTAGAACAAAAATCCGATCATTTTCTGTCTAAATTTGCCATTGACAAATATTATCGGTATTGCGAATCTTGCTAAATTTGTAATAAAACGATTACGTTACAAATATCCTGTTTGCAGAATTCGTCAATACAGGATGCTCTATTCTGATATACTTGTAAATCAACGATGAATTTAAACTTTAGGTAGGATTTAAGATTCCTAGAGCATTAGTGTGATGTAATTTTATTCGAATTATTGATTTTCAAAAAACAAGCCCTTTTGAAAATTAACACATAACCATGAAAGGTTCCAAGTGAATTGAAATTATTAGAGATTTCAAAAAGATTTCAAAATTTTCAAATGCGTTTTTCTCGAAACGTTATTTATGAAGATACACCAAGCTTGCCAAAATTCCCGGTTTTAACCGGGTTTCCCTAATTTTTTTTATACAAAATTCTGGAAAAGGTCGGGTTGACCGGATTTCTTTGAAAAAAAAAACCCGGATTTTGCTCCGATTTTTTCAACTTATTTGTCAAATCGAATAAATCAAAAAACAAATTTTGCTGTATTGTTTATTGATGCGTCCAAAACGAAATTTTTTGAGAAAGTTTAAAAAAATAATCATGAAAGGTTTTTTAGAAGCCAAAAATCCGATTTAAAATCTGCTAATAAGTTTTGATGAAAATATTTTTTCTAGTTTTTTTTATTTAGTTATTCCTGGGTTTTGATCAAATTTGCCCGGATTGCTGGTCAACAATTTTTAAATCCTATGCCCGAATTTGCTGAAAAAACTCTTGCAACCTTAAGTTACACCCTTCTTAAATGTTGCTACTGAAATCTTTTTTTATATTTATTCAAAAATATTAGAGAAACGAAATTCATCAAAAGTGAATATTGTTCAGATGCTTTGCATAAAAGGCTATGAAAAGCTTCTGATTATTTTTTCATGCTTACACTTTTATACAAAGCATAGTTGCTGAATTCACAGGAAATTTTATTATTTTACAGAATTTTGAGCAAATATGCATTAAATAATCTGTGTCATAGATCATTTCGGGTATCCTTTCAAAAATTTCCTCATGAAGATTCGATTTCCATCTGAATTTAATGGCCATGTTATGATCTTGGTGGTTTTTCAAAGCGCATATTAAAATGATCTTGTTCCGTTTCGTTTGACGTTGTTTATTTGAAGATTACTGAAAAACAACTTCTGTAATTCAGAAATCGATTAAAAAATTTGAATTTATCAATTATGAATAACAGGAGGTAATCTATGAAGGTTTTTAATAATCCTGCACGCAGAATTTTTTTTATTTCAAAGGAAAGTGTCGCAAAAACAAAGGATTTTTTCCTTTGATTTTGGGATAAATAAAAATTTCTTTGGTTCAAGGACATTTTCCTTTGTTTCAAAGAATTTTTCTTTTGAAAAATCTTTGAATCAAAATCTTAATGCTTTGAAACAAAAAACAGTTTCATTTGATGCAAAGTTGTTTTCGTTTGCTACAATGTAATTGAGATTTAGATTTAAAAGGATTGGTTCATTGAACCATTTTCTTTTTATTCCAATTGGAAGAAATATTTTCTGTTGTTCCTATGTTCCTATTAGGAATTTTGAATAATAAAAAGAAACAAATTCAGATTCAAATTCTTGCGAGGTCCGGCCAAAACATTACTGGACGGTCGTGGGCACGAATAAACGGCAGAATCCGTTTCTGTAGGCACTCTTTTTTGTAGACTTCTGATGTCATTGTCTTGTCAGTGAGAAAGACTTTGGTTTTCTGTCCACAACTGCATATCCCCTGCCAAATCATGTACTTGCGGGCGAATTTATCCGCAAACACGAACTTAAATTTTGCAGGTACATCCCCCCGAGCCGTCGCCAAATAAAATTTTTGACCTGGGATTTGCCCAAAGTCCATCAGAATACATCCGTCGAACTTGGTCAGCACTTGGTTCTACAGCTTTCGAGCACGGATTCTGGCCACATTGTTCTGCTTCAGCGTCCGATTTGGCTGTTTGCTGGCTCGGAATGACCTTATTCCTTCCCGGAGACGAATTCGTCGCACAGTACTGTGAGCGGCCTGGAACTTATTGGCCTAATCGCGGTCTGAAAGATTGGGATTCCTCTTGACGGCCTTGATGACTTTCCCACGCAGTTTCCGGTCGACAGTTCCACTCCGAAGCTTCGAATGCGGCTTCCGAGTCGTCGTCAATGTTTCCTTGTACTGCTTGATAACACGCCATACGGTATTTCTGGGCATTTTAAGCTGTTTAGCTAGCTTCGATGCCGACAACAATGGATTTTCAAGAAAACTGTGCACAATTTAATCTCTCCGTTCGGCTTCCATGGCGGTTGTTTACAAAATGCTATCGTTTGGTGTTATGACATAAATACATGGTGAAAGGTAATGAATTTCCCGACACGTGGGTGAAAAAAGTTTCCAAATTCGTCCACTAGGAGCGCCACAATGAGCAAAAGAATTTGTTCCAATATTAAATGAAGCAGACTTTAAAGGTGTTCATTTTCAGTGATTTTTAGGATTCATTTTTTTTGCTGTGTACTCAAAATCCAGTGCAAAGTTGTATTTAAGTGCAAGAAAATCTGAAAAAATTGCAAATTGACAAAAAGTTCGAAAAACAGCTACCTTCGAAAAATTCGTCAAAAATCCTGTTTTCGGTATTTTGACAATATAAAAAAGCAAAAATGTGCCAAATTACGTTAATTTTTCAATCCTCTTTCAAAATTTATCTGGTGTGACTTAAACAATTTTAACGGTTCGTTGATTGAAAAGTACATTTTTACACTTCTTTACCTTTTTTTGCGCTTTGAAATTTTTAAAAGCATGACCACTAACATGCTTTTAAAAAATTTCAAAAAAAAAAATCCTTCTAGTGCAACGTATAGCTTCTAACTTCAGCTTTCTTGGACACTAATTTTTTTATGAGTTTTCCGTAGCTAATCATCAGTATTTTTCTCAAAGCATGTTTTTTTGGATTTTTTTTTCTTAGACTTTGAATAACGGAAAACTGAAGTGTTGTAGGTGAATAATGTCTTAGCATACGAGGTTTCCAAAACTGTAAGTTTTGTAAAAATCGGTTAAGAAACAAGAGAGATATAGCGGTTTTAAGCAAGGAGTGTCAAATTGACACTCAAGGTCTGATTAGGAAGTTTTTTTTTCCTAGGCTTTCATGATGCGTCTATAAAAAAGTAATGATGCAAAATAAAAGATTTCAAGAACTCTTTGAAGGTCCTCGAGGATTTTTTTATTTAGATGCACCCGTATAAAGTTACATGCCGCCAAACTTCCAATAGTGTCATATTGACACTCAAGAGCGGATTAGGGTTAAGTAAACAAACGGTGATTAACCTCTTCATAAAAGTTTCATTATGTAATTTATTTTTCCATCCCCAAAAACGCAACCAAAAGTGACGTTTTTAATAAAAGTATCTAAAAGTGAGCTTAATTGTTCTATAGTTGTCTCAAATTTGATTACCGGCTTCTAAACGATTATTGTCGTCTAAGATTCGGTGCTACATAAGTTAAAAGAGGGAAGTTAAAAATTTAACAATATTAATAACAAACGCTGAAGGATGTCTTTCATCAAAAATAATTCTTGTCTTCCGTCATCAGCGTCATGAATGAATCATTGAATAAACACTCTACATAATTTTCGGCAATCAGTCAAGCACTTAGCAGCAGCAGCAGCAACGGGAATACCCTTCTTTTTGTTTTTGTTGAACCAACCAACAAAACGCATCTGCTTCCATTCTTCTTAATCGAATTGATCTACACCCACCGATCTTTGCCGTTAGGCTGAAGGCTAATGTGTGAAATGTTGAAAGGGATGCCAAAGTATTTTTCTTTCGACAAAAAGAGAACTGAAATTTTAAATAAAAGAACCCTAAAAGTAACGAACAAGAAACTAAAATCTGGCATCTCGGAAATTGTTAGGGAGTGCCCGATTGAAACGCACCATGGTTTGCTGTCGTAAAAGTAGGTATCAAAATAAAGCAACAAAAAAGACAGGAACAGACCACTCTACTGGTGATCATAGTAGAAATCGAGGGGGATTTCGTTCTTTCGTTCCTCCTGATGCAGGTTTTTAATTGTTGAAATTTCCCGCGTTTTGGACGGCGCGTGGCGTCTTTCAGTACACCATTTCGTTAGAGAGTTAACTTATTGAGTTGGAGTTAGTTAGACGATGGCTTCCATGGGATGAAAATTTGCTGGCTATAGAGTCTTCACTGAAACCCAGTCACAACATTCCACTATTTATATGACGAAGCTAAGTTCTTGGAACCAGTTTTATTTGTCGTATGGTTTTATGACCATACAAAAATAAATCGGAAGCGACTGATCTACAAAACAAGTGAATAAACCGTTGTCGGTTTCAACAGTTAAGATTATTTGGAGTAGTATTCAAATTTTTTATTATTCAACTTCTGAACTATTCTCTTCTAGCTGTGGAGCGGTTTTTATTTAACACAAAATTGAACACGAAAACCTTTAAATCCGTTATGAGCAAGTGTTGCAAATAATACCATCTCGACAGCTCCAACTATTCCAAAGGGGAATTAGTCATTCAACGACATTCCCCAACGACAACATCGTAGAAAGCTAAGAATGGAGAGAAGTGTGCACTCATGAATCGTCCCTGTATGGAACCGCGAAGTGAAATAAAAAGCAGCAAAAAACAATCCCGCGTCTAATCAATGTATTACGTTTTGCCGGCCGGCTGCCGGTCGGCATTTTTGCATCGTCAAGTTGCCAACTGTCAGACGGGGGCAACTCAGTGGAACACATATTAGTGTTTGCTGGTGGTATATTACTATGGACGGGGCCACTTTTCTAATACTAAAACATATGCAAAGAAAATAACCGTCATTTTTCGACTAATACTGAGTCAATTTAATTTTTTATTTATTAGCTCAATAATAATAAAAGGATTTGTCGCAGTCTGTAGACGCTTGATCGTCTAATTTTATCAGTGCACCATTATAGACTGGTCCATAACAATGAAAATCCTTATTTTTGATGCAACACCCCCCAGATTGGTGCCATTAGGTGAAAAAATGACCTACTGAAAGTTTCAGCGCAATTGGTTGAAGCACGACCTGGCGCAATCGACGGCGAATTTGTATGGAGATTCTCGCAAAGTTTATGAAAATACGAATTTGGTACATAGATTTTTGCCAACATGAAAATCATTTGAAATTTACACGCATTTCAAGAAGCAAACAGAGCTCGCGCATACATTTAGCATACCTACTTAAAGAAAAGAATTTTATTTATTTCACTGTCTTAAAAGTTTTTTTTTTCTCTAGCTTAGCTGTTCTGGTTAGTCAAAAAATTAAATGAAACAAAGACACAAATTCATTCAAGATTTTATTTTTATTAAAGCAAGACGGTTGCATCTATGCTATGTGATTAATCTTCTGGGAATATGTGTTTCAATAAAATGTTCTTCTTTCCGGCGATCCGACTCGGCGAACTCCGATTTTCTTTCGAAGGTTCCGTTTTGCCGGATGAATATACTTTTGCATCCTCTCGGATATCAACGCTGCATTTTTCGTGTCCTTCTGTAATATCTGTAACATAGATTCATGATGAAAACTAGCACAATAAAATGAAATATAATGCAAAATTTACCTTTCTGTTCCTATTTCCAAGTATTGCGCACGAAACAAAACTCATCACTCAATGAAAACACAACTTAACCTCAATAAACGGGATCGAAAAGTAGTTACCTTTTTTTCAAGGTGAATTGGTGAAACTAAAAAAAACAAAATTTTAGTCAGCTTTCAACAGCAGGTCGTATTTGCTACATAGAATGTTTCAAGAAAATCGCTGTTGAAGTTTCGTCAACGTGTTATAACACATTCGTCATGTAGCATAATGGAAAAATATCTAAATACTTATTCGCATTGCCTTCAAGCTAGAAGTAAGAAATTTTAAACAATGGGATGCAAAAATGATATTTACTGGAAAATTACTCATTTTGAGTTGTCTAGAATGAGTACTGCTGGTTAAGACCGATCGTCAAGAATGTTCCTATTTGAATCCGATTACCGTTCGAGAAGTGCAAAAATTTATTCCAAAGCTGTTAGATATATTGACTGCCTCAGTAGTACAAAAATAAAGGAAGTGAAATTTTGCCCTGTCAATAGTAACTCTGAATTATTTTTTTATTATTAAGTTTTATTAGTGACACTTTACCATCTTCGTGGCATTCGTGTCATCCTGATTTAATTACACTAGTTTACAGCATTTTTGAACTCAGTAAACTGAAGGTCATTTCTAATGAGAAATCGGGCGCTGAATCCGAAAATGAAATTCAAAAAAATCTCAGTAGAACCGTTATTGAGTTATGCTCCAAATATGAAATTTCGGAAAAATTAAAAAAGTTCTTGTACCTAGATTAAAATATCTCGGACGGCATAACAGTAATTTGAAACCCCTCTTTTGCATATTGAAGGTGAATAAATTTTCTATCAATCATCTGGTTACTGTTTTTGCGTTTGACCAACAGTATTGTTGATATTAGTGACTTTATGAGAAAAAAAATTATAAAAACGCATTTTTTTAGAGAAAATTTTGTTTAAACGAAAGTTTTAGACTTGATGGTAGCATTTAAAAAATCTTATTTTCTTTTGCGCTTGAATGTCAATTTAAAACAAAGATTTCAAGTGGTTATTTATCAAAATCGGTTGAAAATTGAAGAAGTTATGGCTACTTTACCATATTAGTATTTTTTGTAGTTTTTCATAATTTAACGAACCGCAGTACACTTATCATAGTATAGGAAGAATGAAACATGATAAATCTCACTCGCTCCAAGTCAAAATTATTTATTTGCTTACCAGAAGGTCACATGCCAAGTTTCAGGAAGATCTGACCATAGGGAGGGGTTGTTTGAGTCTCAAACGTGAATAAAATTTTGAGGTATTTTGCCCGGAAGTAACGAAAAATACTGGTTTTTCATCAATAACTTCTTACATCACTAGCTGATTGTTTTTTTATCGTTGATTTGCTTAAAGCCTAAGTTGAGACAAATATTTCACCCGAAGACTGTAACTCGATTGGATTTGAAACAGAAAAGTTATTGCGGTTCAAAGATTGTATTTTGGTCAAAAATTCTCGTATAAAACGCAATGCGTAAAAAGTACTCATTGCGTGATGGACAAAATTTGCGGCCTTTGAACTGCAATAACTTTTTTACTTCATGTCCAATCGTGTTGCAGTCTTCGGGTGAAATATTTGTCTCAACTTAGGCTTTAAAAAAATTAATCATAAAAAAAAAACAATCGACTAGTGATGAAAAAAGTTATTGATGAAAAACCAGTATTTTTTGTTCCTCCCGGGCAGAAAACCTTAAAATTTTATTCACGTTTGAGACTCAAGCAACTCCTCCCTATGGTCAGAGCTTCCTGAAACTTGGCATGTGACCTTCTGGTAAGCAAATAAATAAATTTTTTTCACTAGTAATCACTTATCTCGGTAAATTTTACCTTTTTATTATTTTCCGTGTGTGGCAGCGGGATAAAGAACACTGCCACTGGGATACTGGTCCATTATACTGAGTCGATTTGGGGTCATTTTTGAATTTCTCAAACCCTGGGGTCTCAAAAGCTTCGTTTTGGTCCAAAACTCTTCCATGATTTTTTGCAGAATTTTTAAGACATACCCCTGTTAAACAACTAATAACTTTTTTGTCTAATAAGATTGTTGTTGTTGTTCAGCGGAAATTTTCCTTTGAAGAATTTATAAATTGGTACAAAAACCATTAGTAGGCTCGGTTGCACAGAAGAAACAAAAATGATGTTGATTTTTCAGTACAAAATATTCAATTTTCCCATACAAACCTAAAAGTCCAAATTTACTCATGTAAACGTTACTTAAATATTCTACAAATAATCATGGATGAGTTTTGAACCAAAACGAAGCTTTTGAGACCCCAGGGTTTGAGAAATTAAAAAATTACCCCAAATCGACTCAGTCTACTGGTCCATGTCGTTCGAGGCGACTTATCCAGTACTTCCCATGGAATATATCATATTTCTGTCTATTGGAAATCAATGGGTTTTATCTGGGAGGGGGAGAAAATAGGTCAAGTCCAATTATAGCATGCAGAGTTCAGAAATGTTTCAAGTTCAAAACATTGGAAGCAAATGTTTTGAATCTGAACCAGTTTTGAATTCTTGTTGGTATTTTTGAACTTTTGGACCTATTTTCTCTCGAGAAAAATATGCCAATAGCGAATATGTAATACATGCATTTGTACAAGCTGTATTCTTCCATATTATCTTGTGTTGTCAATTTGAATTATGATTTTTCACATAACTAATCTCTTTGCTTTCCTAGTAACTCCGTTTAATAAAATCTCTTCACATGTTTTCAGGTGTGAATCACTTTTAAAGGGTGATACGGTCAAAATTTGGTCAATATCAACTTGAAGTATTTCTTCCAATTTTGCATTTAAAAAACCTGAACACCCCTCATTTTGAAGGTGTGTGTGTAGAATGTTGCTCCTATTTTGATTTTGGAATTCACTCTTCAGTTGTCAAAATGCCGTCCAAGGAAGAAGAGCAGCGTATCAATATTTTGCTCGCGCATCCGGAAAATCCGAGCTACTCGCACGCAAAGCTAGCAAAATCGCTAAAAGTAGCCAAATCAACTGTTACAAATGTAATTAAAGTGTTTGGGGAACGTTTGTCGACAGCCAGGAAGTCTGGATCGGGGGGAAATCGAAAACCGGAAGCCGCTGAGACGAAAAAGAGAGTTGCCGGTAGTTTCAAGCGAAATTCTAACCTCTCTCTCCGAGATGCCGCAAATAAGCTGGGTGTATCGTCTACAACCGAGCATCAAGCCAAAAAACGAGCCGGACTATCGACTTACAAGAAGGTAGTGACTGATGATAAACAAAATACGACGGCCAAAGCGATCCCGGAGGCTGTACACGACGATGCTGACGAAATTTGACTGCGTGGTAATGGACGACGAAACCTACGTCAAAGCCGACTACAAGCAGCTTCCGGGACAAGAGTTTTATACGACAAAGGAAGGGGAAAGGTAGCAGATATTTTCAAGCACATGAAACTGTCAAAGTTCGCGAAGAAATATCTGGTTTGGCAAGCCATCTGTACCTGTGGCTTGAAAAGCAGCATTTTCATAGCCTCCGGGACTGTCAACCAAGAAATTTACGTGAAAGAGTGTTTGAATAAACGTCTGCTGCCTTTCCTGAAGAAACACGGTTGTTCCGTACTGTTTTAGCCGGATTTGGCATCTTGCCATTATGGTAAAAAGGCCATGGAGTGGTACGTCGCCAACAACGTGCAGGTGGTTCCCAAGGACAAGAACCCTCCCAACACGCCAGAGCTCCGCCCAATTGAGAAATACTGGGCTATTGTCAAGCGGAACCTAAAGAAGACCAAAAAAACTGCTAAGGACGAGCAGCAGTTCAAGGCAAATTGGCTTTCTGCGGCGAAGAAGGTGGACATGGTGGCTGTACAAAATCTGATGGCAGGGGTTAAGCGTAAGGCCCGGCAATTCGGATTTGGAAAAGCGGAAGTCTAACTGAATATTTTTCCTGAACTTTATACTAAATAAACTTGAAAAAGAAATTTAATTTAATTTTTTAGATAAACGATTTCACCGATTTACACGCGTTTTCCCTTGACCAAATTTTGACCGTATCACCCTTCAAAATATGTTTTTCCTATCTGTAAAGTTTTCTTATGCTAAATGAAGAGTTATGAAAAATATTTTGTCCATCCTTCATAAGTAATTTTGCCGAATTGTTCGTGAGCCAGGTTTTCGAAACTATTCGATCATACACAACTCTCTTTTTAATTTCATCATCTGAAATTACTTTAAAATAACAAATAACATTGAATTATAAAATTTCAGTTTTGGGTCAACTGATAAAATTTGCATGTTATTTGGTCAATTTGGATTTGATGGTCCACGATTCCCCATAATTTTACAAAATCCATAAAATATTGTTTTTTTTTTAAACAGTCAGAACTTGGAGAAAATAACTTATTAAAAATTTAAAAAAAATTGCCTTATGATGAAAATATAAAAAAACATACCATTTTTTTTTTCATTTTATCTTTTATATTAAAGAAGTTATGGAGCATAGAAAAAAGTGGCCCATGATTCCCCACTCTCCCATACAAAAACAATGGTTTCAAGAAGAAAATTTTGTTTTAGGCTGACCTTCAGACCTATTACTGCAATCACTCAGATGACCAGAAAATCGAGCCAGAACGGTAGGAGATCAAAAAGTACAGATCTATCACCAAGACGTTCGAAAGCACCAGTGATGAAATGGCCAAAACGGATAAACATAAAGCCGTTATGAAAATAGTTTGTTCTATCTTCTGCAAACATGGTCATTAAAATGGGAAAGTTATTTTCTTCGTCGGGGAGGCCACCTTCAGAGATGGTTGGTGAAATAAAAGCCATCGAGAAGTATGTAGTTTGTTCGTCAGAGTTTGTTGATGCCGCACTTATGTTTCGGTGGGATCGTTCCGACCTAAAAATAGACAACCCAAAACGTGGACCATTCCTTGGGCACGATTTATTTGAAGAAGTTCAGCCCTTCGGCTGAGTGGCGGCTCCCCGTTATGTTATGCATGAAATAGCAAAATTTAAAGGTCTCTTCTCTGACTGGACGCTAGACCACGAGGTTCAGTGACCTGGTTTAGGGCGGACGCTTTTCTATGAATGGGATCGTCTGGGATGTTGTTGTTGGTGCTTGACTCACCAAAAGAATGGCGAAAGTAAGTCGCCGTTTTAAAAAAAACAGCGGGGTCTTCCGCTTGGCTGTGATATTCTAACCCGGCGTGAAGGGAGAAAAAGGTCAATGTAAACTACTATAGGACAACCAAACACCCACACAAAAGTTCAAGTTTCGTGTTTGGCTTTCGTGTTGTAATTCTGAAGTTACTCGATCGGGCGCTTTCTCCCCTCATTTTTGAACAGTGAAGTTTTTCGACAATATGTGCAACAACTTCGGTTTACAACGAACGCGTTGCACTGTCGTCATTGGGGGAAAACGAATTGATTGAGCAAGTTTTTCGCTCCCACATAAACGAGATTTTATGACTTTGGCTAGCTGCATACGGGATCGAACCCACATGTCTGTATCCCATGCATCAGTGGTGTTCATTTCCTGAAAACTGCTATACGAGAAACTAACACCAACGAAGTCACTTACCTTCCCGAAGGTTCAGTTTTCACGCGCTTCGCCCAAGATGGGGTCAACATGTTTCTCGCTGCTGAACGTGTTAGTTTGTGATGCTCGCATGTTGTTATTGTTCAAGATAAGTATTGTTATCGCATGTCAGTTAGTCTTTTGTTGATAATTCCATTGTGTTAAATTATTTGATTTTAAGCTTTGATTTATTTATTCTCATTTAACCCAAAATTAAAGGACCTTTTTGAAAGCTTAGTTCTTTTAGAAATGAACAGATACGAATGCGTGTATCCCAAAAACCATTCGTTTGATTAAAATACTTTGTATGAAGGAAATGAAGGTAATCTTATAATAATTCATGAAAAAATTCAAAAAATAATAATCGCTTTTAGTAAGAAAATTCCTACTTTATGCTCGGTACCTTCTGTTCGGGCGGTGAACAAAGTGCGGGTGGACTGTATAAGGTTGGAGTTGGCGTGGGCGTTGGATGATCGGGTCGGAAAATTATTCAGGCGGAGTCGGGTCGGAATGCTTGAATTTCTTCTATCGGAGAGGAAGGTTCCACTTTGGAATGAATAAACTTGTAATTAAACTCAAAACTTTATTACTAAGAGACAAACGAGATTTAGGTGTGAATCGTATAAAATTTTTCTCTAACTGACCGTTATTTTTAACTAGTGTTGCCAGTTAAAATCAGCGGTCATTTTTTGTCGACTTCTTCCGTGCTGGCAGATTGTCAGAAACGGAACACCTTCCATCGGCCGGCGCACACTTTTTCAGTAATGATATTGATCAGTTTTCCAAACTAATACTTTTTCTAATCTGTATTTTAAGTGGCTGCATCCTCTTCCTTCAATTTCTGCTACTTTCCGGTCCAATACTTCTCTTTAAAAAAAACTCTGTTTGATTAAGTGGATATAACTGTTTCGAAATTAACAAAACTTGATTATTTTTGAGCCACTTTAAAGCGTTTTTAATGAAATTTCTGCTGGCAAAATCTGACAATGACGAAGTAAAACGATCATGAGATTGAAATTCATGTATAATCGGTTAGTATAGATCGTTGGTTGTAAAGGGTGCATACAAGATTCCAGTATTTCGATAGCAACTTACTACCTTCTTCAGTGAACGTTTTCGATTGATGAATGTGTATCGTTTCCCCCCCTTATATTGTCCGGGTTAGGTAAGCTACTACTAAGTAGCAAAAACCTCCGAATGCTCGGCAGTTGTGCCGTTGTCTGTTTATTGGGTCTACCTACCCTATTCTGGGTGTTTTCTGGTAGTGCTAAATTATTTTCTACCCGGTTTTGGGCATTGTCAGGTAAATTACAGTTGAATCATTCAACCAAGTAGGCTCATACCACAACAGAGAGAAATTTTTCCACTTTTTTTAAATACCTCTATTCTTTAAGTTTCAGATGGGAAATTACATGTTTTCTCGAATATTATAAAAATAATAAATTACCCAAACCGGTACCATTTCATACATCTTTATTTATTTCTTTGACTTGGAAGTCTTTGACTACTGTCATACAGAATTAATATTAAAACTAACTTATGAATTAGATTGTGATACTATCAACATAAGTTTACATCACGGATTGCATTTTTAAACGTAGATTTAAATAAATTAAAGTCAAATAAGTGCGAGACAACATTCAAAGCTTGACAACATCGGTGTAAGGGGTGATTTTGTCCAAATGCAACTAAATGCTTTTTGGCAACTAAAAAATCAACTGATTACGTAGTTGTCATGCTGGAGCGTAGAGGTACTGGAGCAGTTGGGGACAGTCAACAGCGTTGGTTAAAATTTCGTAGATGAAGATTCGTTGCAGATAGTTTCTTCTTTGACTCAAAGGCGTCATTGATAGTCAGCCACAGCTCTCAGAGTAAGGAAGTAATCGGAAGGAATTTTTTCTGGATTCTTTTAATCCTGTAGCTGTGGACGGAGTGATAGGGTGCCCAAACTGGAACCGCATATTTAAGACGCTGCGTACTAACGAGCAGAATAAAGATTTCAATGCGTACGGGTCTATAAAACTTGACGTATTCCGACGAAGAAAACCAAGCAAAGCGAAGCCTTTGGCTGTAGTCGTCGCGACATGCTGGGCCAAAGTGAGCTTTTGATGAAGTAAATAACCCCAAGATCTTTTATGGAGGTTACCCTTTCGAGTGAGCTTCCACTTAGTCCACTCCACGTAGTCGTAAACGATTGAGGCTTCACTCCTGAAGAAGCATTTCTCTTACCGCCATTGACTTCCATTTCTTGTATATTACACCATGCCAGTAATATGTCGATGTCATCTTGAAGCGCAGCGCAATCCACTTTTGAATCTATATGATTCGATAGATTTGCAAATCTACTGCAAACAGTAGTTTCGGTGATTGAAGGAATGTTGCTAAATCGTTTTTTTTTAGTTGGTAACCACAGGTGGTAAATCCCGGTTTACAGATTGTATTCCAAGGCACGGCGAGCCACCGCGTCCCCCTAGCTCGCTACTCTGGGTCCATGGGTGCAATGGGAAGACTCATGATATACTCCGTGTATACCCCCTACTCCCTAAACTCCACCTGGGCCGCAGACCTGGTTCCCACCTCGAACTGTTTAGTACACTATGCTTCAATAGTGGGAGGTCTATTCGCGCTAATGCGCTCCAAGGCAATACTCATTAACGAAAACAATTTCATCAAAACCTCTCGTCACACAAACCTCTCCTCTTCGCGACTTGAGGCCTGATCTCTCCTCTAAAGACTTGAGATCCAACCCCTCCTCGCATCGACTCGAGGTTCCTCCTCTTGTTGATAAGGGGCCTGATCCCTCCTCTTAAGACTCGAGACCCGACCCCTTATCATAAAGACTCGGGGTTGACCACACAAACCTCTCCGCCTGTATGTTTGAGGCCTGACCTCTCCTCTAACGACTCGAGGCCCGACCTCTCCTCTAACGACTCGAGGCCCGACCTCTCCTCTAACGACTCGAGGCCCGACCTCTTATCTTCAGAGTTCGAGGTTTGCCACCTTGCCCGTCGTGTGCCAGATCGAGAGCAGCTTATCCTAGACTCGCGCCTGTCATGGCACACGCGCGGGACTTAACGCAACGACTCGGATGATTCCCGACGAAGACGTCATCCTACTCCGACTCGAATGGCTCACCCGGCGTCGAGAGCCACTCTACCCGTGGGTATTCCCCGAACGTGGAATAACCCTTTCCCAACGATTTCCACTGCGAAGAAGGTCAAGTCTTATCCCCGCAGCTTCTGTCGTTGAGAACCGCCGAAGGTGGAGCATCCTACGCACGAACGCGGCGCACCCATGGCATCCGCTACGCAGAAGGAATTGTCTTATCTTTGTAGCTTCAAATCGTGGGGTCGGACGCACTCTACTCGACAGCCCCCCGTCGGTCGATGGGGTCAGTCTACTCCGACCGTTGTCCGGTCTTTTTTATCCCCCTTGGCTGGCAACCGTAGGATTTTTGGCCCGCGGATTTTCCTGCCCGATGAGTGCCAGATCGAGAGCAGCTTGTCCTGGACTCGCGCCTGTCACGGCACACGTTCGGAACTTGGAACGCTACGACTCGGATGTTTCCCGACGGTGACGAGATCCTACACCGACTCGATAGGCTCACCCGGCATCGAGTGCCTCTCTACCCGTGGGTATCCCCCGACAGTGGTTAACCCTCTTCCCTCGAGATCCGCTACGAGGAAGGTAAAGTCTTATCCCCGCAGTTTCCCTCTTAGGAAGCGGCACTACTCGAATATCCCCTGACATTGGGGTATCCTACACACGTTCGCGGCGCACCCCTGACCTCTGACCGCTAAATCGTTAATAAACAGCACCAAAATAAGCGGTCCTAAGTGGCTGCCCTGCGGTACACAAGACGGCATGTTAAACACTATGGAGTGAGTACCACGAGTCTTGATGAAACCTCGACAATTAACCATTTGGTTACCCATTCAGGAAAAGCGTAGCGAGTAAGTTTTTCTATGACGATTCTGTGTGGAACTTTATCGCAGGCCTTGGCTAAGTCAATGTATACTGAGTCTACTTGCAGATTCTTATATGTTGCGGCATGCAATTCGCTGGCATAGCACATTAAGTTTATCAACGTTGACCTTTTCTTGACAAAGCCGTGCTGGACCTCCGTGAGTAACGGGACAGCTGCAGTATACAATCTTTCGTACACCAGGACTTCAAATACTTTTGAGAAGCAGCAAAGAATGGATTTTGGTCGGTAATTTTCCAAACGATGAGCGTTTTCAGACTTACGAATTGGAGAAATAGATGCCATTTTCCAAAGAGCAGGAAAAACAACTTCTGATATGCGGGCTTTACTAACAACGTTACGACTTCTCCGGCGTTCAGAGTTCCACCAAGGTTGATTAAATTTTGATATTTCCTTGCTGATGATATTCCATGAACGTGGAAATCATTGCCCTGCTAGTTGGTTGAATCCCGGTTACTACAACCAACTTCGGAACTGCAACTCCAATATGCGCGCCCATGTAAGTAATGCATCCATAGCGGTGAGAAGTCATGATCGATATTACCCACCAGCGATGCATGAATCAGTGACCCCACCGCGTCGTAAAAAATCCACAACTCGATTGTTTGATTTGAAACAGGCAAACAACCGTTGCTTAGGAGAGAGTGAGAAAAAACCGAAGCAGTTTGTTATGCAGATGATGTCATGTTAACTTGCTTGTCTTCTCCCTTCCTTCATCGAGCTGAAGTCACCTAAGGCTGATGTCATGCTGAAGCAACTAGCAACGCGACCTACAACGCAACGTTCACACGACTAACCAGCTCTCATTTGATCTCCATGGAAATCGCGCAGACCTGTCATACTGGTCGCTTTGTATAGCGCGACCAATCTGATGCCAATGTGTTTTGTAGCGCGACTAGTAGGAAATCCAATAGGAATATTGTTTTTTCTCGATTTGAAGCAGTGATTCCGGGTTTTAAGCACAATAGTACGAAGATCTGTCCGAACTTGTGATAATAAACTAAAAAATATCTTAATCGTCGAGAAAATTTTCATGAATTCTTAGTTCCGGCAAAAAACAAGGAATTTTGTCTGTTCAATTTTCGGCATTCTTGCAATCCGGGTCGTGATTTGATGAGTTTTTGATGGCTCCCGAAAGAAAGGAGACGATTCAAAGCATTATCAGATGTAGAGAAGTGATGATTTGTAGGGAATTTCAAAGTGACAGGTCGCGCCAGCATGACATACCAATGCTTTGCAACGCAATCTTATTGGAACGTTGCGTTGCGTTGCGTTGCTAGTTGCTTCAGCATGACATCAGCCTAAAACTGGTCGACGAGGCGTCTCCCGCGTGCGCTTTTAAATTCGACGCTTATTCGTTGGCTACATACTAACGCACATTTCTCTCACTCTTTAGCTTGATGCGCTCGCGCATCGTCATCAGCTTTACGCGTATAGGGTCGGACGCGGTGCGTCCCATGTTTCCTAATGTATATTTGTATGTATTTATGCTGCCCCTGGATCGTATTATGATCGAAAGGAATGCGCGCGCGATTTTGTCTTTAAAGACGGACGTGTGAGGCAAATCAATGAAGGCGAGAACATTAGGTCGGAACGCTTTTAAAAATAAAAATCGCTTTCAATTAAATTGGAATAAATTATTTTTAGGGTAGTTTAAAAAAAACCAAAAAGTTATCGCAATTTCACCGATACCACTAATGCGAGTGCACTTTTATTACGAATGCCCTCATTTTTTTTTCGAACCAATTTGTTATCGTCTTTTACGGCTGCTGATGTCACCGAGCCTTCGAGCTCGGAAATCTCTTAAAGCTGCAATGACGGAGGCTAATCTAGCACCTTTGGGGACACATTTTTATCGATGATGTCAGAAAAGGTGTCGAAGATCTCCATCGTCGTAAAATCTGACAAACAATGCGATCGTTGATTTCTGGAAGTATGCTAATTTTGCTGCTTTTGTCATTTACGTTGTTGTACCTGGCAATTGAAATTTTGGATATGCGGGATTATCTATACCTTTCTGACACAGCAATTATTTGAAAACAATCTTCAGTAGAAATTACGCCAATTAGTTTTTGTTCATTTTTGTTTTTTTACATGAGAGATTAAATTATTTGGTACTTTGAAATCCATTTCAAACTCCAGAAATTTAACATAAACTCCAATGGACTTCTTATTCCAGCTGTTAGAGAACCACAGAGTTGGCATTTATTCACCTGTAGAATAGAATTTATAACTGAGGAGGTCTAACAATTTCTTTACCCTTATTCTTTTTTCAGACTTGATCGCAAAACAAAGGAAGCAGCCGACTTCGAGCGAAGCGCCCGTGCCAACGAAGCCCGCGCCAATGAGCTGTCCAGCAAGTACAACACAGCGATGTCCGAGCGCAAGAAGGCTCAGGATGAGCTCAAAGAGCTGGAGAAAGAAATCGCCCGGCTACGGAAGCAGCTGGAAACCCTACGCAAGAATCTGGAGGAGGAAACGCTGGCCCGCGTCGATCTGGAGAACACCGTCCAGAGCCTGCGGGAGGAACTGACCTTCAAGGATCAGGTGCACCAGCAGGAACTGACCGAGACCAAGACTCGCCGGCAGGTCGAAATCAGCGAGATCGATGGCATCCTCTCGGAGCAGTACGAAGCCAAATTGCAGCAAACACTTCAGGAGCTGCGTGACCAGTACGACGGCCAGATGCGTGCCAATCGGGATGAAATTTCAGATCTGTATGAGGTAAACTCTCTACTCTTGTAAAAGTAAATTAAACGATTAATCTAATCATTTTTTTTCCTCGTTAACAGTCTCGCCTACGTGATCTTGAAGGCCAGCTGAATCTGGAACGTCAACGTCACGCCGAGGAGAAGAGCAAGCTTCTGGACGAAATCGAGCGTCTGCGTAAGGAAATTTCGCTGCAACTGCAGGAATACCAGGACCTTATGGATATCAAAATCTCGCTGGACATGGAAATTGCCGCGTACGATCGATTGCTCGCTTCGGAGGAGGTTCGGTTGAACATCACACCCGGCAGTCAGTCCGCCATCTTCCAAACGTCGACCAGCAGCAGCACCACGGGACGTTCGGCCGCCATGCGGAGGACCCCGCAGAGAGCGGGAGCCAAGCGCAAGCGAACGGTCTTGGAGGAATCGGATGAGCGCAGCGTGTCGGACTACTCGGTCACTTCTTCGGCCAAGGGAGACATCGAGATCTCCGAAGTGGACCCGGAGGGAAAGTTCGTCAAACTGCACAACAAGTCTGCTAAGGTGAGGAAACCCTCAATTTTCCATTAAAAAAAAGCTAACATAATGTTTTCGGTTTTCCAACCAACAGGAAGTTCAAATCGGCGGATGGACGCTGGTGCGCAAGGTCGGTTCCGACGAAACCGTGTTCAAGTTCCACCGAACGGTAAAGGTCGATGGTGGTGCTTTCGTGACGGTTTGGTCCTCAGATCTGGGCCAGACGCACGATCCTCCGAGCACGATCGTTATGAAGGGTCAGAAATGGTTCAGCGGAGACAACATGACCACCGCGCTGCAGAATGCTGAGGGAGAGGTGAGGAAACCAAATCGAGGATTGTGCTCTATGAAATGAGAAAGAAATGACTGACTCGTGTTTTCTCCTCTATTTTAGGAAGTAGCTGCCTCGGAACGTGTAAAACGCATCGTGTCTACTGCCGCCTCCCGCCATCGGGAATACCTCGGTTCTTACAGTGGAGAAGAGCTGTATCACCAACAGGTAGAGTAGCTATTTTAAATTCTTTTCAACACTTTGAAACTCTTGTTTTGTCGTCAGCTCACTCGCAATCGTGGTATCTACTTTGCGTTCCAGTTTTGTATGCAAAATCCTATAGTGGATTTTCTATTTATTCAGGTTTACGTTCAATCGTAGAAAGCACTATTTGCAGCTGTAACTCTACGATTGATCGTTTTATTTCCACTCTTAATGGCAGAGTTTATGATGATCTCTAACCTTTCAGTTCTTTTTTTGATATAGGCCCTCTGCGTACGTCAACATCTACTCCTGTTTAGCTCTTCTTTAACTTATTCAACAGGGTGTGCTCCTTCTACCTGCCTATAACCGTTGGTTTTTTACTAGTTGGCCTGGGTAGGTTAATCTCCGTTTCGGATTGGATTCCAAGGCGCGACAATCCACCGCGTTTCCACCTACTTTTCTTGACGTATCTCGATACAAATCCACTTCCATCAGTAACAACCTCAACTCTCCAACTGATAGTTATCTTAGCCGTACATCTGTAATCGTGGGGTTTACAGACACGTTTGCACTCTGGACCTCGGTGAGGTGAAACTTCATCCCAGAGCACGGCGAGCCACCGCGTCTCCCAAGTATGCTACTCTGGGTCCATGGATGCAATTGGTCGACTCTAGATACTAAGGACCCCTACGCCATAAACTCCACCTGGGGCATCTGGTCATAACGAAGGCTGTACCCGTGATGGGAGACCAAGTTCACACTTCGGCGCTCATCTGCTTACTCGGTTTCAAGTCAAAACTCCAGCATATATACCTTTCTTCTTGTTACGATTCAAGCCTCGTCTGACGACTCGAGATCCGGCCTTTACTCGTAACTCGAGGCTCGCTTGGTTACCACGAATATCGTGTGCTCCGTCTCTGTTCGAGACCACTGTTAGAGACCAATGAGCGCTCCTCTAACGACTTGAGGTCTTGGCTCCGCTTGGTTCGACTCGAAGTCCACTCCTCTTTGCCCGTCCGTTTGCCGAGTCGAAATCAGCTTATCCTGAACACGCGCCTGTCATAGCATACGTTCGGAGCTTTACGAAACTATTCGGATGATTCCCGGCGAAGACGTCATCCTACACCGACTCGAGTGACTCACCCGCCGACGACGTGAAGTCACTCTATCCGAAAGTATTTCGCGGCGTGAATACTCTTCTCCCTACGAGGTCGACTGCGAAAAAGGTAAAGTCTTATCCCCGCAGCTTCCGTTGAAGGAAGCGCGTTCTACTCAGATACTTCGCGGCTGTGGAGGTATCCTACAAAAAGTTCGCGACGTACCTGGCAGCTCGGCATATGCAGAAGGTAATGTCTTGTCTTTGTATGCTTTACTGATAGGTTCGTACGCACACTACTCAGATGCTCCCCGGCGAAGGAGTTATCCAACACCGGTCGCGGACTGGTGCTTGTTCCAACTCCTCTACAGTCCTCTTCACGCGCCAAGTCTTGTCAACCTCTCACATCCTCCGCACAATGTTGTCGACTGTCGTGTCTGGTCCGCAGTCCGCAGGCCGCAAGCATCTTAGTACGTACCCCTTCAACCTCGGACTGTTTAACACTACGTGCTCTGGTGTCTCAACTGAGTCACCGCTGGTTGGGCAGAATGGCGAGGCCACATGTCCAAACCGATGGAGGTACTGCATGAACCATCCGTGACCAGCCAAGAACTATATCATGCAGAAATCCACCTCTCCGTGTCTCCGATCCATCCAAAATCCGACGTTAGGGATCAAGCGATGGGTCCACCGGCCGTGTTCCGAGCGATCCCACTGGTGCTTCCAGTTGGACATCGAGGCCTCTCTGGCATGTTTTCGCACATCGGGCATGTGCCTGGGCTCGTAGCAGAAGATATCTTCCTCTAACAAGACCAAGATAGGCATGACCTCCGCTACAACATCCGCAGCTACCGAAGACACTGTTCGGTTATGCACTGATAACTCGCAGGTTCATCAGACATAGTCGACATGGGTCGTAAAACTCAGCCGTTCCACTATGGGACAGCCCCATACAATGAGGCGGCAAAAAGTATAATTTTACTATTTATGAACTTTTTTGAAGATGAAATGAGGTGTTACATTTGAAACCCAATATAAACTATTTTCGGCTTTGGTTTTTCATGTGTGCCCAGAAAGGACAATAAAATTGGAACATTAACTCGTAAAAATGCATAGTGTAGTTTTGAAACATTATTTTTTTAAATAAACTTATTTCGGAAACGCGTGCATATTTTTAAGTTCTGTGTTCACAAAAAAATATGCGAGAGATTAAAGCAAAACCACTCAGGGTATTTTTGTTCAAGATTATTCAATTTCGTATGAAGAATTAAAGAGTACACTCAAAAAAGTGCAGTATTAAAATTTTATAATTTTTGGGAAATAAGTAGTTTTAAAAAAATCTCAGTTAGTTATACAGATATCAAAATTCTATCATAGCTTTTGGCCACAATCAATTACAATCATCTTCCTGCTCGTTATGAACAATGTTTGCTTAATGATGTTTAACATAAACCATACTATTTTTCCAAAATGGTTAAAAATTACCCATTTTTTGTTTTTATTATATCTTTGAAGGATGCAAATATATGCAACTATTTTTTCTTGCATTCGAATTATTAGACTTTTAGCTATGTTTAAAAGTAAAAAAAAGTTTTGGGAAACGTAAGGCTTTTTCTTAGAGACCAAAATGATTATACCTTTTGAGTAAATCATAAAATTACTCATTTTTTACACTTTTTTGTTAACCGTGTAAAAATGAATAATATTTCGAAAAAAAGCTTAGAAAAAAAGCTTTCGAACGATGTATTGGAAATGAGTGTAGCATTTCATTTAAAGGAGATAAAATTATTTGAATATTATTGGATCAAAAGTATATTTTTCAAAATTTTCTTAGTCTGATGTCTGTGAAACGAAAAGTGCTTATGATAATGATCTGAAAAATTGAGGATATCTTAGTTAAATATATAACTACAAACTGGTATGTGACAAATATCATTACGATGAAGTTAATTTTTGACTTTTTGCCGCCTCAAACCCCATAGTGCGTTCGTCGATCATCACTCCCAAGTACTTGATCGCACGCTTGGATTGGATTGCTCACGGTCCAGCTGCAATCGTCCCTGATTGTTATGAAATCCGGTTTGTGATCAGCACCATCTTAGTCTTGTACTGAGCGAGACGCAAGCTCTTGGAGCGCTACTGTGGCAAATAGCTGGACCTCTTCGGTTGATGTGCCAGATGCCAGGACAAACCACGTCGTCGGCGAATCCCACAAATTTCACTCCTGTGGGGAGACACAGTCTCAGCAGTTCGTACTAAAAGATGTTCCACAATACCGGGCCAAGTTTCGATCCTTGTGGAACCCCTGCTGAGACACTCACTGTTTCCAGTCCCTCACTGGTCATATACTGTAGTTGGCGGCTACGAAAGTAACACCATCCTACAGATATATGCCGGAATCTTCATATGAATGAGCAACGACGCAATCGCTGCCCAACTGACGCTGTTGAAGGCGTTCTTCCCTTCAAAGGTGACAACTGCGCAAAACCGGTCTCCTCTTCTCTTCTTCAGCCTGGCTTCGTCTGTCCCTTCGATGACTAGTCGAATGTCATCCACCGTGCTGCGGCCTTTCCCAAAACCAAACTGTTTATCGGATAGGTCGTTCGCACCTTCTGTGTCGAGCTGTATCCTGCTGTGGACCACATTTTCTAGCACCTTTCCAGCAGTATTCAGGAAACATATCTTGATCCGATCAGAACTTTCATTTCTGGTTCGTGGTTGTTTCTAATAACTTTTCTGATAAGTCGATTAGACCGGGATGTTGACGTCGTTTAACAAGTCACGAAAATAGAATAACTGTCGAAGTAGACCAACGATTTAAGGTACACCGGGGCAAGTGCAAACTCGGGGCAAGTGCAAACGATCAACTTTCCTCTGTTACAAAAAAATTAAAAAATATTTCTTCTTCTAGAAGTTCTTGTTGTTGTCCAAACCAACAATCTGACATAGATAAACTAAACTTTCTTTCAATTATTCACTAAAAACACGGCACTGTTTGATTACACACGAATTCAAGTACGTACTAGACATGAAAAGTATGTTTTTGTTTTGCTTTTTTTGGCTACAAAAAATGGCATTCAAATCCGATTTTTCGTCGAAAGGTGAGTGTTTGGGACTGATATTCAGATGGAAACAGAAAATTTATGATAAATTTTCAGTAGACCCTAAAAATTGTGGAAATAATATTCACTCCTGTCAACCCACACTGCGGGGCAAGTGCAAACGACACTACCGGGGTAAGTGCAAACGCACCTTTAAGCCATGTAACATCAGACATTAAAAAAAATCATCTCAAAAATGGTTCAGCATTATATTAGAGTGGTCAGAAAGGGTATCCAAAGTGTTGTATCTCAAGCGGATATTCAAAATTCCGTAATGCCTTGGCAAATGAAGGTCTTTTGCTTCAAACAACAGTCAGCAAAACTGAAGTTCCAAAAAGTAATTAATATAGCAGAAAAACAGCAAATACATCAAAAAAAGGTAATAAAACATACTGGAACATGTATTAAATTCGTTTTAGTAACGATACGCAGACGCATCTTTGAATAAGTTTGGAAAAAGCATTGCGTTTGCACTTGCCCCCATAAACGGGGCAAGTGCAAACTTAGAAATTTTTTCACAAAAGTGCCGTTAATTTTTTCCAACATTTTTTAATTTTTCACTTTCTACGGGAATTTGTTGAGAACCATTTTAATGATGCAACGAACGATAATTGATAATTTTTGAAGATTTACATATTTTTCTAGGACATGTGAAAGTTGAACTATGGTGAAAACCGTTTGCACTTGCCCCGGTGTACCTTATTCTTATATCCTCAGAGTGTCGTCCTTATAATATTAACCTCTTTATTTTCATTTTTCTCATTACAGGGGGAACCCAGAGGTGAAGAGAAGTGCCGCATCATGTGAACGTGCGAAAACTCCCAACACTTCTTGCAGCAAGAAAAATATTCTGCCCGTTAGCAATTTAGTTTTTGTACACGTACATACGCATACACACAAACAAAACCTATATGTATAAGGAACGAATACAAACTTACAAATACAACTACAACAACAATAACAACGTGGCTATCCCCCGCCAGGCTGCCGGGGGAGATCCGGTTGATACTTATATTCTCGTTTTAAACCAACTGTGTAGCCAGGAAGAATCGGCTGTAGCTAGATCGAGTCCGTCGTTGCCGTTCCTCACAGATTATAAGAATAAGTTATAATAAACAAAACCAACAACAACAGTAACAGCAACAGGATCTATATATTTTACTCTATTCGAGCAAGTGGACAACTTTGTTACAAATAGTAAAAATCCATTGAACTACCAGTTGCTACGATAAAAAAAACTGTAGGCCTTAGTAGAAAAAATCAGGACGCCATCACAAACTACTTATTCTCACACTGGAGATGAACGGATTCCCCTGCTAGAGGAGGACTATTCCGTCTCGTAAAACGAGCAGCACAACCACTACTGAAAGCTATAACTAATTAAACATTGTCTACCGTCTTCTTAACAACAAATGATTCATGTAGCATTAAGGTTTAAACAGAAATGGATCGAAGTATAGCCTACAGCGCATACTTAACACGATATGAAGTCGTCCTATTAATGCAGTAGAGATTTAACCTATGTATTTAATCAGGAAATCAATCAATCACTAGATGATGTCCTAAGCTGAGGGAATGTCATTTTTCATTGCCATATTTTTTTTTACATTTTTTTCTAAATTAATTATATTTTCGTTTCTTTCCGGTTTAGTTTAAATTGGCTTGAACAAAAAGTTTTGATTTGTTTTTAGTTTACCTCAAGTTGTCAGAATTTATTTTCAAAGAAAAAAAGAAGTCTTTGGACCTTGTTGGACGAGAAAAATCAAAACGTTTACCATTTTCTCTTAAAATCTATCGATTCACATGTTGGAAACAATTTCCAAGTTAAAGTGGCTTTTTCGAGCGTAAGTTTGTTGATATTTCACTCGTGAACTTTTTCATTATTAAAAGCTGTTAGTCCTAACTAATAATGTAGCCTGCCAGTGTTGAAAGATGTGCATTTGTATTTTACTTCCTTTTCATTAATTGACAATTTATAAAACTTAAACTGAATACAAAAAAAGGACAAATCGAATTAAAAGAAAAATGTTAATTTAGCATGAAAAACTCCACCCGAAACAAGATTTGTTGTTAAATTTTGTCAGTCATCCATATAAGTATAAATGAATGTTCGTCATATTTTGTCGTTAGAATAAAACTAACCGTCTTTACTTACACACTTTTGGAGAGAGAACAACAAAAAAATGGTGTCATCAGAATAAATTTCATCTTTTCTAATCAGTTAATTAAAAATCGGTTTAGGTACGTTAACTTGGTTTACCATATCTAACACAAATCGACACATAACAAAAGCAGAGAAAAAAATCATTCAAATCGAATTCTAACCCAGTCAACGATACTTTTCGTTAGTAGGGAATATTTTGTTCAAAAGGAATCATGTAAGAAAGATTTTTAAATAAACATAAAAGAACAACATCTGGCTGTGTGGCATTTAAATTTTTTCCGAAAACCACAAATACCAATTAACGTTTCAAGGAAGGCATAGTGACTAGTGACTGGAGCTTATTTTGAGAGTCGAAGGACGCGGATCGTCATATTTTGCCCTCTTTCCAGCCAGGGCTTAAGGTAAAAAATGCCAGTTCAGACGAGCTTCTAAAACCCGTAAAAAAAACTTGTTCAAACACAACTCAAATCTGGCGAAACACGGAAATCGATGGGCAAATTCTGTATTGGCTCGATGCAAAACTTCCTTGCACTGTAAAAAGCATAAGAAATATCACACACTATAGAATGTTCTATCCATCTCCAAGTGCATATTTGGATTGGTGAGTCTCTTGAGAGCTTCATTGATGCCGGTTGTTCTTCGAAGTTCAAAATCTCAATAAGACATTTGTCACCGCCATTCGTAAATTTTGGAACTGTAGAAAGATTAAAGGTGCATCATAATCAAAGTAAAATTAACCTGGACCCGTTCTTTTTCATAGATGTACAAACTTTATTGTCCTTGTAGTCAGATTAGTTAGATTTTATTAAAAGACTTCACAACTTATCTGCCTAAACACAAACACTTTGTACCGTGAGTCTGGCATGGTCATTCATTCTAATCAATAATATGATACTGTGGTATACTGTGGCAGTTCTTTCGTGCCGCCAACAAACCCGATTCCTCGTCGTACATCACCGCTTCCTCAGGGCGGCCGTATTGACCGTCCTCGTAACGCCGGACATGCCGTCGATGAACTTGGTCCGGAATAGCACGTTCGCATTGTTGAACATGCCGTCCTTGAGGGACACGATCACGAACTGCGAGTTGGTGAAATGTGCCTTCAGCATGTTGCCAATGTTTTGGGTGTGCGAGAGATCCAGGGCTGCGTCGACTTCGTCAAGGATGTACAGGGGAGCGGGTTTATACTTTAACATTGCGAGAATTAGGGAGAGTGCTACCAGAGACCTTTGTCCTCCACTCAATTCGGTCAGTGTTTCTTTCCACATACCGTTAAAACCAACTTTTACTTCGAGACCTTTCATAAAATTTACACCATCTGGGGGGACCAGCTGAGCTTGTGTTCCCGGGAGCAGAGTGCTGAAAATACTGCCAAAGTTTTCATTCACCTCGGTCCAGGCTACCTTCAGCTGTTTCTTCTTTTCTTCGTCGAGATCGGTGATGATTCTTTGAATTTTCTTTTTGTCATCTTCGACAACTTGTTTCCGGCGCATCACCTCCTTGTATTGTTCTTCCTCACGTTCCAAAAGTACCATCGCCTTCTGGTTGATATTTCGCCCCATCTTTTCTTTCGATTCTTGCAACTTGTTCAGTTTTCGTCCGGCTTCCTGGGGATCTTCCTTATTGTAATCGTACCTGGTGTTCTTAACTCCGAAAAATTCCTTATCTTCCGTGATCCAGGGGTATTTTTCCTCCAAACCAGCAATCTTGTTGTAACCATCTTTATTTTCATTCCTCACTTTCTGAATTTCGTTTTCCTTCTTCTTGATTTCCAGTTCGAGATCGTCATTCTGCTTTAACAGTTTATCTTTCTGGTGAATCTTCGACTTCAGTTCCTTGTTTTGGCTGTTAATTTTGTCCTTGTGTTCCTTGATTCGCTGCTTCACGGCGGCCACTTCCGATGCCATTTGACCGCAATTCTCGCTAGCCGCTTCCAGCTTCTGCTGCAGTTCGGCTATCGCTTCCTCCAACTTGGTGGCCTGTTCCTTGGAGCTGGCGATACCCTTGCGAAGCTCTTCAATTTCTAGCTTCAGCGTTTCGAAACTCTGCTCGTGCTTCTTCCAGTTTTTGCGACTCTCTTCGCTCTTTTTCTTCATTTTTTTCATATTTTCCTCGGCGGCCTTCAACTCCCGCTCCCGATGTCCCTTGCTGTCGGCGATTTTAGCCGTCAGATCCTTGACCTTGGCGTTCGCTTGGGTTTGCGCCTGGCGCGCGTCCACCATGGCTTGTTTCAACGTTTCTGGAAAAGGATTGAAAATATGTAGATGTACATTATTCTAGGTTTAACTTAGATAGCTTACCGATCTTCTGCTTCAGCTCCTCGATCTCTTGCTGCGCCTGTTGGAACGTGGTTTGAGCCAAACGTTGCTGCAATGTTTGCAGCTCGTACTTCACCATGTCCAACTGTTCCTTCAGCTGGTTGTAGCGATGGGCAACGCGCTCCAATTTGCTGTAAAAAAAAGAAGAATCAAGTGTTAGAATATCTGACAAACTTATCAGTTCCAGATCATATTTTTACCTAATCTGCGCACAGACTTCCTGATATTCAGCCTCTTTCTGAAGAAGCGTCCGCTGAAGTCGATTGATTTCTTCGACCTCCAGCAGAACAGCTCCGCCTTTGGGAGCGGCACCACCGGACAAAGTACCACTGGGATCCACGACGTCACCATCCAGCGTCACCGATCGGCACATGATCTGCTTGTGATAAGTAACCGTTTTTGCCACATTCATATCGTCAGCCAGGAATGAGTGGCCAAACACGAACTTCATAGCCGGCTCAAGTTCCCGTTCGTAGTCCACACAGGACAGAGCCGTAACAGCTCGACCCTTGCCGACCAAATTCTCGGCTACTCGTGCCGTATTCCCATCGATCGCCCGGCTAGTGATTTTGTTCAACGGGATCATGGTGGTTCGAGTTTGCAGCTGACCCTTTTGAAGAAGTTTCTTACCGGTGGTGTCGGAATCTACGACCACACTATACAAACTTCCACCGGCAGCCGTTCCCAAACTGAGCGCATACTTTCTATCTCGCACCGAAACCAATTTCGCCACCATACCGTACACGGAGCCACGATTGAAATTCGGTTCAGGATCACGGTATTGGAATTCCCACCGGTAGGCATTCCTCCTATCCAAGTCACCTTTCAACTGTCGAATTTCCTGCTGAAGAACTTGTTTACGTTCCTGTAGCTGCTCTATGCTACCCTCTTCGTAATCGATCTTCTGCAACTCGTTTGTGATGGATTGTATTTGGTTCTCAACCTTGGTCAACTTCTTCTTGTCATCCAGATAGGCCGCATCGCTCGAATTCATGTCCCCTTGCTTTTCCTTCAACAGCTGTTGAGAGTGCTTCAGCTCCATCTCACTCTGCTTGATCGCCGTAGCAGATTCGGCAGCTTTCTGCTTAGCCGCCATCAACTGATCCTGAAGCGTAGCCGCCTCTCCGTCCTCATTCGTCGACAAACCAGCACTAACAGCCTCAAAGTGCTTCTGTGCATCGGCAAATCCCTTCGCATCCGCCTCGTCAGCATCTTTCAAACTTTGAAACATGTCACCCGTTTTCTGCATCTCCGCTTCCTTCTTGCTCAAAGCATTCTCGTCATCTTTAATACTCTTCTGCAAGTTCTTCAACTTCCGCTGCTCGACTCCGATGTTGTCCTTGGTGCTATTCCTTTCCGCCGAAACGGTGGCTTCCTTTTTACTGGCTGCACTCAGCTCCTTCTCCAGCTCGGACAGAACTCCTCCACCCTCGCCATCGATCAATTCTTGCAGCTCCTTGGCACTCTGATCGATTGCTTTGCTCTCTTCAATGTTATTGGTGATTTTCTTCCTGTTGCCATCGATCACCTCGTTCAGGGTGGCGATCGCTTTTTCCGAGTTTTCCACGTTTTTGACAAACTGCAGATACTTGTGGGAAATGTACAGCCGGGTCAGGTATTCAATGTCTCGGCACACCTTCTGATACTCGATGTAGTGGGCCCGTTCTTTACGTAGCTTTTCCAGTTTGGGTTCGATTTCTTCCCGCAGGACCTGTGTGTGTGGGTGGGAAGAGATTGATGATCATCATTAAAGGCTTAACAAACTAGTTAATAAAAGAGAGCAAAAAATTTATCAACTTTCAAATTGATTATTTCGCGGGTGTTTTTAAGTCATCGACATACATACATACATTAGGAGGGTTGAAAAATCAAAACTTTAAGCGATTTGACGCACGCCTAAATCAAGTCCGATTCAGGTGAAATTTTGGGCAGTGTTTTTTTGGGCTAATCAACAAAATGATCCGTTTTTGAAATTCGATTATGAGATTTTTACCATTCATCCATTGCCACATTAATAATTATGTCACATTTTCGTAGATGACGGAAAGAATTAAAGAAACATAAGCTATCAAAGAACGAAAGAACATAAGCCGTAAATATCATGAATTTTTCGAAAAAGATACAACGGCTCACCGGCAGGACTTGAACCTGCAATCTCCGCTTCAGTACAACGGCGCGTTAGCCAATTTCACCACGGTAAACGTGATGAAACCGGCGAACCCGAGGCGAAAACCTCCATGTGTAACTGGTCTGCTCGGAACCTTGAGCAGCACTGATTGCTTCTACATCTGACCGTAAGTTGCGGCAAACCCGAAGCAATCGACCATGTTCTCGCTCGGCTTAAATCCCGAGTCGATGGGTGGGGTGGGGTTAGAGAAACAAGAGAGATCAATAGCGGGAAAGATCACATGCGCGATATACATTGTGTTTTCGATAGAAGGTCGAGCAGTTGATCGGCAGAGCTCGATTGCTCGGGTTCGCCGGTTTCATCACGTTCACCGTGGTGAAATTGGCTAACGCGCCGTTGTACTGAAGCGGAGATTGCAGGTTCAAGTCCTGCCGGTGAGCCGTTGTATCTTTTTCGAAAAATTTATGATATTTGCGGCTTATGTTCTTTCGTTCTATGATAGATTATGTTTCTTTAATTCTTTCCGTCATCTACGAAAATGTGATTATTTTCAGGTACAAAGATATACCAAACGATTACATAACATCAGCATTGAATAATTATGTATTTAAAAAGCTTATCAATAAAATCTCCTTTAAATTAAACCATCAGTGTTTTATTTGAAAATTTCACCTTACAATCAATCTCAGAATCTGGAGTTAAATTTCAGAATCTGAATTTTGAACCCTTCAAATATGAACTTCTAGTTCTGATATTTGATATTCCGAAACATGAAATTTGAATTCAATGGCAATACCTCAACGAACCAAGTTCTAAATTGAATAAAATCTGATTCTTGAGCATCCCCTCAATTTTCACTCAAAATTTTGATTATAAGCTTGAAGGTTTTGAATGTGTTACAACTGATATGGACATAAGAATTCCAAAAAATATGACTCACCGTATAGAGCTCGTTAAGCTTCTGGTCCTTCTTCTCGATCAGCTTGATCGAATGTTCCCGCTTGTTTTCGTACACACTGGTTCCGGCCGCTTCCTCAATCATCGACAGAATTTCCTGCGGCTTCATGTTCAGCACCTTGGTGATTCGACCTTGCATAATCAGGAAGTTCGGATTGTTCACGTTCAGCTGAACGGAACAGAACAGATCCTGGACCTTCTTGTTTTGGACCGTTTTCCCGTTGATAAGGTACTTGTTTTTGCCTCCAACCACAATTTGGCGCGTTATTGAAATTTCGTTACATTTTTCGTAGCCCAACGGGCATTGGTCCTTGTCGGTGTTGTCGAACACAAGCGTCACCGTGGCTTTAGTGACACCGGCCTGGCCACTTTTGTACACCAACTCTTGAAGGGAAGTGGCGCGAACCTACGAATCAAAAACAGACCAGTAAAAACCATTCAAATTTTCAAATACCCAACAATTTACTCACGTGAACCAAATTGGAAATACCCAGCACGAAGCAGATCGAGTCCAGAATGTTGGACTTGCCGGTTCCGTTCAGCCCGGTGATGGCGTTGAACTCCGGATCGAAACCGGAAACCTCGGTTCGCTTGCCGTACGATTTGAAGCCATCGATGATGATCGATTTGATGTACATGGTTCCGGTATTGATACACACTGCACTCTGGTTTGCGAAACCTTCAGTTGGGAAGCATTTTATTTAACTTTCTGCGGCAAAATAGCTAAATTCTCGTAAAAGCGTCTTCCGGCTAGATTTTTTCGCTGGTATTGTTTGGGCACCGTTTACAGCTTTGACAGCAACGACGGTTAAAAACGGCAAACTGGAAACAAAAAAATGTGTTGGTGTGCGTGAAAGCGGCTGGTTCAATTTTGAATTCACGATGCATGGACGAGTTTTCGAAATAGGTTATACACATTTCGAATCTAATTATTTTAAATTGATTTCAAATTCATCAATTTCTTAAAAATTGTATGGAAAAGTACAAAATGCATAAAATTTAAATTTATTCCACTCATCAACTGTATGAAAGCATAATTCCACGCAACTTGTACGGCCCATTTTAAAAGCAATAAGCCGTTTCGAGAAATTAACAAACATTCAGGTCGAGTAACACCGATTGTGCTATAAAATGAAGGTGGTGAAAAACGAAGACTGGAATTGGCGTAAATGTACGAATCAGATTCAAACTGTATTATTATTTTACATTAATTTGTACAAAGTATATGATGCAACCAAAAAATGTTTCGAATATGGCTACAAAATGAAACGGCCAAGGGCTAATTATCGTGTCTTACAACATTATGCGCCTGAAAGTCGACAATGATTTTTATGGCAGTGAATTTAAAGGGCGGCTTTCAAGAGACCGTCCAAATTAAACGTAACGCTATTTTTTACAATTTTCAATCCCCCTCCCCTTATCAGTAACACAGATACAGTCATCTAATTTTATTCCAAAATCGACTCAACATAACAAACCCCCTAAAAGCTTTACGTAATATCTGAATAGCCCCAAGATAGAACCTTTTTCTTGAATGAAATAAATTATGTAATTTTATTAGGCTAAAAAGAATGCGCAAAATTTCCATTTTCCGAATTCTTCTTCCACTTTAACAATTTGGGTGAATGAAAAAATTTTCCGATAAATATAGAGCAAGTGGTGAATTCGAGTGAAAGGATTAACCAGTCGGTGAAATAGCTGTCGTTATATTTTCTTTCGGCTTTTAACTGTTCATTATTATCCTCAAAATTGAATCATTATTATTGCAGAACACCGTTTAAGGAGCAGAAAATTAAACTAACATTTTAGATAAAGATGTAGATTATAGCCTAAAATAAATCTTGATGCGATGTTATTTCGAAAGCGCCTGAACATAGGCTAAAAAATACTTACATTGGGGTTTATTCTGCGACGCAAGTGACGTGACTTACAAAATTTCATATTGTTTTGCTGGCTTTAATAGCCTCTCTAGCCTCAAAATTTTCGTTCGGATGAACTGTTATTGGTTTTCAGAGCTCATCGATACACAAATTTCTTTTCTGAAACATTTTCTGGAGTCAGAACGAAGAAGTGAAATTTCGTGAGTTACGTCACTCGAGTCGCAGAATAAGCCCCATTGATTCTCCCGCTTATTTGATTGGATTACTTTGAGATCAACAGAGGCATTTTCTAACTGATAATATTTGAAATGACAACGTCTTGTCTGAAGAATAAGAAAGTTATTTAATGTATAGCGAGAAAAAGCTATGCTCTAGTTTTGGGAAAACTAGAGCATAGCTTTTGGGAAAAAAAATTGCCTACTCGTATTTCACGGATCTCAAGCTCAATATTCTCCACCCGCTTATCCAAGTTCCGAGCTGCGCCTGGATGATATGCAAAACAAAAGCAAAAGTATTTGGTTTTTAAAAAAATGAATTTTGTGTAATCGCAACCCCCTGGAAACTTGACAGTTCTGGCGAGTTTCGTGTGCCTGATTGAAATCCGCAGATGCTGCTTGTGTACCGCTTGTTTACATACTTTTTTAAGCCATGCGTATGGAAAGGGCACATCATCAAATGTGGTGCGAATCATAAGATACGAATGAATGAAAAAAAGTTTCAACCGAAATTATTTTTCTCATTGAATATTCTACCTATTTTATATTGTACTTCTACCAAACATCTTTGAGGTAGAATTTAAAAAAAAACTTAAATAGCATAACTACAGGAGCTAAAAAACTTAATTACTACTAGTACTTTTTTTTGTTATAATTTCAACTAAATTTTACAATGTTTTCCTTAATTTTGAAACACATAAAAACTGCTATATAAATTTATCTCTGTAAACTTTTTTGATAAAATTGTTGCACAAAACAGACTTGCTTGAAATTTAACGAACAGTAAATTATGTACATATCTGTAGATCTGTTAAGGTTTTTTAAAGCTCGCCTTTGTATTTATTCCCTCATGACGATTTTGCTCAAAAGTTCCTTCGGAAGTCAAAAGTTGTAAAAAATCTCATCAGGCTGGAAAGAATATCAATTTTTCCTTTTGTCTTCCCCCCCCTTAGAAACTTCCGAAAAATCCGAAGGAGGGAAAAATAAGTTTGAATTTATGTTAATTTCGATAAAAAAAATTTCAATATCTGAAAGATTACAAGACCAAAAAACAAATTTAACCCTTTATTTCATGATTTTTTTTATTGATTCTTAAAAGTTCTTATAAACAGTTGGAAATTATGTGCACATCAAGAAAGCAAATAAAATAAAAAACATTTTTCACTTTTTTCATACATTAATTGTTGCAAATTTATTACTTTATGAAACGAAGGGTTGGAATTTATTTCACCGTTTGTTTTCTTGATTTGATTGAATTATTCGTTAAAAAATTACTTGATTTATAAGTTTTGTGCAACGATATAGTATGAAATTTTGTTGCATACAAGCATCTGTGCAATTTGTTCCAATTTATTTGTTTTTCGCATTATTTTTTATTGTCTCCCCCCCCCCCCCCCCCCCCCTCGCGATGTTCCAGCTCCGAGTGACAAAAGAAGGATTTGAAATTTGTTCCGGCCTAAATTGGACTCAATTATTGCAAGGCTTTTTCAGTTTCATTGCGCGAGTCCTTATCGTGTTCCTATTTGGCTCAAAGCAACAGCAAGGTTAGAGGCAAAATTTGTATACCACAGCACTGATATAATTTTTAATTTTATATAACACTAGCTGACCCGGTGTGCTTTGCTACACCCTCCAAAGATTATTGAAATTTGTGGTCCCTAGTTATTTAACTTTTTATTTATTTGCACAAAATTCTATATTCAATTTAAATATCACAAAAATGTTTATTCAAAATAAAATTGCTACTTTTTTTTGAAATCTTAATTCATTTATTTTTGAATCCGTGCTTCAATCCTTTTTATGACTCTGGATTTCTTTGCCTCTTAAGTTTATAGCTTATGCTAATTTTTTTTATATATGGAATCTTCGCTGTCTTTTTATTTGTAGAGAGGGTCTCAAACTATCCTAGAAAAGTTTTTTGTAACAAAATAACATCACGGGAAACTCATTTTACCTATTCGTTCTCCAACCCTAGTTTAACCCTAGTTTAACCCTAGTGGAAGGAATGGGGTCTCATAACATCAGAAAAACATTATGGCGTCATTCTCGATAAGCTCTCGAGCTATTCAAAAAATGGGTGGCCCTCTCGGCACTTTATATCTCCCCTCTGGCAGGAGAAGGGAATCTCAAACCATCGAAACAACATTACCCGTACACAAATATGCTTCCTTGCAAATGTGGTTCCATTTTCTCGATTAGTTATCAAAATATTTAAAAAAAAAATTATGAGTGACCCTCTCCCCTTTATATCGTTCCATTGAATGTAGAGAATGGTGCTAAACCACCGAAAAAACATTTCTTGTACTCGACTACCCTCCCATGCAACATTTTGTTTCGTTTGCTTTATTAGTTGTCGAAATGGTGCCAAAAAAATTTGTATCAGAGCCCCTCTTGCTGCCTATTATCCCCTATCTAGAAGGAGGGGATCAAGATCAAACCTTCTGTGTATTCAAATACATTCCCATGCCTAATTCTGATCCATTTGCTCGATTGTTACATTGTTTTCATGTCATATTTGGGTCTTAAATAAGCTAATAACCTTTTTACGTATCCAAGTGCTTTCCCATGCCAAAGTTGTTTCCATTTGCTCAAGTTATGAGAAAAATTGTAAAGGAGCCCCCTCTCTCTTTCCTATCACGCAACTGGAAGGAGGCAGTAGTACCAAATATTCACAGAAGCTTTCCATGTGCTCAAAAACCCTTACAAACCAAATTTCTTTTTGATTTGCTGGGTAAGTTCCCGAGTGATGTAAAAATTGTATGGAAGCACCTCCTCCTTTAAGATTTTAAAAATTGAAGAACGGGGTTCTCAAAATATCATAGAAACATTTCTCGTAATCAAATACCTTTCCACACCAAATTTGGTTCCATTTGCTTGATTAGCTATCCAATTATGCTGAAAATTGCAAAGGAGCCCCCCCCCCACTTTTTATCTCCTCACTGGAAGGAGGGAAGGGTGGCAAATATTCAAAGAACTATTATCGTACCCAAATAAACTTCCAAGCCAAATTTGGTTTCATTTGATCGAATAGTTTTCATGTTATGCGATTAAAAAGGTATGAAAGCCCCCTTCTTCCTTCCTGTATCTTCACTGGAAGGAGGGGGGGGGGTCTGAAATAATCATAGAACCATTCCTCGTATTCCCCTACCCTCCCATGCCAAATTTGGTTCCATCAGCTTGATTAGTTCTCCAGTTATGTTAAAAATTGTAAGGTAGGCCCCCTCCCTCCTTCATATCTCCTCACTTGAAGGAGGGAGGGGTACAAAATATTCCTAGAAACATTCCTCGTACCCAAATACCCTCCCATGCCAAGTTTGGTTTGATTTGCTTGATCAGTTCTCGAATTATGAAGACTTATTACTTTTACATCAAAGACCCCCTCCCCCCTTCCTATTAGAGGGAGGGGTCTCAAACCATAATAGGAACCTTCCCCGGCCTCTAATACCCCCACCTGCCATGTTTCACTTAAATCGGTTCAGTAGTTTTCGAGTCTATAGGGAACAGACAGAAAGACAGACAGACAGACAGACAGACAGACAGACAGACAGACAGACATAAATTCATTTTTATATATATAGATAATGGAATAATCTTTTAAAAAATACAAAACGATGATGAAATAATTGTTCACATCTTAAGCTTATATTCAAAAGTTTTTCATTTTCATTTTAAATTTTAAAAATCCATCATTGAGTGTACAAATTTTAACATTTTTCGATGCCGTTAAAAACTTTACCCAGTATGACGGATTGGTTTAATGATATCGCTTACAAACTTTTAACTGGTTTAATGATCCTATTCCAACTCTGTTGGTGTTAAAATATTTTTCGAACAATCACTCATTCTTTTTAAATAAATATTTTGATAATTCAATTACCCGCCTGGGGTAAGATGCAACAAAAGGCAAATCAAAGAGACATCTTGTGAATCTCGTATTCCATATGCTCGAATATGATTGTTTTGCATCACGCATTTGTCAAGATTGAAATTTCATTCATCTAAACGTTTATTTTTATGATTTCAGCTACTAGAATTTTTTGTAGTATTTTTTTACCCCTAAATGTATGCAATATCCTATTTTTGAGAAAAATTGTAAAAATTAATTTCAACAGAACCAGAAATTACTGCAATTGGTGTTTTCATGCGTAATGGCTTTTATGACATCAAAAATTTATCAAAAAATATATATTTACATACATACATACGTTTTCATTAGATTTTTCATTAAAATCAAAGCTTTTTGCAAGTTATCCCTTTTTGTAAATATAGTGAGAATCGCATGTTTAAAAAAAATAAAAATTAGTTTTTCTTAATTAACTACTGTTAAGTTAATTTATTTAGTTTCTAGTTGTTCAAGTACTCAATCTGTTTTGAATCCTTTTTTTGCTTTCCGTTTCCGGCTAATTAGATGATTTTTTTCCCTCTGTTTTCCATATTCTCTATGCCTTTTATATTTAATAATATTTCTGAACTATGTTTTTGAGTTTTTGTTTTATCTCATTTTTATTTTATTTTATAATTTTCTCGATTGCTCATTCTTCAAGGTAACTTCTTTAAATATACAACTATTAATCTTTTTTTTATGTTTATGACTTACTTATACATATGTATTCCATAACCGTTTATTTTAATCATCTTTTATTATCGCCCTTAAATAATTTTTCATCTAAGTTTATTCTTTATTTCTTTCCCCTCTTCAATTTCAATTTTATCGTCTCCTTTTCCTTATTTTTTTGTTTATTTTTTTTTTAAGTTTTAATCACCTCGTCATTCCGGTTTTTTTTTGACAAATTACAAAAAAATCTTTCCGCACCATGTTCAATATTTTATTTATATATTACTTTTTGTTATTTATTTTCGTTTTCTCAAGCTATTTTGTTTCAATTTTCCAGACTTCACATAAAACAACTTGGTTTTATTTACATATAAATTTCCTTTTTTTTAGTGAATCATTTAATGTTAATATGTAAATTATATACTTTTTGTTTACATTCGTTGCTATCTTAAACTTGCCAAATCATTAAAAAAAAGTAAGAATTTAATTGAAAACCTTTTTTTCTAGTTAATAATTTTCGCTTATTCAATGGTTCTTTAACGCATGTTATTCTATTATCCATTTTTTTAAGTTACTTGTTCCATTTTTTTCATTCCTTATTTCTATTTTTCTACTTTCTCTTCTGTATTAATTTTTTTTAATCTCACTTCTAATTTCGTTTTTTTTGTAGTTTAATATTGTCAGACTAAATTGTTTAATCTTGGTTTTTGAAATTTGGATTTGGTTGCATTTTTCATAAATCTGCTTTGAAAGAAATATGTACTTATTTGTATAATGCAAATATATATTTTCCAAATTCCTAATTTAATTATTTTTTTCTTTTATTTTATATACGTTTTAAAAACTTTTTTTTTTCTTTTTTTTATCTGCTTTTCAATTTTTGTCCTACAACATTTTGATTTATTCTATCGCTTTCTCTTTTCTTTATTCAGACATCCTTTAGATATGCTCAATTTTCTTTTTCTTTGTGTGTGTGTATTTTATTTCCTTTGATCTTACCGTTTCTACCTCTTTTTTTTAGTTAATTCTGAATTTCTTAAGTTTTCCCGATGTCTTTTCTCGAGCTTGTACGTTCCTTAAACATTTTGTTTTGTTTTCCCAAAAGCAGAAATATTTTTTTTCAAAGATGGTTATTCAATTTTTTTTCCATTGTTATCTTTAACTAGTCAATTAATTCAAAAAAGTGAGAACTGATTTGCAAACTGCTTTTGATGTGCTTCTATCTTTATCCATTTTTTTAACCCGTGATGTATTGATATTGTTTTGTCTTCATTCCGAACTTTTTTCTGTTATGAAAATTTTTTTTATTACTATAACTTTTACTTCATAAAGATCTTCTCATTTCGGTCTCACTTAATTTCAAAATTTTCTGATTAAATTGTTCCATGATATATTTCAGAATTTGATTTTTTTCGTCCGTTTTTACAACATTTTTCATAAGATTTCATTTCGTTGTTTTCTTTCTCATTTGTGTATTAATTGTTTTATTTTTTCCCCATGTGTTAATGGCAATCGGGTTTCTTTTCCAATTTATCTCACTCTTCAACCATTTCTGCTTTTTATTATTTTTTTCACCTTTGCTTTCGTTTTTTTTTTGCACTATCTGTTGTATTTCATGTTCTTCCTTGTATCCATTTTATATGATTTCCTGTTCTTTATACATTTTCGATTTCCATTATCGGTTCTTCTTTCTTTTTTTATCCCTTTCTTGTTTTTTTTTTGCTTCATTTTTTTAATTTGCAAAATTATCCTTGCGTCCTTTTTTGAACTTCAATTTTATTTTGCATAACTTTTCTTTGCTTTCTCTTTTTTTGCATCATCTTTTTTTTGCATCATCTTTTTTTTTGCATCATCTTTTTTTTTTGCATAACTTGTTTAATTGTGAATTTATGGCAACATTTTTTTTGCCTCTCTGTTCTTCTTTCTTTTTCTTGCATCATCTTTTTTTTGCATAATTTTTCGTGCATCCATCTTTTTTTCTTGCACCTTCTGTTTTTGCACCTTCTTTTTTTATGCATCCTCTTTTTTGTATCTTCTTTTTTTTGCATCCTCTTTTTTGTCTATTCTTTTTTTTTTTGCACCTTTTTTTTTAATCTTTCCTTTTTTTAACGTTTTCTATTTTTTTAGCATTCTTTTTTTTTGCATCATTTAATTCCTTTTATTCCTTACTTGAATTGTGAATATTTTAGGTCAAAATCATATTTTCCAATGAAGTTTCATCTTCCAGCTTTTAGGTTTTTTTTTTCACTTTTTCGTTCATAAATTTCTTCACTTTTTCCGTTTCCCCATTATTACCCATTAATCTTTAATCCACTCTTACCTTTTTGAAGCGTATTGATTGCTACCGACTGCGTCATTGTAGTGATTTAAACTTTTTTTTTTATTTTGTGCCCGCCAAAAAATGGCACAAAATGGGAGTTCCATCAACCCACCTATACTTCGCAAAATAAAAGGAAATTTTGTGCATATCTGTTAACTTAACAGTAGTTAATAAAGAAAAACTCAGGTATAGGCGGGTTGATGGAACTCCCATTTTGTGCCATTTTTTGGCGGGCACAAAATGAAAAAAAAGTTTAAATCACTACACTGAAGAGACCCACTTGACCGTACAGTTTTTGGATTTGATCATTTAATTACTGAAAGTAATATCGAACTGTTTGACTGTGTTAATGGTAAAATGTGTGCGATGTTTTTGTGAAAAATAGAAGCAATCTAGGCGCTATTTTAATCGTCCTAAAATCAAAGGATGGCCACCAATGCCTTCTATGTATAGGAACACTATTGACGAAAAATTATCCGGACTATTGTGTGTCTGCTTTAAATATGCGTTGGAAAAAAAATTAAAATTTATTGCTTGCTAAACGGCATAACACATGAGCTATGCAGTAGAACAATTTATTACACGCTCATTTTTTTTATAACCATTTATGGTTCTTAAATAACCAATTTATAGGTTTTGCTTGTAAACCGTCAATTTGGTTATTTTTCATCAATATTTTTAGAAAGAATTTTAACCATTTGGATAGTTCTCAAGCATTAACCACAAAATGGTTGAAAAAATTGGTATTTCTTTATCGCCATTTTGGAAATGATTGCTTTTGCAGCCGGGTGCGTTTTTCGAAAGAAAATAAAACGAATTTAGGAATTAATCCGTTTTGTATTGCTAGAAGTGAAAATTATACGGCAAACGTTTTTTGCTGAAGGTAAGTCTTTAATGAATAATATGCGAGATACTCGAAATTGATGCGAATTTTTTGTTCCCCAATCGAATGCTGAAATTGCGGGTCTTCCGGGTCATTTTCCTTACCCTCCGGAAAGCAGAATCCGATCGAACTGTCCATAAAAAACCGGCCATACAGGAGCTGGTAGATTCTTTGCTGTCGGTAGCTCGAAATGTCTGGGCGAGGCCCTCACCAACAACACAATCAATCTGCAAATCAACAGCAGGAGCAGCTACAGATTTCCGGATGATACAAAGGCCGCCTGCAGCTGAATCAGAAGAGGGGTCAATTGTTGTCACAGGGCCAGCAGCATTCCGGGGGAATCGTAACGCAGGTGACGAAGGATTCTTGAGGGATCGATGACGAAATGACCCGAATCGGGCAGGAAGAGGAGGAGGTGGTGGAGCTAATCATCGGAGGAATGATTATCGTGACCGGAGATGTATAAGGCTTTGCAAAACTGCCATTATAATTATTTTTATTTGTGAATCATGTAACAAAAAAGAATTATTAATTGAAAAACTCTGATTTTTAATGAAAATTTGATGAGAAATTCTCATGAATCTAAAAAAGTAGATCATTTCAATTTCGGTTGAAAAATAACCATATTCGAACTTCTCCCCTAGAAGTTATTTATGACTTCTCATGGAGAACTCATAAAATGACATTTCCCGGGAAAAGGTCAAAAATGGTTATTTTTGAACCCTAAATGGTTTAATAATTTCTAGCGTGTAGTACCTTAAAACAGGGTAACTTTGATCGCCGGGGTAAATTTGACCAACTATAAACTTTTCCATATTATCATCATTAACTCAGTCTATAGTTTTAATTTTTGAAAACTGTTTCCTACGTTTGAAAGCCTATTATTGAGTATCAAATAGGCAAAATTTGGTTTTTATTTAAAAAATTTTTCTGTTAGTAAAAATCTAATTTTAAAATCCTAAAATATCAAGTTTTTCCAAGGCTCGCAAACAAACAGCTCTTCTGATGATAACCAAAAGCATTTAGATGCAAACGGGTTGTTTAATGTGAACAACTTTTGTATATTAACTATTATAGTGCTATTTTTATAGTCATTTAATGACAATTTTTTTATATTTAAAAAATTCTTTTTTCAAGAGTAAGCCCGTATTGGACAAATGGATAGGAACCCTATCAAATCGTTAAATTTGAAGAAAAAATGAAAATGGGAATAGTGAGAGGGCCTAGGAGAATGTGTGAAGATAAAATTTCATTTGTATTTTTAAGCTCAAACTAATTAGCAATTGTTATAATCTATGCCCCTAAATGTAGGCAGCATCATAGTAATATTTCCGATCAGAAATATTTTAAAATAAAACGTTAAAAATCAAGGTTGAATTGATAAACTAGCACATGTTAATATTATGAAGGTGTTTTGTATCCTTTGTGATTAAGAAAACTCGTTAAAATCGTTAAAGAAGAGACTGATCAATGTCACCACAAAGCATCAAATTCTGAACAGAGACGAAAACGATTTTTAAATCAAATTTAAAGTAGTCTAATAAATTTCTGCATCCACGTTTTACGTTCATAGGAGTCCAGTACTGGTTTTAAAAATATAAAACATGCCACATTACCCTTAACAGAAAAGATAATCGAAATATATTGAAAAAAGTGATCAATCTTACCCCGGATTACGGTACTCGTGTTTTAGATTCCGTATACTTTTAGAGATTTTTTGCTGAGTAGAACAAAAGTTCTAGTTCCTCGCGTTCATTGTTGATGATTTCAACGCGCTAGCATAATTTTTGGCTAACGCTTTTTTCTAGATTAAACGATTAAACCAATACGTTATGGAAGGCAAAAAATGTTTAATTCAAAATCTCTAGAATATTATATATAGAATATATTCTGGCGTTTTTATGATACACTATTTATGAAAAGAATGGAGCTTATGGAAAGAATCTCGCCGAGTAACCAGAATAAATATTAACAGGTTTATGTTAAAAAACATGTAAAAATCGTCTTAAATCTTCAAAGGAGACCATAGCACAGCCTTAAGCGTTGTAGTTGAAATTTGGATCAAATATATCATAAATATCCAATGAGTTAATTTCCCAGAAATGTACATTAACTGTTTTGGAAACTTTCTTCAACTCAAACCATCCGTCAGTGAAAAGGGTCAAAGTCAACGTGTTTCACTTTTGCCCCCGCCTTTTCTCGTTTTTCCAAGCCCAACCAAATTATCAACTCACCGGTTCGTCATAGTGTACAACAAAATATGTACCTCGACCAAAATTGACAGTCTAAATGTCCCGTAAAGTTCAGTTAAGAAATGAGCGAGAAAAGGGAGAAACTTCCTTCGCTCGAACCACCTCAAAAGTTTTGAGGATGGCGAAATACCACATACCCTCCCCAAAATCCAGCGAAGATAAACACACATCAATATTAGCCCTGGCAGCGAGTGGAATTGACCCAAAAAGTCTTTAAAGTGCCGCCTCGCCATGTCCTTTTCAGCCTTTTTCCATAACCCTTCCGCATCCGCTTACCATTTTCGTTGGCCGCGTTCAACTTTTCTGTTTATCAGCTCGACCAAAAGGTTGTTGGTGTTTTTGTGTCCATTTCGTCGGTTGGTTTTTCCTGCATTTGGTGGAACGGAGTGGGGGGGAAATTTTAAAACATATGACAACGGTAGGTGGATGGCCACGTCCCGTGTAATGTGACTCCTTTTTACACATTTGAAGCAAATAAATGTCCCTCGCGGGAGATTTGAAAAATGTCCTTTTTTGGCGACGAAAGAGCTGAGAAAAGACACACTCACACGACCGGTAAAGGAAAAGTTTTTGGGCCGAGTTCAACGAAAAAAGTGCTGACTGAAAAAAACAGGAGCTTTGTAGTGTACACTTTTTGGGAAGAGAACTAGAGAATCATACATTTTAAAGGTATGTTGAACGAAATTAATAATGCAAGAATTCTATATGAGATCTTACCAGAATGACAATTTGGAAAATGTAGGCCCCTCACAATATTTGGTTTAAAATTTAGATCCAAACATAGAAAAAAAAATCGATTTCTGACTTCTTAAACTTTTGAATCTAGATTCTGAATTCGAATTTTGAATCCAAATTCTGAATCTAAATTTGAGTCAGAATTCTTACTTAAAATTTTGAATCACAATTGTGTATCCAAATTCTGAGTTCCAATTCCGAATCTGTAGAGAAATCTAAATCCAGAATTTAGAATTCAGAGTTCAGAGTTTAGAGTTCAGAATTCAGAATTCAGAATTCAGAATTCAGAATTCAGAATCCAGAATTCAGAATTCAGAATTCAGAATGTAGAATTCATAATTCCGAATTCAGAACTCTGAATTCTGAATTCTAAATTCAGAACTCAGAATTCAAAATTCAGAAATCAGTATTCAGAATTCATAATTCAGAATTCAGAATTCTAAACTCGGATTTTGAATTCAAAATTCAGTATTTTCTAATCTGAGTTCTGAATCCAAAATTCGGAATTCAGAATTCAGAATTCAGAATTTAGTATTCAGAATTCTGAATTCTTGAATTAGAAGAATTCAGAATTCAGAATTCAGAATTCAGAATCCAGAATTCAGAATTCAGAATTCAGAATTCAGAATTCAGAATTCAGAATTCAGAATTCAGAATTCAGAATTCAGAATTCAGAATTCAGAATTCAGAATTCAGAATTCAGAATTCTGAATTATTAATTCTGAATTCTGAATTTTGAATTCAGAGCTCAGATTAGAAAATACTGAATTCTGAATTCAAAATTCAGAGTTCAGAATTGAAAATTTAGAGTTCTTAATTCAGAAATGAATATTCGTAGTTAAGAATTCAGAGCTCAGAATTTAAAGTTCAAAACTGAGAATTCAGAATTTCGAAATCTGAACTCAGATTTTAGGATTCAAAATTCAAAACACAGAAGTGAGAATTCAGTATTCAGAACTCAGAATCCATAAATTCCGATTCCGATATCAGAGTTAGGAATCCAGATTCAGAAAACAGAATTCAGAAATCACAATCTGAATTCTGAATTCTGAATTTACTTTCAATGGATTAATTTTAGAGCCGTCTGAACTATATTACCGATTTAGGGAAAAAACTTTGCCATCTGTCGTATCTTCAAACAAATTGATTGCTGCTAACAGATGGCCGTACAGTACAAAGTAACATTTTTTGGTTGGTCGCATTGGAATTATGTATTTAGAGTAAACAAAATATAAGAATCTTGAAATGAAAAGTTTAGCAAAACCGCTAGAAAAGGACCGATCAGTTGGGGGAAACTTCCAGACGTAACTGGAATAGAAATCAAGATAGAGAAAAACTCGCAGACATTAAAAACTTAGGGGAGAGTGGGGATACTTGATCTCCTTTCCTTATTTTTTCCATATCTTTTTGGAAAAATAGCAGCTCGCCGTTTTTTACATTTTCTGACAACTTGTAACTTCAAGTTTCTATCCTCGAAAAATTATAACGATACTTGAACCTGTAGATGAACTAGAAGCATTTTCGTGAGAGTAAAAAAATTGCGACATTTTTGAAGTTAGGGGAGACTTCATCCCCTATTGAAGGAGACTTGATTTTTTATTCAGGAAGCACTAAGCCTTCCCCTGCTAGCGAACGGTAGACAATGTGCAACTCGAGACCCCATACACCCAACCTTCGGGTAGTGGTCATCTTGTCAGCAACTCCGATTCTCTACCTCCCCGTGGTGCTAGCTGGGGTGCGAGCAACCTTAGCGGAGATCGGGTACCCAACCCCGGTGGATGCTTTGGTCGCATGCAGACTGAGTTAGGGGGCTTCGTACGCGTCTGTTCTCCATGTCAGGGGCGGCGTGCGGAGTGCAACAACGTCCTGGTGGTGTTCGGGACCCAAAACAGCACCATCACGACGGTCCTCCTGCGAGATAGTGGGGTTAGCTGCGGGCCTTGCGAGCCCGTGACTACAAAAACATAAGCAACGAACAACGAACAACAAATTTCGGATGGAAATCGGCAAAGACCCACGCGACGAAAAGGGACTAGCGATTGGAAACTTTAAACATGGAACTGCCGATCTCTAAATTTTGTGGGCAGTACCCACGTGCTCTCCAACGAATTGAAGAGCCGCAAATTCGACATCGTAGCGCTGCAGGAGGTATGCTGGAAGGGCTCCACGGTACGAACGTACCCAGATGGTCGTGCCATCTACCAGAGCTGCGGCAACACACACGAGCTTGGAACAGCTTCTATAGTGATGAGAAAGATGCAAAAGCGCGTGATCGGGTGGTGGCCGATCAACTCACGAATGTGCCGGAATTTTACGCGCAGCTGGAGCGTGAATACGACCGTTGTCCAAAACATGATATCAAGATCGTCATCGGGGATTTCAACGCTCAGGTCGGCCAGGAGGAGGAATTTAAACCGACAATTGGAAGGTTCAGTGCGCACCAGCTGACCAACGAAAACGGCCTCAGACTGATAGATTTCGCCGCCTCCAAACGAATGGCCGTACGTAGTACCTTTTTCCAACACCGCCTCCCACACAAGTGCACCTGGAGATCACCGTAACAAACGCAATCACAGATCGACCACGTTTTGATTGACAGCCGGCACTTCTCGGACATCATCGACGTCAGATCCTGTCGAGGCGCCAACATCGAGTCAGACCACTATCTGGTGATGGTGAAGATGCGCCCAAAACTCTCCGTAGTGAACAACACACGAAACCGGCACCCGCCTCGGTTAAACATCGCACTATTGAAGCAACCTGAGGTCGCGGCAGACTACGCGCAATCGGTCGAAGCAGCGCTGCCGGCAGAGGGCGAGCTTAACGAATCCCCTCTCGAGGACTGTTGGGATACCATCAAGACAGCCATCAACAGTGCTGCGGAGAACGTCATCGGTTACGTGGAGCGATCTCGACGGAACGACTGGTTCGACGAGGAGTGTAGGAGGGTGATGGACGAAGAGAATGCCGCGCGGGCGGCAGTAGTGCAAAGAGGCACCCGTCGAAATGTGGAAAATCACCGACAGCGGAAGAGGCAGCGAGTCCGAATTTTCCAGGAGAAAAAGCGCCGCCTGGAGGAGGAGGAGCTCGAGGAGCTGGAGCAGCTGCATCGTTCCCAAGAAACACGAAAGTTCTATCGGAAACTCAACGCATCCCGCAAAGGCTTTGTGCCGCAAGCCGAAATGTGACGGGATAAGGACGGAGGCATCCTGACGGACAATCGTGAGGTGATCAAAAGGTGGAATCAGCACTTCGACGAACACCTGAACGGCGCTCATGCAGGAGATCAAGACGGTGGGGGAAGGTACATCGCCGGCGTAGCCAACGACGTAGAGGAGCCACTCCCAACGATGAGTGAAATTAAAGAAGCCATTCGCCAGCTGAATAGAAACAAGTCGGCTGGGAAGGATGGCATCGCAGCTGAACTCATCGAAATGGGCCCGGACAAGTTGGCCGATTGCCTACACCGGTTGATAATCCGGATCTGGGACATAGAACAGCTACCGGAGGAGTGGAAGGAGGGGGTAATATGCCCCATCTACAAGAAGGGCGACAAATTGGACTGTGAGAACTACCGAGCGATCACTGTCCTCAATGCCGCCTACAAAGTGTTGTCCCGAATCCTACTCCGCCGCCTAACGCCACAAGCAAACAGATTCGTGGGAAGTCATCAGGCCGGCTTCATGGAGGGACGGTCAACGACGGACCAGATATTCACATTACGGCAAATCCTCCAAAAATGCCGGGAACACCAGGTCCCTACGCACCATCTATTCATCGACTTCAAAGCCGCATACGACACGATCGACCGTAACGAGCTATGGAAAATCATGGACGAGAACGGCTTTTCCGGGAAGCTGATCAGACTGATCAAGGCCACGATGGATGGAACGCAGTGCTGTGTGCGGATTTCGGGTAAATTGTCGAGTTCATTCGAATCGCGACTTCGACAAGGTGATGGTCTATCCTGCATGATGTTCAACGTGGCACTAGAAGGTGTTATTCGACTAGCGGTGGGCGTAATGCGGGGCACGATTTTCAACAGATCCAGTCAACTTATCTGCTTTGCCGATGACATTGATATAGTCGGCAGATCATCTGCGGCGGTGGAAGACATCTACCGCAAACTAAAACGCGAAGCAGGAAGGATTGGGTTGATGATTAATACGTCCAAGACGAAGTACATGCTGGCCTGCGGATCCGAGACCGACCGAACCCGCTTGTCCAGTAATTACAAGGTCACGATCGACGGCGACGAGCTGGAGATAGTCGAAGACTTTGTCTATCTCGGCTCACTGGTGACCGCAGACAATGACACCAGCCGTGAGATCCGGAGGCGAATTATCAGCGGAAGTCGTGCCTACTATGGACTCCACAAGCAACTGCGGTCGAGAAGACTTAGCCCTCGCACGAAGTGTAACCTGTATACGACGCTCATTAGACCGGTTGTTCTCTACGGGCACGAGACATGGATATTGCTCGAGGAGGACCTGCGTACACTCGGAGTATTCGAGCGACGAGTGTTAAGAACCATCTTTGGCGGCGTACAGGAGAACGGAGTGTGGAGGCGAAGGATGAACCACGAGCTCGCGCGACTCTACGGCGAACCCAGTATCCAGAAAGTGGTGAAGGCTGGTCGGATACGCTGGGCTGGACATGTTGCGAGAATGCCGGAAGACTGTCCTGCAAAACAGGTGTTCGCTACGAATCCGGTAGGAACAAGACGAGAGGGGGCGCAACGAGCGAGGTGGTTAGACCAAGTGGAGCGTGACCTGGTGAACGTGGGGTGCCCGAGGAATTGGAGAACGGTTGCCATGGACCGAGTGTATTTTAGGAATTATATTCGTCAAGTTATGTCGTGAGACGCAATACTATGTAAATAAAAAATAATAATCCTTATAAAAAAAATTAAACGAAACCCTAAGATAGAAAGTCAGTTGACTATTTTGGTCATATTTGTTCTCATTTCATAATTTATAGCTGACAGAAGAAGAAAATCCTATAACTTTGTCCCAACGCAAATGACATTGCATACTTAAAGACGCTATTTTCTATAATTAAGAGAAAATTAATTATTTTAGCCCTTTTCTTCAGACAATTGTTGAATAAACATTAATTTTTTGGATAAATGTTAGGAATCTCGTAATCAGCAATGATAACGATCAATTCAGAAGAAGGATATGACGTTTTTAACTCTGGGGATCAATTGTACCCATAATCAACATTTTAGAAAACTTTTTCCGAAAAAAAGTTGAGAGTTTTCCATTGCTTTGAAAATATGGTATGTTGAAGTTCATATTACGCTCGAACGACCGATATATTGGAGCAAATTTTTTATTTATACTTTTCCGTGTAAGGAACATTTTAAACTGATGAAAAAATATCTTCAAGTTAATTTTTCAAACAAAGTTCAATTACTCAAACAATTATTTTGATAAAATTTTTTGAACTACAAGCATTGTTGTTTTGCTCATTTTGGAACAATTTTATAGTACATTTGAACTTTGTAAGACATTCCAGTTTCAAGAATAAGCTAAGGAACCAAGTTTCCCCAGGGATCAAGCATCCTCCCTCTCCCCTACTGAAAAAATGCACTATTTTTGATAATCGACGAATAATAATTGAATATTGAGCATTAGTTTTTGAACGAAAGGTTTTTCACTTATTAAAAAGTTTTTATTAAATGTTCGGAAATCTCAAATACGTTCTTCTCGATTCGAGCCAACTCAGGTTTGATAGCTCTACACGTTGGTGGTGACATCTCTTTGTAAAATAGCTTCATCCATCGATCCATTTGCAGTGATGAGTTCTTTAGAAAAATCAGAATCTTTTTTTCTCATATCTGTTTTCATATTTCATTTCATTTCATTCATATCATTTCTTTTTTCATATTTTTGATTTTTGATGAATTCGAATTACTGGTTACGAAGTTTTGTCTTCTGATTGTTTATTTCTTTTTTATGATTTTGGATTTCGATACTTTTGATATTTTTTATTTAAAACTTTTGCTCTCTGATTGTGGATTTTCGAATTACAATTTAAATAAATTAATCTTTCTGATTATAAATTTCTGATTCCAGATTAATGATTTCTGATGTTTTATTTTTGAAATATGTTTTTTAATTTTTGTATTTTGATTTCTCAGTTTGATTTCGGATTTCTTATTTCTAATTTTTGATATCTGTGTTATAATTTCTGTCTTTTTTCGGTTTTTAACTTTTGATTTTTAAATTTCTGTTGTGATGTGATAACTAATTTCTGATTTCCAATTGAAAGTTTCTGATTTCTGTTTTCTAATTTTTTGTCCCTGGTTTTAAATTTCTGACTTTTGATCTCGTTTTAATTTTTCGATTTCTTTATTTCTGTTTTCAACCAGCTCCAATATTCACAATTTAAAAATCAGAGATCAAAACTTTGAATTCTTCAATCTTATTTCTGAATTCAATTTCAATGAGTGATGAGTTCGTGTGGAAAAAAATTCTGTATCTGAATTTGAAATTAGGATTTTAGTTCGCTGATTTCTGGTGTCTAATTTCTGTTTTCCAGTTAATGTTTCTGATTTTTTATTTATGATTTTTGGTTTCTGATTTCTGCTTTCTGATTTCTAATTTCAGATACCTGATTCCAGATTTTTGATTTCAAATTTCTAATGTCTGATTTCCGGTTTCTGATTTCTAATTTTTAATGCTTATTTTGTCATTTGGCTTCTGATTTCCAATCTCTTATTTCTAATTCCTGATAACGGATAGCTGTCTTCTGTTATTTTATTACCGTCAAACGGGGTATCATGCAACAGCAGGGTTAGATGCAATATTTGTATACCACAACACTCAATCAATTTTTATTTTAATTTAATGTAGTAAAGTTATCATTGAATGTCAACAAAAGGATAACGACATAGTTTTTGGAAAAGTTTTTTAAAGTTTTTGATTCGCATGAAAAATTTACAAAATCGAGCAATAGATGTATACATGTTCACATAATTCGATACCGTCAAAAACTTTACTAAGTATGACGGATTCGCTTAATGATATAACCTCCCAACTTTATACTGCTTCTATCATCCTTTAAAATAAAAAATTGGTGTACAATATTCTCCGGACAACCGCCAATTTTTTTAAAATAAATATTTCTATAATTCACTTACCAGTCTGGGCTAAAATGCATCAAAACGCAAACCAAAGATTCACCTTTCAAATCTCGTTTCCTTATGCTGGAATATGATTGTTTTGCATCACGTGTATGTTAATTTCAAAATTTCATCCATTCAAACATTAATTTTTATGATTTTAGCTAATAGAATTTTAAGTAGTAATTTTTACCCCTAAATGTATGCAGCACCCTTATGGTTTTTCTTTAAAAACATTTTTGACAGAAAAAATATAAAATTCAATTTGAACAAAAACAAAAATAACTGCAATTGGTGCTTTATGCGTTATTACATCACAAATGTATCAAATCCTATAAATTTTCAAACGTTTTCATTTGATTTTTCATCAAAAACAAAGTTTTTTGCAACTGACCCCTTTTTTAGTAGGGTGAGCTGTTTTTTATTTCTTATTTTAGATTTTTGAGTCTGATTCTCGATTTCTAGTTTAGGATTTCAGGTAACCGATTTCAGATTTCCAATTTCTTATTTTGATTTTTAATTTCTTCTGTAACTTGGAGTTGAAGCATCAAAGGGGGAGGGAGAATTGGAATAAATTGAACCAAATCTTGCATGCAACAAACTTGCATACAATCTAGGGGAGATGGGGGCATAATGGCCACCTTAAGGAAAACGGTTATTTAACCATAGAAAATAGCTATAATATGGAGGTTACATTATTGTTTCGTGTTCAGACACTTGAAAAGCCTATTCCCTAACGGGCTGAAACGCGAAAAACTAAATGAAAACGTTAAAAAATGCATTTTAAAAAATTTTGCCAAAAGCTGAAAACCAGCCACTGTGGAGGCATAATGAGAACCCCCCCTGAGGCAGTATGAGCACCATTAATCAGAGCAAGATGTGCGTTTTTGCCGGGGAATCTAGCAGCGAATTCAATTCGATGAAGTCAGGTGAGTCGTAGATTCATCAAACAAAGCAATAACAAAATAATCTAGGTCTGTTTGTAGAATACAAACAATTCACGCACGCTCATACATTGAGTGCTTTGTTCGGAGGATGATGCTACTAGCCGTATGATGTAACAATAAAAAAAATCGATCATGAATTGTGAATGGAAAAAAATCACCTCGAACAGAAATCTAACTCTAGTCTTTTGATTACCTCTCCGATACCTTACCAATAGGCTAAATTGTCGGATGAAAACTAGTCAAGGTGTGGCGCTATAAATCAATTTTAATTCGCTGCTAGATTCTACGGCAGAAAATGCTCATTATGTCTCGATAATATGGTGCTATATATGCCCCTAGTCAACAAATTTAAGTAAAAACGTGTTTTAAAATTGATAAAAGTGAAAAATCAAAAATTTTATGATCAAGGTTATTTTAAGATCATAAGAGCTTATTTCGTGGTGCTCAAAAATTATAATATTTTCGTAACTTAAGAACAAAGCTAGTTTTTTTTTAAATATCTCTGTAAAGATGATAAGGAGATTCCTTTTTTTGTGAAAAATTAATACTATAGGAAGTACGAAACAAATCCTCATGAAAATTTATTTAAGAAAATACGCACTTTCGTAGAAAAGCGTAGTTCTCATTATGCCTCGGGTGCTCGTTATGCCCTCATCTCCCCTACATTGCACAAATTTGAAACATCGAGTTATCGAAAGATCGAACTTATCGAAAGATCAAAAAGTTAATAAAATCTCGAATTCAAAAGGCGATACGATTCCCATCTTCTTTAGTATGACATTCGATCTTCACTTTGAATTAACGAAAAAGTTACCGAATTATTCAATAAAATACCTTCAAAGTTAATCATTCCCCCCCTCCCCTCCTCCCCCATTCGGGATTTTCGAAAAAATCGAATGAGGGTTACAAAAGAAGAATTAGATATTATTTCCGGCTTATGATTTATTATGCTTAATTTTTTATTTGTGATTTTGATTTCTAAGTTTTGATTTCATTTTTCAAACTTCTGATGTTTGGTTAGTAATTTCTATTTTTTACTTATGATCCCGTTTTCTATTTTCTGAATTCTGTTTTTTTTTTATTTTTGGAATCTGATTTTAGATTTCTGATTTCTAATTTCTGACTTTTGATCCCGTTTCTCATTATTCAATTACTTTATTTCTGTTTTCTGATTTTTGTTTTTTTTTTTTGCATTTCTAGATGTACATTAAAATTGTATTCTTTTTTCTGGAATTTTTTGTCCGATTTTTGATCAAAGATATCTGAATAAAATTGTTCCCAATTATGAGATCTGAATTATCTGCAAATGCAGATCAATAGATTTTACCATCGATCTGTATTTCAAGGGCGATCTATTACATGTAGATAAATGAACTGAATCACTATAGAATGTTTACTCTTCTACAATACGCAAAGGATTTTTTTAAATCTTTCGGCAAAAAACCACCCATAAAATTTTGCAAAGCCCAAAATATATGGATAAAATTTAACAACAAATGCCAAAAATTTTATAACCCTTTTAATTGAAAATTTCCAACAGTTTTAAAATTTAGAAATTTAAACATCCTACATAATACTGCACTAGCTTGTTTCGTTCCGGTTTTCCTGCTGCGGTTCTTCGACTTGTTGTGATGTCACTGTTGTCGTGAAATTCGATTTTTCTAGCTCGTCACTCCCTTCCTTCTCCTCTTCCTTCTCCAGTTTATCAATGTCTACCTTCAGACCGATCAGTTCATGGACTTTTGCTTCACCATTTTTTTCCTCCGAATCCCATGGTTGCAGCGTCGAATCCGCAAAGAAGATGTACAAGGTACCACACACCAGGAGCATTCCCGCCGTTAAGAGGAAAACGTATTCCCATTGTTTGACTGTTTGCTGAAATTATAACAGATATTCATTTTACCGAAAGATTCGGGTTTAAGGATAACTTGTTTACATTTCCCAGGGTAAGTATTCCGACGATAATTGGTGACACGAAGCCCGGAACAACGGTGATCATACCACTGACTCCGAGTACGATCCCGGCAAACTTTGGACTCATATCGATGATGTTGGCCAGCGGTCCCGTCGAGACTGCTCCATGAACCATCGTGGCCAGCGTCAGGAATAGAATGGCGGCCATGGAGTTACATCCGCTATAGGCTAGACCAAGGATGAAAATACCGTTAAGCAGACAACAGAAAGCGCCTCCCATCTTTCGGACATTTGTCCGAGTCATAAGGTTCTTGGCCAGCAGATGGTCACCAACTATGGAGAAAACGTAGGCAAAGACCATCCGGCAGAGGTGGGGAATTCCGGAGAGAATTCCTGTCTATTTGAAAGAAAAATGCTATTTAAATAAGTTTTTGATAAAATGAGGAAAATTTCCTATTACCATTTCAATGTTCCACCCGTGGATGTAGTTGAAGTAGGTTGGAGCTTGCGTCATCAGCGTGAAGAGACCCCAAATTCCGGCCCATTGAGCTATGATCGTCATCCAGACTGGTTTCGAGAGGATCATCGCCATCCAAGGGGTTGGCTGCTGGTGTTCCTCTTGTTTAGATTTTTCCGTAATTCCGAGGGAATTTTCAATGTATTCTCGCTCTTTGGGATGTATCCGGGGGTGTTCGGCTGGCGTATCAAAGACGTAGTAAACCCACGCGAGGAACCAAACCGTTCCGAATAGTCCACAAAAATGGAACACATATTCCCACGAGGTCCAGGATATGATGTATCCAAACAGAGGAAAGTTTAGTGCTACGCCAATGGAACTACCTTGGAAAAATAGAAGAAGTCGTTAAACCTGGATGACTCGAGCGTTGAAGCCGTAAATGAAACGTTACCTAGATAGGCTGTAACAAATTTGCTACGTTCGTTCGGAGGGATCCATTGTCCGGCCATGTGATGCATTGCAGGCCAAGAGACTCCCTGAAATAAAAAGCACGTTAAACAATTTCTTTAATTCATAAATTTCTACAACTTACACAAATAAATCCCTGCAGCACCCGTAAAAAGATCAGAATTCGATAGTCCCAATACGCTGTCAGCGGCATCAGGAAGCACAGCCAGCTACCGACGGCATTTGCCACCCCGAATACCATCTTGGTACCGTATTTGCGGGCCAGAACTCCACCCGGTATCTGGGTTAGCCAGTGCAGCCAGAAAAAGGCGCCCAGAATGAGTCCCTGTTCGTACTCGTCCCACTCGAAGCCTTCCGGTTTGGTGTCCAGCTAGAAATTAAAGAATTACATTGTAGAAGTATTAGGAAAAAACACTAGCGCGAGGGGGTAACGATTACCCAAAAAGAGGCAAATAACAGGCCGTACTGTAGAAAATGTCCCGAAAAATCGTCTTTTAAAAGTTTTTAAAGAGAAAAGAGAAATATGGCTCTGGAAAGCCCTTTGAGTATTTAAGATCAGGACGAAGACTTCCTCGAACAAGAGTACAGAGAGTTTGAACACTGATCACACTGACAGGACACTTAGAACAAAAATTCGGGCATTTTCAGGCTTTTTTTTGTGTCAAATTTTGAAGGTTCGCAATACCGACGGTAGGTGGCGAACCTACCATTTTCCGATACAAATGCCCTGTAGGAAAAATGTACTTGTTTAGCCCGATTTTATCGTAGGAATTGTCTATTTTTTTGAAAGTTGGGTGCACTTTCTAACTGGGATAGCATTTCTTCGATCGATGCGCACTCTGGAATTGATATTGCGTAATGTTGGAAAAAAATATCAAAAAAAAAATCAGTATGGTCTGCGGCTTAAATCCATTCAGGTAGGGAAAACCCCACTAAACAAGAGAAAAGTAAACAGCAGAACAATCTCGATCGGTAGTTTTGAAGAAAAACGTCTTGAACTGAAAAAATAAAAACGGATTTTAAGGTGGAGTTCGATCAAGATCATTAAATTTTTTAATTTATGGAAATCAATCAAACAAATATAAAAACTTGTTGTTCCATAGATTGCGAACAAATAAAAGTCACAGGAATAATACCGATGACAGGCGTATGCGTAACATTTTCATAACACTGAGTGGCGTTTCAAAATGAGTCGATTATAAAAGCGGCACTTTAATCATTATCACGCCAATTAAGTCAAACGGCTTCCGTTTTCGAGTGCTCAATTTTCGGAGTGAGAATAAAGATGCTCACCAATGGACCATAAATCGTATGCCGGTTAGCTACCTACCTACTATTTATTTTATTTTTTACTGATTTTCTTCTTGAGGCGACACTAACAGATAAGCTCCGTGAAATGGGACTGTCGGAATAAATCTTTCTAAATGCTCGCTAAGTTGATCTCGCCTCGTATCAACAGCTGTGTTGAGTGTTCACACCCCCGCAAAACGGGAGCGGTTTGCGTTCATCTAGTGAATTTATCTCTGCCGGTTGCTAATCTCGACAGTGCTTTTGATATTGTTTGTAAAATTGTTATGATTTAGAGCTTTGTTTATAAGTGACGCTTGTGGGGATTATCTGTTTTGTATTTAACAACCAAAACTAATTTTTTTTTTCAATTTTTGAAATTTGATTTCAAATATCATCATGATATCTGTAAAGTTTCAAGTTTCTGTTATCAAGTTTTATTTTCTGAACAATATATTGATCGTATTTGATCCATTTCTACCATTGATATACTTGAAAATGCATTTTCATTTTTTTTAAATTTACTTCTTTCTACGAGAATCCATGTTATTTAAAAGGGGAGTAGGGTCTAACACTTTCAAAAAATCGATTTTTATTTCAAGAATGTTGTGTCAAACTTTCAAGTCAATCGAAGCAAAACTGTAGAAATAATACTGCATCATTTTTAGAGCAGAAACTTCAAATGCGTTTTTTCGAAAGCACATTTTTAAAGTCAGTGGACATCGTCATTTGAAAATTACTTCACCGATTCTTTTCAAATTTGGAACATATTTTCTACATATAAAATACTAAACCCCTACGATTTTCTTTGGGGAGATTTTACAAATAAAAAATGGCGGAAATTTTCGTGAAAAATCGTAGTTTTTACTTCAAACAGCCACAAAAATTTCATAAAAAAATTTTAAAGTTAAATATAATTGGGGTCCAGAAAAATATTTATTAAAAATATTTTGCTCTGATTTTTTGACTTCAGATGATTCTGTGCTGAGATACAGTGTCCACCGCAAATCCTGTTTTCTAAAAGGCATTCTCGAAAGTGCTCTGTCACCGGTTCATTTTTCAATATTTTTCTACGAAAAAATTACTAAATGTCCTTTTCACAATGCTTTGTATAATGCAAAAAAAAATGAATACATTTGTTCGAACGATAGCTCTAGAAAAAAAATTCGTGAAAATGGTGTTTTATTTACCCGTTAGACCCTACTCTCCCCTTAAAAGAAATTATTTCAAAATACTTAAAAAAAAGAATATTAATGAAGAAAATATAGATGTGCATTTTATAAATTTTGAAAACAATCTGCGTTGATTGAAATTGATATAAAATGTTATCTTAAAATATAAAGGCATATTTATAGTGGCTCCGCTCCAGAGATGTAATATTTAGTCAAAGTTTGAGTTCATCCAAAACGAACCAAGCTTAACAAAAATTTTAGAATCAAAAAATGAAGCAACAAACCGATGTAAAAATATGATGACTTTTGTGATTGATTTTTGAATATCTAGAAAAGAGTTCCCTTTCTGAAGAACTTGACGGTTTTTAAACTACTACTGTCTTAAGTAGTGCAAGAAATAAGCAGTGATTTTTCAAACGTCTTGAGTAGCTACTACATTTCAATGTTAACTCAAGGCCAGATCTCATGTTTCGGAGAAACTTTGCATCATAATTTCTCAGACACGAATATTTTCTATACGTGCCATTTCACGATCGATTCGATTTCTTTTTTGTCTAAGTAATATTTTGCACCTTTGCACCACTAGCATTTAAATGCTAAAATGCTATTGATACCTATGCATAAAATTAGGTTCGATAATTTTTGGTTGTTTTACTTTTTAAACCAAGATCAGTTTATTTTTTTCTTCAAATCTCACTGAGCAATTGAGTTAAGTTGAGGTTTTCTTACACAAGTTTATTTTTAAAATTTCTTTTGTAGAACAAATTCAAAATAGATCACAAAACGACAATACACACAAAACAAAAATTTATCTAGGCAAAGGTAAAATAAACTTTCATATAAACTAAACCATGTTTTTTCACGTGCTTCCGTTTGATCAAAAGTAGTGTTTGTTTCCACATCTTCGAAAACAGATATTTTAGGAATTCAAAATGCCAAGTTTAACATATAATAAAAATGCAAAATTATTATGAAACTATGACTTTTTTTTATAAAAACACTTTCACGTGTAGATTATAGTTATGAGAAACATTACCCTTTTTTTAACAAAGTTATGCATCTATAATTTTCTGCAAACTTTTCAAAATGATAAAAAAAACACCAGCTGACGGTAGGTATAATAAAAAGAAGCGTTTGTTTTTTGTTCAATTTTTAAAAGTTTAACAAACATATTTAAAAAGTTTATTTTATGAAAAATTTGAATCTTATTTTGCTTCAACTGTGAAAAGATTGAATTTAACGCTCACAATCATATTTCCTTTAAATTAATTGTAGATATAGATAATAGACTTATTAAAGTTTGTGTCAATTTTTTGAATTTATGAAACCTTTAGGTTTTTAGATTTCCGTGTTTCAAATCTTATCCAAATTTTTTGTATAACTTCAACGAAATGTTGTCATTTTTTAATATCAACTTTTTGTGTGGGCTTTTTTTTTTAAATTTCGTTCTGTAAAATAAACATAATTTTTTTTCTTCTCTTGAGCCGAGCCATGTAGCCTTTTTTGTGCCAGTCTGTGAAAAAAATTATGTACTTTTTTCAGAATCAAATTACTTGATTTACTTGTTGGAATGCACTCTATACAAATCCACAATGCTTAACCAATCAGCCTGAAATTTTGTACAGTAATGTTTTTGGATCAGGGTAAGGTTTTAGTAAAAGTTCTGAGCAGGGGATTATGTCACAGTCATAAGCCAAAAATTGCGACTAGTGACCAATTTTTTTCCTCAAATGTCATTAATTCAAGTTTTTTTTTCGAAATGAAAGCATGCTCTGAATGATGGTTTTGGTAAAGAAAGATTTTTCCATAAGCTATGGAAGCGCTGCCAAATTTGGGTGATGGTTTTGCATTAGTGCAAGTGGGATGCAGCTTAAATTTGACCCAACTTGTGACAGATCTTACGGGGTTTTCTTAAGGAGAGAAAGAATAATTTTCTTTCCTTTCCGATTCCATCGCCTATTATGTCATTGATCATTGAGATCTCCAAAATTTCCGTCATGATATGATGCCAACTAACAATAATATAAAAAATTAAAATAGGGGGAAGCGTTTTTAGACGCCTTTTGAAATATTCCATTTGGTTCCCGAATTTTTTTCATTGCCCACTCTTCTCATACGTGACATATATTTAAATCATATGAATGTGATTATCGGAATATTTCTGTCATGACATGATCTATGACTGATCTTATTTTCTTGGGTAAAGTGATCCAAAATAAAAAATAAATTTCGCCGTCCTTATGAATGAATGATAATTTTCATGCCTGGTTCTGAGCCCCTTCCACCTAAGAAAAGGAACCCTCCCATAAAACTATCGTTTTTTATTCCCGTACTCGCCTGTTAAAAATAAATTGATTAGAACAAAGTTTTCAAGGACCGAGTGCTGAAAACTAAACTACTTTCAGAAAAAAGCGGGACATTTCAGGCAGTGTTCCGAATATCACTCAATTCTCATGAGAGACACTGAAACGTTTTCAACAGCGAAAGCAAAACCTAAATTGTCGGTTGGTTTATCTCCCAGTGGGGCAAAGATTGTGTTCGACAGCGCTGCTCCGAGAATCAAAGAAATAAAATTTGAAAGAGAGACGTTTCTTCTCCAGTTGGAATTCTCAACTGAGTGAGGAGCTACCTGATTTTCAGTTTCTTTTTTCAGTCAATAACTTTTCTTGCTCAATCACTCACTCACTCACTCGTTTACTGATCGATGATCGAATGCTGTCTGCCTGATACATCTTGCTTTGTTGTTGCTGTTGTTGGGGAGGATTAAAATAGTCATTCAAACACGCAGGCAGTACGTATGAACATATGTTTCTGCCGCTTTGCCAGAAAGTACGCAGGCAGTATGAACCGATGCAAGGCCGCATTGATTGAGTTTGAGTGAGTGAGTGAGTGGATTTTCGAATTGGATCTTGTATCAGTCAGTGTCTCAATCACTTCTGATACACCAGGTAGTGAGCTTGAGAGATCGAATTAGATGCGAGTCCGCTCTCGCTTTTGAATCTTGTTTACATTGACTTCGCATTGTCGCTCTGCCGATTCTCTAGGGAACAACAGGCAGCAGCAATCGGCTTTGAATGTTTCCAACTAGAAACCTATCATGAGCGTTTCTTCCGAGTGATTTTCGGAAGACTGATTTCAGGACAAAAAAGCGGGACAAAGCCGAAAAAAGCGGGACATTTTAGAAACCATTAAAAGCTTAATTGTATTGCCAAACTTAGATGTTTACCATAGTTATTCATAGAAAGTACACTAAGGTCTTTTTAACGCGCATTGATTTTGCTTAGTTTTTCTTACATGACTCCGATTTACACGGTTTTATGCCGGTTATTTTCCACGGTTCTCGCTAATTAACACGTTATTTTAGAAAGTAATTTAAGTCCTACATGTAAACTGCTTAACGTATAAAACCTTTATGCAGTAACAAATATATTTCAAATTTGTTTTAAAAATTTGAAAGTTCAAGAAAACTTCCATCATTGTATTCTATGGATAATTGAGTCAAAAAAGGTGGTGTATGATAAAAAGCAATTTAACTCAGATTTTGTTGAAAAATACGATCTATAATCATTTGGAAGGTACTTAAACAATATTTTTTTCAAAGTTATATTATTGCATTGGTTGAACGTGCTCCAACACGCTTAACTGAATCAGAATCTTACTGTAATTTTAGGGATATTTTGTGTTGAACCAATGAATTTTATTGAAATTGAGGATCAAGTTTGATTTTTTCCAGTTTTAGTCAGTAAACTTTGTAAAAGTTTTCCTTAGAAAAAAGCGAGACATTTTGAGGAAAAAGCGGGACGGCGGGACATTCAACAAAAAAGCGGGACATGTCCCGCTTTTGCGGGACGGATGGCAACCCTATTATAGGGAAAGAAAATTGAATTAAATTTATATTTATAAGCTGCGCGCTACGATTTCAACGCCTCGATAGTCGAGTAGGAATTCAAACAGTGGATAAGACAATTACCGGTGCATTTTTTTTTAATAGTTGAAACCAAGCCCAACGAATGAAACTTTTTAGAAGTTTAATCTGGAATTTTTAGTTTTGTACAATTTAATTTCATTGGACAATTTATAACTTTTGGGCTATTATTGATCTTTTCTACCATCGAGTTATAAGAAAACAAAAAATGTTTAATATTTCGAATTAAAATTGAATTTTAACATTGATCACTCATCATAATTAATGGGATAGTTGTGTCAAATAATGGAAATATTGAAATATACGTCTTTTTCATAACTTTATAAAACGGGTGATTTCGGTTCCGAGAATACGTGTTTTTTGATAACTTCAAAAAACTATCAATGGAACTATCAACTTTAAAAAAATCTTCTTAAAACTGTGTAAAATTAAACCGCAAAAGATACACATACAATTGAAAACATGCAGAGTAAGTTTTCAACATAATTTCAGCGGAAGTCTTTTTAGCAATTTCTTAGTAAATTAAACTTTAATCTTCCATTCTACCGGGAGAACGTCCATTTTAAAAAATGGGATAATCTTCAAAAGAGGTCGTTCGCATACGTTTTCAAGCTGACTTTTCATTAGATAGCACATGGAAAAGATAGCTTCCAAAATTCCGGCAAATCAAAAGACTCATATTTATATTTATTTTAAGCGAACCCGAGCAAGGCCGGATAAAATCGGTTAGTCTATACATATAAAAATGGATTTCTGTCTGTCTGGTCCCTCGGAAACTATCAAACCGATTTGCTTAAAACTTGGCAGGTGGATGTATGTAAGGCCGGGAAAGGTTCCAATTATGGCTTGAGACCCATCCCTCTCACTGACATGGTGGAGGTGGTCACCCAAAAAAAACATAGGCCAAGAACTGAAGGAAGGAGGGAGGGGAGCTCCCTTACATTTTTTTACATAACTCAAGAACGAATCGAGCAAATGGAACCAAATTTGGTATGGGAGGAAATTTGAAGATGAGATATGTTTCTATGTATCGAATACCACTGCCTCCTTCCAGTGGGGAGATAGGAAGGAGAAGGGGAGGGGAGGCTTCCATGACAATTTTGGCATAACTCTAGAACTTATCAAAGAAATGGAACTAAATTTGGCATGGTATGGCATTCGGATAAGATAAATTGTTAACTATATGCTTTTATTGAGACTCCTCTCTCCTTCAATTGCTGATATAGAGAGGGAAGAGGGAGCTGCCATACAGTTGTTTTGGATAAACTGAAAACTTATCTAACAATTGGAACCAAATTTGAAACGGGAAATAAATTTGGTACAAAAATGGTTCTACGATTATCTTAGACACTACCCTTATTCTTACAGTGAGTAGATAGAAAGGAGAAAAAGAGGTCCCAATACAATTTTGTTGGCGTAACTGGATTACTAATCAATCCAATGGAATCGAATTTGGCATGGAAAGGTGTTTGGGTACGAGATGTGTTTCTATGGTTGTTACAGACCCTTCTGCCTTGCATTATGGAGAGGGGAGATATATTGGGGGTTCCATATATAAGCTTTGTTATAACCGTCAAACGGAGCATCATGCAACAGCGGGTTAGATGCAAGATGCAACATCTATGTACCACAGCACTTGTCCAATTTTTATTTTTATATAATGTTATCGAGGAACCATTTAATGACTACAAAATGATGATGACATTGTTTTTGTTTATGTTTTTGATTCTCATGAAAAATTTAAAAAAATCGAGCAACAGATGTACAAAATTTAACATATTTTGATGCGGTAAAAATCTTTATCCAGTATGACAGATTGGTTTTAGATATCATCTACAAACTTGATGGTGGTGTTATTTTCCTAAACCAAGATTTTGGTGTAAAAATATTTATCGGACAATCACCAAATTTTTTTTCGAGTTAATATTTTTATAATTCAGTTACCTGTCTGTGGGTAAATGCAACAAAATGCAAATAAAAATGAGACTTCATCAATCTTGATTTTTGGGGGCTTGTGATATAGATCAGTTGGCAAGTCAGTTGTCTCCTGAGCCGATGTCCACGAGTTCGAGCCCAAGATTAAACACAAAACACAATGTACAGGATAAGTTTTTCAATAACTTTCTGCTAACTGCAACGTTGATATAAAGTCGCGAATGCCATAAAATTGGTAAAACAATTATAATCAAAACACTCAAGATTTCAGCTAGTAAAATGTGTTAGTCATTTTTACCCCTGAATGTTTGCAGCACTAAGTATCAGCGTAATTGATAGAAATAATGAAAAATTTATTGCGAAAAAATCTAAAAATTACTGCAATTGGTTATGTGTTATGTCCTTTGAAGTATGAAAAATTTATCAAAAATTACAAACTTTCCAACGTTTTCCGAATAAGATGAAAATTGAAATTTTTTTAAAAAATTTCCAATTACCTGCAGAAATCGAAGACCGAAAAATTTTTCTGACTACGTCAATTTGATGTCCCATACCATAAACTTTTGATAGATAAATCGTAGAGTGCTATTTAGAAGCCATTTAAGTTGTGTTGTATGTTTCCCAGCTCCCGTTGATTGTTACTTAAGAGTTTTTTTTTAACCATTATGGAACAAAATTTGATATGAGAGGATTTTTGGTAACGAAAAAAAAGTATAATTATTAGAGACCCTTACCTCCTTCCAGCAGTGAGGGATGAGAAAGTAAAAAAGGGAGCTTCCATACAAGTTTTTTTCGGCATATATCGAATATTTTTTAAGTAAAATGCAACATTTTTGATAAGAGATGTTTTTTTGCGTAAGAATAATTTGAGACCCTTCCTTTTTTCAGGGTGGAGTCAGGAATTTTTTAATCATTTTTTTATTTAGCACTAGCTGATCCGGTTGGCTTGGCTACACCTTCCAAAAGTAAATGAAGTTTCTAATTAATATTTAGGTTTAAATTCTTATGTAAGCATATTTATTTCCACCTGATAAATTCATACTCCTGGTTTTGAATGATGTAGCTGTAGAGATGAGATCTCATCCCTACAGATCTCATTCCTACAGATCTCATCTCATCCCTACAGTAGCGTAGCACATCAGATCAGCTAGTACAAACAGAAAAGTTATAATTTACTCATTAAAACGTTACTCAAAGATTCTGCAGAAATCATGTATGAGTTTAGTACCAATATGAAACATTATAGACCTCAGGGCCTGAGAAATTCAAAAATATTCAAAACCGACTAAGTTTTATAAGAAATAATTGGCTTCATGGTGGTTGCCGATTATCATAAGTTTTTAACATAAAACTCCTAAGAGTTAACTGTCGAAATCCGTTTTGACTGTTGTTTGTTTCACAGATCACGAAAGCTTGTTCCCAAACTAACCTTAAGGGCATTCAGCAGAAGCTTCTCTGGAGATGCAATTTTGGGTTCGCTCCTCAAGGATATCGCTCCAGATTTCCCATGCTCCGGCGAATTCGAGTCGTTGGTGGGCACAAAGCACGCATAAACTACCGGCTCATGCTGATCTTCAACCGGTGACGAATTCAATGCTGCACGTGCCGGGTCCATGACGATCAATTTACCCTTGGATGGTTTCACCATAGTAACGATTGTGATATTCATGTTGATTCTGATCATGTAATTGACAGCAAAGCCCACAAATACCAAATACCACAACACCGTACGAGCCAGTACTTTAGGCTCTTTCACCGGATGGTAACCACTTTTTTCACTCATTTTGGCAACTTTTGGAGTAATTTGCAGATCACTTGATTTTGAATTAGGTTGAACTAATCATTTTCAGCGAACACGGATCGCTAATGGCAGCTAAGCTCGTTGCCGGTGTGGATTAAACTTTGGACTTCCGTGCACTGGCCCAGTTCTGATCGTCGACTGAAGATGGTAGAAATTCTTGACTAGCCGGCTGACTGACTGACTTGGCTGTGATTACAGCGCGATATCGCGTGTGTCTTTTCATCGAGCAATACCACAATTAACGCCGCTGAACGATTCTTCTTGTCCACTGCTTCGTCCCCTTCGGATTATATTTGCGCTGCTGGGGCTGAGAGATGTGTCTACTAAACAACTAGTCCTCCAGCAGCCATCCGTTCGTTTCGGCCATACGCGCACGCTTACGCCTAGGCGCAGGAGATAAAGTGCCCATAGAAAACACATCTCCATGATAGTAGAAATACGGCGGAGGACGGTTTTGATTGTGAGAGCTGCGCAAAGACGCTTGCTTGACTACCCCACCATTTCATTGTATGCAAGTTAGACGACGACGGCGACAACGTTAATCTGTTTATTCGGCCGGTGAGACGCCACTTGACGTCGCCGCCGCAATTCACGCGGCTTGACAGCCATAGTTATATGGTCCGGTCTTAGATACGACGGATGACATCTCGCAGTCATAAAAGATAATTCGTTCCGTCATGTTAGGGCTTCCTCACGGTGATAATGACTTTTGAATTACCCTTGGACTTGAAAGGTGGAAGAAAGGTTTCTTCCGAAATCTAACTGGAAGAAAAATGAAACGAAATATAAAATAGAAATAACCTATTTAAAAAAACAAGAATGATTAGAAGGACTAGAGAATAAAGACTAACGACATAAGTATGAGGTCTAAAGACGAAAGACGAAAGACGAAAGACGAAAGACGAAAGACGAAAGACGAAAGACGAAAGACGAAAGACGAAAGACGAAAGACGAAAGACGAAAGACGAAAGACGAAAGACGAAAGACGAAAGACGAAAGACGAAAGACGAAAGACGAAAGACGAAAGACGAAAGACGAAAGACGAAAGACGAAAGACGAAAGACGAAAGACGAAAGACGAAAGACGAAAGACGAAAGACGAAAGACGAAAGACGAAAGACGAAAGACGAAAGACGAAAGACGAAAGACGAAAGACGAAAGACGAAAGACGAAAGACGAAAGACGAAAGACGAAAGACGAAAGATGAAAGACGAAAGACGAAAGACGAAAGACGAAAGACGAAAAACGAAAAACGAAAGACGAAAGACGAAAGACGAAAGACGAAAGACGAAAGACGAAAGACGAAAGACGAAAGACGAAAGACGAAAGACGAAAGACGAAAGACGAAAGACGAAAGACGAAAGACGAAAGACGAAAGACGAAAGACGAAAGACGAAAGACGAAAGACGAAAGACGAAAGACGAAAGACGAAAGACGAAAGACGAAAGACGAAAGACGAAAGACGAAAGACGAAAGACGAAAGACGAAAGACGAAAGACGAAAGACGAAAGACGAAAGACGAAAGACGAAAGACGAAAGACGAAAGACGAAAGACGAAAGACGAAAGACGAAAGACGAAAGACGAAAGACGAAAGACGAAAGACGAAAGACGAAAGACGAAAGACGAAAGACGAAAGACGAAAGACGAAAGACGAAAGACGAAAGACGAAAGACGAAAGACGAAAGACGAAAGACGAAAGACGAAAGACGAAAGACTAAAGACGAAAGACGAAAGACGAAAGACGTAAGACGTAAGACGAAAGACGAAAGACGAAAGACGAAAGACGAAAGACGAAAGACGAAAGACGAAAGACGAAAGACGAAAGACGAAAGACGAAAGACGAAAGACGAAAGACGAAAGACGAAAGACGAAAGACGAAAGACGAAAGACGAAAGACGAAAGACGAAAGACGAAAGACGAAAGACGAAAGACGAAAGACGAAAGACGAAAGACGAAAGACGAAAGACGAAAGACGAAAGACGAAAGACGAAAGACGAAAGACGAAAGACGAAAGACGAAAGACGAAAGACGAAAGACGAAAGACGAAAGACGAAAGACGAAAGACGAAAGACGAAAGACGAAAGACGAAAGACGAAAGACGAAAGACGAAAGACGAAAGACGAAAGACGAAAGACGAAAGACGAAAGACGAAAGACGAAAGACGAAAGACGAAAGACGAAAGACGAAAGACGAAAGACGAAAGACGAAAGACGAAAGACGAAAGACGAAAGACGAAAGACGAAAGACGAAAGACGAAAGACGAAAGACGAAAAACGAAAGACGAAAGACGAAAGACGAAAGACGAAAGATGAAAGATGAAAGACGAAAGACGAAAAACGAAAGACGAAAGACGAAAGACGAAAGACGAAAGACGAAAGACGAAAGACGAAAGACGAAAGACGAAAGACGAAAGACGAAAGACGAAAGACGAAAGACGAAAGACGAAAGACGAAAGACGAAAGACGAAAGACGAAAGACGAAAGACGAAAGACGAAAGACGAAAGACGAAAGACGAAAGACGAAAGACGAAAGACGAAAGACGAAAGACGAAAGACGAAAGACGAAAGACGAAAGACGAAAGACGAAAGACGAAAGACGAAAGACGAAAGACGAAAGACGAAAGACGAAAGACGAAAGACGAAAGACGAAAGACGAAAGATGAAAGATGAAAGACGAAAGACGAAAGACGAAAGACGAAAGACGAAAGACGAAAGACGAAAGACGAAAGACGAAAGACGAAAGACGAAAGACGAAAGACGAAAGACGAAAGACGAAAGACGAAAGACGAAAGACGAAAGACGAAAGTCGGAAGACGATAGAAGACGATAGAAGACGACAGACGACAGAAGACGACAGAAGACGACAGAAGACGACAGAAGACGACAGAAGACGACTGAAGACGACTGAAGACGACTGAAGACGACAGACGACAGACGACAGACGACAGACGACAGACGACAGACGACAGACGACAGACGACAGACGACAGACGACAGACGACAGACGACAGACGACAGACGACAGACGACAGACGACAGACGACAGACGACAGACGACAGACGACAGACGACAGACGACAGACGACAGACGACAGACGACAGACGACAGACGACAGACGATAAACAGACGACAGACGACAGGCAACAGACAACGACAGAAGACGACAGAAGACGACGGAAGACGACAGAAGACGACAGAAGACGACAGAAGACGACAGAAGACGACAGAAGACGATAGAAGACGACAGAAGACGATAGAAGACGACAGAAGACGACAGAAGACGACAGAAGACGACAGAAGACGACAGAAGACGACAGAAGACGACAGACGACAGAAGACGACAGAAGACGACAGAAGACGACAGAAGCAACGGAAGACGACGGAAGACGACAGAAGACGACAGAAGACGACAGAAGACGACAGACGACAGACAACGACAGACGACAGAAGACGACAGAAGACGACGGAAGACGACGGAAGACGACAGAAGACGACAGAAGACGACAGAAGACGACAGAAGACGACAGAAGACGACAGAAGACGACAGAAGACGACAGAAGACGATAGAAGACGACAGGAGACGACAGAAGACGAAAGAAGACGACTGAAGACGACAGGAGACGACAGGAGACGACAGAAGACGACAGAAGACGACAGAAGACGACAGACGATAGACAAAATACGAAAGATTAAAACGAAATACTTAAGTAATCGAGAACTACAAAAAAAGTTTTTGTATCGTATTGAAACTCAGCCAAGCCAAAAATCACTCAATTGAGTTACACTAAAATTGCTGCAGTAAGTACTCAATGAGGTGACGCTAAATATTTTGTTGCTCCAATAAAAATGACGATATTGTTATTGCTGCAACAATTCGCTTTAGCGACGAATAAAAACCGTGATAAAAGCATTTCCGAGGCCGTTGACAGCCAATCAAAATGTCATTTGGTAATCCTTTTATTTCCATCCAAAGACGCTGTAAACCGGGAAGCGCGCAACACCACATCAACCACTTGCTACATGTAAGGACCAAGTAAAGAAATGCGTCAGAGCTTCTTGCTGAAGGCATTTTCACCGGGAAAATTGACGCGCGATAATACCTTTTCACATTTCATATCGAACCACACTCTGGAAGGAAGGTCGGATGGGCACATAAAGACACCACTTTTATCGCGTTTGATCCAATTTCAATTTTATCACTTACCTTTCGGTTGGTTTTATTTTCACGTACGGTACCTCTGCCAAACTTTCTTGCTTCTTTCGTTTGACTTGGTGAGTTTTTTCTCATTCGTTTCGAAGAAAAGCCATTTCCAGGGAGTTATCTCGATTCTGATGCTGATCTGCAATGACATCTTTCTTCGTGTGAATGGGAAGAAAAACGCGAAATCGCGAGGGAGAGGTGCCAATTTTCCGACGTCTTTTTCCCGCTTCCGTACGGTTTGTTTATCCTGCGGATGTCAAACTGGGTAGGGATTTGCAACCGGCAAGATGCGGTATAACTTAAGGCCACCCTCCTTCCCACATGCAGGCACACCTTATACTTACTTAAGCACAAACCATCGATTGGGATCGGATGTATTGAAATCAAATAAACATAAATTTCCGCAATGTATGATAGGTATAAAAGTGTCTTTTACTGCGTTTGAATATTTTATCAGTCGTGTATGCGTATGAACATATTCTTACAAGGAGTTACTTCCTAGAGAGTCGTGGGTGTTGCTTTGAGGAACAGGAATTTTCCTCGGGCTTTACTTATTGGCATATCGATATTCGTTGCTTCCGGTTGAACTATACGTTTGATACACTTACCGTACATTTATTATACATGTATGAACGCATCGTGATGTGATGCATATGCATGAAGCAATCTGGTTTGCGGAATAGACACAGTTCGTCCTCAAATTTGAATAAGAGACTTTTTCAAAAAAACTGAAACAGAAATCTATCAAAATCTTCATTCTGAGTCATGTATCTACTAAAAATTAACTTATAAATTAGAAATAACAGCAAGTAAACCGTAAAGTTTCATAGCTAAAGTTAAGCCTAAAGTTCATTTTTTAAATCTCTGCAATAAATAATTGCTAGGAAAAAAATTTAAAAATCTAGTTTTGTTTCAACTCGATCGAGTAGAAACAAAACTAGAGGAGGAGAAAAATAAATTATATCAATTTGATCTATGTAAATGAATTATAATTCAGCATTCGTAGGATGTTAAAATGTCTAAAATTATATTAAAAAATCTATACGATTATAGCTAAATTATAACAGCTTTTGGTTTCCCAAAAATTGGATTTAATTTTATGAATCTCGGTACGGTTTTGGGCCATTGACTTCGATGTTCGTGTTTCACGGAAAGTTGTATACATAGAAAAATAAGGCATGATTATAATATATTATAACAATTGGAAACAAATTCTTTATCGTTGAAAATGAGTTCAATCCCGATCAGACGAGAAAATCCAAATTATATCAAAATGAGATATTTTGATATTCAATTTTTCAAATCAAAATTAGATAAAATTCAGTACTCAGTATATCTCAAATTATAACAAAAAGTCCATGCAAGAGTAACTAAATTATATCACCCTTTGATAGCATTACAGGGTCCGGCAATTGAAGTGCTACATTGAAATAAACCTATAAATTGATCAAAACAACAACTTTTTATTTCAAATTCATTAAATTTTTCTTGAAAACAAATTACTTTTTCAAAATTCACTGGTAAAGTTCGACTTGTTCGCCCTTGAGTTTAAGCACTCGCCGCAAACGGTCAAGGAACGCATCGTATGAGGCCCGCAGGTGTTCTTGTGGTATTTTATCCCAGGCTGCACGAAGTATTCGTTTTCGGAACAAGGCTGGAACGACGACACGGTCACCAAACATGATGCAGTCTTGAAAAACTTGTAGGCTGTCACGTCTGGACTGTCGTACTGTTGGATCGGCGATTGTTTTCGCAGATTCGGGCCACCCGTTCTGGATATAGTTGAATACTTCTTGAAGTGATGGATCCTCTGCTGATTGTTTGGAGATCATGTCCGATGTAACCGGCAGGTTGGAGATGGACCCTTCGAAAATAGTTCTCACGTCTGTCTCCATCTGTATTGCTGCGATGACATATTCTTCGTCCGATTTCTTGTGGAAATCCATCAGACGAGAGAGAAGATCGGCATGTCCAAAGCTTGCGGTTGGTACGAACTGGATGTCGGAGTTGTGAAGCAACAAAGTCAACGCCCAGCATTGGAGTCGATTTGCTGTGTACACCGGAATCCCTTTCTTGCTGCCGAAAACCTTCAGCAGGGGCTTGTGTCAACGATCTTGAAGCGTAAGCGATGGGTTTGATGGAGCCGTTGGGGAATCGATGCATTATAACGGCACCTAAGCCGTGTTTGGATGCATCACCAGCCACGATGATTTCCTTCCGAGGGTCGAAGTGTGTCAAAAGGAGGTCAGACTGCAGAATGGATTTAAAGCGGTCGAACGAGCTTTGGCATTCTGGAGTCCATTCCCAACGGGCGTCCTTCTTCAGTAACCGGTCGAGCGGCGCACGGAGTTCCTTAATTTGGCCTACAAACCATAATAGTTTATAGCGCCAAGATAGGATCGAAGCTGTGACACATCCCTGGGGTCCGGCATCACAGAGATCGCACGAGTTTTGGCTGGATCTGGGCGGAGACCTTCCTTTTCGATGATGTGACCAAGAAATTTTATCTGAGGAAGAGAAAAACAGCATTTTTCGATGCGTAGATGAAACCCGTAATCACGAATCCTTCCAAGGGTCGCGTTCAGATTGCGATCGTGTTCCTCTTGAGTTCGTCTGGATACCAGAATGTCGTCGAGATACGTTTTTACGCCTGGGATGCCAGCTACCATGCAGTCGATTATGCGTTGAAAAGCTCCAGGTGCCGATTTTATACCTGGAGCAAGACGGTTGTACTGGAACAGGCCCCGATGGGTGTTAACGGTCAACAGCTTGCGTGATTCTTCCTCCACTTCGACCTGGAGGTATGCGTCCGCCGACAGATCGATTTGAGGGAAAATGCGTGCCCCAGGCAGAGGATGCCGGTCGGACCACGACGATGGGGGCAGCCCAATTGGAGAACTGCACTGGAGAAATTATGCCACATTCTTGAAACATTTGGAGTTCAGCATCCACCTTCGGGAGAGCGGCATAGGCTACCGGGCGCTTGGGGCAGTATACTGGTCGGAAATCCGATTTAAGGTAGAGTGTAACCTGTGCTTTGGTACACAGCCCAAGGGAACTCTGGAACACTTCGGGAAACTTAACTTTCAGTCGTTGTGCCGTCGAAGGGGACCGACCAAAGGTTGAACAACTCGATGAGGTCAATACCCAGCACGTCGAGATCGGAGTGGTTGGCCACGTAGATGCACCCTTGTTTGGAGACATTCCGGGTGGTTAGTTCGGTGATAAACTCTCCTTTCAAGTCGAGCTTGTCACCGGAAGCGCTGACAGCAACGATGTCCGTAGGGTTGATTGTTGGTTTTCCGATGCAAGCCCAGGTTTCCGTAGAAATTATGGTGATGTCGGCCGCATAGTCGAGTTGGAGCTTCACATTGACACCGTTCAAATTTACCTCAGCAAATTTGCGCTTTTTGGAGATGTCAACATGTTTCACTAAACTGATGCTCTTCATCTTTCGATTTCTCGGGTAATGCTTGTCGGTTGGTTTCCTCTTGGATTCGGCTGAAGAACGGTACCCTTTTTTGTGACCCTGCGTTTGCATTTTCCGCAGGTGGAATTCTGGAACGAGCACTCACGGACGTAATGGGAATCCCCGCAGAGCCAGCAGTCCGCCTCTGGAACCTTTTTCGTCTTCTTTCCGGGAGGTTTGGGATGGAGGGACACAGCGTTGATTGAGGGGTCCTTCTTCTAAACCATTTGTGGGTCCTGTTTCAGGTTGATGAGCTTGTGGCACTCGTCCACCAGCTTGTCCAGGGTAAGTTGGTAACCTTCGGCAGGTGGGGCGCTTTCTTCAGCTTTGAGCTTACTAATGAGCCGAGTTCGTATGTCAGCATCCCGTGGCGATTGTAAACCACATACAAAACGCAGAGCTTTGAACTGGTCACTAGTAAGCCGGTTGAGTTGAAACGGCTCGCAGTTTTTGTTGATGGAAGCTGCGTATGCGGTAAATTCATCTGCGTCGTCCTTCTTGTACTGCAAGCACTGGTACCTCGCGTAGCACAGCGATTTTTGCCGACCGAAGGGATGCTTGAACTTTGTCACCGTTGTTTCAAGGTCAAAGTCCCGGGGGTGACTCGGCAAAATGCTGTTCAGATACCGTTCGTGGAACTGCGTATCGACTTTCCGGAAGAGCAGCCTGACCTTGGCAGCGTCGTCCGAATGTTGCCCATCTTGCCTGAAGACGTCTTCGTATCGAGCGAACCAGGAGTCGAAAAAAAAACCGCCGTCTGGGTCGAACCGGAATTCTTGAATTTCCGTCGCCAGCGACTCGATGATTTTCTCGCTCCCAGCCTGGGGAACTGCAGGAGAACTGCAATCTGCTGCTGCTGGTTGGCCAGGATATCGTTGAGCCGGAGGGTAGCGTTTTTGATATCCATTTCGGTCATCTTCTGATCGGGATCTTCGAGGTTCTCGTCGCCAATTTGTCGTGTTCCCAGAAGAATAAAAAGACTAAGAGACTAAACTAAGAGATATGTTTATTCAAGCAAGTGCGACAACTGAATGAATCAGGTTTCACATGGGTGGTGGTAATTATACCAGCAGGTACCCCTAGCGTGATGATATTATGCTGCGGCATTCTAGTGGCTTTTGATTGGTCGTTCGGTCGTATCCTACCACACTTATTAAGTTCGTGTTTTGGTAGCCAACCGGAGAAATGTATGAAAGCCCCCTTCCCTTTTTTGTTTTTCCAAAGGAAGCTGAGAAGGGCTTCAAACTATCTTGGGAACTTTTCTTTCACACAAATTCCCTCGTATTACAAATTTGTTTCCTCTCGCTTAATCAGATATAAAATTGCAAAAAAAAGTATCACCTCCATTCCCTCTTCCTATGCACCCCATGCAAGTCAGGAGGAGTCTCTTGCATGCCAAATCTGGATCAATTTGCTTGACTAATTCTCGAGTTATGTAAAAATGGTGAGAGAGACCCCCTATCGCCTTAATATCTCCCCACTGGTAAAAGGGAAGGGTATCAAATATTCATAAACAAATACCCTCTCATGCTTAATTTGGTACCACTTTCTTGAATGGTTCTCAAGTTATGCTAACATTTATCTTTTGCTTGGGAGACACCCTACCCCCTTCCAGTAAGAGGGAGGGGTCTCAAACTGTAATAGGAATCTTCCCCGACCTCGGAAGCACCCACCTGCCTATTTTCAAGCAATCTGGTTCAATAGTTTCCGAGTTCATAGGGAAACGATAGACAGAGAGACAGAAATCCATTTTATAAATAGAAGAGAATGGGGATACTTTATCCCCTTTTCTTATTTTCATCATATCATTCTTCGAAAATTTTGTTACTCGCAATCTTTTGCAGCGTATAATTTCAAATTTATATGCTTCAAAATTTAGAAAGATACATGAACTTATAGAAGGACTAGAAGCACTTTCGTGGTTCTTAAAAAAGTAATACATTTTAAGTTACAGGTGATTTGATCCTTTAACAAACTGCCATTATTTTATTTTTTATTTTTTATTTACATAGTATTCCGTCTCCCGACATAACTTGACGAACATAATTCCTAAAATTCACTCGGTTCATAGCAACCGTTCTCCAATTTCTCGGGCACCCCACGTTCGCCAGATCACGCTCCACTTGGTCTAACCACCTTGCTCGTTGCGCCCCCGCTCGTCTTGTTCCTACCGGATTCGTAGCGAACACCTGTTTTGCAGGACAGTCGTCCGGCATTCTCGCAACATGTCCCGCCCAGCGTATCCGGCCAGCCTTAACCACCTTCTGGATACTGGGTTCGCCGTAGAGTCGCGCGAGCTCGTGGTTCATCCTTCGCCTCCACACTCCGTTCTCCTGTACGCCGCCAAAGATGGTTCTTAACACTCGTCGCTCGAATACTCCGAGTGTACGCAGGTCCTCCTCGAGCAATATCCATGTCTCGTGCCCGTAGAGAACAACCGGTCTAATAAGCGTCATATACAGGTTACACTTCGTGCGAGGGCAAAGTCTTCTCGACCGCAGTTGCTTGTGGAGTCCATAGTAGGCACGACTTCCGCTAATAATTCGCCTCCGGATCTCACGGCTGGTGTCAAACTGCCATATTAGTTCTCATTTCACAGTTTGTAAGTATCAGACAAAGAAAATTCTAAAAGTTAATCTAGTACTCTATAGGCATTGCATACTTTAAGGTGCAATTTCCTAGTTTTTAGATGAATACAGTATTTTTAGTACTTTTAATTGATAATTAAGTGAATGGATGAGATATAAGTAATGTTATGATAACCAATGATCACGAGCCATTCAGAAGAAAAATATATGTTTTAGGAGTCTAGGGATCCATATTACCCATAACATACATTTTGGAAAACTTTATCTTAAAAAAAAAAGAGTTTACTTTTGCTTTGAAAATATGGCAATATTACGTTCATATTACACTCAAACGATTGACATATTGGAATAAATATTTTTATTATAATTTTGTTATGTGAGAAACATTTGAAAATGATAAAAAAAGATCTTCAAATCATATTTTGTGAAATTTTTGAAACTAAGTTCAGTGACTCGAAAAATAAATTTTTTAAAATTTGTTGAGATAACAGCATTGTTGTTTTGTTCTATTTAGCAGATTTTTCTAGACCATTTGATACTTGTAAGACATTCCTGTTTCGAGATATAGCAAAGGAATCAAGTATCCCCAGGGATCAAGTATCCTCATTCTCTCCTAACGATCTTTGGTATAATGCATGTTTCAGCACATTTTTTGCATACAGTTAGCGCCGAAAGTCATTCAAATTTTGCAACCTCTTCTTTGGGTGTATGAGACGATACGTTACATGGGTAGTGTTTCCTAAAATAAGATAGTGAAAATGTTTCTTTCAACACTCTTTCAAATATAATATTGAAGTAATTGCCTGGATCATCATATACTGAGCAATAAAACTTTGTCAGCTTTCAGTATGTACAGTAGACTGAGTCGATTTGGGGTCATTTTTGAATTTCTCAAACCCTGGGGTCTTAAAAGCTTTCTTTTTGTCCAAAACACTCATCTATGACTTTTTGCAGAATTTTTAAGTAACGTTTACATGAGTAAATTTGAACTTTTAGATTTGTATGGGAAAATTAAATATTTTGTTCTGAAAAATCAACATCATTTTTGTTTCATCTGTGGAACCGAGCCTGCTAATGGTTTTTGTGCCAATTTATAAATTTCTTACAGGAAATTTGTCGCTGAACAACTTTGTCGAATATCATAACTTCGTATCTTTTTAGGCAAAAAAGTTATTAGCTGTTTAACCACTGCTTGAGCCCCTCTAAGTATGGCATGAAAAGTGGTCTTGCAATACTTCGCTAGACACCCAGCAGTGTTGTCAATTTAATTTCTTGTTCATCAATGCCAAAAGACATACACCTGTTAAAGAGCTAATAATTTTTTTGCCTAAAAAGATACGAAGTTATGAAATTCGACAAAGTTGTTCTGCAAAAAATTTCCTGTAAGAAATTTATAAATTGGCACAGAAGCCATCAGCTGGCTCGGTTCAATAGACGAAACAAAAATGATGTTGATTTTTCAGTACAAAATATTCAATTTTCCCATACAAACCTTAAAGTTCCAATTTACTCATGTAAATGTTACTTAAAAATTCTGCCAAAAATCATGGGTGAGTTTTGGACCAAAACGAAGCTTTTAAGACCCCAGGGTTTGAGAAATTCAAAAATGACTTCAAATCGACTCAGTCTAATGTACAGTTTTTCTCACTCAAATTCTGTTCAAATTTATTCTAATTAATCACTTATGAAGTCAGTTTTTTTTTAATTCGAAGTTTTGATTACTGGGAAGTTTGAAATAAAAAGTAATTGATATTACTATGTTTTTAACCAAAATAACTTAGCATTCACCAAAAATGTTATTCGTTAAAAAAAACAGTGTTAGATTATTCATTCATTCATTTCTTGACTTATGTAGTTAATCAAAACTAATTTACAACTCCTGTTCTATTAACATGAAAAAAGAGTGCAAATCGTATTTTTTCTTGTTACAGTTTCTTCAAAAAAAAAGTCAGATTATCGGATGAAAAACTTGCAATGGGCCCAACCACAATGCAGGATCGGTTCTACTTTTTTATTCACTTAAAGTATACAAAATTTGAAGTTCCTCTGGGATATTTACGTGTCCACACATATGCACACATGTCCTGTTGTTGTAAATGGCGAAACTCAGGGGAAAAGGGCTGCAAAGCAGCCCTGCCCATTTCTGTCCTGTAGTGAAAAAAAACTCCCCCGCAATGGATACGAATTATGGCCGGAATAAAATTTAATACCGTTACAAATTTGGTAGATATTCATTCGTATTCATAACCCACGAGTCAACAAAAGGACCGCCATTCATGAGTAGATTCAACTGTACGTGGGTTTCCGTATTTGTTTGTGCAGTTGTTTTCAGGTCGATTTTCGAAACCGAAGGAAATAAAAGGATCCGGGGAAGGGGTCGATTTCCGGTCCTGCGGAATGCTTTTTTTCCTTCTCCAAACGAGGTTAGTCCCCGGAATTTTGCAAAACCATAACCACCGGGCCGGGATCTCTCTCGGAAGCTCGGGCGGAATCGTTCTGTATGAATAATGTAGTATCAACGAGGTATAAATCAAATATCAAACAGTATAATTGATTTGTTTGCACGCGAGCGAGTTCAACGGGTAGATATTTCAACGGGTGCCTTTTTCGAGTAGGTTCCGAACCTGGCCATACTAGAATGTGGGGGCGAACTCTTTTTTCGGAACTTGGAAGCGCCGCCGGAAGAGAATTTTGCAAATCGCTATTTTGGGGTACGAATATTTGCAGCAGTTTTTGTTTTCGACCTGTTTTGGGCCACTGGGCCTGGCTTGGCCAGTAATTGTCGCCTGGAGAGTTGGTGGTTTAAGCCTATTTTGTTTATTTTTAGATTCTGATACAGTTGAGGTATTGATGTTGTTGAATGAAGGGTAATCAAATTTTGGAGTCTCTAAAAGGATTAGCAATAAAGCGTTCGCACGCATTGAATCCTTTGAGATCGCTTTTCTGTTATTTGTGTCAGGTATCGGGTATTGCGCTCCCTGCGTTTTTGATGTATTTATTGTTGAAATACTACTTTTTTTCTGCTAGAAATTCTCACCGATAACCCTTTTGCTTTTCAGCATCTCAAATATTCACAAAATATTTATGTTTTTGCGCAATGTACATAGTTGATTGCATTGTTTAAAATTTTCAGTTGGTTTCGAAAGATAATCGCACTATTACTATTAATCATAGTTTACCATCTGCTGCTGCTAAAGTCAGAACTTTGAAATTTAAACACGAAACTTTGTCGATAATGTACAAGATTTTTTTTAAAAAATAAGAAAACAAAATTTAAACACAGCGTTTAAAATTCACTGCCAAACGAAATAGTTTCCCGATCAGGAGAGCATATCAAAATAATAACTCAAACGTATCTCACCAAAATATTTACATATGATTCAGTTATAACTAAGTACTCCAAATTTTCGATTTTAAGTTTCTCCAATCTGAATTATATCTTATTCTGATTGACAAACTTGAATGCGGTTGAGCTCATATTCATTGATCAAGATTTTTTTCGGATTGTGCTAAAATAAAATGATTATATCTTATTTTGATATACGTTCAACTTTTTCTGAAACACGGACATCGAAGTCAACGGCTTAAACCTTACATTAACGAGTTTCGCTCAACAGATTCATAAAATTTAATCAAATTTTTGGGAAACCAAAAATGGGGCAAGGGTTTATCAAATAATGTGGTTTATTGACCTTCCACTAGAAAATTTTCTCGAAGCACTCATATCTTGATAAGTTATAATTTTGATATAATTTGTTCTGTCCAATATCAAACTATGCTATCTGAACGAGATATAATCTTGATAGGAGCATATCAAAAACTGATATAATTTAGCTATAATCGTATAGATTTTTTGATATAATTTGAGATATTTTAACATCCTACGAGTACTAAATTATAACTCATCCAGATAGGAAAAAATTGAATATCAAAATATCTCATCTTGATATAATTTAGTTTTTCTCTTCTGATCGGGTTATTTAAAGAAAAATCTACAAATTTGAGCTCCACCGTAATAATGCAAAAAAAAACTCGAGGCACCTTACCGCAAAAAATCAATTTGCACGGGCACCTCATACTCACAGTTTCTCTCGGTACTATGACCGTCACAGTGAGAATAGACCACAGGATCAACAGAATGGCAAAAACAAGGGAGGACGACGACATTTGTTTATGGTTTTCCATTCTTTATGTTTTTTTTCAGTCATTCTATACGACTTTGAGAGAATAGCTTTTGGTTGCATTCAGGACAATTTAGGGTGACTAACAAGACAGTTTTTGTTGCATTTTCCGGTGCAAAAACTAAATTTGGTAGAAATTTTTTTTATTGACATTTCAGCTCGACCATTTAATAAAAACAAACTAGCTGATCCGGCAAACTTTGTTAAGCCTTTGAATTTTCACAAAAACAATGTTCGTGTAGGGGAAAGTCGGGTAAGACGGACACTTGCAGTTACAAAAAAATACAATGTTTGGCACAAATCTAATGGTGGGAATATGTGTGCCTAAGTGTATCAACATTTTCGAGACCCTTTGATGATTTACAGCAAGCAAGGTCTAATAAAAATAAATAAAACAAACAAAAACTTTGAGGATGTACCATTTGATGTAAATTTGGCTACTCAGAAAATAGCCCATAATTCGCAACACTATCGAAAATTTCAAAAGTTTTCAACGGTGGAGACTTCTTATTGACCAACAGGTGAAATACGCGCCTGTAGTATACGGAATTCCGAAAACCATGTCATTTTGCTAGCAGATTCGGACCAATTGGTTTCATTTTGGTTTTAAAACATTCTCAAATGCTTAACTCACAAAAATATGTACTTGCACAGTAATTTTTCTGGCAATAGCCACCTTTTCTATGCAGTGTCCGTGCAGTGTAATTTGCAAGCCTATTTTAGATTGCTTTAAAACCAGTCTTGATGAAGTAAATTTACTAATGCCAATGGTTAACACGATAGCAAACAACCTAAACTGCCCATCTGCGATGAAAAACGAAATATCCGATTTTCTGTTGGGATTCTACCTTAGGGTGTTAGTCTCACCCGACTTTCCCCTAAGTAGCAACTAAATGAATATTTAAGTTCAAGAAACTGGATTGGTACCTTAAAATGAAGTGAATCGGGACAGTATTTGGACAATTTTTGTAATATTTCTGTCAAATTTTATTAAGTAGTGAGGATTTCAAATACCAATTTTAAAACAGCCATTTTTGTTCACCATGTGTGTTTTGTATACGATCTTTTATGCAATTTACATTCAATAAAATTTATCAGAGTATGAATGATAAAGTTCTGAACGGAGAAAATTAAAACTTCAACAACATTATTCGAAGTCTGATTCAAAGCAACTACAAACTATCATGAATCAACTTTTTTTCAAAACAGTGATTGAAAACTCTTAATTTACGTAGAGAATTAGAGCATCTTATATATAAAAATTGAGGTGGGAATATGTACGTACACGAACTACTCTTGCAGGATTCATCAGATTTGCATGGAATTTTTTTTGTTGTGTTCGTTTTCGTGCTTAGCAGAACACAACGGAGAAATAATTTCTAAAATGTTTTTGTTGAATTTGATAATAAATTTTTAGTTTTTAAACGTATCAAATAAAAATCAGGGCACTCGATATCCATTTTTTTTTTTCACCCAGAAAAGGAAGGTGCCAAGAGCAATAGAGACTTACTTATGCTCTTCAATCTTTACGTATGAAGTTTTGGCGCCCATTTCCATTGCCACTGTAATCTTCACATGGTATCAGTGAAATAGATACTTGGATTCCGTATGGGATGAAATAAAAAATGCAATAAGTCGGTAAGGAGTATATTTCTGAAAATAGTCATTTTTTTCTTCAGAATCAAAACAACTTTAACATTTTCAAGCTGATTTACCCAAAGCTTCAAAATTGCTCGGTTTTTGCCGGATATGTCCGGATATTTGATAAAAAACATTTAAGGTCTGGTCCAGTCGTCCAGATTTATTCACTTTGTCTGCAAAATTAACCAAAAATCTCTAATTAATTAAATGTATTTATTTATTATTTTTGCGTATTATAATGAAATTTTTGAGCAAGTTTCAACATAATAATTACGAAGGGATTCTGGATGTTTAAAATACGATTCAAAATTTGCTGATGTTTTGATGAAAAATGATTCAAGTGATTTTTTGTATAAATTTTTGTTTAGAAGTTTCTGAACTGAGACCAAATTTTCTCGGTATTGCTCGGATTTTGGATTGAAATTTTTTAAATCGAATGCCCGGATTTTGCTTGGTTTTTAGATTAAATAGCTTCTTCCTTTCATGCTTAGATGCCAAAAAAACTAAACTAAATTTGAATAAAAATAAGGTTAATTTTTTTAAACTAAAATTCATAAGTTGATCCAACCCTCGGTATCAGAAGTCAGGAAAAGATATTTGATTCAATAACATCCTAGATTAAAAGAAGCTTAGAAAATTAAAATTAAAAATCCAATACAGAGAGAATAAAAAATTATTAAGACTTACGGAGATTGTTTTTGAATTTAATTTATAATTTTGAAAATACGATCGCAATGTAAAAAATTCTATAACCATTCGATTCAAGGTGCTGTGAGCAAAAATTCGGTAAATATATTTATTGTTCCAATTTCCTTTGTTCAATGCTGAAGTATTCATATCTTGATAAACGATAATGATAAAATTGATATAAAAAGGATGATAATAAAAATCAGAGATTACATAATGCAGAGTACACATCAAATTCATAACAGATAACAAAACACAACCAAAAGTCCCATAAAATAGGTACAAAAGCGCTTACTCAGCCCCATCATTGATATGAAGTACGTTTTATGAAGCTCAAAATTTAAGTTCTTATTGATACTTTCAAGTTCCAAAACAAGTCTTAATGATCTTCTATTCAGCTTCCAGCGGCCTTTTAATGCAGCTTCCAAAAAATCCTAAAATGAGCAAAAATTTTTTCTCTATCTCTACTGCACCCTTGACACACCGGTTCATATCACCTTCTCTTGATTATTTGCTATATTCTGTACATATTGCCGCCATGATGCCACAGGCCGGATTCCAAATTCGACAAATTGCTCAATTGCTTCTTTTCTTTATTGCCTACATATATCGGCTCATCACTCAATTACCAAATTACTTATTGAAAAAAAAAACTTTCCCGGCTTGGGGATTGAAACCCGACCATCGTGATGAGAATCGAACACGCTACCACTAGACCACGCCTAGATGTTGTTCTAACTGAAACTAAAACTCGAAGTGGTGATTTGACTTTGAAAGCACCTCAATGCACTTTTAGTGACTTACCAAATCCCGTTTTGAGCACTTCTGTGACCTTTATGTGACTTAAGTCCCGTACAACGTTCATATCAATCACTTTTGCAGCTTTCAAGTTCATTAATGAGTACATAGAGCTCACTCATGGGAATTGGGCAAAACAAGTCACATAAAACGTACATATTAATCACTTTTGCAACTTTCAAGTTCATTAATGAGTACATAAAGTTCACTTAAGAGAATTGGGCAGTTGATTCTCTTTGTCAGCCAATATAAAATTTTCAATGCCATCATTCAAGTAAATATGTGACTTTTGGTTGCTTGGGAGGATATTTGCTTTTAACTTCGTAGGAAATCAATCTTTTGCGATGATTGTTGCCCCTGTAGGTAGGCACTACGATTAACATTTTTTTGATTATAACTGGGTGACGATACAGGGAATTGTAATCAATAAAAAAAATAAGAGGAAGCCTGATTGCTATAAAATATTTGCGAAGAGAGAAACAACGCACTGATCAAAGTTTAAGATGGTGTTGTTAAGGTCCTCTTAACATAATATGATAGAAATATCATGAAAATAGTACAAAGTATATCTTGATTCGCCCCTTTTTACGGTACCAATTCAGTTTCATAAACATTGACAATTATTTACCTTCTATTGGCTTATCTACATGTTCATTATTTTTGCAAAGGCTCAACAACGTTCGCCGGGTCAGCTAGTTTTCTTTTTTGTTTGCTTTGAACTCACTTTTTAAATTCATCTTTCTTAAGTCTTAATGTCTTATATAATTTTCTCTCTAAGCTTTTGAAATCCTGAAGTTAAATAAATCTCCTTTTAATTTTTCGATAGAACTTTTACGCTATGCAAATGCTTTAAATTCCTGGTGTTATGATAAAAGAATGAGAAATCGAAATTGTGAAATTTAATTCCCGCGTGAGCTTTCATCACGTCGTATGAAACATCTTAAGAATTCATAGAAAACTACTGCAAAAGTTATGAAAGCAATTTTAAAACTTGTATTTCACATATAGAATATGTTGTCCAGGCTACAAATATTCTGAACGGAAAGAAGTTGCGACCAAGTTGTGTATATATAGGAGGTGTATAGATTTTTGAAATTCCCAATTCAGCTATTTTGCTTTAGCTACTGCGGAGCTCGTGGAGTTCCTTTACCAACAAACTTTACTTTAAAAATCAGAGAACCTTGTGTTCTAATAACCTTGGTTGAGACTAGTTCATGACAGTTTTTTGTATTTTTTCCGTAATAAAACTGTTTGTTTACAATATAACGGCGATAAAAATCTGAAACAATTTGTTTTATACGACGTAATGAAAGCTCACGCGAAAATTGATGATTTGAACATTTGTGTGTTAACTAATGATACCATACGTACTCTATTGAGAGTACATGTACTCTTTTTTGATCTAGAAATGAGCGTACTCTTCTGTTTGTGGTATTTTACGAAATGTACTCTATTTTTCAATGAAAGACATTTCCTCCAATGCAGGAAGGATGTGTTCTTATAAAAGAAGTTTCTAACAAAAATATTACCTATCGAAGAGCAAACGTCTTTCCTACGAAAAACTAAGTTCAATTCAACAACACATTAGTTTTCAGAAAGGTAACTTCCAGACGTCGAACTAAACTGTGGAGGGAATAAGCGCCTTGAAGTATGCAATAAATACTCAAACAATAACAATATGAACGAACCTTGATTTTTAACGCTCGTGCACAAATCAAGAGCTCACGAATACACCTCTATAAACACGGTTTTGGAATGTATTTATTTAATAGCTTTAGAGTACTTTCTCAGTAAAATTGATTCAATAAATACCTATTTGAAGAATGTTTGATAATATCAGTATTCTGCTTAATAGGCGCACATAGTCTGCTTCTCCCTTAATGTGAAGTGTTAACCCCATGAAGCTCCAATAGAATACCCATTTATTCCTGGAAACCCTACTGGCAGCCTCCGAGTTCCACACCCGGTTCTCGCTCCACACCGTCATTCGTTGGCGCGTTGATTTTAAATTATAGAATATGGAGTGTTTTGCAGCTCGTGAAAATCTACACGATTTTTCTATACACCTCTCTTCATTCGAGGTTTTTTCCATTCTTGCAACCGGTAGTTGTATTTCTCTGGAGATTAGAAATTTATGTGTACACTTGCATTAAACATGCTGGAACACCGTGTTTCAGGGCGAGCCAGGATACAGAAAAGGTTCCGCGGAAAGGTGGTTTTTTTTTCGGCACTTTGTTGTTTTACGCGGCTGCTCACCGGATCCAATGGTTCATTTTCCGCACATTTTCCGAACTTGCTATAGACAGGGAGGGGTGCGGTACAATTGAGTTGTAAAAAATGATTCCTACATCATATAATACATCCAAATTCGTTGTGGTGGCTGAAATTGCAAAAGGATCAGAAATTAAAAATTTGCACTCCCGAGACTTCACTTCGAGGACGGGGAAAAGAAATGCGGATGACAATTTTCTCTTCGGGGTTTTTTTTCTCTCTCGCGCGCTGCACAATGAACATAATGTTTTGCTACAGGTTATTGCTCACCGGGGTGTGATTGAATTGAATAGAAATAAGTATAAGTTTAGTTGAAAAAAGAATCGATGAATTTACTAAAGCATGTTTCAAAATATTCGTGTTTCAGTTTACATTTAGTTTATCGCAAGTTTAGATCTTATTCGTCTGAAAATCAATGAAAAAAAGTTTGAATTATAAGTTAAAACTCTAAACAGAAAGTATTTGTATCTTAAGATGAACGTAATTGTCTTCTAGCTGTCTTCAAAATTGGTTTGCTATTTAATTTTTCCAATCAATAAAAACAAAATTTTAAATCTTTTGAATAATGCTATTAAGGTTTGTAGAATAACGTTTTTGATGTCAAATCTTTGATCTAAAACTTTTCATTTAGCTATGAATTGGTGTGGGTCTTTTAGATAGGTTAATTCAAGATCCCAAGAATTTGATTCTGGTGTACGTTTTATTTTTTGAGGGCACCATGGGGATTCACTGATTACTGTGGGCAATAATAACGTCAACAAATAATTCAATGTTTGATATCATGGTAACTAAAAAGACATACACCGTCTTAGCCGATTTAGGCTTTACAGACTGAATAAATGACGTGGACAACTTAAGATTAACATTTAACACCCAGTACCGAGATGGGAATCGAACCCATGCCATCAGTGGACCAGCGATTATCGGCTTACCACGCTAACCACTCGACCACCGAGACGTAGAAATATTTTATTGGAATTTTTATTGGTTCTTATGAAAATTTTCTCAAAAACTCGATGAAATTATAACTTTTAAAACAAAATTATACTTTCTTCAAGAAAACCAAAGTTTTTATTTTAGATCAAAGATTTGACGTTTTGAACAACTTTTTTTTTTTTCAAAACAGCCATAACATAACATTATTCAATGAATTTTTTTTTTTTAATAATTATGAGTTTTTTTTCGCTGTGCATAGCGGAGATGGAATGACCTATAATTATTTTAATTTTTTAATTATTAACAATTAATCGAAATTTCCTTATATGTTTGTTTGTTTAGCGTGGAATACGAAATGAATGAATTTTACCAAGGAAAACTTGTTAAAAATTCTATTCAAGGAATCTGGAATATTTTTTGAAATTTGAGCAAAATAACTTTCTTAGTAAAAATTTACCTTTTGCTCCCATATGTTTTTAGATGCCTTTTGGGTCATGAAGCATCCGTGTGAAATTTGAGATAATGTGATCGATTCCTGAATCAGCGCAAAGCGTTTCAATTTTGTGTGTAAATTTGTATGGAAGGTGTTAAATTATCCAGGAAATTCAAATAATCTTGAAATGAAGTTTGTTTTTTTTTTTTTATTATTGGTTTTGTCTATCCTTAAGATTCATTTTTGCTAACATCTCATGTTTCAGCCAATTGTTTCATGAAAAAAGTTATAACTATAACCAATTCAAAATAATAAATCTAAATCATATTAAAAGTTTAAAAAATGGCAGACTTTACTAGCTAGAGCTTTCCATAAGTTCATGAAATGTTTTTGCCAAGGGTATACAAATCAACAAACTCATTAGCTATGCAAAGAAATTTTCGCAATTCTTTATTTTCATCGTACGATTAAAACTGTCAAACTTTCAGTAAAAAGCGCTAAAATAAAAAAAAACATATTAAAAGAAATGTTTATTATTATCAATATCTTTTCTAGTGTACAAGTGAGGTTTGAGGTTTGTTCACAAGAAATAAACTGTAAGAACCAAGGAATATTCAGAATTCAAAATTGAAATTTTATGAGATTTCGGTACATTTCTGGTGATTTTTTGATGAAAATTTTTTGGTTCCCCATACGTGTTTCCAAACAAATTTAACAGCGTTGCGCTAATTCAGGACTGAACAAATCGCTTCCATATATTTTATTTCTTGTTTTCGGCATTAAAGACAATCAAAAAAGTCTATGGAAGGTGTAAAAATGTATAAATTTGAAATTTCCATACAAAGCTTGCTGTTATTTTAAGGACGGAGAATACAAATTCAATATTTGCGAAGAAAACCTCGACAAGCTAATCTATAGATTGGGGAAAAGTCAGAATGACTTTCCAACAAATGAAATCGCATTGTTCTTTAGGAAGATTTCATGAAACATCTTTTCATTCAATTATGCTATTCTAGCGTTTAAGGTTCTCAACTGAATCATCTGGAAGGGGGAAAATATATATCTTTTTTACCAGGAATATATAAAAATCCACTAATCAGTGCAGGTTGAAACCCGAATTTTTTTTAATCTTTTTTTTTTAATTTCTGTCGTGTTCACATTAGTGTCAAATCCGCTGGTTTATCTACTCTTGAATGTTTCTCACACGAATTTGAAGCATCCTTTCTTTTCAATCGCCGCTGAACAACTGCCGTTTTACACACACATAGGATTTTCTGCTCACTCAGAGTATCACGATAAAACTGAGAACTCAATTGCGAACTCAATTTTATAATCAATTTAACTCATTTATTTTATCTATCATCTACAATTAGGTTATAATGTTAATAATAAACAGTGAATTTGAGATTTCAAAAATATGTTTTTATCCCCTAAACAAAGAAGAAGTTGGACCTCAGACGAGATCTTTCTTAATTATTTGATTCAATCATAACTTTTTCAACTGTTACATTCTAAACAACTTAAAATTGCAAATATTCCATTTTTGGGATTTTTTTTCTAAACAGGTGTAGGAATTGCTGATGTTATTGAATTATCTTATCTCAATTCGAATAATCTAAGTATCATTGTATAGATCAATTCAAAGTCAGCCTATCGACTTTGCTTCTTCTAGACAATGATACAATGCGGGAATAATAATCTTGTACGGCAAGAAGTTTTCTCAAAAACACGCTCTTGGCTCATTTTCAACACCCTTCATGCTTCCTAATTCAATCTATCCGTCTATAATTTTCATTACTTCCATTTGATATTCTTCCTGTTAGAATGTATACTTCACCGAAATGCCAAAATCAAATTCGAATAATACTACTGAACAGGTTCGATGATGTAATTTTTAGATTCTATGACAGTTTTCTCTCACCAAAAAACAAAAACCTTCTTTATCTTGAAATTGATAATTTATTTCAGTACAATTGACACAAATTTCACCAAATATTTATTGAGTGCGGGACGATGTTTATGGTTGATAATGACTAAAAGTTTTGACAAAATTTTCAACTTAACTAAAGATTGCATAATTTTTTTTTGGCAATAACTGACATGAAAATATGACTCAGTAATAAGTATAATTCATTTCAATTGATCTGTAGTACAGTTTTGGTGAAGAAAATACTCAGAAAAAAATGTTCCTCATAAATCTCTACGGCTCTAAATAGGGGAGTGTGGGGTTACATGGGCCACTTTTGTCTTTGCTTCATAAATTCTTTATTATAAAAGATAAAAAGAAAAATAAATAAATGGAAAGGTTTTCTAAATTTTCAAGGTATCATTAGGCATTTTTTTTTATTTTTCAAATAAATTAATTCCCCGAGTTCTGACTGTTTTAAAAAAAGTTATTCAGAGTGGCCCACGTTACCCCACTCTCCCCTTCTTAATAAGCAGAAGATAGCATGTAATATGAGAGAGATTGATTGCGTACGAATAAATTGAGACCCCCACTTTAATTTCGAAAACTTATCAGAAAAATGGAGCGAAATGTGACGTTATTAAGATACTAAAAAAGTGTCTTTGGTAGTTCGTCAGCCTTTCCTGCATAATTTGGCATCATTAAAGAATCAATATGAAGCTTATAAGAACACAGTATAATTGCAGATCTTTGAACACTAATTTAGAGATGAAGCTTCAGAAAATTAGATTGAATCATTTTTGTATTTAGTGCAATTTGAAACTCCAGTTGAAGCTCTCATTCTAAAGCGATTGCTTCTGAGTTATGTTAAAATTAGATTTTAAAAGAGGCCAGCAAAAAACATTTAAATAATTTCCTAAAATTTCAATTATTTTCAGAAGGTGTAGCAAAGCACACCGAGTCAGCTAGTTGTTAATAAAAAGTGAAAATTATAAGCGTTTTGTTTTTATGAGATGATTTATTGATTTGGCAAACAACTTTTGCTTAAATGAGGAATCTTCCTATTTTAATTAATGAGAGCTCTCATCTTCTCTTATGTATAAAAATGTATGTTTGTCTGCCTATCTGTCTGTTCCCCATAGACTCGAAAACTACTTAAACGATCGATGTGGAATTTGGTATCTGATAGTATTCGGAGTCAGGTTTCAAATCGTTTTGCCTTAAAGTACGGGGCGGGGAGGGGGGGGGGGAGGTTATCCCATACGAATATATATATGTATAGCCGACTTATACAATTTTTAAGAAATGTCCATGAAATTTCGCCAGAACTAATCGAGCAAAGAAACCAAATTTTGAATGGGATGTTAAACATTCGAGAACGAGAAATGATTCTACGATTGTTTGGACCCCCCCACAATCTTACATGAGGGGAAATGGAAAGTCTCATACAATTTTGTACTTAACTCGAAAGCATAATCAAATCCGGCATAAGATGGTATTTGCGTACCATAAATATTTGTGATTATAATTTTAATGGCATGTGGCATGTGGCAGAGAATCTATTTATAGAAATTTAAAAGAAAGGTGGATAGCAGCGAATCCGAAAAAATGGCAACGTTGCTAGAACTGTTCTCGTATAAGGAAAGCTCAGTAGGACCATGGGTTGTTACGTTTTTGCTCGTTTGAAGTGTGCGTAAAAACACGCTCTCAAACCACTGGGCTCGCTATACATGGGAATTCTCTCTGAGTTTCTCATGTATAGTTAGCTAGTGCAGAGCAAAGGCGGAAGCAATTCATGGGAAATTTTCATCAACATGCCCTCTAGCCTAAAATTTCAACACCTATCAAGCTTTCTCCTATAGGCGCACTAATGCCTGTCTATCCACCTTTCTTTCAAATTTCTATAAAATAAATTCTCTTTAGTTTTCATTCCGTCGCACATGCCATTAAAATTATAATCATAAAAATTACGGCGATTAAAATCATATAACATAAATATTTGTATGACGATTTGGATAACTTATTTGAAAAAAAAAAAAAAAACGACATGGGAGGTGTTATTGGATACGAGAAATGTTACCAGGACTGTTTTAGACCCCTCATTACTTATGATGGGAAAATAAGAAAGGGTGGGGGGAGGCTCCAATTCTTTTTTTTTTTATTCGGATAACTATAGGGGAGAGTGAGGTATTAAGGGCCACTTTTTTTATTTGCTCCTTAACTCCTTAACTTATCATAAAAGTAAGAATAAAAAAGTTTAATAGTATGATTTTCTACATTTCTAACGTATCAGTAGGATTTTTTTAAAAAATATTTTAAAAAATTATTTTCTTCGAGTTGTTTGGAAAAAGTAATTTTCTATTGGATTTTAAAAAAAGGTGGGAAAACGCGGGTCACCAAATCCAAACTGACCAAATAACATGCGAACTTTACGAGTTGACCCCAAACTTTCATTTCACAATTCATTTAGTTATTTGAAAGCAGTTTCGGGTGAGGAAAAAAAAGAGAGTTGTGTATGATCGAATAGTTTCAAAAACCTATCTAACGAACGTTTTGGCAAAAATCGTTTTATGAAATTTATGTTCGTCTCCATCGCATTGAATAAAATCGTTTGTTATTTTTATCGACTTTTTTCAGCAAATTATTGCCGGTTGGTCCAAACGATTCGAGCTTCGGCTGTTCGCTCCTCTGCAGTGGACCTTAAATAAAATTTATGTTTATTCAATTTTGCATTTTAAAAGATTTATTAACTAACTTTATCTAGCTATTGTCTAACTACTGTTTGTTGTCTGTTGTTTGTTTTCGATGTTATGGTTACATTTATCTGTCAGTGTTTTGATCTTGGGTAAAATGGAGTTGTAGACTGATTTAAAATTTATTGAATCTGTTTGTTTGTTAACAACGTCGTTGTCTCCTCTTTTTAATGTGAAACATTTCTGCACAAATTCTAGTGTTGTAGTTCAAGACTTTTCTAAGATGTTGATGTATTTTAAATCCAAAGCATGACCGTACTCTATACTATGTTGAGCAAATCCTGTGCCTTCAACATTTTTGTTTTTTACAACATTTTATGCTGTTCTAATCTTTTAAAAATTGGCTAGTTTTACCAATATAAGATTTCTCACAACCTCCACATTTTATGCTGTAAACCACATTTGTTGTTTTTTTTTCTTTTGGTATTTTATCTATGGTTTTCGTGAAAATTGTGTTCTTTACTTTGTTTTAGGATTTCTAGGCTACATTGATATCGTACTGTTTAAAATATTTGGCTAGGTTCTCACCTTAACCTGCATAATACGAAATTGTAATGTTACTTTTTTTTAAACATTTTTATTTAGAAGTGATCCATGTTTCTTTATGGCCCACGTCAAAAAAGCCAAATGATGCATGTGATGCTAAGGAGCATATAAAAATGTTTCTATGTTAATTTGGATCCTGCTCTACATTTGACGGGAAAGAGAAGGGGAATTCCATGCAAGTAAAACATACATTTTTGCATAACTAAAGTGCTTTTAGAGAAAATTAAGGCTGAGTACTTATTTGAGATTGTTAACAATGATTGAAAATACCTATTTATACATCATCTTGCAATAAGTGAATTGTTTCCAGCACGAGTCGTAAGTTTATCCAACGAGGCTCCATTAATTACCCTGCAAGAAGTGCAGGTCAACAAATAACAACATGTGGACGATCATGATAAGGACTGAAAATTTATGATCATTTAGGTTGTGAAATGTGCTTTTCGACAATGAATTCAGTGCTAAAAAGTAGCACTTTTCTATACTGTTTTCTGTGTCGAAATATTCGCTTTTCAACACTGAATTATATAAAACAAATTTTTAGATGTGGTTTTGAAAACAGAAAAAAATCATTCAAGTAAATTAGAAATAATTTTCTTAGTATTGCAGCTCGAAGCTGACGTAGCAGCTTTCATTTTGAAGAACTATTTTGAAATTTTATTTCGACGTTGTCTTAGAAATAAAAATTATTTTGCAAAGCACACTGGATCAATATCAGCTGTGAGAAAAAAGGCAGCTTGTCGCGTTTTTCATTATTTTTTTAACGCTACTGTAAATAACTATATTGATAAAAAGAGAGCCGGATAACTAACAGATCGCAAAACTATTGCCTTTTGTCTTCTGCTGAGTCCAAAAAACTTGATGGTGAATGACTTTGAGCGATGAACGTATTTAATTAAATTAGTAAAATATGATTTTGAAACATTTAAAAATATTCCCACGATTTTCGAATCAAGTAAGAGATTTCAATCATTACAACCCTCAACGAAAAATTTTCTTGTCCCAATCACCGCTGCTATCTAGGCAATTCACTGAAAAATCTTGTATCGGCATCCAAAACGCTCGCCAGCACAAGTCAACTAGCGCGCTAGCCAAAAGCAAAGTCTCGCTGAAATACTGACACACAAAAAATAAAAACAAACACCCATCAGCACCCCACCGCACAGGCGTTGAAATGTGGGAGGAGCTCCCGTTCGGTTGCTGCTGTTTGGATTTGCTGGGCAGCAGTACCTACTAGAGAGGGAGCATACGCCCAGCACTGGTTTTACTTATTTATTCGGAGTCTCGGGCTCTCTCACCCCAGCTCTATGGATGTCTCCCCACCACCAAAAAGAAGCGCCAGAACGACCAAAAGTTTCACCATTGGTGGAATCGCCAGATTCATAGAAGCGAGTGGCTGCCTGGCGTCCTTCAAGTCGTGGAATAGCTTCAAAAAACAGATTTTTCCGCAGAGCTCCAAACAAAAACGGAGTAGTACCTACAGGGAGGCTGCTGTGCATCCTGGAAACAAAAACTGGGACCCGCTGAAAGAAGAAGATTGGAGCCCATTGAGGAAGGAGAGGCATGTCGAAACTTTTCTCTGCAGGAAGAAATCCTCCAGAGACATTTCTTTCTCGCAGCTCGGAGCCTGTGTGTTTGTAGAATGAATAGAGTTTTTTTTGCTTCCCATTGTAGTGTTTTTTGTGGGTCTTCATAATAAAAGTTTTCTTCAACAACGAGCGGTTGTTTGTAGGAATAAAAATGAAAGCAAACGATAGTTGCTTGCAGCAAAACCGCTTAAAAATTCCACGACTGCTGCTGGAATGCCAAAATTCACTTATTATCAAAACAGCTAAGAGAAATGATGATATAGTTTTGGAATAATATGGGGATTTTTCTACGTGTCCTTTTTTTGTGTAAGAATACTTAAATCTTAATTTAATTTCATACTCTGTTTTCTTAATTTAATATTTTGGTTTTTTTTAACTCAATTGTATAACTACTGTAAAAATCTTTGCTAGAAGACTCTCATATATTTGATACTGGGTTCAAATTATTTAGTTAAAGCATTTTTTTTTTCAATACAGGGGAAGTAAAAGCTAGCTCTTTCAAAAAACCTGTAGTTCATGAAACCCGATTTTTGAATATTTTGTAAGAAACATACAGTAAAACGAAGGATGACACTGTGAGAGATGAAAAAAGCAACTTTGAACCGAGTCATTTAGAAGCTCCAATTGATCGAACTCATAAAAAAATCATTAATTTTTTGCCTCAGTGTTTTGAAGTGAATAGTTTTTCGAGAGAAAAAATTTAAAAACGTTGTAAGAGAATTTTTCATAAAATTTAATAAACTAAGACTCATCAACTAACTAACTTACCCAATGTGGTATACAACTACTTCAAGAATTTGGCTTTAATGATTGTTCTACAGCTTTCTAATATTTAATTGTAACTTTAACTAAACGAAAACAACATTTCTTGAAGTAGAATTAATTTAAGGATTTTTTTCAAAAATATACCTACCTAATTTAGTTTTTCTTTTCAATTCATGTTTAAAACCTGATTTTCTGACCTAGTTTTTTAAATTCTGAAGATATTCAAGAAATGATTTTTTTTGTCTGTTTTATGAGAAATTTGTAAGGGTTTGAATTTTTCCAAACATTTCAATTTCGAGGAACTAAAAGATTATTATTTTATTGCTATTCTTCAATCAATGTTCACTGGCTATATTTTTGAAATCAATACTGATGTTATGAAATCGCTTGGTACATCTTTGTACCTGAAAATAATCACGTTTTCGTAGGTGATGGAAAGAATTAGAGAATCATGAGGTATCAAAGAACGAAAGAACATAAGCCGTAAATATCATGAAATTTTCGAAAAAGACACAACGGGTCACCGGCAGGACTTGAACCTGCGGAGATTCCTCGTTCTTTCGTTCGGTCGATACCTCATGTTTCTCTAACCTACGAAAATGTGTATATTTTTGGTTTATTTCTAAATAAATTTCCGTTCTTTAAAAAATAGGATGTGTGTTTTAATACAGTTAACCGTCTCATTGAGTTTCCGTCTATTTTCTGTGCTCCGGTACGGTGGGAATTCGCTAATAAGATGATGTTGAATCAAACGACGAAAAATATTTTGCACCATCAAACTTCTGAACAATGAACATGTTAATCTTGCGTGCATCCAGTCATATACGTACAACTTCCGTTTTCTTGATGTTTATCACCAACGGGGTAGCATATGATATAAGACTCCGCAAGATGCCTTAGATTGTCAGATTGCCCGGTTTTATCGTACTTTTCTGGATATTTAGTACAAATTTTAGAAACAGTTCGGCTCGGCCCTGTTGCCTGGATTTAGTAGAAAAATGCTCACATTTGTCAGGATTTTTTCCACTTTATTTGCAAAAACGCCCAAAAAACTTAAAACACCTTGTAGAACGAAGAATTTGCATTTGCTGCTAAAGTTGTCAACAGTAATCAAAAGTTTCATAAAAGTAGTTGTTTTCGAATAAAAAATTTGTTCGTGCGTGCCTTCTTCATACATCAACTTTGAACCAATTTCAATCGATTGGTAAAGTTGGATTTAAGGATTGATAGAGTAATATTTTTGACTTTTGTCCACTGGACACTGCACTGAATTTCTCAAAACCTGGGGTCTAACCTGATTCAAAACTTATCCATGGTTTTTACAGAATTTTTAAGTAACCTTTACATGAGTAAATTTGGGCTTTTATGTTTGAATTTATCAATGCCAATGGACATACCCCTGTTTAACAGCTAATAACTTTTTTGTCTAATAAGATACGAAGTTAGGGTCTTCAACAAAGTTGTTCAGCGAAAAATTTCCATTAGAGAATTTATAAATTGGCACAAAAGCCATCAGCAGACTCGGTTCCGCAGATGAAGCAAAAATGATGTTGATTTTTCAGAACAAAATATCCAATTTTTTCATACAAACCCAAAAGTTCAAATTTATTCATGTTAACGTTACTTAAAAATTCTGGATCTGTTTTGAACCAAAACTATTTTTTTTAGACCCGAGAAATTCAAAAAATGACCCCAAATCGACTCAGTCTACTGCACTGTGCCCCATGGAGATTTAGTCAAGGGAAATTAGTTGATCTTAAAAGGTGTTCAATAAGTGTTAAAAACAAAATCAAAAATTTGATTATTTATCTTTATATTATTTTTATTAATTAATATTTGATTATTACCTACTACATTAGTCTTAAATCACTATAGGCTTGAGGCATTTCATTTTACGACACTACATATGGCGTATGTTCACGAGTTGAAACTATATTTTCATTGTAAATTTAGATTTGCAATTCAATCAACCTTTTGTTTTGAAACTCAAATCTTGACATACAAAAACTCTAAACCGTCTTTAGAATGGATTTTATTAAGAAGTGTACCGTCAAACGGGGCATCATGCAACAGCGGGGTTCGATGCAACACTTATATAACACTACCTTGAATCAGTTTCTAATTTAATGTATCGTAATAAAGTTATCTTTTAATGATAACAAAATGATGATGACATAATTTCTCGCATCCTAAGCTAGTTGTCTTAAGTTTTTTATTTTTATGTAAAATTTGAAAAATCGAGCAATAAATGTACAAATTTTAACATGTTTTGAAGTCGAAAAAAACTTTACCCAGTATGACGGATCGGCTTGATAAAATTGCCTACAAACTTTTTACAGGTTTCCTTATGTTATACCAACATTGTTGGTGTAAAAATATTTTTCGAACAATCACCCAATTTTTTTAAATGAATATTTTTAAAATTCAGTTAGGTGTCTGGGGTTAAATGCAACAAAATGCAAATCAAAGAAATACCTTGTAAATCTCGTTTCCATGTGTTGGAATATGAATGTTTTGCATCACGCGTTTGTAAACATTAAAAATTCCTTCATCCAAACATTTATGTTTATGATTTCAGCTTGCAGAATTTTTCGTAGTATTATTTAGCCCCTAAATGTATGCAGCATCCTTATTTTCAGAAAAACGGTGAAAATTTGTTTTTACAGACCCAAAAACTACTGCAATTGGTGTTGTCATGCGTAATGGTCTTTAAGACATCGCAAATATATTAAAAATTATGAATTTTCGTACGTGTTCATAAGATTTTTCATTAAAAACAAAGTTTGTTGCAAGTTACCCCATTTTCTAAGAAGGGTGAAAATCGCATGTTTTTAGAAAATTAAAAATAACTGAAGAAACCAATAATTTTTTTAACTACGCCAATTTGATGCCTCAGCATCCTTAAAACTTTTGATGCATAAAGGATACGATTAACTGTGAACATAAGTTTTTTAGAAGCCATTGAAGTTGAAAATTGTTGCATGTTGCCCCAGTTGAGGGTAATCAAACAAATTCAGAATATGGAACCAACCATTTAAAGTTCAAAATTTTACACATCAACATTTTGGAAGCCATGTATTTAACATGATTCACAAGGTCATTAAAACTAGCAAAACATAACCTAAAACATTCATTACTAAAAATTTTGATTTACAAAAAATCGTGCTGATATGAAGTATTCTTCAAGAAACCGATTTCAGTCTCAATTTTATTTTGTGTTTCTTGTTCTTCTAAATGCTCAACATCACATTCAAAAACGTTTTGATAAATTACACAGGGCCACAAAATTTACATCCTTCGAACTGCAAAGAATTTAAAAGCAAATTTAGACTAATTTGGGTGCCCTGGATCTAAGTGTGCAATTTTTCTATCAGCTTGTGTTTTTTGAATAACTTTTGAAAATTTTTTAAATCATTTAAAAAATTTCTTCCCTTTTTTAACAAAACTTAAAAACAGATTTTCTATCAATTTTTAACTTTCTCTTAGACTTCAAGTAATTTTGAGTTCTGCGTAAAAAGTTATAGAGGATTTCTTTTTGTTAACTTTTCGCCATTTTTGATGATGTGTTAAACCAAATCGAATAAAAGATACTTTTAATACGAAAATAGAACGATTTTGCAACTTTAATCAAATTTTTTTGAATGAATTAAATTTTTATAAACTTTACTCAGTAATGTCAGAAATACTTGTAATGATATGTTCTTATTGAAACTAAAAAAAACTGTAGAATTCAACTTTTTTTTTTATCATCTTTAAAATATTGTTCCTTAATTGAATTAAATAGGTATAGTAAAAAAAATAGAATCAGATTTTTCACTAACGTAGATTTGTTTTTTCATCAGTTATCGATGATTGATGTCACTTAAAACTGAGACATTTTAAAGCTTATAAACTCCAAACGCTAGGTGATTAACAAAATTTGACAAAAGATTTAAGTTCAGGACGCTTAAATCTGCCAAATCAATCATTCAATCTTAGGTACCAAAATGCAGGTCCCACAATCAAATTTTAATAATTAGTTTTTAAAATGGTAAGACGAGTTTATTGGAAAAAAGTTCTTCTAAAATGTTAAAAAACTTATCTTTTTCATCTTTATATTTTTTTAAATTTTCAAATTAATTTACCGAATATTTAAATCAAACTATTTCAATTTTATGAAATATTTTTTCCACCCAATAACTCAATTGAAAGCGACAAAATATTCAGAGCTTAAAATTTTAAACTTTAAAACCTTCAATTGACGATTTTAAAACGTTTAATTAATTTTCATTTTATAAACTCATGTATTTTTATCGATCATAATTTTTCATTAATCTATAGAAAGTTCGAAAAATGATTCGAAGAAGCAGCTTAACAGTTAAATTTGAATGCGCAATGTTAACTTAATTTTTACTTTCTTTGTGCTTTCACTATTTACAACAAAACTTGGATTATTTTTTATTTTATCCAATTTTAAAAATGAATTTTTTTCTTATTCGAGAATTCACATTTAAAATCGTGTTTTTTGACTGGGTAGGCTGTGGCCGTCGATGACGGTTGTGTTTTTTTGGCAGCAAAATTTTGAAGACTTTAAAACCATCCATTAAAAAGTTCAATTTGTGCCGTAAAGTTTTGAAGAATGGTGGAAATGGAAAAAGCGAGAAATGGAAATCAAAACAAAAAATAATCGACGGTACGGGAAAATTGGAAGAATTGACGACGGGAAAATTGGATGTTCGAAAAGTATTAGCATTTCTGCAGATATTCGAAATGTGTCTCACCATAAATCCTGATCGAAAGATAAGTATCAGATTTTAATATGTAAAAACCATCTGAAACAATCCCTTACACAATAGATAATCAGAGAATCACTCGTAGGCCCAATTAATGCTTTTAAAAATTGTGATATTTTTTAAGATTCAGATTTTTTTCCTAACTAATGGCTTTGAGCGTATTGTTCATAACCATAACTTTAAAAAAAAAAAACACACACAAATATTTTAAAGGAAAATTGTTGATACACATTTTCATAGTATTTCTCACTAGGAATTAGGTGAATTTGTGAGTTCTCACATAAAAAATTTAGGCTGAATATAAAGTTCAATTTTTATGCATTTATGCAATAATGGTCTAATGATACAAATTATTGTATTCGTGTATCTTACTTTCATATCTTTTATTCTTCTACACGTATATAAAAAACATAGTTTACCATACATCAGTGAACGTAATTTAAACACTTTTCTTCGGGTTCGGCCGGAAAATCTGAGCTGCCATTTTTTGATAAAAAAAAACATGTTTAAAATATTGTAACAAAACTCAAAGCTACAAGAATTCTGGTTCAAATAACTCGAATGGTATACCGTAACAGAGTTTCAAATTCGACTTATCGACGAATTGGGTTCATTTAAAATATTTCAAGTATCAGTCAAGTTCCACTAGAAATTTAAAAAAGAACTCTAATACACTGGAGATAAAATGTAATTCTTTCGTAATGCAACTTTCAAAACACGATGTTCTGCACTGTTAATTTAAAACTCGATTTTATTGGAAAAGATTTCAATAAGTTTGCAATAAAAAGAAAAGCCGTTCATCTATGAAACCATATAGAAGAAAATATTTCACAATTGCAAGTGTCAAGTTTTATTACGCGTTTTTATTAAAACCTAGTTTTGATTGATTAAGTCTATACAATAAGTAGTTATGTTAAAAAGAAAGTCTATCATATTGAAACTGTAATAACATAAACAGAAATTTTCGAAAATCTCATGAATAATTGGAAACAGACTTTTAAAAAAGCATTTAGAAAAACAAAGAATAGAAATGATAATCTCAATAACACAGGAAGACCAAAAGAACAGGATGTAAAATGTAAAATCGCACTAGTCAAAAGTGTCTCCTGATCATATCCTAGCATCCATTTCCAAACCAAAATTGTTTTGCTAGGATGCAGAGGTGACCTCGGTCCTTAAGCATGAGTTATGAATCTTTCAATCCTTTTTCTCTTTTTTCCTTCTATCCATTGACTACTAGGACGTGGCCGGCGCCGTTATTGATGTTTAAAGAGAGAGCATCAGTTTTGTTCATTGTGAATATGCTGTCAATCCCAGACATCATTCTTTTGACCTCTGGACAAAATTGATGGCCTCGGTCAATCACGGAGTAGCAATCATTGGCGATGTGGAATTCGTTCTACTGAGCCACGCCAGCGATCATGGAATTCGAAATGTTTATACACTATAACAGCGTTTTAATAAAAATGATAAAATTTTGTTGCATTGAATTCAATATTGCTTTACAACTATTTATGATTCATTTCGAGTTCAATGATTTAAGGTGGATGTGAGTAGTCAATCAAGCTAAGCTAAGCTAAGCTAATTCACATTTAAAATCGTGTTTTTTTTAATTCAAAATACTACAGCGGATTTTTTTCAATAATCCTTCAATTGAAAATGAAATGTTAAATAAGAGGAAAAATAAATAACAATCATTATCATTTTTCTAACATTTTTTATTTATGGTTCATGTTTAACCTGATCTGACATTTATTTGAGGATTTAGTTTTTTTAAATCTCGTGGTTTATTTTATTTATTTCAGTTCATATTAATTCCTGAGAATTAATTTATGTCCAAAGCTTTATTTGTAGTCTTTTTCTGGTGCTTCGGAAATATTCATTTAAAATTTGAAAACTAGACTGTGTAGAATTTATTTTCTAGTTCAGAATATGGTCTATTATTTTGAATAATTTATCAATAACTTACTAAAATAGAATTTATTTGAAATTTTCGTTCAAATTTGTTTTGAAAACTTTGATTTATTTTATCATTATAATTTCTTATTTTTTGAATTCATGTGATAATCATAAATTTAAAAATGGTTTAAAAATCCATTTCTTTATTTATTGTTTATTTTTGGTTTGTTATTATTTTTGGCTAAATTTGAATTTCGAAGACCCCCTCTATGGAGATGTCCTTCGCACGGGCCTGATAGGCGCCCCTCTTTTCTAAGGCAATACCTATTTTCTCAAATAAATTTTCACTAGGAACAGTATTTTTGTTCCTATAGTATTAATTTTCCAGCAACAAAGAAATTTCCTTATCATCTTTACAGAAATATTTGAAAAAGAAAACCTAACTAGGATCTCAAATGACGTAAATTTTATAATTTTTGAGCACCGAAAAATAAGCTCTTATGATCGTTAAATCATCTTGATCTATAATTCAGGCACAGTAACACACATTGTTCCTCAGTTTTTACCATCATTATTTTTTTAAATTTTCACTATAATCAATTTCAAAACGCATTTTTATTCAAACTTGTTGACTCGGGGCGAACAGAGCATCATTAATTGGGGCATGATGAGCATTTTATGCCGTATAAACTAGCAGCGGATTCAACTCGATGAAGTCAACTGAATTATAGAGCTACAACTTGACATGTTAACATATGACGATTTAGCCTTTTAGTAAGGTTTCGAGAGGTAATCAGAAAATTCGAGTTTGATTCCTGGTCGAGACGTTTTTTTTTCATTCACCATTTATGAAACAATCAATTTACTCGTCTTTCTTAAGGTGGCCAGTATGTCCTCTCTCCTACAGCCTACACCATCTTTAGAACTCGAGCACAGTAAATTATATTTCATTGCTGCAATTGGTATTGATACAAAATTTACTCTAAAAAGTTATCTATATATATAAAAAGCAATTTCTGTATGTTTGTTTGTTTGTTTGTTTTTTTGTTTGTTTGTTTGTTTGTCCTCTATAGACTCAGCCGTCTTAAAAGCTAGAGGTCTGAAATTTGGCATGGATGCTCATTAGGACCAGGAATGATGAAAAATGTTTTCAGATTTTCGGATTCAGAAGGGGGTCGTCCATACTAGACAAATATTGTTTTCGCGATATTGACGTTACTTTTCGTAGGATTGCTTTGAAAATTTGCACAGAAATGTTTCGAAAGATGAGCAATTGATTTCAGGTATCAAATTTTGTGAAAGGGGTCAGCCAAAGGGGTCGTCCATATTAATTGTTCGCTGTTTTTGCGATATTAACGTTATTATACATCGTATTCAGACGAAAATTGGTACACGATAGTTTTGAGTGACGTGCAATCGATTTAAGGTATCAAATTCAGTGTAAGGGGCCGGCAAAAGGGGTCGTCCATATCAACTTTTCAATATCTTAGTGATATTGACGTTTTTATACATAAGATTGGGATGAAAATTTTCACATAGGAGTTATTAGGAACAAACAATTGAATTCACTTATCCAAACTAAAATCAGGGGTTGGCCAAAGGGGTCGTCCATATCAACTATTCATCTTTCATGCGATATTGTCGTTATTGTACATCGGATTCAGACGAAAATTGGTACACGAGAGTTTTGAGAGACGAGCAATGGATTTCAGTTATTAAATTCAGTGTAAGGGGCCGGCAAAGGGGGTCATTGGATCGGGATGAAAATTTGCACACGGTAGTTTTCGGGGACGGGCAATTGATTTTCATTGAATGATTGTCAAATGTTTTGCCAGCGGTCGACTACTGAAATCGTCCACATTAATAAATTTTTCACTGTTTCTAGCAATATTGACGTTATTATACAATAGATTGCTTTGAAAATTTGCATACGGGAGCTTTGAGGTAATGGCAAACGATTTCAGATTTCAAAGATTGTATAAAAGGCCACCGAAAGGGGTTTCGCTTTTTGGCAATAATTGCGTTGTTATGCAACGATCGAGTCGAAATTCATACACGGGGTTTTTTGGCACGGTCAATTGATTCCTGATTTCAAATTTAGTAGCAGACGACAGACAAAGTGATCGTCCAATATTTTTGCAATTATAACTTAACAATGACTTCAGAAGTGCATCTGGAAAATGCTTGCAATCGACTTTCATACAAATTGTTCATGACATATTCCAAGTTGAAAGCGAAACGGAGTTCAGCTAGTATTTATTAAAATCTTACCGAAATCCCCCCCCATAATCCCTTTTTCCTACGGCCCATGTAACGAGTATTTTTATTTGTCTACACTGTCAAATCATTCCACATTTTAATGTGTAGAATTTCACACATTGTCGAGATAAGTAGACCTACACATGGAATGTGTGAAGGTATTGCAGCACATTAATGGGAAATGCCGTTTAAGGAAACAAAATGTGCGAGTTTCACACATTTTGCAAAAGGTATTTGATACGAAAATGTGTAAAATGTACATAGATTAACGATCCAATCAAGCTAATGAGCTCTGGATTTTTATTCATGATTTGAAACCAAATGAAACACAACAATTAATGTTTTTCCGAGGCGCTTTTATTAATAAAATTATACATAAAATTGCAAACAGAAGCACTTTTTACTTATGTGTTCGAGAAGAATTTGCAGAAACACAAAAAATGAATATGAGTGGATGTTAATAAGTTGAAAAAAATTACGGAAATTTTCCTTATTGTTAAGTGAGACTGTTGTCGACGATCTGGCCGTATAAATTATTCTCCTTGATTTGTTACTACTTAGTTGATACAAAAGTGATCAAGTAAAATAATTATCAAGTTTGCTTTCACACACTTTTTCCGAAATCCGCTATTTCAAATAATCTGTAAATTTAGAACTAGCATGGAGTGTGAAAATCACATTTGAATTTGATAGCTCCATAAATTTGCTGATTATGCGTGAAACAATTTTGCAAAATTTGTGAACTTATTTATCAGTGTAGAGTAAATCTATTTTTTATGATGACTTTCTGAAAATTTAAAAAAAGGGGAATGTTCAGATAGGTTGGACGAGTCATTTTCAAAACATCAGTATTTTTATAATAAACCATAGTGAGTCTTTTGGCCAAGTTTTGCGAGTTACAGATAATTTTTTGTGTGGTGTGCACACTTGACACATTAACGCCCTCTAAGAAATGTAAGTCGTTAGACAGCAAAATTCGGCATTCTATATCCAACAAACCACTGGGCTGAATTTCTTGAATTTTGTGGGTAGAGTAACTGAAAGTGTTGTGTTGAATTTCGTAGAACACACATTTTACTTTAAAATTTATAATGTTTGAATGTTCAGGAAGCTAAAAAATTTGATATCTCGTATTTGGTCCGCAAGGTTTTAATATCGAAAAATCTATATACCTAATAAAATTAAAAGTGCAGTAAGAAGTGGACTTTTCAAATTAAGACTGAACCTTTTTTTGAAGTTCTTTGTATACCAATCTAGTTTTTAAGAAATAGTTTTCATTTTGGTTCTGATATTCAAACTGTGTTCAATCGAAGTTATCAATGGAACAAAATACGCTGAAAATATACTGAAGTCTTTAAACCAGTTTTCATTTCTCGAAGACAAAATTTCAAAGGCCAGACTATATTTTGGAAAAAAAATCCACGAATTTCTTTTTTTTTTTGTTTCAAATCTTTTTCTATAAGTTATAAGATAACTATAGTCTATCCTTGAAGCAAACGACTGCAAATCTACACCGTGAAATTTCCCAAGATTATTAGTATTCATCGGATGTGCCGTTGCTGTTGCCAAAATCCGAGCCATGATTTCATGCGACTGGGTTGTTAAATTATTCCTAGCATAATTCAACGCCATTTCGTGGAAAGCTGCTGCTGCTCTGCTCCTGTCCCATAACTCTTCATACATTCATACCAGGGCACTTGCTAGCTGCTACTGCTGGTTTAGTACTTAAGCATCAAGTGCATCAAATCTTCATACTTTAGTCAGCCAAGCGGAGAGGGTTCATACATAATTTGGCAGCGATGGAATTTTGCTCGCTTCTTGTTAGTTGAAGTTTCCTGCACCAAAACGTTCGCTGGTTGGCTGATGACGGTGGCCGATTTTCCCGCCCGATAGTGCTAAGCAAGTCGACTCACGCACTCACAATTTTCGTGCACGTGAACGAGCACAGCAGCAACATCAGGACATGCACTTTCAGAATGAGCAACGTTTAAACCGCCCAACCACATTCATGCAATCAATGGTAGAACGAGCGCCTGCTGTGAATTGGTTTCTGCAATCGCACTCCCTGGAGTTGACAGAGCGACAGAGACAGAGATACAGATAGAGAGCCAAACAACCCTCAGGTCTCATTTGCATAATTAATAGACATTTAATTACAATAATAACAAAATTTATGGTAAATTTAAGCCATTTTCACACCCTTTAATTCGTAATTTATTATCCGGCTGAGTGACAGGCTCGGTGGTTTTCCGCTGGAATTTATGGCCCCGGGCAGTTTGTCGTTGACCGGATATACTCGTAGCGAGTTTGGGGCTGGTTGAAAAATGGAGGCCACACCATCATTCCAAATGGGCTGCTTCTAAATCAGGAAGTGACACATTCATTCGTTCGTTCTGCGACCATGCAGTGGAAATGAAATTATTTATACCATTGTGGTCATAATTTATGCCTATTGTTCTGATGAATGGCCCTCGTTCGGGACGACGATGCAGCTTTAGTCGTTTTATCGAGCGTTTTTCGATGCATTTCTATGGATGAAATCTCTGGTCACCTAGAGCGGTTTAAGTTTTGCACAAAAATGGAACGTGAACTAAAGATTTGTCAAGAGCTACCGTTTTAATAAATGTAGCTGTTTATACAAAAAAAAAAACAAATAGAAAAATCTAAATTGCTATTTCTTTTAATCTCGCGGGTTGCAAAAACATGTTTTTCAAAAGTTTGTAATGTTCAAATATTGCAAAAAGGAAGTAATAAAAACTTTTTTTGTAGCACTTATGGCACTTTGTCATAATTACCCCACTTAGCCCTATTTCCCTAAATCGACACTTTCAGTGTTTTCTTGAATTTCAAATGTTCCTTGTTTTAACATATTCTCTCCTTTTTATGGAAGAAGAAATGGGTGTAAAACATTTTCCAGATTATATTCATAAGTAAAGATATTCAAATACCACAAACTAATAAGAGTTGTTGCAAAATCAAATAAATGCGATAAGTTAAATAGCATGTGCCGAATAGTTTTGTCCAAGGCCGTGTGAACGAGGGGGTGTTTCAAGGGTTTAACGTTAAACCCCCCCCCCCCCCCTTCCAATGGAGATTTTATTCAAGTAAAATTTCCAGATTAGTTGAACTCAAAAGGTGTTCAAAACTAAGTATTAACAAACGTGTCTGAAAATGGTCTAGCCTCCGGCGATGTTCAGTCCTATATCGCTCTAGACCTAAAACATTTCATTCTACGACACTACATGACATTCATGAATTGAACTCATTTTAAATTGTCAATTTCGATTTGTAATTTAATAAACCTTTTTTTTTCATTGAAACTCAAATCATGACACACAAAACCCCTACCTCGTCTTTGAAATTATTTTTCTATTTAGAAATGGATCTCTAAACGTCTTTTTATATCATTAAAAACTTTATGCTGATATTAAATATTCTCCTAGAAACCAATATCAACGGCTAACGCGCCGTTGCACTGAAGCGGAGATTACAGGTTCAAGTCCTGCCGGTGAGCCGTTGTATCTTTTTCGAAAAACTCATGATATTTACGGCTTATGTTCTTTCGTTCTTTGATAGCTCATGTTTCTTTAATTCTTTCCGTCATCTACGAAAATGTGATTATTTTCAGGTACAAAGATGTACCGAACGATTTCATAACATCAGTATTGACAAATTCAGTACCATGGCAGAAAAATGAAGCCAAACAAAAATTGAATAAATATTTTTTTCCCGCAAGGTCGTACCTCATTTTAACGCCATTTGAATTTTTTCATCCAATGCTAATACATTAAATTGCTTCTATAGGGTTAAAATTCCGCCAAACCTGGCTCACAGAGCTAATATGATGTACAGAATCAAGCTCTATAGCTGACGTTAGAGCAGAATTGGTGCTAGTTTTTAGTGCTTATGGTTTTTTGGGACGTTTAAGCTTGTTTTTATGCGCAATGTTGACTTAATTAGTATTTGCTATGTATTTTCAATTTGATTGTCGTATCTGAAAAATATCGTTCATTTCCGAATCTGTTTTTTGTCGGTGATGATGAATTGAGCATGTTTTATTTTAAACATGTAAAGTTATTATTGTGAACTCTAATCAAACATAAACTCTTTTAGCCTTTTAATTTAATTTTGAACTGAAAAAATTTGAATATAAAAAATAATTTATCTCTCTCTGACTTTGATCACTGGCATTCTTGAAATAAAATTAAATATTTCCTTCCTTTTATTAAATTAAATTCAATCATCATTTTTGTGTTTTGCAGAAATTCTCTTGAGTTCAAAATGAATGTTTCCTTCCTTATTAAAAACTCACATTTCAAATCTTGACTAAATTTTTTTTAAATCTGGTGTTATTTTCAAGGTATTTTATTTCTGTGCACTGATTCCTATGCCCGAAGCTTTAAATTCTGATATTTATTTTAAATTTAAATCGCATTCGTTTTCTGATGTTTCGAAAACATTGACATAAAATTTATAGTTCAAAGTTTGTCTGATGGTCATAAGTAAGAAAATGGTTTAAGAAATAATTTTTCTAATGAAATGTGCATGTTTGGTATTGTTTTTATTTCTTGTTAAATTATTTCGAAAGCACCTCCCCTAAATGAACGGACTCTTCGCATGGGCCTGATTTTCTCTATCAGTGTATATGCTATTTTGTTAAGTTCAATACAATAATTTCATCTGGTTCATTTATTTTGTTTAATTCCGTTGTTCCTACGATATACCTCCTTTAGTATTTGTTGGGAACACGCATGAAAAATTGAGAACATATTTGTATAACAAGGTTTCCAGTTCATCCCCTTCGGAGTCTACATCAGTCTACGCAGTCTACTCTTGGACAAGCTAGTGTTTTTTTTTGTTAAGCTCAAGGAATAACTTGAGATGCATAATATATTTTCCATCGTACACGCAGCGAATTTTTTTTTTATTTCAAAGGGATGTGCCGCAAATACATAGGATGTTTTTCCTTTCATTTTTGGATAAATAAAAATTGCTTTGATTCAAATTCATCGTCATTTGATTCGAAGAAATATTTTCCTTTGAATCACAGGTGTTTCTTTGCTTTAAACAATAAAATGCTTTTGAACCAAACACAAACCTAACTTGTACTCCCGGAAAGATATTGGAAGTTATACAATTTTTTTCAAAATGATTTTTTTAATTTAAGCGTTTTTACTGTAAATTTGAAAGCTGCTTAACGTAGGATGAAAATATAATATCGCAAAAAATTACTTTGCATAACCAATGAGTTTGTTAATTTGTATAATCTTGGCAAAAACATTTCATGAAATTATTAAAGCTTTAGCAAGCAAAGTCTGCCATTTTCGAATACTCTTCAATGGATTCTAATTTTTTATTTTGAAATGTTTATAACTTTTTTCATGAAATGCTTAGCTGCTTGTCATGTTAGCAAAAAATGAAGCTTAAGAACAGTTAAAACCAAAAATCAAAGACCAACTTCGTTTCAAGCTTATTGAAATTTTCTGGAAGATTTAATGTGCAAAAATTTCTTCTTTCATATAAATATCCTTACAAAATTTAAACGCATTGCGCTAATTCAAGAATCAACCAAATCATCTCAAATTTTACACTGATGTTCGATGACTAAAAATACATTGAAAAAATATATGGGAGAAAAAGTCATTTTCAACAGCAGTCTAATGTTTTGCCTTTTACTTTGATGATTTTTAGACCGGTACATTTGTAAATGTACCAAGAACAAAAGAACAAAATTGACACATGAATAGTATTTACATAGCGCACAAATTTAATAAAAAAAATGCTTTTCAAGTTATGAAGCTTGAAAAGAGACTTTAAGCTAGTTACCTATAACATTTAGCATAATAAAAACAATGCTTAGTGTGTCAAATCTAAAGATTCTCCCGATGTTTGTGGTCGTAATTGAACCACTTTCTTTTAAATACTTTTAGCTTTACAAACACTTAGACAGAAAAATAATAAAAATTTCCTCGAATACCACACAGAATCGAAAAAAACTTGATGCGGTTTTTGTGAAATTATAGAAAATTATAGAAAACTTTTTTTTAATTTAAGGTGTTTAAGGATAGTTGGAAAACAGAAAAAAACATTCATAATTGAAGGAGGATAATTTTAAATTTTGAATTTTCAGTAACTTAAAAATTCGGAAATAAAAAAATTATGAAGAATCGTTGAAAAAGTGAATTAAAAAAACATTCAAAATTGAATGAACATAATGAATTATTAATATTGAGATTTTTTAAAGATTCGGGAACTTATATTTATTAATTAGGATATTCTGGAAATTTTGAAATGAATAATGAACATTTTTTGGAAAATTAGAAATCGAATGTTTAAAGATTTAGGAGATTACAGTTTGTCGAAATGAGAATTTTTAGTTTTTAAATAGTTGATAAAATAGGAAAGGAAGAGGTTGAATTACTGGGTGAGTATAACATCAATGACCAGAGACCAATAACTTCTCAGCTGGACAGGTATATACACGTAATGCGGAATACCAGTCGAAGATTCATAACATTGAACATGTTATTAATTTAATACGGCTGTCAAAATGATTGACTCATTCTTCAAAAAACACATATAGATACACGTAATAAATTCATTACAAAACAGTGCACACGAAGACATGGTGTTGGGTATGTTTTTAGTTGTAAACTGCGGTTAATTCGTGCATCCAGGGTGGATAACCTACATACATACATACATACATACATACATACATACATACATACATACATACATACATACATACATACATACAGCTCTGCGAAGTAGTTCCACCTCCTCGTGGTGCAGAGTGGAAACGTGTCTGCTTTACGCAGATGTACGGCCGAGAGAACTACAATCCCACCCCCACTTATGAAGACCTATGCAACGACCACGGAAATCGAAAATGGAAAAACTATTGGAAACCGACTCCATTTGGTGAAGGTGTTATGCTGAACCGTGCCGATGTACCTGGAAGGCTGGCGGGTCGCTAAATCACGCCAGTCTCTAACGGTAGCCTGTGGGGCACCGGGACACACCCCACAGTATTCCAGTCCTTGCTGCGCTAAGCAGGTCACTGGCGCAGTGGACCGTATACTTACCTCGCGACTCGTGGGATCAACATGACAACAAACAATAATATTAGAAACAGAAGGATGGATGCGAATGAGACGGAGAGGGACACCTGTCCCAATCCGTTTGGTAGGAGCGGACTAAGGCGCCCGCCGGTTAGGCAACCCGCCGAGCCGGTGAGGACGCCGGTTGAAAGTGGTGAGGGCGATGACCCCCTTGCAGAGGTTCAGCAGGCAGTCGAGGAACTCCTAAGCTCTCCGGAGCTTCAGGACCCTGAGACCCCTGCTGAACTGGCCGTAGCTATGGCCGGGATGGAAGACCTCGTGGACTGCGTTAGGAAAAAATCTAACATCCACAAAGAGGTGCGAGAGAAGCTCGCAAATGTGATGGCCCTGTTTGTGAAAGCAAACAGGGCGGTGGTGAGCTTGCTCACAGCTCCGGAATGCCGGACGAGGGCACGCGAAGACGCTGCGACTCCCCTTCGGGCAGATACAACCCGCCCGAAGAAGGTCAGCGTCTGCGTACAAACGGATGGCAATACAGAGGTAGCCGGAAACGGCAAGAGAAAAAGGGGGTCACCAGGCGAGACGAGGCCAGGAGCCCCAAAAAAGCGGGCCCGGGATCCTACGGTCCGGCAGGATCCGGGCGATGATAACGAGAGTGTTGGAGATGCGGAAAATCTAGCGAGGGTACTCGCACGTGCATGCGACGCTGCGATGACGAGAAGGGCGAAGCGGAAGGACACTCGACAACCCGTCTACTGGTGGACGGCGGAAATCGCGGACCTGCGTACTAGCTGCCTTCGGGCTAGGCGACATATGCAGAGAACGAGGTCTCCGTCAGCGAGAGCGGAGCGGAGAGTACCCTACGCAGTGGCGAGGTCTGCCCTCTGCAGGGCAATCAAGGCGAGCAAAAAGGCACGATTCAGGCAACTCTGCGAGGACGCCAACGACAACCCCTGGGGCGACGCTTACAGGATTGTCATGGCCAAAACGCGGAGTGGAGGTGCGCCACAGGAATCGTGTCCGATAAAACTGCGTGAGATCGTCAACGAGCTGTTCCCACAGAATGCGGAAGTGACATGGCCGAGGGTCCCATACGACTGGGATACGAGCGACGAGGAGAGGATTTCACTGGAGGAACTGCGCGACATCGCTAAGTCCCTTCAGCTGAACAAAGCTCCGGGTCCGGATGGCATCCCTAACGTTGCAGTGAAGGCCGCGCTCATGGAACATCCCGAAATGTTCCGGTCTTCACTGCAACAGTACGTGGATGATAGGGTCTTCCCAGATGAGTGGAAGTGGCAGCGATTGGTGCTCCTGCCAAAACCGGGCAAGCCACCTGGTGAACCATCAGCGTATCGACCGATATGTCTGCTGGACACCGCTGGCAAGGTTCTAGAAAAGGTGTTGCAGAGTAGGATCCAGCTCTACACCGAAGGAGCGAACGGCCTATCCGACGAACAGTTCGGTTTCCGGAAAGGTCGTAGCACGGTGGATGCCATTCGACTGGTCATCGAAAGGGCAGATGAAGCCCGGTTGAAGAAACGGAGAGGAGATCGGTTTTGCGCAGTGGTCACTCTCGACGTTAAGAATGCGTTTAACAGCGTCAGTTGGGCAGCGATTGCGTCGTCGCTCATCAACATGAGGATTCCGGCATATATCTGTAGGATGGTGGAGTGTTACTTCCGTGACCGCCAACTACAGTATATGACCAGCGAGGGACTGGAAACAGTGAGAGTCTCGGCAGGGGTTCCACAAGGATCGATACTTGGCCCGGTATTGTGGAACATCGTCTACGACGAACTGCTGAGACTGCGTCTCCCCACAGGAGTGAGACTTGTGGGATTCGCCGACGATGTAGTTCTCCTGGCATCGGGCCCGTCAACAGAAGAAGTCCAGCTACTCGCCACAGTAGCAATTGAGAAGGTGGAAAACTGGATGCGCTCTAAGAGCCTACGCCTAGCACACCATAAGACCGAGATGGTGCTGATCACTAACTTGATTTCGGCACAATCCGGGACGATCGCAGTTGGCCCGTGTGCAATCGAGTCCAAACGTGCGGTGAAATACCTGGGGGTGATGATCGACGACCGGCTGAGCTTTACGGCCCACGTCGACTACGCCTGTAAAAGAGCGGCAATGGCGACAGCAGCCCTCTCACGGGCCATGTCGAACAACTCGGCGATCCGCTGCAGCAGAAGGAGGGTCCTGGCGAGCGTGACCTCGTCCATTCTGCGTTACGGAGTGGCAGCCTGGAAGGCAGCCTTGAGTAGGCAGTGTAATCTGCAACAGCTCTGCAGGGTGCAGCGGCTGATGAACCTGCGTGTAATCAGCGCATACCGAACGGTGTCCTCGGTAGCTGCTGATGTTGTGGCGGGGGTCATGCCCGTCTCGGTCTTGCTAGAGGAAGATGCCTTCTGCTACGAGAACAGGCACGTGCCCGACGTGCGGAAACATGCCAGAGAGAACTCGCTGTCCAACTGGCAGCACCAGTGGGACAGCTCGGAACGTGGCCGGTGGACCCATCGCTTGATCCCTAATATCGGATCCTGGATGGATCGAAGACATGGTGAGGTGGACTTTTGCATGACACAGTTCCTGACTGGCCATGGATGTTTCATGCAGTACCACCATCGGTTTGGACACGTGGATTCGCCATCCTGTCTAACCTGCGGAGACATAATTGAGACGCCAGAACACGTAGTGTTCAGCTGTCCAAGGTTCGAGGAGGTACGTGCTAACATGCTTGCCGCCTGCGGACCAGACACGACAGCCGACAACATAGTGCAGAGGATGTGCGAAGACGCCAACACTTGGCGCGTGGTCAGCGATGGGTTCACCCGGATCATGACTGCCCTGCAGAGGAGTTGGAACCAGCACCAGTCCGCGATCGGTGTAGGGTGACTCCTTCGTCGGGGAGCACCTGAGTAGTGTGCGTTCGACCCTGGCAGTAAAGCATACAAAGATAAGACTATACCTTCTGCGTATGCCGAGCTGCTAGGTACGTCGCGCGTCTGTGTGTAGGATACCTCCAACGTTATCGTCGTGGAGTATCCGAGTCGAACGCGCCCTCTACGATGGAGGCTGTGGGGATAAGACTATACCTTCTTCGCAGTCGAATTCGTAGTGGGAAGAGTATTCACGTCGCGGAATACTCTCGGGTAGAGTGGTCTCACGTCGCCGCCGGATGAGCCACTCGAGTCGGGTAGGATGACATCACCGTCGGGATTCATCTGAGTCGTAAGCGTCTAAGACCCGTACGTGTGCTGTGACAGGCGCGAGTCCAGGATAAGCTGCTCTCGATTCGGCACACGGACGGGCAAAGAGGAGAGGGCCTCGAACCAAGCCAGGCGGAGCCAAGACTTCAAGTCGTTAGAGGCGAGGTCATTGGTCTCTTGCAGTGGTCTCGAACAGAGGCGGAGCGCACGTTTTTCGTGGGAACCAAGCTAGTCTCGATTTGCGAGTAAAGGCCGGATCTCAAGTCGTTAGAGGCGAGGTCCTTAGTCTTGAATCGTAACAAGAGGCAGGGTATATATGCTGGAGTTTGACTCGAACTGGAGTTTGCCGAAGAGCGCTTAAGCGCGGACTTGGTCTCCCATCTTGGGTACAGCCTTCGTTGCAGGTCCGGATGGGAATTATGGCCAGAGGTCCCAGGTGGACTTTATGGCGTAGGGGTACATAGTATCATGAGTCGTCCAATTGCACCCATGGACCCAGAGTAGCATACTGGGGGGACTCGGTCGCTCGCCGTGCCTTGGAATGCAATCCGTAAAAAGGATTTACCACCTGGGTGATCAACTAATAAAAAAAAAACATACATACATACATACATACAAACATACATACATACATACATACATACATAAGAAAGTTTTCAAATCATATAAATAAAATTTGAATTCAAAGTTCACAAGAATTTGGATTCAAAGGAGTAGTTTCTTTGATTCAATGGTACAAGTTTTCTCTGCAAGTAAAATTTGGATTTCTTGGATTATTTCACGAAAATGCAGTCCAACTCGTAAGAAAATATTTTTCAGAATCATTGAAAGGCTGACAATTACAAACCGTCAAGCTTTAAGCTTTTAAGCTGACTTTGGTCAGCTCATAATTTCTGGATGTATCACAAGTTGAGATTTCATCACATAAAAAAATCAGAAATCAATTTCAAAGGATTGTTACGTATCGCTGAGCATACCAAGGTTGCTGAAATCACAGAAAATTCTGTATTATCACAGAATTTCGAGTAAAATTTTGTCACTGAGTCTGTGTTACAGATGACTGATTTTTTGTCACTTTCTACTTTATATTTCTGATTTTTATTCACGAAAATATGAATACTAGGTAGTGTAAATTGATTTTTTTCTGTTAAACCTGTAAAAAAATTTCAATTTTTTTAATATCGTCGCAGAAAATCGTCACAGAATTTTTGGTTAAAATTATAGAATTCGAATTTTTTTTAATCAGAAATACAAAATTTTTATTCGGCAACCTTGGACCCCCCCCCCCCTCTCCAATGTCATAATTCGTAACGATCAAGCTTATTCCTTCCTCTCTAAGAGCATTATGTGATCAATGGACGCCCCCTTTTAATATTGTATTTTGAAAACATAGGACTTCGGATGTACAGTTTTAGAATGTGGATTCTTTCCATCCGCATTATATGGTTTGTGATTTGCATATCACTAGTAGGAAGATCTTGGAAGGATAGCTCACTCCTTTCCGACTCAACGCTTGGGTGACAAAGGTAGTTGCTTTCAAAATAATTAAACACTTTCCAGCAACTATCTCCCCCGTCCCCACACAGTTATTTAGTTGGCTGGCATAGTGTCAAGTCATTAGCGATGTCGGCAGGGTGTCAAAAACTTAATTGAAATGAACGGAATCGCGTGCTTGGAATGGCGGATTTCATGCTCAATTCAAGGGCGTGATGTTTTATGATGTCTTTTAATGGAGCATAGTCTAGAATGCATATGTTAACGGTGATGTTTTATCGGGGCTGATTGATGGGAAGATTTTATCTATTCAGGTGAGTTTTATTATGGCGAGCATTAATACGTTCCGATGAGCATGACTGATGAAGCAACTTGAGGAGCTACTCATCCAATTATAATCAAATAAAACGGATCGATGGAGTAGTTGGACGTAGGCTTCTAATATAACTTCTAATTTTGTTTGCTCATGTGCCTCTAGGAGCTGATCTCAAGAAATCTCTACCTCGACAGTCCATCAGATTTAATGCGTAAATAATTAATCCAGTGATACGAATCCTAAATTAGGTGCCTGAGAATGCTGACTAAAGCCGGCAAGCCAAAAGTCCACCGCCAAAAGTTGGACTATTTATCTTCCCATGAAAATGGGTCTAGTCCCACACTCTTCCTCCTCCATATGTTTCCCCTTCATGGTAGAAAATCTGACCTTTAGCCTCCGGAAAAACCACGCATCATCATAATCATAACTTCAGTCGAGCAAAACCACCCCTACACGATTTTCTCCGGCCAAGTAACTTACTCTTACATCATCGGCCAAGGTTTCATTAACATCACACGGATTCGAGCACACTGGTCTTCCCACACCATTTTGCCAAATTTTCCGGATGAGCAACTGGCCCCGGATCGTAATGAACAGAACCGGTAGCACCACTCATGATTTGGTCCGTGATAAATTATGAAATAAATTATACGCCGTCCATCCGAATGTGAACCAGTTCACCGGCGCACTTGGAACGATAATGTGGAAATTGAAGGGACCGGATCTGGTACTTACTCGATATATTTGCCATATGCGAGGCCACAGATTCTTACCGAGTTTATTGGTGAAAAGAGAAAGTTTCTAGAAGTGCGGAAAGTTTGTTTTGTGATTCTTGGAGGAGCGAAGAAGAAAATTGAGCTAGTTTCTGCTAAATGAAGACGTTTGAAATAGTTTTTGATTTTTGTCAATAAAAATTATATCGCAATTTTTTAATTGTTATGCAGTTCAATCGGTATTAATATTTTCAGATCTTTAAAACAGACTTGAAATAAAACCCAGTTTGATTGAATGGAAGTGACCACATGTCTCTTTTCTTTCATTGGACTGAGTTGATTTGGTGACATTTAACTTATAATCTGATCTTTGGATAAATGGAAAGTTTGCAGTGTACCCAGATGATGTGGTCGGGCAGAAATTAACTCAACAAACTGACCGATTCCAAATGCTCCACCCAAGTTGATCTAAGGACGACAAAGACGACGACGACGACGACGATTCCATGTGCCGGGTGTCCCCAAAGAGGTTCATTTGAATTAACTAGACGAGCCGTTGATGGAATGTCTGGACGAACGAGTCGGTTTTCTCAATTTAGCTCGACGCTGTTTGCTCGGGGACCTGTTATTTTTGATAATGGGATTTTTATTTAAATTGAATGGTCTGTTGGTTTCCTGATTGCTTCCGACTCTATTGCAACGACCCTAAGAGGAAGTAGTTTCGGATAGTATTTTGGAGCTCGAGAATGGTTCGTTCAGAGAGTTTATCATTGCAAATGGTGACAGTTTAATTTCAAATGGCGTGTTAAAAATAAAAGAATGGTTTAAATTCCTAAAATTACATTTTAGATCATTCTGATTTCCTGAAGTAACTATTACGGGTGAATAAAACTTATTTATCCGGTTATCATAGAGCTTTCTTTCCAAGTGTTTTCGAGCTTTCAGTTTGAACAATGAAACTGAAAAAAATCAAATTTCTTTTTGACCTCTCATCATAAGAGAAATCATTTTTGTTGTTATCTCTCATCATCACAGCTACTTAATTCGGATACAGCGAGGTTTCGAAACAAAACCCAAATCATTTTGGCAGTACATCAAGGACCAGCGGAAAGAATCCGGCCTACCGCCCTCCATGTTTCTGGATGATAATTTAGCGACCTCAGAACCTGAAATTTGTAATCTCTTCGCTGACAAATTCTGTAGTATATTTGACTCAAACTCAATATACTCGGACCAAGTTACCAGTGCGGCTTCAGGTATCAGGTATCAGAATGGGAGTAGGCTTAATAGCGGCACGTTATTCAAACATACGGGAAAATTGTGCCTAGCCTTTTTTTTATCCAAGATTTCACCATTTACCTGAGAAACCTGAAAAACCTATAAAAGGAAGAAATAAATTCAATCTATTTAAGATGGCATAAAGCCTTTCCACTAGGGATTATTAGCATTAAAGCTCTTTTCTACATTCGGTAAGGAATGATAGAATGTTTTTTAAGTTTAATTTCTTAAACTCGAGATTAAAGATTCGCTTAAAACGTAAGATCCCAGAGTACAAAAACGTAGTCTGGCAAATGACGGACAGTTACATATAAGATGGAAGGGATCTTCCACATCTGATTCACAACTACCACATACTGGAGATTCAGCACGCTGAATGTTGTGCATGTGATAGTTGAGTTTACAATGACCGGAGAGTGCTCTGATCAGGATGCTGCAATGAGCTTTACTTCAAGTTAACAAGTAACTCGAAATGGTTGGAGATGGTTTTTCTAAAAAAAATTTTGTTTGGCGACAAGTGTCCAACTCTTCCCAGTATCGTTTATGCTGGTTAGAGGACCAAGATTGAATTTGGTTTCTGAACCAACATGGCGATATTAGAACAGCCGGCTCTGGTCCATAATATTCCTTTTCCGATCCAGCTCTAGCGATTTAGTCGGCGCATTCGTTTCCAAAAATTCCCTTATGTCCGGGTACCCATAGAAGGTTTAATCCATTGCCTTCAGCAAGTTCTTCGATTACTTTCCGGCATGCGATTACCAGTTTTGATCTAGAACTGGGAGCACTGAGTGATTTGATAGCTGCTTGGCTATCTGAACAGAAATAAACTGTTCTGAACATAATTTTCTTTTGAAGTGCAATTTGCACTCCATACATAATAGCATATACCTCAGCCTGAAAGACTGTACAATATTTACCTAGAGGTTGGGCATGATCTATGTTCAACTCGTGACAGTAAATTCCTGCACCTGCACGGCCATTTGATAATGAACCGTCAGTATAGAATACAATGTGAGAGGACATTTGGTCCTCTACGAAACCTGGTAACCATTCTTGAGGAGAAGGAAATTTGACTTTGAACCGCATGTAGGGAAAACTACTCGAGAGTGTTAAATCGTTTGGCGCTAGATTAAACTCGTTTAATCTAACTAATTCAGGCCACACATTTGTATGACTCGATGATCTTTCGATATTTCCTGACAGCCAGAGTCCAACTGCCTGTAGACGAAAAGCACATGAGAAGGCTTCCTGTTTTAGGAACAAGTGTAAAGGTTTGATAGAAAACAGAGCCTCTAGTGCTGCAGTAGGAGTTGAAGTGAACGATCCGGACATTCCTAAGAGACACATTCTTTGAAGGTGATTTAGTTTTGTCTGAACTGTTGCAACTTCTCCTCTCTGCCACCACACTAGACACCCATAGTCCAGAATTGGTCTTACTATTGTGGAGCATGCATGCTTTTTTGATTCTGAATTCGATGTGATCTGACCAGTTTAATTCAAGAATGACACCCAAATATTTAACTTCATCAGACACGGTGATTTCGGAACCATAAAAGAGGAGAGGGCGTACCCCGCGGGTGATACGTTTTTAAGTAAATAAAACAATAATAGTTTTTAGAGGATGAACTGAAAGTTCTACATGAGAACACCATCGTTCAACAGAGCGCAGAGCTTGTTGCATTATATCAAATAATGTGCTTATGCACAAACCTCTTACCAGCAGAAGATAATCATCTGCGAATCCATAGGTTGGTATTCCACGGTCATTGAGTTTTCTCAACAAGCCATCTGCAACTAGGTTCCACAAAAGAGGTGATAGTACACCTCCTTGTGGGCAACCACGTGTGCTAACTTTTGTAATTGAAGCCTGTCTTATCCCTTAATTTCATGATTTTTTATTTATCGTTAAAAATCATTTCAAACAGTTGCAAATGATGTGTATATCAAGAAAAAAAAATAAAAATAAAATACGATTCTTTTTGAAGCAAAACTGGAAATAAACCGTCACTTCCAGGAGATTTGTATTGAGCAAAACCATCGATTGCCCATTTGATCGATTCTGTAGTAACTATTTTCCGAGCAAAATACAAGGAATCTAGACTTCCAGAAAAGAACTCAGGCTCTATCGATGAATCTTGATCAATACATCCTGGAAAGTGAGTATTGAATAGACAACTTAATGTTTCTTCGTCGTTTGATGTATAATCACCACTGGGGGTTTTAAGGTATGAAACCTGATAATCTTTTGATTTGGCTAAGACTTTATTTAACCTACTTGCTTCGTGCAAGCCTGAAATGTTAGTGCAGTAGCTCTGCCAACTTGAACGCTCGGCAGCTCTTGTTGCTTTCCGGTAAGCTCGGCGAGCTAACTTGAAAGCATCAAAACCTTCCGTGCGCCGTCGGTTCCAAGAGCGTCTGCAGTTCTTTCGTAATTTACTGAGATTTGAGTTCCACCAGGGTGTACTGCGTTTGTTGAATTTAAACGTGCGTAAGGGACATGCTTCTTCATAAGAATTCAAAATAATTTCTTTGGTTTTTGCAACCACTTAATCTAACTCAATAGGAGTAGTAATTTCAGGTGTATATCCATGAAATTTAGTAGCAAGATGCTCCAAATATAGGTCCCAGTTGGTTGTTCTTGGGTTTCTGAATGTATTTATTTCTAAAAATTCACCTGAGTGTTCAAAATAGATAAACCTGTGATCAGAAATCGATTCTTCGTTAGGCACATGCCAATTTGAAATTTCCTGAGAAATTGTTCTAGAACAAAGTGTGATGTCAATCACCTCTTCTCTGTCACACCTAACAAAAGTTGGTTTATTTCCTACCCCATACAAAATGATGAGCATTGGCATCACAGCCTATTACAAGCGGTATATTTTGTGATTCACAGAATGAATTGACATTTTTTAAATCATCCGTAGGGGATGATTGTTCATGTGGTGAATATGCTGAACAGTAGACGTATTTTCTATCAGGCAGCGAAACCTGAACGACGCAAATATCTCTTGTTGTTAGATTGGGTATAAGTGTTGCATTTAAAGAATTGTTTATTAATATACATGCACGAGGCATTATTCGGGCATTAGTCATTCCAATTACACTGAACACAGTAAAGTTTGGTTTGAACAAATTCCCTAAGTAAAAAGTTCCATTTCGGAAATAGGGTTCTTGGACCAAGGCGATTAATGCAGTTCCATGAAGGATTAAACGACATAAGTTAAGTGTAGCGGTTCTTTTGTGCTGCAGATTTATCTGTGCAACCTTAATAGAAAGCATTTCTATCAAAGAATTCCACACATATTTCCATCACACACAAGAACCACTGCACCTTCATATCGACGCATGAAGCGGGGTATCCAAAACAGGATGAAAATTTTAAAGTCGTGTATAATCTGAATCCCACGAGTTGCCAAGAAAAATACGGCCCTTTTCACCAGTGCCTGGCTATAGTGCAGACCTTAACAACGTTCTGCTTAAGGTAGGATTATTATACACCCTCCTACCCCCACTTTGGGGCCCACAGGCACAGAACCACCTTGAAGCGGGTGTTTACAAAATTTAGAAGAATACAACTAGTGCATGCGCATTAATGGCAATAAGCACAATTGGTGAATCCTCCCTGAAGAAACTTGGCTTGGAACCAAGCCAAGTTTCCCCCCTCCCAATGTGATAGTCGCATTTGAAGAATGACTAACACATATGGGAAGTACTGGATGAGTCGCCTTTTACGATGGGACCAGTATCCCAGTGGTAGTATTCTAAAGGCCGCCACCACACAGCACTTGTAACGTCCTTCATTTGAACACATGGCTAAATCAAATTGTTGTAGACGATTATATTATTTAGGAAGCGACCGCTAAGCTGAAACACAGCCTTTCCGCAGGACCAGATGGCATACCAGCTACCTTCTCGAAGCGCTGATACCTCTTAAAATAATCTTTCAAGTTTCACTCGATGAGTCTACGTTCCCATCCATATGGAAAGAGGCCTACATGTTTACGGTGCACAAAAAAGAGGACAGACGAAATGTAAACAACTATCGTGGCATTTCTGCCTTATGCGATAGCCTAATTGTTCGAGCTGGTTGTTTTGGAACCCATTTTTTCGTATTGCAAGCCTTATTTTTCGAATGAACAACATGGATTTATGGCTAAGCGCTCTACGACTACAAACCTATTGACATTCACGTCTTTTGACAAGGTGAATCATGACATAGCCATCGCCTAACTCGATCGTATTGGTATCTGCGGGTCTTTATTGGAATGGTTCTGCAGCTACCTGGTTGGACGAAAACTCATTGTTCGAATTGGTGAATTATTTTCCAGTCAATTCTCTGCCAAATCCGAAGTGCCTCAAGGAAGTCATCTAGGACCAATAATATTCCTGATATACTTCAACGACGTGCTGTTGCTGATGGTCCAAAACTATCGTATGCTGATGACCTGAAACTGTATCGCCTGTAAACTTTCTACAGAGTTCAACCTCTTCGCGTCTTAGTGTGATGTCAATTGCCTTCCCTTGAATCGCAGTAAATGCGCAGTAAATTCGTTTCACAATATCTACATCATCGATTCACAATAACTACATCATCGACAAAGCCTCCAGATGTCTAGGTCTTCTTTTCCGCGTGACGAAAGACTTCAAGGATGTCTACTGTTTGAAAAGTCTTTATTATAGCTTGGTTCGATCGACCCTTGAATATGCCACGGCTTTTTGGTGCCCATATTATCAAAACGGCTCAGAGCGTATTGAGCAGGGTTCAACAAAACGCACTCTTTTTGCCACGCGCGGCACACGCAAACCATTCCTCTCGAGCGAAACACTTCTTCGTTTGACGCGCTCTCGCTAGAAAAAAAAAAAAACACGCTCGCTCAATCTTTTCCCCTCGTTCTCGTCGACGAGATGCACTATCCGAAATCTGCGCGAGCGGTCGAGTCAAACAGGCACGGCTAGCTCTCGCGCGTCCTAATCGAGCGGCGGGTGAGGCCTCTCTTTTGGCTCAAAGAACAGCACGCAGCAGCTCACAATGCAGCGCGCGGCGGCTCTCCGAATGGTCCGAGGCGGCCCTCTTTTCGTCACCGGGCGGCGCGCACGGGCTCGAGTGAGGGCCTTGTGTTTCGTTCGTGTTTCTGTTTGCAGTGCCGATTGAGAAATCTGTGTGTATGATTTTATCAACAGGAGAGTTGAAATATACGTAAGCGCGCAATGGGATTTGGCGGAGGGTTATAAGAATTAATGTAGGAGATTTACGTTACCCATTCGTAAAAGTTACCAGCACTAGTAACTATGAAAAATTTACCATGCAATAGTAAAATTTCGCAAAAAAAACGCCAAGTCAAAGAGCTTTACACAAGGATTGTTAAAATGAATGTTAAAAATATTCTAGCCACTAGTAATAGTTACCAGCACTAGTAACTATGAAAAATTTACCATGCAATAGTAAAATTTTGCGAAAAACGCCAAATAAAAGAGTTTTAGACAAGGATTGTTAAAATGAATGTTGAAAATATTCTAGCCACTAGTAATAATTACTCGCACTAGTAACTATGAAAAATTTACCATGAAATAGTAGAATTTCGCAAAAAACGCCAAATCAAAGAGCTTTACACGAGGATTGTTAAAATGAATGCTGAAAATATTCTCGCCACTAGTAGGGTAGAAGCACTAGTTATTGAACAGGTACCAGATATTGAACACTAGTAAAACATTTACCGATTAAAACAATAATATACAGTGGAAAAATGAATCAAAATTCGTTGTGCCACTGTTGAAGCATTTTCTACCTTTGTTCAAATTTTTATCAAGAATCTCGGACTCTTAAAGCCACAATCCCCGAAACTTGAATATGTGTTCAAATTTTGGCTTGGTTTTTCGACTGGATGAAGAAAACAGCCTATTTTTGATTGGAGGAAAAATTGGATAAAAGACAAGTAAACGTCTTAGATAATGATATGAATGTTTTCAACTAAGTCTTTTTGAATGATTTCTGGAAGAGTGGCAGCCTTTATTATCCGTATTTTTTTAAAATTTAACAAATTAAAGTGTTCAATCATTGGATCACAGAAAACGCCAATGTTTCAATTATTGAACGTTCAATCTTGCAGTACTCGTTTCGTAAAAGAATGCATGTACCAGTTATTGAACAAACATCGGTTGGTGTTTGGAAATGTAAACAAACTGTTTCTTGGTTGCTAGCTCTACTAAAATCGCCCCTGCAAGGCATACTATCAAACGAAATACCCCTAAATATATGCAATGAAAATCAATGTTTACGTGTTCAATAATTAGAACATTGCCTGTTCAATATTTGAATCATTGTGTTTAATCATTGGGACAAAAGTAATTTTGAATAAAAAGGCTTAAATAATAATTTCAATACATATTTCCGCGAAAAAAATAAATCGATTCGAAGCAGAGAAATAAGCTTAAGCTACGCTATCAAAATTTTATCAGAAAAGCCTTTCGTTATTATTTATTGGCCACAAATGCGTTGAATCCCAAAGATGGTGTTCAATATATAGTGTTCTTACCCTAATAGTTACCAGCACTAGTAACTATGAAAAATTTACCATGAAAAAGTAAAATTGCGCGAAAAACGCCAAATCAAAGAGCTCTACGCAAGGATTGTTAAAGTGAATGTTAAAAATATTCTCGCCATTAGAAATAGTTACCAGCACTAGTAACATGAACGAATAAAATTTCGTGAAAAGTGCCAAATCAAAGAGCTTTACGCGTAGAATGTCGAAATAAATGTTGCAACATTCTAGCAACTAGTTATAGTTATCAGCACTGGTAACTATGAAAAATTGAAATATTAAAATTTCGCAAAAATTGCGAAATTTTAATATTGCATGGTAAATTTTTCATTGTTACTAGTGTTAACTATGGCTAGCATATATTCAACATTCATTTTAACAATCGTTGTGTAAAGCTCTTTGATTTAGCGTTTTTCTCGAATTTTTACTATTTCATGGTAAATTTTTCATAGTTACTAGTGCTGGTAACTATTACTAGTGGCTAGAATATTTTTAACATGCATTTTAACAATCCTTGTGTGAAGCTCTTTGATTTGGCATTTTTCGCGAAATTTTACTATTTCATGGTAAATTTTTCATAGTTACTAGTGCTGGTAACTATTACTAGTGGCTACAATATTTTCAACATTCAGGAATCGTGATCTTCAGGTCTTTATCCCTCTCCAGCTGAACAATGATGGGGCCAACACAGCTCTAATCGGTGTTATAAAAACATTTAACCGCTACTCAGAGTACTTCGACTTTACGTTTCGCGTGATGAATTCCGAAGAAAAGTCCTTAGAGTTTTAACCCTCCAAAGCTGTTCGGGTCAATATGACCCGAAGCGCACTTTTCAAACATCTTTATCATCACTCCGATATTCTGATGAACTGGTAATTTTGACGGACCAAGTATGTTCTGTGAAAATAATAATCGAATTAACGACAAAACATTAAAATTTGAGTTTTGAAAATCGGTTAATTGGGAAATGAAATACAGCTGAGCAAAGCTTAAACTGGATATCGTTTTTTTAAGTAAGATTTTTTTCTACCGGCAGATCTGTGATAGCGGTCAAAACTTTCATTGGATCCCAACATATCTATATATTGTCGGATAGATGGATTCTTGACGATTTCAAACATCAATGAAACACTTGAATACAGAAATGCTGTCAAAAGTTATGAGTATTTTAAAAATAAAAATGATTTTTCGGACTTTTTACTTTCTGAACCAGTTTCTGATAACCTAGTAATACATATCGACTTTATTTTGAAATGTTGAGTTATTAGAATAAATTATCTACACAATGAATATAATATCATCAAAATCGGTTAACATTCACAGCCAGGAGAACGAAATCAATCTACAACTCAAATTTTTCCGAAACGCATATTTAGCGAACGGCTTTGGAAGGTTAAGTTACACGTAGATTACCGCTGGTATGTATATTGTCTTTTATTTTAGTGTTGCATCTGGATCAATATGTGATCAGTTGATTTATAATAAATAACAATAATAATAGTAATAATAATAATTATAATAAAAGCAAAATTATTTTAAGTTAAGCGGGCCATAGACTACGCAACATTTGAACAAATGCGCTGTGAACACGATTTGCATCGTGTATGGCACTGCTGAAATGAGCGCTCAAACGGTGTAAGTAAAATCGATCGGGATCGGAATATTTTCTACAAACAACCCTCTGTGGCATGGTATATTTATGGTGCTGTTTGTGCAAATTTCAGGCTATTTACTCAGCCCCAGCGTTTGTTTTTGCGTGAAATATGTTTGTATTGTGTGTGTGCGAGCATAGAATCAAACAATCGTCGTGGAATAATCGAATTTGCACAAGCCATTTGTGTAGTTTATGGTCCGCTTTAGAAATCGGGAGCATGTTTAATTCGAACGAGATAGGTACTGAAAAACGTTCTTGTGCGTGAGTCATAAGTAGCGAGGATGTAGTCATGCCACGATTCCCGTCTTTTGCTGCCTATAGCATCGTGTGTGTGGTTTATTGGTTTAAGTTGAATGTTGTAACACAGATTTGACAAAAATGTCAATTAACCAGCCCAGGAAACAGCAGCACACTCGTAGCAACGAAAAAAAACACGATGGCAATGATGCAGCAGTTTTGCTTTCACGCTTTGCACTTTTCTTCCGCCAAAATAGCAATACGGGCCTATATGACTTTTATCGGAATATTGTTTTTTTAAGCGTAAAAAAGATTAAAATTTTGTACGGCATAATATATCTGTAAGGGTTGTATAGTTATCCTCTCATTCTATTCTTACACAGTTTTTATTTGGTTCGTCATTATTTTTTTTAAATATTTCTGATTTTCTTTTGTGAAGCGTTTAATTTTTCCCAAACATTACACCGGAAAAGTTGTTATTAAATTAATCTGACTCAGTTGGTTAGTCGTGTGCGAAGTTTTCCCTCTGCCTCATTGCTTCAAGTGGCAACGCAGCACCGGAATTCCTTCCAAGATCATCATAAACTTTGACCACCGCCCGCCGGAGGAACCGAAACCCAAATTGAATAAGCTTGTTTTCCTCGAAATATCAGGGAGCTCATATCCATCCCTTCCCCGAGTATGTACCTATGCCTGATTACATGTAGAGTCCATAAACTGGTAAGCTGCGAAGCATAAGTTATATCCCGGCTTATGCTGTAAATATGTATGAAGGCCTCTCTGTTTTAGCATTCGCTTGGCCCCCCAAAAGTCTCTAGAGTGGATGCCGGCTTGTTTGGTTGAAGATGTTTGCAAAAGTATGTTTGCGGCTATTTCAGTTTTCTTGAGTGTTTAGGGTGGGAGAAAGGGAAACTTTCCCATGACTTGGCGGCACCGGAAAAGTTTCGTTCTTGTGTACTGATATAGTTTCAGGATTGGTTTACCTTGTTTGTGAGGTATTATCAATTCTTCATAAGATAAATTTTTCTCTTGCCATTCCATATGATTTGATTAGGACGCTAATTTGTAAGCGCTGTTTAAGTTGCATTTTTTTAAAATTTTATTTAAAAATTTCTAAACTGTCCTTTGTATTCTTTATTGTTAGATAGGTACGTTTCAAAATACTATTATTTACAAATTAAGAGGCTTACATAATTATTTTTGGAAAAACGTGTGATTTAAAAAGCAATAAACAAACAAGCCAATTCAGTACTCAACTGGTTGATTTTGCTCCCAAATCGGTCAGGGGCAATCGACGTATAAAGGGGAAGGTCTAATTGAGTCGGATTCCTTAACAGTAACCAAAATAAGATGAAACCTATCTGCTCTGTGATGTGCTTGACCTTCCGTGTCGAATCGAAAAAACCAAGCCGGGAGACTATTTCCATGTGGGTCAGCCCCAAGGGGCTTTGGACGCACTCCACTTTCCGTCGCGCCACCGCCGTTTTTTGAGCCATTCCTCAATTCGTAAAGGACCACCGAAGGACATTTAGGTACATACATACGACATCCGATCTACAAACATACTTACTCTCATCCTAAGGGCTGGAAGAGCCTATAAACGGATTCTCTAAATTAAGATTTATGGGCACCCTTTGCTGCCGGCAGACGTTTGGAGAGTCGGGGAAGAAGTCTGGAGTGAGAAAAAACCCTTTCGGCCATTGACAATCATACCGGTAAAGAATGGAAAGGAGGATGAGCAGAGTTTTGCGGCCAGCCAAAAAAGGATATAAAATTATTTATTATCCTTATTACTTTTATATGTCCACACACACTTCCACGTACATATGTGTAGCGACCATATGGAAGGGGAACCCATTTTCCGACCGACAGATCACAGGAAAATTCTTCCACTTTACGTTGGCCTCGACACCGGTATCAGATCGGAGAAATCCTTCAACTTTTTTTTTGTCAAATGGGGTGTTGGTGGTTGGTGCGGGCAAGTGGTTTGTGTTTTTTTTTTTTTTTTTTTATTTATTTATTTTTTCCTCGGATAGGGAAAGCCCAGTGGAGTTAAGCTTATTCCAAGCCTCTTCTCCAACAGGCACAAAACCCTATCAAAACAGTTTAACAATTCATTTCAATACAATTTTTTTTTTCACAAAATGTAAAACCATTCCAGTGAGCAAATTATCGCTCTTTGAAGGAATGGTAGGGACTACTCGTAGGCTATTTCACAATTTTTTAATATAGAGTTGTGGTATATTCATTAGTTTGCAGCGTTGTGGTGGTGGCGGTGGAGGGTGATGAGGTGTTTTGATGATTGGCGGTGGCGGCTGGATGGAGTGGCTTGTGGGCGGCGGTGGTCTGGGTGGAGGGGCGAGAATAAAAAGAATAACAATTTTTTTAGCTATGTGGCAAGAAGATACTAGCGGAGGAAACGATGGATGTTTTGCTTGCAGATCGACAGCAGTTGTGATTTGAAACGGGAGGACGTTGGGCATTGCTTTAATGTGTCTGGTAGATTGTTGTATAGTTTACTTGCGAAGTAACTGGGTTTCTTCTTTCCAAATTCTGTTCTAACCCTGAGCAGACGAAGGTGATTTGCATTTCTGGACGAGCGGTGAGACGATATTCTTTCGAAGTGCATGTTGTGATGGGAATCCCTGCTTGTTAGGAGTTTGTGGGTATATACCAGAGTTTGAAATTCCTGGGCACCTCGTATGGGAAGTACTGAATCGTCCATACTATACAACAGTTCGGAAGGGTACAAATACGGCAATCTAAAGACAGCCTTTAGCGCTCTATTCTGCATGGCCTGTAACTCCCTTAGGCGGCTTTTACAGGCTTTACCCCATAGTGACACCAGATATTGTAGTCTCGAGTGAAACAGCGCAAAATATACATTTTTCAGCCAGTGGGTTGGAATGAACGCAGAAATTTTCCATATGGCACCAACGACCGGAGCGAGTGTTCGTTTAAGATGCTCTATATGGGCTGCCCAGCTTAAGGTATCATCGAAATGTAGTCCTAGATATTTAAACTCGTTCACTCGTTCAATTAGAGTGTTGCCTATACGGATTATTGGCAGCTGAGGTATGGAGCGACGACCAGAATTGAACAGCATGTACGAAGTTTTCAACAAGTTTAACGAGAGAAGATTACAGTCGAAGTAATGCTGAAGGATTTCCAGATCGTTTCCAATCCATTCCACTATCTGGAGAGGATTGGAATTGCTGTACGATATCAATGTGTCGTCGGCAAAGAGCCGAACTTTGCCGTGCAGATTCAACAGAGGGAGATCGTTGATGAATATCAAGAACAACAGCGGGCCCAAGTTGCTTCCCTGCGGTACTCCCGTTGATATGAATCTTTTACTACTTGAAGCTCCTTTGAGGGAAACAAATTGTTGGCGAGATGTTAAGTAGCTTTCGATAAGCCGAAGGGGTTGTCCACGTAATCCATACCATTCCAATTTCTGTAACAGCAAGGCATGATCAATGGTGTCAAACGCTTTCCTCAGGTCCAAAAATAGGGCACCAGCATATCTACGGTTATCCAGATCATCGTACACGTCCTCCAAAAGTTCGGTTGTTGCAGTTAGAGTGCTGCATCCCTTTCTGAAACCATACTGGCGTGGGCTTATGAGGTCATATCTAGTTAAATATTCATTCATTCGAGTGACGAGTAGTTTTTCAATAACTTTATTCAAGACAGAGAGCGTTGAAATTGGACGGTAGTTTGATACATTTGATCTGTCACCTGACTTGAAGACAGGAGTTACGCGGGCTAGTTTCAATGCATCAGGATAGACACCAGTTTCGATTGTTTCGTTGAAGATGTCTGTCAAGATGTTGGAAAAAGCCAAGTGATGGGCTTTCACTGTAGCTACGGAAATATTATCTGGACCAGATGATTTGTTGGTGTTAAGGTTACTGATCTCTAACAGAACCTCTGCAACAGATGCCGGTCTCAAGAACAGGGAGGGCGGATGCGAACGAATAGCATTGAACTGTTGAATATCTCTGGTGCTGACGATATTTGTAGCCAATTGAGGCCCCACGTTGCAAAAGTACTCGTTGATACTGTTCGATACTTGGGCTGGATCGGTTTGTACTTCATCGCCAAACTTGAGGGTGATGGGGTTGTGTTCTTTGGTGTTACGACCCAGGGCTTCATTTAGGAATTTCCAGGATTGCTTCGGGGTTGCCGTTTGCATAAGTCGAAAGTAGTAGGTCCGTTTGCAGTGGCTTTTAAGTTTTGACAACCTTTTAGAGATAAGTTTCAGGGCAGCTTTAGACTGTTCGTCCGCAGGATTCCGTTTACAGTGCTTCCAGATCTTGTCTTTAGTTGATATTAGGTTCCAAGCGTCGAAGGTCATCCACGGGCAATTCCTCTTCACTTTTGCTTTCACTGTTATTGTTTTTGTGGCGCGATTTCGAGTGTTATTATATGTTATATGTTATATGTTATATGTGTTGTTTTATTTTAAAATATATTTTATGTTTAAAGACAGCTTTAACAGTAGGTGGGGAGTGGAAATTTTTGTTTAACGCATCCACACTTTACTTTGTATTTTTGTGGATTCATTTGTTGGCCATCAGTTGAAAAAAGGGATTTTATCTGGTTGAAGGATAACGCGTTCTCGTGAAAGAATAATACTTGTTCCTTATCGCTGATCCCCTTTTTTCGTGAGAAAAGAATAAAATTTAGTGGATGACTGCACCCATTAACCCTGGTAATGAGGCTCATTAGCTTATCATGATATGTTAGTTCACATGTTCTCTATTGAGATATTTTAAGAAAAAAATTGGATCAGACACATTCTCGGCTTGAGTTTGAGCATTCACGGAAATTGGATAGGGAATTCGTGTCATGCTGGTAAGAGAAATAACCTCTAGTTGATTTCTGAGTTGTATTGTATGAATTAAGTTTTCAACCCTCTTATAGTTTTAAGATTTATTTTATGGATTACTGTTTATTGTAGATTTTTTTGTTTGTTATTGCTCAATTTTGGTTATCATTGAATGTTAGGTTTTTTTTAATAGACGAGCGTGGAACTTTTTTTTTATTTGCATGTTTGGTAACTTTCTGTTTTCACAACTACTAAATTCTACAGTATAAAATCTAGATGGAAAATAATTAACTAAAAATCACCGATTGATTTTGATTGATTAGTTGAACTAATTTTAGAACAACATTGAGGTAATAGATTTAAACAATGATTTCTTGATTTCAGATCTCAGATTGATTAGAAAATTTTGTGTTTATTATAGTGTCGTGTTCATAAAAAATGTTTAAAATCACAAAAACCGCAGAAGTTTATCGCTATTTGTAGAAAGCTGCTTATAAATATATATCGGAGTGGATAATCCGTCGAAACTTGAGACTTAAAATGCGAGGAACCGATCAAAATCATTGAGGGAAATTTGAAACATTAACAAGATTCGTCGTCATTTTGAAATGGTTGAGTCTTTTCACTCAATAGCGATATTGTTATATTCCTCAACAACTTTGTTATACGTTTCATATACATTATAAATGATCATATGAAACTCGTAAAATCAGTATTTACCTACCAAAGTGAAGGCAATACAGGGGAACATGCTCTATTATGCCCCATCTAAGAGAATCACAATCACATCTTCTGCAATAATTTGCCAATAATTTTTTATTATTGAAAATCACTTAACTACTTCAAAAGCCTAATTTTTTAAACCCTTATCAAAAGCCACAGAATTAAACCGTGTTGCTTTTCGCACCGGTGTGTATTCAATACGCGCCGTAGAGCCGAGCACACCCGAAAACAGCCGAAGACCTAAAACACACCAATACCAAAAGACATTTTGATTGGAAAGAAAAATCAAAATTGACTTAATGAAATTTAGGAAACAATCAAAGTTGATCCATTTGAGCTGAATTATTCCTGAAAAGTGGTTTGTTAACTTTCAATGTAAATTGGCCGTTTCGAAAAATAATGCTATTTTCAGCATTTTATGAGTGGCGCGTTCACGGAGAAAAATATATAGATTTATCAGTTATATTACGCGTCTACATGACCGTAAATATGATTGTTTGGTTCTGACCCGAAAAAACAATCAAGCCAACAATCTAATTATACGTTGCCACAATTGGATAAATGGCTGATTTAGCGATCACATCAGCTTCGAGAATCCAACAGGAATTTTTAGTCAATCATTCGTATGGCTGTAATGCTGATCCCCATGAACGTCGGAAATTGTAGATTCAAATATAAATAAAAATTAATTTGAGCAATTAAATGCAGTTTTTCCTTTTTATTTTTAATAAGACATATGTTTTTTAAATTGATTCATATATCACATTAGTGGCATATTTTTTTATGCAATAGATGCTGCTGCGTTTCCAGAAGAATATTTTTTTAGGCTTGCGCGGAAAACGCCACCCTGGCCCTGAAACAAAATTTTAAAACATCGTCAAAATCTAAATCGTTTTTTTTTCAACCGAGAAAACATTATAAATATCCAAAAAATATCAAATTACTTACTTTTCCCATTGCTTCGGCCTACCGGGATCAAAGTATGCGCGCTGCAGCATATATGTCCAAGCGGATGAATCTGAAACTGAAAACAACTGTTAGTAGAACAAACAAACATACACAACAAATTGAACTTACATTTCCGCTTTCTGAAGTGTGTCCTCCAAAAAAAAAAACTTCTACCATCTTCTGTTTTTGTGACATTCAAAAACTAACATTTAGAATCTTTAAGTTAACCTGAATAAAATAGCCAAATCCGCCATATGTTAGTTTATATTAGCGATGAGCAGATGAGAAATCCTCGATAGCCAAAGCAACTTTACAGCTAGTTTATTCGTAGTCATCGATGTAGATTTAGCAATATTATGGGTTCAACCAAAAATCAGTGATATGGAAGAGCCAACCATACGAATTTTGATAACAACCTGTAGAGTTTTTTATCCATGTTATAAAGAGCGCGAGGGCCGTGATAAAACATACCTGTAAAAAGCTTATTTTAGCGAGTTTAGAGTGATTTTTTAACATCAAATCATAATTTAGAATATTCTTTACCGATGTAATATTTTCTTATTCATTTTTCTTCGCTAAATGACACCGTTTTGAAAGTGTATCGAGATGTAGAAAAGAACTAAATTGTGAAATTGTCACGAATCAGGGATCTTTTAAGGAAAAAAACATACTTATCATGGCAAATCAAAGCATTAAAAACAAATTGGTAGTTATTTAATAGGCTTAAAATGTTACAGTTTCTTGAAAACACGAGTGGCGCTTATAAGCCACATGGGGCGCTATATGAACTTTTCCCCTACATACATATTTTCAACTTCTGGCTAAAGCGATAAGAGTATACGAATTGGACGATATTCGACACCTTATTCATTCATACTGAAAGAATGCAAGAGAGTATTTTTTTCTTTCAACTTAAGTTTTTTTTTCTCTCAACGCATGCGAACCGTTGCCAGCGACAATATTTGCTGCTTTTGTCATTGGGAAATTTTTGCAAATACACAATACACCATCTGATTTTTGACAATCTGGTTGCACTGCTGATCGTAGAGAGAACAACAAAGCTGTTCTCTCACTTGACCCACGCGGGAGAAAAAAAGAATGAAATCGTCTTCAAAAATTGCAAACATGGCAGACTATTGATCATTTCCGATTTAAACCATTTAATCCGACTTCGAGTAACGATTTTTTTTAACGACCTTTTACTTGCGTTAGTTGGAATTACGATTCGCAGTAACGTTTTTAATAATTTGAGTAATCATTTTTAATGCGATAGTATTTTCGCAGGGTACGAATTTAAATCTTTTAAAATGTGAAAGTTTCTATTTTGGATTTCGAGATAGCGTCAGATAACTGTCGACTCCTATTTGTTGAACCTTCTCATTCAATAGCTATACTGACGAAGTTTCATCCTACTTCTGATCTTTTAATATTTGAAAAGTAAAACGTACCGAACTTGGTAATTTTTTTTACCGTAATCCTAACATGTGTAGCTCGGTATCCCGTTCGGTAATTCCCGACAGAGAAGTGACTGCAGTACTTTCTCGGTTAAAAATTACCAAAACTTGTCTAACATGTTTGTTGAAAATAACATGAAAACACAAAACATTTGCATTATAAATATTTAACATTCCTCCAGAAACTAATATAAGTTTGGGATAAAAATTACAGTTTATTTAGATCTTTACACTAGTCAAAAGTGTCTCCTGATCATATCTTTTCACCCCATCCCAGAAAATTTATTTGCTAGGATGCAGAGGTGACCTCGGTCCTAAAGCTCAAAATTATATCTTTCATCCCTTTCTAATTTTTTCCCAACTATCTATTGACTACTAGGACGTGGCCGGCGCCGTTATTGATGGTCAAAGAGAGAGCATCACTTTTGTACAATGAAAATGAGCTACTAATCCCAAGTACCATTCTTTCGACCTTTGTACAAAACTGATGGCCACGGTCAATCACGGAGTAGCAACCATTAGCGATGAGGAATCATTTCTACTGAGCCACGCCTGCGATCATGGTGTTCGAAATGCATAAACTATAATGATATCAATCAAAATATATTCGTAAAATACATTCAATTTGAAAAGTCAGCACTATGTACAGAACCAGGATTAAAAAAACTTTTCAAATCTAATGATGAGGCATTTCGGATTCAATGATTAAAGGTGGATGTGAGTAGTCAATCAAGCTAAGCTAAAAATTACCAAAACTTGTCTAACATCAACTGTTAAGATATTGAAAGTTGTCAATATGACAGCTCCTTTTAATACTGAACAATCCGGTAGTGTTTACCGAAATACTTGAATAAAATGCCAAAAAGCCGGTAATGTTCAACCGGAAACCTCATTACTCAGTAATTTATACCGAACAGCCGGCAGAATTTACCGGAAACCCGTTATAATTACCGAAATACTTGTGATTATTACCGGAATACCTTTAATTATCACCGAGATATCTGCAACTTTTACCGAAATACCGTTATTTTTTTCCGGTAAGCTGTAATTTTTTTTTTAATATTTACTGAACAACCGGTAGATTTTGTAAAAGTTTTGGTAGTTTTCATCGAAGCTGCCTTTGAATTTGATCGAAATAGTTGGGTTTTAAAAGGATTTGTTTCTTCAACGGAATTCAGAGGATTTTCCCACCATTCAAAACAATTTTTGTACTTTTATGCATTTTTTAATTTCATTTTATTTACCTTGATCTTCATGAATTTTGTCCAAAGTCTACCTCGACGCCGCCATTTGCCAACATACCACCGTCTTATTAGTTGTTCCTTTAAATTCGAGCCTTTTCCCGAGCAGCTGATCTACAGATCCATGAAATCGGCAGAAATACAAATTCTTAACTAGGTCAAGATTTTTTTTTCCCGAAATTCGTAGTTTGCCGTCGCTCATTGCTAAGCGTGCCTCCGCCATCTGTTAAAAATGAAAAAAATTTGTTGAAAACAAAATTTTAAAAAAATGAACCACTTACCATAATGTAATGTAATGCATCGTTGATTACTACGCCGACAATCGCAAATAATTTACGCCAACCGCCAACCGAATTATTAGACTTTTTTTCTCGTAAGGATAAAATGGTGCTTCGAAGACTCGGTCAGTTTCGAAAAAAGAAAGTACATATTAGCTTCGTTCAATCGTTGGTAAAAAACGGTTTCAACTGGTTTCTGTCAACTGGTAGATGTTCAACGAGCCAATGTTTTGGTCGAAACTAGTCAGATCGTTGTTCAATGGAGCAAGTTGAAACTAGTCGAAACCGATCCAGCTCGGCAGCAGGATTCGTTTCAACTTGGTAGAAATCGGTCGAAGTCAATTGGAAAGAGACAGGATCAACTGTCAGTCCATTTCTACTTGTTTCGTCCCGTTTCGACCAGACTTCATTGAACAGACTTAACATTTGTATTGTTGTCATTATCATTAAGCCTGCTCAATGGAACCTAGTCGAAACGGGTTGAAACAAGTAGAAATGGATTGACAGTTGATCACCTGTCTCTTTCCAATTGACTTCGACCGATTTCTTCCAGGTCGAAACGAATCCTGCGGCCGAGCTGGATTGGTTTCGACTAGTTTCTACTTGCTCCATTAAACAACAATCTGACTAGTTTCGACCAAAACATTGGCTCGTTGAACATCTACCAGTTGACAGAAACCAGTTGAAACCGATTTTTACTAACCATTGAACGAAGCTATTGATCATCATCAACTGTCAACCGCTATTGTTCTCAATATGTGAAATAATGACGAAACAGAATGAAACCAAAAAAATGTGTTTTGGATTTCTGAAATCGGCAACCATCCGGAACTGGCCAATCCGGATGAAAAAAACGAAGTTTTTAGGAGTATCCGAGAATCGTAAGTCTCAACAATAAAATATGTTCACCAACTTTCGGAGGGGGTAACATGAAACAGTGATGCATGTTAAAGTATTTGTTTTTAGTTGAATAAGTGTCTTCTTTAATGTGCCCGTTGTGAATCAATCAAATAAACAGTTTTACCACAGGTTTTACCATCGATAATTTTGATCGAATGTTCTGCTGAACTTCCACAAGAAATAGTTTAATCTGAGCAGTAATGGTAATGTTATTGTAATCTCTATTTTCTGACTTTAGTTGTGACAAATGTTCATAAATGTTTCTGATGTAAGCTCTTCAATCATTGTCTATAATTTTTTTTTAAATTTACCCAAGAAAAGTATCATCCAAATGAATTCACGGAAAAACGCAACACTTCGTTTTGTGGATAACTTTTGAGTGCATGGATGAAAATCGAGGAACACATTCATAAATTACGTTAATAGGAAGTTCTTTACAAAACAGTGTTGGTTCTTTTTCAATTCATTACTATACAATACAAACAATACACTGATTTATAAAGAATACTAAGTTCTTGAACTCAAAAAAAAAAAAAAAAGAAATCCTTGAATAGTGTGGGATACCAAAATAATGCACATATTTTTCTAATCTTACCAAATCTCCATTCACCGAAATTCATCGAAAATTTTACGGTTGGTCTGACCCCATCAATCCTGACCTGGAGTTATGATGATGGAAAAGTGTAATGAAAATTACACTCCTGCCTCATACTTCGGTCCATTTTGTGGGTATCTCATCTCATCTTTCAGGCTGTTTTGGCTGAATTTGTCTAGTAGATGAGTAAATAGATGGTGTGGCTCTTCATCCTTGGTACAGAACGCCCATTGATGGGAACGTATGAATGTAGGGTTCGTTCATGGATCCAACCTGTTTTGCGTGCCTGCTCCCGGTGGACCAACTTATCATAAAAACCAAGAATATGTTGTGTACGATGTCTGTCAAGTTCCTTTCGGTTAGGCGGGGTATTCCACGGAGTTGTTCTACAAACAGGACAAAATCGACCGCTTCTTACAGGGCGAGTAAGCAAACATATGCTTGCGAAGCATCTTTACGGAAAATTCCTGCGGAAAACAACGAGTCGTGAATGAAAAACAAAAATATGAACTCAGTAGGCTGCGGTAAGGGAAAACCAGTAAAATCTCCGACCCATCTTCGCCACCATGATGGCGGGTGGGTAGTTCAAAGTTTCTGTTTGCGGATCGCAGCAGCCTTCAGGCCTTTTCCATCACGGCAAGTCAACACCACATAAACTCGAGGGCCACACGCGTGGGGTGGATGACTTTGATATGTGGTGGATGATGTCCGCATAAAGTCGAGGCAGCAACATTAGGCATCGAAGACTTTTTGCCACCCTCCCTATTGAATGTGAAACAACCGCACGGAATGGGCTGGAACCGTGACTTAATCAACCAAACAGGTCAAGTGAGACTTCACATAATTTTTCATCGCTCCCGGCTAGTGTGTGTTCCCCGTACAAATTGTGTGGGGTTCATTTTTGACGTTTAAATTTTGCCGCAGCTTCTTGGCTTGCGTAGGCTAGTGGAGAAAAAAACGTCAATTTCTGAATTGGATAAAAATACATTCCGGATTGGATTAAACGATCGTTATGGACATCAATTTATCACATATTTTTTCACTTTTACGAAACAATATAAGGGAATGGTCTTTCGGTCACCCAACCCCCTCTTAAAAAAGAAGGCACATTTTACTTTTGTCCGTCTGACAGGTTTAAAGTTTTAAGGACGAAAGCCGTAAATTGGTCCCTTGTCAATTTATGTGTGTAAACTTGAGACGGGTCGTTATTGGCTAGACTTTTCTGGGCAGATATGAACATGTGTATGGCAGATTAGCTAGATGGTTGGTCCCGGAGAAAAGTAGCAAAATTAAAAGGCTGCCAATTTCAATAAATCAAATTTTGCCATCCACCATTTTTATACGCTTTTTTTTGACCAGGAGTATTTTAGATCAGGCCTGAATAAGATTATATAGATATTTTGGTTACAGTATTTTTATAAAAAAATGTCTATCTCAAGTACCTACAGTACCGTTCATAATTGTATAGAAATTGGAAGCAAGCGCACTGTCACTTCGACTTTGAACTTCCATAACATTTTACTCTGATGATATTTTTAGATCAAGTTAGTTAGATCAACTATCAAACTATTATATCACAAAATTTGAGCTTTATAGAGTTTGTGTGGCCTGAGAAACAGTAATTCTACGAAAATCGGACTTTTTGGACTTTTCTCATTCAAACTGCAATATCTCTGAAACTACGCTACATTTTTTTTATTGAAATTTTGCACAATGATTGTTGAAATATGAAGCTAGCATGTCTGAAGTTTTCGGAAAGTTCTATCGATGAGATCAAAAGTTACGCGAGGTGCAATATTTCAGGCATGAACCTAGAAATGCGATTTCTATAGAATTTTGGACGAATGTCCGGAAAGAAACCAAAAAAATCAAAGTTTTTGAGTACGTTTCAGCAAAATCGATTATCGGTATGGAAATTTTCAACTGTTGTTTCAAATAATTTCGCTGATTTACTTTATAAACCTTTAAATATTTAAGTGTTCCAAAAAGTTGTTGGAAGTCTGCAATTACATTAATAAAATATTAATTTCGATTTTTTTTGCATTATTTTGCTTTTATTTATAATAACACCTAAAGGTTTTTTTTTTTGAAAAAATGCCTGGAATTGCTAGGCCCGGATGGTAGTGAAAAAAATTCTGGCAACCTTATTTTAGGGCAAGTATAAGTGGAAATCCCTAAGCAAATGTGCGATCATACAAAGGTCCCATGCTAATAAATTCGTGAAACTTATTTTAAATACTGTTAAAAACTGTTCCAAATTCTCCTATAATACTCTTTGTCAATTTAAAGAGTGTTCGGATCAAAAAGTGATCAACATTAATTCACCGTATTTTTTCTAATCATTCATATAAATAACAAAAACAACCCTCATTTTGTAGGCGTGTGTGCAGGATGATTCTTCTGTTTGGCTTTTGAAATAGGGTCTTTAGTTTTCAAAATGGCGTCCAAGCAAGAGGAGCTACGAACAAGAATTTTTCCTTTCCCCATTTCCCCCTTTATCACATATTGTAACAACTTCCGTAACCTCTCCTTTTTGTATTTCGTCACGTTTTCATAATTCCCATCCCCCTTATTTCTAAAAATTTTAAAATTCTAAAATACATATTTAAGTATGAAATTGAATTCAAGTTATAAATGTAAGTTAATTACACAATAATAATTCCTATCTTTTAATACTCGATTGATTTTGCAAGATTGTTGGTTCCTTAATTCAAATCAATCAGATTTGAAATAGAAATTTGGAAATTTTCTTTTCACACTCAATAATGAACCAACAAAAATACGTACAATAGATTTTAAACTTTCTGTTATCTTTCCTTTAAGCAATCATTCAAATATCTTGCTTAGATTTTTTAGTTCCGGAAGAACAATAAAAATTTAATAGTAGGTAGCTATCTATTTCTGACATCATTCAAAAAAGTCTTTGAGAATTTAATATTGTAGATTTTAACTTATTCCCCAACCTAGCCGAAGTCTATAAAACGTGACAGAAATATGATAGATTGTATGTTGTTCATTAAATTTAGGCTAAAATTTCCATTTTTGATTAATTGGAATAAAAATGACAAAACGGAAACTTTTAGCACTTTTTCCTCTGAAGTCAAAATTACTCGTGGTCCTCGGGAAAGTCGATGATGACTGAATTGAAAACATTTTTTTATATCTTTGTCATGTAGTTTTGCCAGCACATAAATTTATTGAATGCATTTTTAACCTTTTTATATCTAAAATAATAGCTTATATTGCTTGAAATTTTCTGACATGTGTTATCGATAAAAATTTTAAATTTAATTTGAATCCTTAACACGGTAAGGACTAACTACAAAACATTTCGTCTGATAAACATCACGCCTGATATTACACAAAAAGTATAAATACCTTTAAAAATTTACAATATTCTGCAATATAAAACTCTACACATTAAGTTAAAAATATGAAATGTAATATTAACTCCAGTGATTGTCGAGATTTGATCCATTTAATTTCAAGTTCTGTTCATAAATTTTTATTAATGAGTTAATTTCAAAACAGTACATGGACGATAAAGACAAATCCTTTTTTTGTCGTAATGAAATATCGAAAATAAATTTCGAGAATTTTTTCCTGTATTTATGAACTAAAACTCGTTTCAATAAGTTGGCTGTCTTAAACAAATTAACTTTACATCGTATGAGGAATGAATTTGTTTTGAAATTCTAAAGTGTTCTACTTCTTGATTCAGTTAAAGAGTTTTGAATTGAAAAACTGATAATGCAAACCTTATTGAATCTGAAATTAAAATTTTCTATATGATCTTCTCAATCTATTTTGTTTTTAAAACTCTCTTAAAGTGATCATCTTAAATACCACCATACTTCATAGATATCAAACTAAAGGAGAAGAGGTTTTATACTGATTTAATTATCAGAATTTGTGTACTCTTGTTGGGGGCTATCATTCGCTGTTAAAACAATTAAGTTATGCTGTTGAGAAAAAGAGACTATTGAAGCTCCTACTAACCTAGAATGAATGATAAGTACATGGTTATAGTCGTCACAAAAGTCTACTTGTAGAAGTTAAACATCTGGATAAATTATTTGTGCGGTTGCAAGCATTTGCGGAATACTGCAGTTGGAAAGATAATGGTTTAAAAAGATTTAACTCGGTTAGCCCACGGCGGTTCATCATCAATTGTATAAATCTGTATCAATGTTTAAAAATCTGTATAAAAATCTGTATGTATCGTATCTGTATAGACGTTGAAAAATCTGTATAATACAGAAAAATCTGTATATATGACACCGCTGATGCGTCGTGAAAATCCAAAGTAGGTACTGTGGTAGATAGATGCTAGAGATTATAATCAATGAACCAAGGTTTTTTGATACACTAGGTTCTCCGCCTTTCACAGTAAGTAGGCGAGGAGTGAGCGGGCTCTCAATGAGTTTGTTTATATTTTGCTCAGCTTTTCGGTGAGTTTACCAGTGGAATATTAACACAAGGATTGAGCTGAAACTATATCAATCTATTAATGTGGAGTGATTAAGAGTTGTGTGGAGAAAAAAATAACCCGGTGGCCATTGCATTGGCGGAAGATGCGGTTGCGGGGGCGAAGGGCGAGAATAGTTTTTGTTTTGTGTAGAGGCAGGGATTGCTCGTGAAAAACTCCAGTGCAGTGCGTGTTCCAAAATGAAAACTATAAAGGCAGAAAACCATGGGTCTATGCCAAATTTTGGTGATGGAGGAGCGAATAAAAATGTTTGAATTTTTGCTTCCCCCGCATGAAGGAAGCGTTTGCTGGAGAAATGAACTGTTTGAGCATTCTACACACACTACTAAATATTCGCGTGAACATCGTTGAAACGATGTATTAATACCGTATTTGTTTATGCCGAGTGTTGCACTAGTGTTGCACTGGTGCACCACTAGGTGCTGTCAAACTGTTTGTTTATTCGGACGGTGTTGCACTGGTTTTGACCTGTCGGAGTTCTGCTTACGGACGGTGGCCCACCGATAATTTTGCCAGTGTTGCGAGAGAGCGTGTGAGTGAGTGAGGTAGCAATACACTGGCGACGATTTGTGTTTGTTTTTGTCGGGTACGGTGGAGCACTGATCGAGGGGAGAAAACAAATACGGTATAAGTTGAATTGCGCGGGGGAACACAAGTGAAAGGCGCGTAGAAGAAATTTATAACGGTTGCATGTGGAATGAATGAAGAAAGTTTCGAACGATTTAAGTGTTCATGTGATTCTGTGCAAAAAAGAGACAAAAAAAACCGAAAAAAAAACATTTTGCTAGTCGAGAAGCCATCAAACATGACCGAACATGTTTATTGAATCATAACAGGCGAAAGACGCCTTCCTTGCTGCTAGCTGAAACCCCCGGTGAGCCAGTTCCAATTTACTTGTATATATTTCTTTTCTGAATTCTTAAATCTTACTAAGTATAAAATTTTTTATTCATTCATCAGATGAGTTTCAGCCCTCGTATCGTGCATGTGTGTGTGTGCTTGCTCATGTTCAGTCGGTGGAGTGGGAGCAGAACTGAGCATAACATTTAAGCGTTGGTTTAATTCATTATAAAGCGTTTTCTAGCGCAGCCTGCTTAGTTTTATATTTCGTGTTTGGTCTTTGAACCAAAAAAAAAAAAAATACAATTACCTATGTGCATACTGCATACACATTTTAAAACCATAATGTGCATATAATCAGTTTTAACTTGGTAGAAATTTTAGTCTCAACTTTCAGCGCTTTAATTCTTGCAATTGATAAATTTATAAATTCAAAACATTATTTTTATTTACAAAGATATAAAAATTATAAAAATCCAACAACATCAGATTGTTCTCCATGATAAAAAAAATCATTGAAAAATATATTTTGAGATTTATTTTATAAAATTTCTACATTCTACAAAACTGTTGAATATTGTTAATGCTATCATGCTCTGATTTTTTTTCCTGGGATTTTTATTCTTTTAACTTTGGGATTATTTTCCTGGTTTGCTCTGGTTCATATTATAAATTAAAAGCCTTATTATTTTGGTATTTTCAAACTAGAATGTTAATCTGCTTTTGATTTAATTATGTAACATTATACCTCGCAATATTTAGCAAAATGGTAAAATTTATCCCTTCAAATGTTTGCAATATTCTTTGAAATATTTTAAAATTTGCTTGGCCAAGTTCATTATTTAATATAAAAGAGGTTCTTTTAAATGCAGGTTTAGTTTTGTCATTTAAAAATTGCTACAGGTGATTCAGTTGCATCATCATTTTCCTAATTTCAATTACTCGATTATTAACGTTTGCATAAAAAATAAAGAAATTTTATTTTACAGAACTTTACTAAAAAAGAAATGGTTACTTCATTACAGAAAATTTTGAAACAGAGGAGAATGGAATTTACATCCCTGCGATATTTTAAAAAAAAGTGCTTAATATACATATTTTTTAATTGAATAACACTGAAAGCGTTTATATTACTTTAATTTTGAACTTTCAGCATGTCGCGGTCTATCAGCTCAACAAATTAGAAGTAATTTTGTCGAATTCAAACATTAATAGAAAAGTTTGATTGGTTAAACTCTTAGCAATGTACCGTATTTATCAATGCATAAGAGGCTCCAGTGTCATCTTTTTTTCTCTGTATTACAATTAAACTAAAGATGTTCGTAAAATGATAGCTTTAACAGTCATTACTAAATTTATTCTTCTGGATGAATACTTAATAGGAAATCTGATGATGGTGATGGTTTGAAAAGGGCGAAGGAATTTAAAAAAGGTAAAAGTTGTTTTCAACATAATATTAAAATTATTATCGTTTCTTTAGTTCTATTGAATTGTGCTAAAAATTTATTCAAATTATTTACCCGAGAAACTATAATAAACAAGTATGTATACCTAGCGTTCATAACTGTTTCAATTCGTCAGAAATTCTCTAATATTTTACAGGTTCGTCTTTACATGCTAATTTCTCAATATTGCTTCTAACAATTTTTATACAATAATACACTAAGGTTTTTTTTACGCGTTTTGAAATCTGTTGTTAACGTATAGGATTATTTTCGTTCAAAACATTTTCAGTCGCGTAGAAGAACCGTATCCATGGCCAAAAACCGTGTAAAAAGAAGCCGTGTAAGAAAAACTGAGCAAAATCAAAACCGCGTTAAAAAAAACCTTGGTGTACCTCCAAATAAGTATTTTTTACTGTTAATATTTCATATCATCTTGCTCTAAAATTTTATTGCAGAATCTTCACTTTCATTAACAAAGCTATGATTACAGGAAATCCAAAAATCGGTGGAATTAATGTTATAATATTTAGCAAATTTACTTTGTTTCTGATTTTTACAGGCAGTTTATGAATTATATTGACATAAGAACAAATAACCTCAATATCAGAATCATGAGGTCGCATATCACACTATGTTCATTACCATTCCATTCCATTTTGAAGGCTATTATAATCACTGTCCAATTTCCAAAGTATACGTTTCTCTATAGGTACAGGTCAGGATCGAATCATGGAGTTGAAATTAAATAGTGAATTATTGTATTGAATTCTATTCGATTACATTAATTAATATTACATTGCCTATAAAAATTTTTATTTTTTTTTTACTAGTTTTTTTTTCATCCCATGCAAACAAACATGCTTGAGATAAAATTCAAAAATCGCGAGGCATATTATTACATCGTTTAAGGCTAGAACAAATATCAAATTTTTCTTTTGTCACCCTCCATTTCATTTATAAGTTTTGTGCAACGATTAAGTATGCAATTTTGTCGAATACAAGCTTCCGTACAATTTATTCCAATTTATTTGTTTTGCGCATTTTTTTATTATCCTACCCGCCCCCCTCGCGATGTTCCAACTCCGAGGAACAAAAGAAGGATCTGAAACTTGTTCCGGCCTAATTAGTTCAATGAAAATGTCCTGGGTGAAAATATTTAAAAATGAATAACTCTCTTGAATTGCAGGAAATATTTAAATATTAGGGAGTATTATATTAATAATTTGTCTGTTTTCCATAAAATGTCATCCAGTAAAAGGTACTGAAATGTATTGATCCTTTTATTATATTAATCAAATGTTTCAGAATCAATATTTTCATGCATTTCACTGTTGTTATTATTTGTAGTTTCTGTTAAACATTTATTTAACATTTCAGCATTTCTTTAAACTTTACTGAAACTAATCTTATTTATTTTCAGCCTCGAGAAAGCAGTATAGCATTTGGTGAAAACTATCCTACAATATCTGTTTCTCTTCCACTTGAAGGAACATTTTTATATTAATTTTTAAATAATTCCTATTGAATTTTTATGGTTTTTCTACATTCACAGGTTTGCAAAATAATACATTCCTAATTGATGATGTTAATTATTTTATTCTTTTATATTAAATTATATTTTTATCTATGTTTTATTATATTACTTTTTATTATATTTTATTAAATTATACTGTATTATATTTATTATATTATTTCATTTAAAGACATTGTACTGATTTCATATTTTAACAACAAGGGCAGGGGCATCTGGGTATCCTCGTTTTACAAGAAGAGCGGGTTACCGTGTATGCTAGTACCGCATTGAATACTAGACGTTCCTCAATTTATGTCAAGGGAATTTGGCATGGTTGAGAAAAATAAAGTATTTGATTACTTTTTGTAAAATAAGGACGCACTCTTTTTTCGGAAGCCTTGGCGGCGGAATTATAATTTGCATGCTATCTTGATTAGTCAACAACATGGTTATAGCTCCTCGAGACTTTTCCCCTTTTCACCCTGGATACCGTTAGTGCCTCTGCTTGCGAATCCATCCCATTAGAAGTCTCATTGGGGGGTTATTATTGTGTTGCGTGGTAGCCAAGGTGGACGTGTGGATTATTTTTTTTTGCCACAACCGCGGCGCTGCCGTAAACCCAAGGTGGATACAATACATACAGACAATACAAATTTTGCTCAGCTTTTCGGTGGTTTGTTGGTAAACAAACTTCATGAGTTCCGCATAGTTGCATAGCCTACATAGCCAAAATGGCTGAATCGTGAATTCGATATTCGGTAACACCTCCTGAATATATACACGCGTGCCAGGTAAATGTTTGACGTTTTGTAGTTAGGAAAAAAGGTAAACAAAAGGGTGTAACTTTTTGATGAATTTAAAACTCATTTTACTACGCCTATTTACTTCAGAGATCTCTAAAAAAGTAAGTAGAATCAAGTTTTAGGTCTTCTTCTAGTGTTTTAAATTTTTTGAAAAAATATTGCTGCTACTAAGCGATAAATTGAGTTTCAAAAACTGGTGTTTTTCTTGCTAAGTATTTTATTAGTTTTTGAATGAAAAAGTGATATTTTCACAAAAACATTCATTCAAAAAAATGGTTGGAGATATTTGTAAGCTAAATTTTTGAAAGTTCTGTTTACAAGGAAAAAACCTGGTTGAAAAAACTGGAATTTTATCCTGATTTCTGTTAACCAATGTAACAAATTTGATGTTTTTTTCTGGAATCAACGAAGTGTTTGAGTTGTTTTTTGTATTGGAAGAAGATTTAAAATTATTTAGATTTTTTTATAGATTTATTTAAGAGTTGTATTCCATTTATGAAAATTGCACTTCCGAAATGTCTGCTCTTATGTGAGAACTGTTTTAACATTTTTGGAAAATTGTTGTAAGAAATCAAATGTATTTCTGTCGACGTGTCTTGCAAGTACCTTATCATGACAAAGTTTTGCCCAATAATTATTAAAAAATAACATTAGGAGCTTATTTCCTTTAAATTATATGCCTGTTCCTAAAAGCTTCCCAAATTCTCTAAACTCTAGTATGGAGCATTTTGTGGCGCTACTGTTTGGTTAATATCTCGGATAGAACGTTTGATTCAATTTATGATTGACGAAATGTATATTGCTTGTAATAGTGAGCTTGGAGAAACTGCAGAAAGTTTCACTATTAGGGGAGATAAGGGCATAATGGCCACCTTAAGGAAAACGCTTATTTAACCATAGAAAATATTTATAATATGTAGGTTACATTATTGTTTCGTGTTCAGACACTTAAAAAGCCTATTTCCTAACGGGCTGAAACGTGAAAAACTAGATGAAAACGTTAAAAAATGCCTTTTTAAAAATTTTGCCAAAGGTTGAAAACCAGCCACTGTAGGGGCATAATGAGAACCCCCTCTGGGGCAGTATAAGCACCATTAATCAGAGCAAGATGTGCGTTTTCTGCCGGGGAATCTAGCAGCAACTTCAACTCGATGAAGTCAGGTGAGTCGTAGATTAATCAAACAAAGCAATAACAAAATAATCTAGGTCAGTTTGTAGAATACAAACAATTCACGCACGCTCATACATTATGTGCTTTGTTTGGCGGATGATGCTACTAGCCGTATAATGTAACATTAAAAAAAAATCGATCATGAATTGCAAATGGAAAAATCATCTCGAACAGAAATCTAACTCTAATGTTTTGATTACCTCTCCGACACCTTACCAATAGGCTAAATCGTCGGATGTAAACTAGTCAAGTTGTGGCTCTATAAAACAATTTTAATTCGCTGCTAGATTCTACGGCAGAAAATGATGATATGGTGCTCTAGTCAACAAATTTACGTAAAAACGTGTTTTAAAATTGATAAAAGTGAAAAATCAAAAATTTTATGTGAGAAACAATGTGTACATCATGTTGCAGTGCGTACATTATAGATCAAGGTGATTTTAAAATCATAAGAGCTTATTTCGTGATGCTCAAAAATTATAATATTATCGTTACTTGAGAACCTAGCTGTTTTTTTTTTAATATCTCTGTAAAGATGATAAGGATATTCCTGTTTTTGCGAAAAATTAATGCTCTAGGAAGTACGAAACAAATCCTCATGAAAATTTATTTAAGAAAATACGTACTTTCGTAGAAAAGAGTAGTGCTTATTATGCCCTGGGTGCTCGTTATGCGCTTATCTTCCCTACATTAATAAAGCGTACATGAAAAATTTAGTGGGAGTTGGGTTACGGTTGGTCGAGTTAGTCTTTGAACAAGTTTTTGACAGAAGTGTTGCGTTCTCCGTCCTGGAGATTCAAATGTTAAAATCTGGAATTGTAGCTACGACAGGTACACGCACGTAGAAATAGCAAAATCGTTGAATGTGGCGAAATCAAACGTCATCTAAGTAATAAAAGTGTTCTGGGAACGTATGTATTTCGATAACTAGGGAGCCTGGATCAGGGGGAAATCGAAATCTGGGATCCGCAGTGACAAACAACAGAGTGGCTAGCACATTCAAGCGAAACTCCGATCTCTCCGTTCGAGATGTCGCCAATATCGTCTACAACCGTGCATGAAGCTTAAACACCATCCAGACTATCGACTTATAAGAAGATAGTGATTGCTAATCGTAATGAAAAGCAAAACCTTATGGAAAAACAAGATCTCGGAAGCTGTATACGATATTTTTGACAAAGTTTGATTGCGTGGTAATGGACGACGAAAACTACGCCAAGGCAGACTTCAGACAGCTTCCGGGACAAGAGTATTTAATCTCGTTTAGGAAGCTATCTGTACCTGAGGTTTGTAAAGCGACATTTTCGTTGCAGGCGTGACCGTCAACCAGGAAATTTAAGTAAAAGAATGTCTTCAACAGCGTTTACTGCCTTTCCGAAAGAAACATGACTTGTATGTGCTGTTTATGCCGGATTTGGCATCCTGCCATGTCGCTAGCAACATTCAGATTGTGCCCAAGGATAAGAACCCTCCCAACACACCAGAACTTCTCCAAATAGAAAAATATTGGACGATATCTAAGCAAAACCGTATAAATTACCAAAAAAAACTGTAAGCATCGAGAAGCAGTTCAAAGCAAACTAGCGTTATGCGCCGAAGAAAGTGAATAAGGTGACTGTACAAAATCTGATGTCAGGCGTCAAACGAAAGTTTCGCCAATTTGAAAAAGGTCGACTGGAATCTTAACTGAATATCTTTTCCGTCTTTTATACAGATTGAAATTAAAAAAAAAATAATTTGATTTCTTTTAATAAACAAATAATCAATTTACACGCAATTTAGTTTGATCTTCTTTTTTGACCCGAACACCCTTTATTTCGTACAGCTAGATTGATGTTCTCAACCACTGTGCAGTGTGTACAGATTTAAACTAAAACAACTTTTATTAATTTCGAGATAGGCATTAAGTCGAATGGTCAATAATTTGTGTATATCATAATTTGGTTTCAAGTTTCTAAATTTCAATATTGGCATTCAGCATGGACAAGAACTATAATAAAAATTTTGATATCGTAGTTTCGCTTACCTTCTCATATTGATTCTATCAACAGAACTTGATAAACAATAAATTACAAATTACAAACACACTTGGGTTAGTTATTGTTGATTGGCATGATTTAACCACAGCACTTTGATTAACTGATCTACGAATTAGACTTCTATCTTATTTGTTCAACATCTTTTTGAATCAAGCTTTATTTTTTGCCGCAATTTAACGAATATAGCGAGGAGATTTTAAATCAATTGAAGCCAGTTCTAATATTTCGTTTTTTTTTCGGCATAGGAGAGGAAAAAAAACGCTTCCAAATAACCAAATTTTCGCGTTTACGGTGTGACGATGAGGACGAAAATTCGGCATCAGGCAATGAAAAAAAAACCTGTAGGTATTTGACGCGCCTGAATGACGCTTCCCCGAGGGATCTCTGCCGCCGGTTGGTCGGTCGGTTTGGTTTCTCGGTTCTGGGCAAAGACAATTTAAAACTTATTTTATTATTCATGAACTTTTTTTCTGGTGCTCATTTTTTTTCTTGTTTTGGTGGTTTTCTGATATCTGGTGTAATTTCATGAATTTTCAACATTGACTTAGGCGATTATTTGCTTTCGGTGTTTTCATTCTAACGTAAGCTTGTCTAAAAAAATGAATGATTTGAATATGGTAACAATTGGCGAGGCAGTTTTGTGGGGGAGATGAGAAGATTGAAATGTTACGTTTGTTTCCGTCACGGTTAATCTAATTGTGGGATGGGCTGGGTGATGGGAATTCTTCGGAAAAACTCACGACTTCAAACGGCCAGAATTGCAAAGCCCGGTTCATAGGTGTTAATTATACTGACTAACGATTTTGTTTGACTTTTAGGTCTGCTTTGTTGAAACGTGGCCAATGACTAGGAATCGGACACGGTCAGAAACCCTCGTTCGGTCGGTGATTTCTGCCCCTGGGAGCAATACTCGTTTACCATTTGGCACAAAAACCCACATCCGGTAGCCACCGAACGAGCTCTAGTTCGTCGTTTTAGCAAACAATTGGCCAAACCAAATCGGAAACGTCCAGTTTATTGGAAGCCGTTTGGTTTGGTTTAAGGCTTTGTCAATATCGAAGCCCCTGGTAATGCAATGTATGGGGAAAATTGTGCAAACAAACATATTTGCTCAAGACGATTAAAGAAGGTTCCACCGGGCTGTTTCCTGCTTCGGAAGCCTTCCTTCCAACGTGAAGATACGATGGTAGGAAAAGAAGCTGGAAACATTGCAACTTTATGAGGTTGTAATAAAACAATAAATTTTATGTGTTTGAATCTGTTTACCGACTCCAATGTAGAACGGGAAGATTATTGCTGCCGCAATATATTGCAGAAACATGAAGAAGGGAAAAGATTTCTAGTTGTGTCTGGGTGTTTCTTATATAGTCCCTGGATTTCATTGTATTTAAAGGAAAACAGTTCGAAAGGACATTCCTATTTCAAATTTAACAATTCACAAATTCCAGCACGCCAGTCAAAAGCTTTTTGAAATAACATTTTCAAAAATTTTCAGCTGAAAATCTTTCACTCAGAAAATTTCACTTTAACAAATATTAAATGAAATTGATTAAAAATGACAAAAATGACAAAAATGACAAAAATGATAAAAATGACAAAAATGACAAAAATGACAAAAATGACAAAAATGACAAAAATGACAAAAATGACAAAAATGACAAAAATGACAAAAATGACAAAAATGACAAAAATGACAAAAATGACAAAAATGACAAAAATGACAAAAATGACAAAAATGACAAAAATGACAAAAATGACAAAAATGACAAAAATGACAAAAATGACAAAAATGACAAAAATGACAAAAATGACAAAAATGACAAAAATGACAAAAATGACAAAAATGACAAAAATGACAAAAATGACAAAAATGACAAAAATGACAAAAATGACAAAAATGACAAAAATGACAAAAATGACAAAAATGACAAAAATGACAAAAATGACAAAAATGACAAAAATGACAAAAATGACAAAAATGACAAAAATGACAAAAATGACAAAATTGACAAAAATGACAAAAATGACAAAAATGACAAAAATGACAAAAATGACAAAAATGACAAAAATGACAAAAATGACAAAAATGACAAAAATGACAAAAATGACAAAAATGACAAAAATGACAAAAATGACAAAAATGACAAAAATGACAAAAATGACAAAAATGACAAAAATGACAAAAATGACAAAAATGACAAAAATGACAAAAATGACAAAAATGACAAAAATGACAAAAATGACAAAAATGACAAAAATGACAAAAATGACAAAAATGACAAAAATGACAAAAATGACAAAAATGACAAAAATGACAAAAATGACAAAAATGACAAAAATGACAAAAATGACAAAAATGAAAAAAATGAAAAAAATTAAAAAAAATGAAAAAAATGACAAAAATGACAAAAATGACAAAAATGACAAAAATGACAAAAATGACAAAAATGACAAAAATGACAAAAATGACAAAAATGACAAAAATGACCAAAATGACCAAAATGACAAAAATGACAAAATTGACCAAAATTGACCAAAATGACAAAAATTTCAAAAATTAAAAAAAAATTAAAAATTACAGAAATTACAAAAGTTACAAAAATGACAAAAATGACAAAAATTACAAAAATTACAAAAATTACAAAAATTACAAAAATTACAAAAATTACAAAAATTACAAAAATTACAAAAACTACAAAAATTACAAAAATTACAAAAATTACAAAAATTACAAAAATTACAAAAATTACAAAAATTTCAAAAATTACAAAAATTACAAAAATTACAAAAATTACAAAAATTACAAAAATTACAAAAATTACAAAAATTACAAAAATTACAAAAATTACAAAAATTACAAAAATTACAAAAATTACAAAAATTACAAAAATTACAAAAATTACAAAAATTACAAAAATTACAAAAATTACAAAAATTACAAAAATAACAAAAATTACAAAAGTTACAAAAATTACAAAAATTACAAAAATTACAAAAATTACAAAAATTACAAAAATTACAAAAATTACAAAAATTACAAAAATTACAAAAATTACAAAAAATTACAAGAATTACAAAAATTACAAAAATTACAAAAATTACAAAAATTACAAAAATTACAAAAATTACAAAAATTACAAAAATTACAAAAATTACAAAAATTACAAAAATTACAAAAATTACAAAAATTACAAAAATTACAAAAATTACAAAAATTACAAAAATTACAAAAATTACAAAAATTACAAAAATTACAAAAATTACAAAAATTACAAAAATTACAAAAATTACAAAAATTACAAAAATTACAAAAATTACAAAAATTACAAAAATTACACTAATTACAAAAATTACACTAATTACAAAAATTACAAAAAATACAAAAATTACAGAAATCACAAAAATTACAAAAATTACAAAAATTTAGACTGGTATTTCCGTCTTTTTTATGTCTCCTCGTAGAAAGTAAAGAACATATTGAAAATTACAGTTTTGGAGTGATTTGATTTTTTTTCGATAATTATCTCAAGTTAAGAATCATTTTGACGTTCAATCATGCATTTTTTTCGCCAATTAAATTTTGGAAGACTGAAGAATTTTTTGTCATTTTAATTTCGGTTGTACTGGTTTTCAATTGAATTATTTCGTTTTCATAGTGATTTTTTTTCTAGTCGAAAATTTTCCTTCTGTCTCAAGTGAATTAAATTCGGTTCCATTGGTTCTCCTCCAGGATTGCATCGTGGTTGGTTCAGCAAATAAGTGTAATTTGTTCGCCTCACGTACACCGAAATGATTTATTTATAGCCTTAGCATTATTTTTATTCCGGCGGCGGCGGCGGCTTCTTGCCACTTCTTGACCATTGTTTATTTCTGGTGGTGGTTTCGCCCTCCAGCTTTTTTTTGGTTCCGGTGTGGCTGCAATATTTTTTCATAACATCATGATTGTTCGGAAGCAAACGGGTGTATGATTTTTTTTCGGCTGTCTGAAAAATAACAGCAAAAAATGAGGCTCACAAATAGAAACAAAAAAAAACAATCAACAGAAACTGCCACTCGATTGTTTCTCTTTCAGATGAATTACTTTTTTACGAGTTTCGGTACCGAGAAACGAGATGAAATTAATTTTATTTTTTGTGTCCTTCGTCAACCTAGGGAGTCTTAACTGGAGGAAAATGTACTCCTACTAACATCGAATGAAAAAAGCTTCTGGAAAATTTATTGTCTTGATTAGGATGTTGATGTTAAGATTTACCTTCGGAAGGTATGCGAACACTTTGGAGAAGTTCTAGCTGGGAATTACTCCTGACAAAGCTTCCACACCTTGCTGCAATGCTAATGAAGAGCGCCACGACTCATCACATTAATTAGCTTTTAATCAGTAAAAGTGTCATAAAATTTAAATTTTAATTACAATCGGCCACAGGAGACACGTTTCAGTGCCATGAAAAGACACTCAGTAGCTGCCCGAAAGCCGACTTGAAGGTTAATTTTGGTATTTATATTTATTCGAAACTTTGCCGGCTCAATTCTTTGCCCAACAGTTCGGCTGGAAATGGCTGTGAAAATTGAGAAAGAAAATAAAAACCGGGGGTCACATTACACCGAAGTTCTCCTTCTTCCTGCGCCGTGAACTTTCGTCGTAATGTCTTACAAAACGGGAAGACGACACCCCATTCCAGGACTTTAGAAAGGTACGGCATCATTTTTTCGTGAACCAGGAGGGGAAAGGCCACTTTAATTTTATGACCTGCCAAAGAAGAAGAAGTGCGTCGCTCAATTTTCCTCCCGGCTCGTATAATCATTAGTTATGCATTAAAATTTGTCGCACAACAACGCGCTCGCTCGGGCCAAGGAAAGATGTTGTGCTGGCTCCTGGAGTTATGCAAACAGGATCAGCGCCAGGGAAGCATTCTGGGAAGCTGTTCGGAATAATCTTCGGCGTTCACAATGACCATCGAGACTGGGCGAGAGGATTTTTTTCAACTGCTTCCGAAAAAAAGTTCTGCAATATGATCAGTCAATCCTCTGAGGAAAATACTTTTTTTTATTGGCGACGGAGAAAAGAGCAGGCATCATAAAGTCAGAACGGCAAAAGTGAAATGGAGCGCTTAAACCGGAGAATATGGTTAACTACAAGTTGACAATAAAGTTCTCGTACTTTTTTTTATCAAAAAAAACTTCAACAACCTACAACTTTTTGTATATACAATCAAATCGATCCACCAAACCATAGTAACATTTTTTGGAATCTTGGCTATCAAATTGAACCGGTAAAAATACAAGAATAGCTCAAAATACCATCTCTAAACTTCCATACATTTTCTCAGTAAGTGGAACATGCCTTCGACGCTGCTCGCTACAACTCTTCACTGTTTTTTCTTCATCAAGGCCTAGATTTTCAGGACCAAGCTACCTCACTACAATCAATTGCCAAAGGAGGGTCCGCAGAAAAATTCTACTGTATGTATGTATGTATGTTGGTAATCCACCAGGGGTGCACGGATTCACCGCAGTTTCTGCCAAAGTATGTGCTCACATGCATTCTTTAGATTATTAAGTTCGACATATCTCCAATGCAACGCGTACACCATACCCGGACCCCATGGCTTCGTATGAACTGTTATGGAGTGAATGTATTGTGTTGGTGTAGGTTTATTTTGGAAGAACGAGTCAATCAGGTGGGTTAGTTTACTTATTCCGGCATCCGTGTATATACCTGACCAGCTGGCAACTGATTGACCAGTCAGTTATAAGAGGAAACACATCTTACCTGTCGGCCACTTATGGGATTCGAACCAAAAAGTTTTTCTTGCCGATAACGGAAATCGAACCCAGTACGCCTGGCATACCAATACCAGACTCGCGCCAGCCTATCCGCTAGACCACATCGGCGCTGCGGGTCCGCAGAAAAAATCTACTGTAAAAAAATCTGAAAAGTTTTACAACTTTTGCATGTAAAAACCGAACCTGTGTCCCCGGAAAAATCCTTGTGCAGTGTTTTGAATGTAACTTCAAGGCCAGTACTGTTAACAACTTAGCACCGGATTTTTCGTAACGTACTGAAGCCGTGCTCAACTCAGATTTTGGTCCAGTTGGATTCACAGCATCAGTAAGCTTGGAGCTTGACGAATTCCGTAATGCTCTGTTTTTATTTCGCTTTTGGAGCTTTAGGGTCAAGAATTCCAGCCTGCCAAACTCACAGGTCTGTGCCGTAAGGAACATGCTATGTTATCCATCTTGTAGGAAAACACTCAGCTTTATGACGTGGTACCGGAGATGACCTAAAAATGGCGCTGATAAAGTCTGGAACGGTGTTTACAGAAAAAGTGCGAAAGAGCATCATCCGAGGCATTTGCAACCGACTGAAGGAATGCATTGAGGTGAATTTTTGCTTCAATTGATGTTGTTGCCAAGGTTCCATAGAATGTTGTTTTTTATTCAGGTTTTCCGATTTGATTAATGACTAAGAAGGGTTACGATTTTGAAGCATTTCACCCTGTATGCGTGATTTTTTGAAAAATTTTTTTTTATTTAGGTAGAAAAACGATCTACAATGAAAACAAACTGTAGGGGAGAGTATCCTGGGCCATGATGAAACGTGGACCACTCTCAATATCGAAACATTCAAGCTGTCCTCTCAACCTGCTTAAAATTTAAATCGATACGATCTGGCTGTCTTCTCAACTGGCCTTTTGATTTCAAGCTGTCCTCTCCACTCGCTTGCAATTTTAAACATGATCAATTTTCTGACATATTTTTGATTTTCTTTTGAAATATTCGACAGACCACAACTCCCTGCGTGGCTGTCAGCGTCTTCTGTTTTGGCTTGGCTGACGGTCAGCAATGCAGTCCCATCTTTTGACTGCACCAACAAAAATTTACAAATATTTTAATCTATAGCGACTATCATGTTTATCAAAAATCCTTTTAGGTTTGGAAAAACATTAAACTATAATATGTATAACATAGTTAAAATAAAACAAATTATATAAACTCTCGTGTTTTTTTTTTAATTTTTGCGCGCGCACTGTCACTACGACTTTGAAATTCCATAACTTTTTACTCTGATGATATTTTTAATCAAATTTTCTGCGGAAGATAGATCAACTATCACACTATTATATCACAAAATTTGACTTGGACTTTTACCATTCAAATTGCAATATCTCAGAAACTACACTACGCATTTTATTGAAATTATGCAGAGTAATTGTTGAAATATTAAGTTAGCATGTCTGACAACTTCAATGGCTTCTAAAATCTTAATGCTTACAGATAATCGTACCTCTTGTGCATCAAAAGTTTTAAGGTTGATGGGACACCAAACTGACGTAGTCAGAAAAATTATTGGTTTTACCAGTTATTTTTAAATTTACAAAAACATGCCATTTTCACCCTACTAAGAAAAAGGGGTAAGTTGCAACAGACTCTGAAATTAATGAAAAATCAAATGATAACGTTTGAAAATTTATATTTTTTGATACATTTATGATGTCATAACGCATAAAGCACCAATTGCAGTAATTTTTGGTTTTGTTTGAATTAAATTTTACATTTTTTCTGTCAAAAATGTTTTTAAGGAAACAGTGTTCGTCTGCTGCATACATTTAGGGGTAAAAAATACTACAAAATATTCTATTAGCTTAAATCATGAAAATTAATCTTAGGATGGATGAAATTTTAATGTTAACAAACGCATAATGCAAAACAATCATATCCCAGCATATGCAAACACGATTTATGAGATTTAGTTCGGATTTTCATTTTATTGCATTTTGCCCCAGACAGCTAACTGATTTATAAAAATATTTATTTGAAAAAATTTGGTGATTGTCCGAAAAATATTTATACACCAACAGTGTTGGTATGTGGTAATGAAAGCAATATAAAGTTTGTAGGTGATTTCATTAAACCAATCTGTCATACTAGGTAAAATGTTTTATGGCATCGAAAAATGTAAAAAATTGTAGATCTATTACTCGATTTTTTTATTTTTTTTATGAAAATCAAAAACTTTAAAAAACTCTTTCACGATGTTAAAAACTATGTCAATCAATTTGTTATCATTCAATGATAACTTTATCACAGTATATTGAAGTAAAAATTGATTGAGTGTTGCATCTAACCTAGGGTTACCATATCCTGCAACGCCAAAAAGAGTACATTGAGAAATATTTTCAAAATTGTCAAGACATACGCCATTTAGTCAAAACCAGAATGTTCTAAGTCGTTGAAATAGCGTCAATTTGTTGCAAGATATGTGATTTAATTGACAAATGTTCAATATTTTAAGATGGATTATTCAAAGTTTTCGATTTAATACTGAGAAAGCATACCAAAGTTGATAAAAAAACTGCATTTTCAAAAGAGTTTTTTCAAAGGCGTATTTTTCCACTCTTCAAAAACATGCTGTTTCGTTCGATTTTGATTTGTGCACTATGTTTTTAAGTAAGTTGTCGTTATGCATATTGCCTACTATTCAGGAGTTCATTGCATACTCAAAGGCGCTTACTTCGAACGAAAAAATCCAGATTGAAATTGTGGATGTACTCGTTATTTCTTCCATAGGAATCCATTCTTTGAAACATTTGAGAAAAGAAGCAAAACTAAAGTGTTGTGCAACAAATGCATAACAAGTTTGAATTTTTGTATTTATAAGAATACAATCTTCATGTATCGGAAGAAATAAGTTAATTTAAATGACAAAATTTCATTTATTTCCATTCACCAGAAAAAGAGTACATTTGGTGAAATTTTACAAAAAGAAGAGTACGCTCATTTTTCGATCAAAAAAGAGTACATGTACTCTTAAAAGAGTACGTATGGTATCCCTAATCTAACCCTGCTTTTGCATGATGCCCCGTTTGGTACCTTTAAGTTGCCCGCCACACTCCCACACACCAAAAAACTCATTTGAGTTCCCTGGAAATGGACGCTTCTGTTCCCAGCATGTCGACAGCACAAAAACAATAACAAACGCGAACGAAACTCTACTCATGCTGGGAAACCAATGATTTTTTTTAAATGAATGAACGAAAATAAATACGATAAATACGTTACATGTGAATCTCAGTGCATAAAATATCCTTTTAAGAGATTCACAACAATTTTTGACTTGTGACAGTCCAAGAATCTGTTGATCCTTGACTGTCGGAATGCCATTTTTCAATTTTAGATTGCGTGACTGTCATGGAAAAATTAAAAAAAAATGTCATGATTTTGACAGTCGTGAAGTTCATTGGCCACGGCAACTCGGGCCGGTTCCGGGATCCGAAAAATCGAAATGATCAAATTTTAACTTTTAACACATGAATAGAAAGCTCTTGATCTGTACATGATGGAAATTGATAGGAAAAGTGGTTTGGGGACATCTGGCCCTGGCCTAACAATTCCCATCATGTACAGATCAAGAGCTTACTATTAATTTGTCTTGAAAATCTGATAATTTTGATATTTCGGATTCCGGAACTGGTCAGATGTCCAGTCCACACGGGCAAAGTCTCACTTCTAAAATTTGTTACGAATAGATGAGCAGCGGCTAGACCAGCCAAGGCAAGGTACTCTAAAGTACGGAACCTCAGGGCCGGCTGGCTACTGGGTAACCAAGGACTTACTGATAAAATACAGAAATCGGAAATTTCATGCTACTTTGCGTTTTTTATTAACGTTTTCTTGTGGCGTGTTGTCTGTTTGTATAAAACAATGTTCTGTGTCTTGTATGGCGTGTAATTGTATAACTAACCGTGATTGTGCTGCTGTTGCTGTAGCGTCGCGACGTCGTGGTTCCAGAATCCCAGTTCCGGAAGCAGGAGGGCCGTCGATTTAAGGGCGTATCGACGGGGTGCCGAAACCGTCGGCGCCAGCGGGCGTTGCTGGACTCGGTCGTTGCAGGCGTCTTCCTTCATAGGCTTTTAATCGGTCTGCCCACGAGAGTGCCCCGTATCCGGACAGACCGAGAAGGGAAGTTCTCCTTTATATTTAGAGGTCCTCAGACCCCGAGAACGTTGTTGATGCTGATCCTTTACGATAAGGCGCGAGACCACAAGGGATCTGCGGGCCGACCCGTGAGAAAGCGAACCGGCGTTATCGGGTGAATTCCTTAGAACGTCACAGACACTAAACGGAAACTATGACTTCACACACGGACGCCTGATTTAGAAGAGAGCTCGAAATATGGAAGCAAGCTTCTTTTCCGACTTTTTTCATTCCATTTTCCATTTGATCCTCCTTTCCTCCTCTGTTAGTTGACAGCAGCCAGCAGCATAATGTAGCCTACTCTGGTGCTATCTTGTTGTGAGACTTGACAAGGAACATGAATTTTCTAGAGCTTAATATATAAAACTACAAAATGAAAACAAAAATCAAACGATTTGTAACCAACCGGTTACAAATCCTCCAGAATAAAACTAGCAAGGAAACGTTTTAACAGTCGCAACATTCATTTGTATAAAATTTCATTGAAAATGTTATTTGACATTTTCTCGAGGAAATTTCCTAGCGATGACATTCACAAAATCTAAAAAGGACATGACTGCGACGGTCTTTTTCGTACTGATAAATGTTGCTCTAGGCTTCGGAAAAATGTCAAATGACATTAGGACAGTTATCATCCCTTCTGAAATCTTATCAGCGCTGAAATGTCCCCTATTTTTTCACCGTTAAGCTGAAAGTGTTGCCTCGTTAAAAGTCATGTAAACCTAACCTCTAACAACAAAATTTTGCTAGTTCTAGAGCTCGAAAGCTATATAGCCGGTACCGAGGCTATGAGACAGATGATTTCTGTCGGACGACAAAACTTATGAAAAACCCTATATTAAACAATCTCCAGCGTTTGAACCCTATACCATGTCTGCTCGCGGCAAGGTCCCTGGCAAATAAAAGAATGTATTTGCTGGTTGTTTTGTATAAAATATAATGATTTTCCAAGATTCTGCTCCTGTGGAAAAAACTACATTTTCCAAAACGAAAACTTTGGTTTTCGCTGATTTTAAAAGCCTAAAAAAAGTAATCTTGTATGCACCCTTCGCAACGTACGATCTACACTAACCAATTAAATATACAGGGTGGGGCAGAGTGGACTCCCTGTTTCGATAGGTTAACTGTGTGAAAACCATAGAAGATAATTACAAAAGCTTTTTATTTCTGAAATCTACATACAATGCCATTTATTTTTTATTGGGTTTTAAAAATGATATCGTCCAGGTTGACGAGCGATGCACATATTCAGCCGTTAAATGAAGTTTTCAAAAACTCTACACAGCATGTCTGGCGATATTCCAGCGATAACATCAACAATTGCTCCCTCAAGGGCTTCCAAGGTCCTTGGTCGAACTTTGGCAATCTGCAGGCATCAATTCTTGAACAACCATCATCTTTTACGGGTGTAAATGAAAGTCTGAGTGTAAAATTCGTATGAGAAATGCTCGCTGGGTCGCCACCACACTATCCTTATTTTTAAAGAACGTTTCGACTACAAAACCCCGATGCAAGTCCTCAGCATAGTGACTACTAAAAATGGCGTCTTTCCTCCGACCACATGGAACTACTCCGACCCCGCTAACTTGCGCACGCGTTTTCAGCGACTGATTGAAACTAGGGAGTCCACTCTGCCCCACTAGACTGAGTCGATTTGGGGTCATTTTTGAATTTCTCAAACCCTGGGGTCTTAAAAGCTTCGTTTTGGTCCAAAACTCATCCATGATTTTTTGCAAAATTTTTAAGTAAGGTTTACATGAGTAAATTTGAACTTTACGGTTTGTATGGGAAAATTGAATATTTTGTACTGAAAAATCAACGTCATTTTTGTTTCTTCTGTGGAACCGAGCCAGCTGATGCATTTTGAGCCAATTTATAAATTTCTTACAGGAAATTTTCCGCTGTACAACTTTGTGGAATATCATAAGTTCGTATCTTTTTAGACAAAAAAGTTATTAGCACATTAACAGGTGTATGTCTTTTGGCATTGATAAACAAGAATTTCAAATGACACCACTGCTGGGTGCCTAGCGAAGTATTGCAAGACCACTTTTTATGCCATACTTCGTGGGGCACAATCAGTCGTGTCAATTGAATTCATGGTTTATCAATCCAAAAAGACATACACCTGTTAAACAGCTAATAACTTTTTTGTCTAAAAAGATACGAAGTTATGATATTCGTCAAAGTTGTTCAGCGGAAAATTTCCTGTAAGAAATTTATAAATTGGCACAAAAACCATTAGCAGGCTCGGTTCCACAGAAGAAACAAAAATGATGTTGATTTTTCAGTACAAAATATTCAATTTTCCCATACAAACCTAAAAGTTGAAATTTACTCATGTAAACGTTACTTAAAAATTCTGCAAAAAATCATGGATGAGTTTTGGACCAAAACAAAGCTTTTAAGACCCCAGGGTTTGAGAAATTCAAAAATGACCTCAAATCGACTCAGTCTACTGCCCCACCCTGTACTTTAAGTTTATTCTCATGATGGTTTTACTCCGTTATTGTCAGATTTCGCCAGCAGAAATTCCACTAAAAACGCTTTAAAGTGACTCATAAATAATCAAGTTTTGTTAACTCTGAAACAGCTGCATCCACTTAATCGCCCTCAGTTTCTTTTAAAAGAGAAGTATTGGATCGAAAAGTAGCAGAAATTGAAGGAGGAGGATGCAGCCACCTAAAATAAAGGTTAAACGAAGTATAAGTAAGAAAAACTGATGAATATCATGACTGAAAAAAGTGTGCGCCGGTCGATGGGAGGTAACTAGAATAAAGTAGATTTTTTTCTTACAAAAAACGTTAAATATTTTTTTTAAATTTGTTCATCAATTATTATATGACTACCATCATTCCCTCAATAGAAAGTATTTCAATCAAACGAATGGTTTGTGAGATACACGCATTCGTAACTGTCCCATTCCTCAAAGAACAAAGCTTTACAAACCACCAAACTTCCAATAAGTGTCATATTGACACTCCAGAGCGGATTAAATATGGACGACGTGCATGAAAAGATAAGTTTTAAAATTGAATTCAACTCTAAGATTTAGTTCAATAGTAGAATATGGATTCATTGGATTTCTTAATTCGAAATCTAACATTGGATTTCCAATCTCAACGCTGAATATCAATATCAAATTCTAAAATGATTGATACCTAATTAATTTTTGTAATATTGTTCGTTGTTCGTTGCTTATGTTTTTTGTAGTCACATGCTCGCAAGGCCCGCAGCTGAAGCATGGATCACTACAAATCTGGACGCGTTAAAACGGGTTTATCTCGGAGCTATGTAAACGAAAAAAAAAGTTTTATAATCAAAATGTAGGGTTTGTATTGAACTTCAAAGGAAAAATAAGAAAAAAAATGTTTTGATGTTTTTGTGATAAAATTTCGAACGTTTCGTCTAGAACCACTCATCAAAGTCTGGACACCCTATTCACTGACCTCAGCGGCCATTTTGTTCCACAATCTCTTCATCTCTGTTGCTTCACGAGTCGTCCTACCATTCTTCTTCATCTTCTGCTTGACAATTGCCCAAAAATTTTCGATAGGGCGGAATTGAGGGCAGTTGAGTGGGTTGATGTCCTTTTCAACAAAATCCCCCCTTTGGCCGAATACCACTGGAGTACCTCTTAGCTGTAGTGGCAGCATGCCAAATCTGGCGAAAACTTTACTGGTCTTTTTGAGATCTATTGTACGAAAAAAACATTTTTTAAGGCACTCCTCCTTGTACATTTCGGAGTTCATGGTCTTGTTTTTCACAAAACCTGGGTTTTTCGTCCGCAGCTGCAAATACCTTGCCAGATCAAACACTTTCTTGCCAACTTATCAGCAAAAACGAATTTGAACTTGGCGGGGACATCACTCCGACCAGTGCAGTGCACCACTGCAGTGGCTTTATAAAATTTTTGGCCAGGAAGCTGCCCAAAATCCATCTTCGCGTACGTTTCGTCATCCAAGAGGATGCATCCGTCGTACTTCGTTTGAATCTTGTTGTATAACTTCCGGGCACGTCCTTTGGCTACTGAATTCTGCTTCAATGTCCGGTTTGGTTGCTTACTGGCCCGATAGGATCGTATTCCTTCGCGGAGACTAATCCTCCTGACGGTGTACCGGTCGACGTTGAATTTCTTGGCGATGTCGTAGTCCGCCTACCCTGTGTTTGCCTTGATCGTTCTCAACACCTTCAAATGCAGTTTCTGATTCTTAAGTCCACTATAACGCTTGGTATGAAGCTGCCGATCGATAGTATGCATCTCACGGAAACGTTTGAGAACGCTGCACACGGTTGATTTGAACATTTTTAACGATTTCGCGATTTTTTTAACTCGACCACGTCGGTTTTTAACGTGAGTGTTCAAAATTTATTTTCGTCTCGCGGCTTCCATCACGTGTAACTTTTTTGGAACAAACCAACAAAACGAATCGTAATGAAATTTTCAGCACTGATAGAAGAAACATTTCCGAACAAAGTGCTGTCAAAACATTCCAGATCCAACAACTAGGAGCGCAATGGTATGATAAACAGTGCGTCCAGATTCATGGTGATCCATGCTTTAATCCCACTATCTCGCAGGAGGACCGTCGTGATGTTGCTGTTTTGGGTCCCGAACACCACAAGGACGTTGTTGCACTCCGCACGCCGCCCCTGACATGGAGAACAGACGCGTACGAAGCCCCCTAACTCAGTTTGCATGCGACCAAAGCATCCACCGGGGTTGGGTATCCGATCTCCGCTAAGGTTGCTCGCACAAGACAAGAGGTGATATGACCACTACCCGAAGGTTGGGTGTATGGGGTCTCGAGTTGCACATTGTCTACCGTTCACTAGCCAATTTTTGTAAAATGAATAATAATTCAATAGAAACGAAATTATTATCAACTTTCAAAATTTTCAATAAATTCAAATCAAAATTGGAGCATCTATTACTCTTAAACAAAATTTAAATTTCAGAGTACATATTTATAGCACAAACAGTGACAATAATTGAATCATCTCCTGAATTGGATTAACCTCCCCCGTTGATGAGCGTGATTTTCCGCAACGGTGTGGTTTTCCATCGTTACTTTCGTTCGACAGTTGAAAGATTTTTTTTTGTTAGAACTCATGTTTGCATGACAATACTCTTGAAGTCCCCTACTTTCCAAGACGACTGAAATCGTCTTCAGCCCCTCTCCAAACTGTAACCATTTAAAGGGTTGGATAATTTCACCGATTATCGAGTACCTATAGGACATCACAAACAACAACTAACAAACCGTGCTTGATTAGTGCATAACACTTGCTCCCGTCAATTATCCGGTATGTCAACTGTCAATAGAGCTGTCATGCGTGGGTGATTCATGAATCGAGGTTGGGTTGGGTTTGTCGATTCCCCGGCTGCTTCTGCTGGAGTTCGCTTATTGCATTAAGCGGTGATGCAACAGCCATAAATTATTTGCCAGCCTCGATACAAGATTTAAAATATGGGTAGCCCGCAGATGGCCTCTTTCTCTCTCTCTCTGAAACTCAGTTGAAAATGGACGGTTCAGCGAGCTTCACGTTGCCTTCGGAGGGTTCCGGAAATGAGTCAGGAGGTGTGCGGCACAACAATGCAAAATGCAATACAACAAAACCAGGAGGGTGAAAGGGTAGTTTAAATTTATTAACAGACCAAACTCACCGGAATCTGCCGTTGAGTTTGGTTGGACACCAGGAACAGGTTCCTGACTTCCTTCAGTACTGACTGGAAGGTACCAAGCGCTGCCTGCTAGCTGCTGGTGTTTATTGGTTGGGACATGTCAGTCTTAATTACTGCGTGCAATGTATGCTAGGTTCCGTATCGTTTCCGGTGTGCTCTCCGGTGAGTCGCTCGATGCAGGTTCTTCGTAATGACATGGGCCGTCTCGATAAGGTGTTCTTGGTGGACTTCTGTAAACAGTAGCCTTCGGATAATGGGTCAGGTTGCGTTTAGTGAACTGAAAATTTCGGAATGTTACGGAAAAGTTCGTTGAGAAATGTAGATACGTTCGGTATCTGATAATTTTCAAGTAATCTATGTTTTCTGTAACAATCTTCTGTAAAATGTTTTAACAGATTATTTGATTTCTTCTTTTTTTTTTGACAAAAGGTTGTAAATTCCTCTAACAATCATTATTTTATATTCATAGTTCAATACATTTTCATGCAAGATCTTTGATGCAAAATATCTACCAAGAATAACACAAAAACAAAAGTTACCTCGCTAAACGCATCCCATTTGTTTGGAAGTTCGTTTCCGACCCGCTATGCGATCCACAAATGAGGTGAGAAAATTTGAAAATCAAACTCAATGGAACGGAAAATTGCAACGTTTAGTCGAATGTAGAATCCAGCAAGAAGGTGTCAGCAAAAGGGTATCTTCTCTTATATTAGGAAGAACAAAAAGCAACATCTTAAGACTTTTGCTATGATAAACTGAATTATGAAAAAAAGATTGGAAATTTTTTATCCAAATAACTATTGTAGAATTACATCTTTTTTTTTGCAAATTTTGCAATCAACACGACTGTTGATACATAGCTACATGTCTATTGAAAAAAAAAGTAACTTTGAGAGAAAATTCCGGTTTTTTTTATAGTGAAAATAGGGAGACCTTAGGATCATACCAAACAGCTTTAATATGAAAGTTGCATTGAGTATTCAGAAACTCAAGTCTTTTTTTTATGGCAGGAAATTGAAAAAAAAAGTAGAAACGTTCAAAACTGCATTTTAAAAAAGTGTGTCGAAAGCAGAAATCCAGTCTCTATTTAATTTGTTTAAAAAAATATAAAAAAAAATACATATTGCATAAATACCGTAAAACGGGGTAAAATTGATCATTTTTTTTGAATATTCATTTATTTCTTTTTCTGTTAAGGAAAATGTGGCATGTTTCAAATTTTTAAAACCAGTACTGGACTTAGAAGTACGTAAAACATGTTTGCTTAAATTTATTGGACTACTTTAAATTTGATTTAAAATTCGATATCTTCTATGTTTAGAATTTGATACTTTGGGAGATACTTTTCAGCTTTAAAAATTTATTTTAAGAAAAAAAGAAAAAAATCCCCAACAACAAACCGAAATTAAGCCTTTTGAAACTAAAATTATAGGCTTTCAAACGTAGATAACAGTTTTCAAATATTTTAACTTCATACTTAGTTAGTGATGATTATCTGCAAAAATTTCGTGTTGGTAAAAGTTCCTCCAGGTTATGGTACTTGTAACATTTTAACGATAAAAAAAAAAGAAATTTTGTCTTCATTCAATTCCCTAAGCCCTCGCACTGTTCCCCTTTAATGTTATCCTTCAAACTTTACCATTTGATAGAGTTTTTAGGCTTTTGTCCTAGACCGGCTTACTCTTCGTAAATGTCCCTATTTTTTTAAAATTTCAAAAATTTACCTCAAAATTCAACAAAAACTACACAAAAACTACACAAAAACTATACCTTTACTGAGGAAAAAAGTTGAATTCTCACATTAATCAACCTGCTGTTTTGAAACGCTTTGATTTCATCAGGAAGGATGTTTGTTTGTGAGCCTTCGAAAAAACAGATATATTAAGATTTTGAAATTACATTTTTTTCACTTAAATTTCAAATTTTCAAAAACAAACCAAGTTTTTCGCAGTATGAAACTCAACTTTTTAAACGTAGAAAAAAGTTTTGAGATATTTTTACTTTAGACTTAGTTATTGATGATTACAACCACATGTTACAAACTTGCCATCTCCCTTGTATCATTTTTTTTCTTATATTTTGAATTTAGAGAATTTGTTTTGATTTTTGAGGTCCACTGATATCTGCTTTCTTAAGAAAGGACCAAATGCGTCTACAACCCTTATTCTGGTGTGTTCCCAAGAATAACTTAAATTTTGAGTGAATTTTAAACAATTTTATTTGCCCATGAGTAAGGTTGCAAGATTGCCGGTTTTATCCGGGTTTGCCCGGATATTTAAGACTCAATTGAAGAACAGTCCGGCCCGGCCTGGTTGCCCGGATTTCATTGAAAAATGCCCGTATTTTGCCCGGATTTTTCCACAATTTTGCCCGGATTTTGCCCGGATTTCTTCACCTCCACACCTCCAAAACGAAAGCCTATAACGCGGTTTAAAATCTATCGATGAGTTTTGATGAAAAAAAAAATGTTTTTTTCATTTTTTTTTTCTTGATTTTTGTTTAAGAATTTCTGTGTTTTGACAAAATTTCCCGGATTTATGGTCGTCAATTTGAAATTGAATGCCCGCATTTTGTCAGGTTTTTCCATAAAAATTGCCCGGTTTGTCCGGCCCGATGCGTGCTGAAAAAATTCAGGCAACCTTACCCATGAGGTATCAAAATGCGAAATGTTCTTCGCTAAATCAAAAGTTCAAATTTCCAAAAAAAAATGTTACTTGTTGATAACAATTTAATCCTGAATATTGCATTCAATAAAATTAGACTAAGCTTGCAGATAACCCGGATTTTGCCCAGATTTTTTTCACTTTATTTGCAAAATAAAAGAAAAATGGTGAATTTTGCGTCCAGAACAAATGTTTTCAATAAATTTTGTTAAAAATAAACTCGAACGATGTTTTGGAAATCTTTTCAATGATTCTAAATTGGCTGATATGTTTCGATTCAAAATCCAATTTTTAAAGTGTTCAAGAGTTCTTATTGATTTTAAAGGAATAATTTCGAAATGTGTCTGGATATTAGCCGGAATTTTAGAAAAAAGTCCAAAAATATGGCCGTATTTAGCAAAGTTGTAAGGTAAAATAGCCTATAGATTTGCAATTCAGACTAAAATACCCAAGTAACATTAAAAGTTTTATAGCTAGTAGCATGCCTGTAGCTTTGGTTGTATAAAGCACTTGAGGAGTCTAATTAAACTACCGGTGTTACTTGGGTAAGAAGAATTTCCCTTATCCGGAACTTGAAATTCAACCCATTTTAAAGACTTGGATTTGGATTCGAAGATTCTTTCTCAATTCTTATGCAGAATTGAAAATAAAAATATTTCATTATGGTTTTAAGAATAAATAATAATAAAAAAAATATTGAAAACCATAAATTAAGAATTCAAATAAGAGATTTCTTATACAAATTTCGCAATTTGTTTTATAATTCATTGGAATTATTGACTAGAATGTATATTCAGATTTTGATTTAAGGTTCAAAATGCAAAATTCTGTCAAGGAATTGAAATTCAAAATTTAGGTTGTGAGTCAGCTCGAATCATGACTCGAATCATAGTTTACGAAATCGCTCAGAATTTGCCCAAATTTTTGCACTTAATTTGTAAAATCAAACGAAAATTTATATTGAGACATTTATATTATGTGTTTTGCATCTTAATTAATAGAATAAATTTTATCAAAATGTATGTAAACAATTTTTTAATGCTTAAAATATGATAAAAATTTGATTGATGTATTTCGTCGAACAGAACTCAAAGGGGTTTCTTCATGATTTTAATTTAATAATTTTGATATTGGCAGATATTGACGAAAATATCTCGGATTTGCTCGGCCCGTTTATTTTGGGAAAAACATCTGGAAAGCTTACGCTAGAATAATTCCGGATTTTCTGGTAACAAATTTGCTTATAATCCTTAAAATTCGATGCCTATGATAAGAATCCAGATTCTGTATCCAGTGTATTGTTACTGATCTACAGTTTGAATCATCATCATAAAAAAAATCTCAATTCGAATCTCGGTATTGCATTTCAATCATTTATGTTCGGAACTCATCATTTCGAAATATGAGAAGAAAATATTTAAAATTACAAACCATTTTTGAGATAAGGAATTTTGAGTTTTGATTCATATGCTGAATTGGATCTGAAGGAAGATTCATGGTGATCCAGAATTGAAAAATCTGAAACAGTTTCATCTTTCGAAATTTTCCATCAGATTCACTAGTTGAATTTCGAATAAAAGACTGAAGGAAGAATGCACATTGAAGGCCTACAATTCAGAATTCAAATATGAGAATTTTGGTTGAGAAATCTGATCCAAATTTTGCTTCCGGCTCAAGTTTAGTAAGAATTATTCTCTGGAACTTAGATTCAAAAATCGTTTTCAAATTCGGAATCCCGATTTCGAATCCAGGTTAAAAAGGCAGTAAGTACTCTGATTCGGAGTCAAAATTTAAAATACAGATTCAGCTCGACGTTAAATTTTATAATCAAGATTAAAATATTAATGTGAGAATTTTATTGAGGTTTCAAATGACATGCGAAATTTTGAAAATTTGAAAATTTTGATTCTGGATTCAAAATCAAAATTTTATATTCAATCAGAGTTAGTTTGAAATACAAACCACAAGAAATCATAAATCTATATATATAAAAATGAATTTCTGTCTGTCTGTCTGTCTGTTCCCTATAGACAAGGAAACTACTGAACCGATTTGCGTGAAACTTGCCAGGTGGGGGTGTTGGAGGCAGGGGAAGGTTCCTATTATGGTTTGGGACCCCTCCCTCTCTCAATAAAGGAGGGAGGGGCCTCCCAAACAAAAGACAAGTTTTTGCATAACTCGAGCACCCATCAAGCAAATGGTATCAAAATTTGCATGGGGTGGTATTTGGGTACGAGGAATAATTCTATGAATATTGTGTACCCCTCCCTCCTTTCAGTGGGGTGATAGGAAGGGGGAGGGGGGGGGTATTTTACAATTTTTCATATAACTCGAAAACTAATCAAGATATTGGAACCAAATTTGGCACGGGAAAGTATTTGGATACGAAAAATATTTCAATGATTTCTTGAGACCCCTCCCTCTTTCCAGTAGAAAGGAGGAGGGGACCTCTTTCATATTTTTTTACATAACGCAAAAACTAATGGAGCAAATGGAACCAAATTTGGCATGGGAGGGTATTTGGATACGAAAAATATTTCTATGATTATTTGAGACCCATCCCTTTTTCCTGGAGGGAGAACTAAAGGGGGGAGGGGCCTCTTTTATAATTTTTTACACAACTCAAAACATTTTCAACACCTTTCATGCTTCCTAATCTAATCTATCCGTCTTTATTTTTTTTTAATTTCATTTGATATTCTTCCTATTAGAATGTATAGTTCACCGAAATGCCATTAATCATTCAATCAAATCAAAAACTTATTAAGCTAATGGAACTAAATTTGGCATAAGCGGGTATTTGGCAACGTGACATGTTCTAATGATGGTTTGAGACCCCTTCCTTCTTCCAGCGGGGAGAAAAGAAAGAGGGAGGGAAGTTTCATACAATTTTTACTGCATAACTCTAAAACTACAACAGCAAATGGAACCAAATTTGGCATGGAACGATATTTGGGTACGAGAAATGCTTCTATGAATATTTGGTATCCCTCACTCCTTCAAAGAGGTGGATTAAAAGGGGGAGAAGAGGTCTCCCTTACAATTTTCAGTATAACTGGAGAGTTGATCGAGCAAATTTAACCATATTTGGCATATGAGGGTATTTGGATACGAGAAATGTTTCTATCATAAATTGAAGCCCCACCTTTTTCAGCGGAAAGATATAACGAGGGAAAGGGGAGCTTCCATATGATTTTTTTTTTTCAATACTCGAGAATTTATCGAGCAAATGAAACAAAATTTGGCATCAAAAAGTATTTGAGTACGAAAAATACTTTTTCAATACCTTTCTTGCAGTAGGATAATAGAATTGAGAATATAGGAAGGGAAGAGGAGGCTTACATTTAACTTTTTTTTTTAACAAAATCCAAGAAATGGACAAAACTTAAAATGGAAAATCATTTTGGTATGATTCTATCATTATCTGACACACCATCATCCTTTCAGTGAGTAGGTACATAGGAGGAGGGAGGTGAGCCCAATACAATTTTGTTAGCATTAGTTCTCAATTTATGCTAACGAAGCCAATAAATGGAAACAAATATGGCATGGAAAGGTACTTGGTTACGAGATATGTTTCTACGATTGTTATAGATCCGTACGCTTTACAGTGTAGAAAGGGAAAGAAAGGAGGAGGGTCCATATAAATTTTGTTGTAAAGCTTAAAAACTTATCAACCAATGGAACTATATTTGATATATGAGGATTTTTGGGAACTGAAAAATTAGGTATGATTATTGAAAATTACGACCTCCATTCAGCAGGGGGTGACGGTAAGGACAGGGGGCTCTCTTATCAGTTTTTCAGCATAAATCCAGAAGATATCAAGAAAAAACATTCATATTTTTTAAGTTAGATTGATTGCGTACGATTCATTTGAGACCGCCCAGAAAGATTCAAATTATCAGTTCTTTAACACATTTTTTTTAGAGCAAGATTTAGAATATTTGTTTAAGTTATTTTTGTGTAGCAATTCGAAACTCCAGCTGCAGCTCTCATTTTATAGCGGTTGCCTATAAATTATGCTATAGTTTGATTTAAAATAATGCCAATAAAAAAATAAAAATTTGAATAATTTTTAAAAATATCATTTGATTTTGAAAGGTGTAGCAAAGCACACCGGGTCAGCTAGTATAAAATAAAATTTAGATTTTAGAGAAAACTAGATTTTATATTTTTTGAATTCAACTGAAAACTTTTTTTTTTGTATAACATTATTTATATTGCAGATTCCTCTTAAACAAAGTTTCAAACCATCAACTTTAATTTTAATCGAGTTATAAGAGTAGAAAATAAATCTAATTTGAACCGCAAACCTCACTTTTACTTTTATTCCTAAATATTTGGAAAAAAAATTCCAATGCCTCAATTGGCCATGCTTGTGGTTAAAAAGAATTAGCTAACACTTTCTTATTTAAGAAAATACAAAAAGTTTTTCTTTAAAATGAAACTTCAAAACCATATTTTATTAAGAAGTTTTACTTTTAAAAAAATGGTATCTTTAGGACTTATTTTCGAAAGTTAGAAATTAAAATAAATACCTTACTATTAATTTAAAATGTCTCAAACCTCAATAGATATATAGAACTTTCAATAACATGTACTATTCTTTATGTATACATTTTTCAAGCAAAAATGATATTGGAAAAGTTCTGTCCCTAAACCCCTTCCCCCCCCCCCCCTCCCCGAGCCGGTTCTTCATACGGCCCTGGCTCGAATTATAATAAAAATCAACAGTTCAATGTGAAATTTTCATGATTAAAATTGGATCAGAGGAGGAGATCGTAGTTTTATAATTTTAACTCTTGATTCAAATTTTAAATTCAAACTGTGTCAGTTTGGAAACACAAACCCGGTGAGAATCACAAACCTGGTAAAAATATCAAATAAGATCTGAATCCATTTCCAAGTATTTGTTTTCCTCAAAAATCTAAATTAAATTTTTAAAACTTTGTTCACAGGATTTAAAGTATGAAACATAAAATAATTAATGATATTTTATTGTTGATAAAAGAACTTGTATTTAATCTTAACAAAAAATTCAGCTGGAAATGTATTTATTGGTTAGTTGTTTGACATTTTTTATATTGCAGAATCTTCAGAACAAAATTTCAAACACAAATCTTAAATTTTAATCAAGTTTATAAAAGAAGACGTATAAAAATGTTATTTGAACCGCGAACTTAATCTTTTACTTTTATTACTGAATATTAAAAATTGTTCATCAATGCTTAAATTGGTTATGCTGGTGGTTAAAAAGTATTTGCTTACTGCTTGCTTATTTAAGTACGTAAATACGAAAAGTTTAATTGAAGCCTTAAAAATCCCTTATTTGTTTTTAAAGCTTCATAAAAAAATTGACAACTGCTAGGACTTATTTTTGAAAGTTATTATTTAAAATATGAAACTATAAGTGTAAAATAACTTTGACCTAAACTTTGCCCCCTCCAACACCTCCCTCCCCCCTTGAGCCGGTTCTTTCTACGATCCTGAAAACGGCCACATACAAAATTTCACGTTCAGTACTTTCCGAGAATTGTTTGAAATGTGTCATATTATTGTAAATTTAGTATGAGAGCCTCAGGTCCTTTATATCGGCGCGGTTTGGAAGTATTTTAAATCCATCTCCAATTTCACATTAATCGGTTTAGTAGGTTTCGAGTCTATAGAGAATAGAACAACGGAGAACAGACAAACATGCATTTTTATATAGAAAGATAGACTAAGGTTGCCAGATTGCCTGGTTTTGTCCGGGTTTGCCTGGATATTTAATACAAAATTTTGAAATAGTCCGACCCGGTCCGATTGCCCAGATTTCATTGAAAAAATGCTCAGATTTAACCGCTTTTTTAACAATTAATCAAAAAATATACAAACTGTGACATAATTGTTTATATATGCCTCTAAAACGAAATTTTGAAAAGTTGTATAAAATTAATCATTGAAGGTTTTTTTTTTCAAAACTTAAAATTCGATTTAAAATCTGTTGAAAAGTTTTGATGAAAAAAAACTGGTATTATTATTATTATTTTTTATTTTTGCTGATTAATTTTTGGGTTTTGACAAAATTTTCCCGGATTTTGTCCGTATTTATGGTCGTCAGATTCGAAATCCAATACCCAGTTTTGCCAGGTTTTTATACAAAATTGCCTGGATTTGTTCAACCCTGTTTTGGTTGGTGTCATGGCTTGTGGTTCTATCATTTTTAATGGGCGACCACGAGATACAGCATTATTGATGTATGGTTAACTAATATCAGATGATGATCCCAACTGAACGCACTGATGTTTCCGTTCCAGCTATGAGTATTTTGAAATATTATATGGAAATTTTTTTTAATATTATAATTACCCTATAAATTACATTTAGTTTTTCTAAATTCCATTGAATACTTTTCATGAGTTTTTTTCCCATACTTTGTTTCACATTATATTGCTAAAAATATGGTAATGAATTAGGTTGATCTTTCCTTTTTCAGCTTATTAACATATGTGTTTATACCACTATTTTAAAGACAAAAACCTTTTCAAACCCTAATTTATTTCTCTCTTATAATTATATTACTTTCACTCTTAAGCAGTTTGTTTTTACGATGTAAAATATTCAATTGAGATATCTGCCGAAAAAAGGTGTTATTTTGTAATAAGACTTTTTTGTATGCCTAATTAATGCTTAATTTTTTTTTTTTCATTTTTTTATGTTTTATTCATGTATATAGTAAAATTTTTAATAAATGTCAGATTTCATTATGCATGCTGTCAAGTTTCACATAATTTTTTGAAAATATAGTTATTCATAGAATAGAATTATCATTTTTATGCACTGTTTTCTTAATAACTATACATAATAATTTCTATAGCAGCACTGCTTTAAAATTCATCATCAATCAGGACAACTACTAATAAAAATTAGCCAAGTAAGAATATTTGGCTAAATTTCTTATTTTAAGATGAAAAATCAACCTTTTTGTCATACCTCTACCATACTATTCATTATTTTACATGCCAATTTTAATAAAAATTTTCATTTCACAGCTTCAATTTATCAATTATATCATTACAATGCAAATTTTTCGTAGAATATAGAGATTTTTGAATTGTTTGCAATCATATTGTTTTTCTATTAAACATCACTTCTTCAATCACACTATAAGATTTTTATTTTTTGCATTTTCTCATATCATCAAATGCTTCTGTTTCTTATTCGGTCCAAAGTCGAAGGCATAATAAAAATGATGATATACGGATCAACTACATGATATTAATTCAATGGCTTAAACAAAAAGTTTACTTTTCCAAAATTTAATTGCTCTTCATTTCAGCACACATTCGCTTAGATTAATCATTTACAGCTTGTTTGTTTTCCTTCTTTCATTTAACAGATAAAAATGTACCTATCATCTTTGTACTGATATTACATATTTTTTACGTATATGCATCAACTGTATTTATATTATTATATGGAACAGGAAATGATTTTTATTACTTATATTTAATTATGATAGTCCATGTTATGGACATAAATATAGTTTATGATTATATTCAATTTTCAGATGGATTTCCCCAGGTTAAATAAAAGAAAGTCTATTTTAGAACATCTTAATATTTAAAAAATTTAATTTATTTTCAAGGATTCCCGGCGAGATTTGTGTTAGCAGATATATTCATGATTTTCATCTTGCAGCTCCTCTGACCAGTATTCAAGTATTTTTTATCTTCATTTATTGTTATTTAAATTTTCAACTACATGTAGGAGTTATGCAGTTCAGCAACCTGATTCAGCGGATAACGAATGAGTTTACTAAATTCAGTCTAGGGCAAAATCATGATTTTTTTTTTACATTTTATTTACATTCCAAACTATTCGTTTTTCATACATTATTACTATTTCATATTACTATACCTTTAAATTATATTCATTTCATATATTTTTTCAACTATATTTATTATAGAATCGAAATAAACATAATTTTCAATCGTTATAATATTTATGGGATTTTGGTGGGATGCATCGTACTTTAAACCAGTATTTGATCCCCAAAATCATGAATAAAATTTATTAATACCCTTGTTTTCAGCTTCGAAAAAAAAAATTGGATTGCAGCAATGAAAATTTAAAATATAGGTATTCTTTAAATTTCAGTCATATGTATCCGTATTAATCTTGGTGTACAACTAAGCAAAGAATTGATTATCATTTTAATTTCTTATCGTTTCGAATTGATCTATTTGATTTGTGCATGCAATCCTAATTAAGCTTGAATTGCTAACGTCTTATGGGTGAGATGCATAAGGACACCATAAATGAATATTCATAATATTATACTGATTTTTTACCAGCACTGTCAAAATGTTTGAGACTCCAGGAGCTCCTAACGTTTTGTTTTTATTTATTTAAAAATAGAACTATATTGTATTCAAAGACAAATGATAAACTGGTAATGTATTGAATGTACTAAAATTAACTCCTTCTCTCCTTCAAATAAAACGTTGCTCGCGTTTCGCAATGATAATCAAAATTTAGGTTGCAACATTGTGGAATAGTAACAAAAACAATCCATAACCATTTCAGCTCCTGTAGCAGCATAATTTTAATTTCCCAGTTATCAGTTTCAATGGAGAAAAGCTGCGTACCATCAACTGTTGATTATTTTAAATTAAGTAATTTTTATTATAAATTCATTCTTACAGCTGTATAACTATTGATTATTTCAATATAACTAACACAGATTGTTTTTGAATTTCATTAACGCATCCAAGCAAATTTCATTTAATGAACTGACATGAGCACTGCTTTTTTTTAAAAAAAATCAACCAATTCAATCATCTTAATACGACATTTAATTTACAGATTGGGCGTGGTGTACTTGAATGTAGCGGTCAAAAGCACGGCGAGTAAGAATTAGATAATCTGAGTCATTATTTTTTAATCAGATAAAATTTGCCCAGTTTTATTGTACATATATGTTTGTTCATTCTCAATTTTAACCATGTCATTTTGTTGCAGTGTATACAGATTAATTTATATTGACTACACATACTAATGTTTTGCGCTAGGTATAACTATCGTTCCTGTATCATTCGAAGACCGAAGATATATAATTTTTTTAGTTGTTGTATACTGTTTCAGTATATACTGTCGCTATACTACATTATATCAATTTATTATATTATTTATTATATTATTATATTGTTATGTTATATTGTTCTACTATTTAATGCTATATTAATTATATTTTATTAAATTATTATATTAAATTATATGAAATAATAATATTTTTATAAAAAACACATAATATAAACATAAATCAATGACAAGGGTAGGGGCATCAGGGTATCCTCACTTTGCAAAAGGAGCGGGTAGCAGTATGTGCTTGTTACCCGTTTCGAATATTGGACGTTCCTCAATTCATGTCAAGGGAATTTGGCATGGTTGTGGAAAATATAGTATTTGATTACTTTTTGTAAAATTAGGAGGCACTCTTTTTTCGGAAGCCTTGGGGGCGGGATTATAGCTTGCATGCTATCTTGGTTAGTCAACAAAATGGATATAGCTTCTCGAGACTGCTCCCACTTGTAACCCTGGATACCATAAGTGCCTCTGCTTACGATTCCATTCCCTTTAAAGTCTCATTGAGCGGCTATAGCTGTCTTGCTTGGTAAAAAAGATGGACGCGTGGGTTATTTTCTTGGCCATAACCGCGGCGCTGCCGCAAACCCAAGGTGGATACATACATACATACATACATACAATTGCCTGGATTTGTTCAACCCGGATACGTACAAAAAATCTGGCAACCTCTAGATAGACGAATAACAAGAGACCCAGGACACTTCCATGCCGGTCATCTAGATTTTTTTTCTCGAAATCGCGAATAAGATGAACCTCTTGTCCTATGCATTCGATTATTGAAGTAGTGCCAGTTGATCAGAAAGATTCTTCTGTTTCGGATTGACAAACAGTTGGGAAAAATAGCTTACTTTAAAAAATGACAAAATATTCCATGTTTCGTGTTATGAAAATCCAATGATACCAAATTTTAAATTTTGTCTTCTGTGTCTGAGATATCTTTTTTACTGGAATAGTAGAAAAGTGAGTTTTTTCATTTCGGATTCAATGATTTAAGGTGGATGTGAGTAGTCAATCAAGCTAAACTAAGCTAAGCTAATAGTAGAAAAGTGAGTTTTACATTTTTTTTTCCTTCGTCTACGAACTAAGGAAAAACTAATATTTTTAATGAATATTGTCGACATAACGCATTTTAAACACGTGACAGGATTTCTTAAAAACATAAAATATGTCCAGATCATTTCAAAGTTTAAAGATTTTTCATGATTCTCAATCAAAGAAGCTTTAAAGATTTTTTGGACTCATTAAAAGTCCCAACAGAATTTTGGATTCGTCTATAGTCTGTAAACTTACAACCAAAACAGAGCTGAAGATTCAAATTGAAGAACCCACTAAAATGAATCTTGACCACGTTTGTTTTGGATATACTTTCAATCCATTTCATGATTTCGAAAATCTTATGGGAATTTAAAATAAAAAACTTTGATGATTCCTGTAAAATAAATTTCAAATTTTGTCTTCTGCGTCTGAGATATCTTTTTTGCTGAAATAGTAGAAAAGTGAGATTTTTTTTGTATTTTTTTTCTTCGTCTACGAATTAAGGAAAAACTAAAAATCTTAAATGAATATTGTTGACAAAACGTATTTTAATCACGTGACAGGTTTCTTAAAAACATAAAATACCCCGATCAGTCCAAAGTTTGAAGATTTATCACAATTTTCAATCAAAAAACCTTAGAAGCTTTTTTGGACTCATTAAAAGTTCCAACAAAACTTTGGATTCGCTTATAGTCTATAAACTTACACCCAAAACAGAGCTGAAGGTGCAAATTGAAGCACCCACTAAAATGAATTTGGACCACATTTGTTTTGGATATACATACGTTTCAATCCATGTCATGATTTCAAAAATCTTATGGGAATTTGAAAAAAAAAACCGTTGATGATTCCTGTGATACTCTTTTTGAAATATGTTGTAAAATATAAAAAAGAAATATCTCAGTTTTTTTTTGGAGGTATAACCAGAATAACACTTCCATGAATAAAATTTTATAACCTGTTGTTTTCATGACTTTTTGATTTTATTTTCTCACGCAAATTGCTGCTCAAAACCTGTAAAATTCTTGATTTTGATGTGGTTTTGGCTTGACAATAAATGCCATAAAAAGATACTTTTACCTTATGAAGTCAATAACAAGTTCAACTGCATCAGCAGCAAAATTTATCTCGATGCGAACATTATTTATTCATTCGTTCGTTCGGGCTGACCCCGCAATTCGGAAGCTACTGCTGCTCCAGTTCCAGAAACAAGTCCCCGTCAGAAGTGAAACATTCTCAATGTCGATTGCCAGAATGCACGGTTCAAAAGTCATCTTTGGCTCGGCTAACCTGTTCCGAATAATACCAACAACCTAGCGAAGGACTGTTTCCTTTCGCAATTCGGTTTACAAGGTTCGGGGAAAAGCCGCTCGCATTAGAATATTAATTCGATTACCGGCAACTGAAACGCATTTGTGGCATTTTCCAGCCCATCAGGACTTGTTCTTCCCCTACAATTTTGAGTCAGTAGGAGCAGCAGCAGCATTGCAATTATAACAGCTTTCCGAAATGATCTGGGTTTGGTTTGGTTTGTTGCTTACAATATTACGGATGAAATGGAAAATTGCGGAGGTTTTCCCGATTGGTAGGTAGAAAGATGTTGTTTGCGCGTTGATTAATAATTGACGATGCTGCTGTAACGGCGAAGAAAATGATTGTGTTTTTACTTTTGGAACTCAATTTTAGGGGGGTTGTCGAGCCATTAATGTAGGATTCAATCACTCGCGGTTTCAAAGGTTGATTGTCTACAGGGACATAAATGTGTGTCATTTGCGGGAAAATCGATAATTTGCATTTCATTTATTTGGTGAACAAATTAAAGTCAACAACGTTCTTTAAAAAAATCAACATTTCCTTATCCAACGGAAAAATGGCGTGAAAATAAGAAATACTGTTTTCCTTAAAGAGTTCTTTCATTTCTTCTTCCTCACATGTGTACATATCGTTGTTTTGATTTGTCCATGGGGAGTAGATAATTCGACGCTCGCTTTCCCTATCATAAAGGCAGCTCATTTCGTTTTATTTTTATTTAGTTCGCTTCCTTCAGACACTATCTTCGGGCGGGGAAAAAAGGACCAAATCAGTGCTTGTTTACCAACAAGAGTAGATTTCTTCCGAGAACGTGAAACGTGGAGAAAAAAATAAAACACACCCGAACAACTATACAATCCTTAATCGTCGGGAGGATAACGGATACCCAAGTACCCAATAGACGACGCCATTACTTCTCACTTCATTACAATTGCGTCATCCCCCCTTACCTTTCTCAAATCAAACGAAAGACGTCTTTTCAGGGATTCTGGGATTCTTCCGATGTAATCATTTGAACATCTTCCCTACACCCCTTCCGATAAATCGTTGTACCGGAAGAATGTAACATGGACGTAGGACCTTTATTTCTACATCATTCGGCATCGACTTGTGTTATTGCTAATTACAGGGGTGGTGATTACGCTTTTTGCAAATACATACATCCACACTATCGAGTCTAGTTATTCTGCCTTTCAGATGTCACGTTCAATTGGTCATCTCCGGGAACGTGACTGGCATTCAATAATTGGATTTTTGACTTCGGAAAAAGTGTACTTTGGTGTCGTCTGTGAATATTGACGAATAAAGAAGTGAAAAATTTAAAATTTGGAATCAGTTATCATATGTAAAAACAGCCGACTGATGTAGGTATTTATTTATTCAATTTTTTACTCACGAATTCATATAATAATACGACATCTTTCATCACTATTTTATGAATTTTCCTAGTGATTCAATGACAAAATAACAAAAATGATGAAAAAGACAAAAATGACAAAAATGACAAAAATGACAAAAATGACAAAAATGACAAAAATGACAAAAATGACAAAAATGACAAAAATGACAAAAATGACAAAAATGACAAAAATGACAAAAATGACAAAAATGACAAAAATGACAAAAATGACAAAAATGACAAAAATGACAAAAATGACAAAAATGACAAAAATGACAAAAATGACAAAAATGACAAAAATGACAAAAATGACAAAAATGACAAAAATGACAAAAATGACAAAAATGACAAAAACGACAAAAATGACAAAAATGACAAAAATGACAAAAATGACAAAAATGACAAAAATGACAAAAATGACAAAAATGACAAAAATGACAAAAATGACAAAAATGACAAAAATGACAAAAATGACAAAAATGACAATAATGACAAAAATGACAAAAATGACAAAAATGACACAAATGACAAAAATGACAAAAATGACAAAAATGACAAAAATGACAAAAATGACAAAAATGACAAAAATGACAAAAATGACAAAAATGACAAAAATGACAAAAATGACAAAAATGACAAAAATGACAAAAATGACAAAAATGACAAAAATGACAAAAATGACAAAAATGACAAAAATGACAAAAATGACAAAAATGACAAAAATGACAAAAATGACAAAAATGACAAAAATGACAAAAATGACAAAAATGACAAAAATGACAAAAATGACAAAAATGACAAAAATGACAAAAATGACAAAAATGACAAAAACGACAAAAATGACAAAAATGACAAAAATGACAAAAATGACAAAAATGACAAAAATGACAAAAATGACAAAAATGACAAAAATGACAAAAATGACAAAAATGACAAAAATGACAAAAATGACAAAAATGACAAAAATGACAAAAATGACACAAATGACAAAAATGACAAAAATGACAAAAATGACAAAAATGACAAAAATGACAAAAATGACAAAAATGACAAAAATGACAAAAATGACAAAAATGACAAAAATGACAAAAATGACAAAAATGACAAAAATGACAAAAATGACAAAAATGACAAAAATGACAAAAATGACAAAAATGACAAAAATGACAAAAATGACAAAAATGACAAAAATGACAAAAATGACAAAAATGACAAAAATGACAAAAATGACAAAAATGACAAAAATGACAAAAATGACAAAAATGACAAAAATGACAAAAATGACAAAAATGACAAAAATGACAAAAATGACAAAAATGACAAAAATGACAAAAATGACAAAAATGACAAAAATGACAAAAATGACAAAAATGACAAAAATGACAAAAATGACAAAAATGACAAAAATGACAAAAATGACAAAAATGACAAAAATGACAAAAATGACAAAAATGACAAAAATGACAAAAATGACAAAAATGACAAAAATGACAAAAATGACAAAAATGACAAAAATGACAAAAATGACAAAAATGACAAAAATGACAAAAATGACAAAAATGACAAAAATGACAAAAATGACAAAAATGACAAAAATGACAAAAATGACAAAAATGACAAAAATGACAAAAATGACAAAAATAACAAAATTGGCAAAAATGGCGAACATGACAAAATTGACAAAAATGACAAAAATGACAAAAATTACAAAAATTACAAAAATTACAAAAATTACAAAAATTACAAAAATTACAAAAATCACAAAAATTACAAAAATTACAAAAATGACAAAAATTACAAGAATTACAAAAATTACAAAAACTACAAAAATTACAAAAATTACAAAAAATACAAAAATTACAAAAATTACAAAAATTACAAAAATTACAAAAATTACAAAAATTACAAAAATAACAAAAATTACAAAAATGACAAAAATTACAAAGATTACAAAAATGACAAAAATTACAAAAATTACAAAAATTACAAAAATTACAAAAATTACAAAAATTACAAAAATTACAAAAATTACAAAAATTACAAAAATTACAAAAATTACAAAATTTACAAAAATTACAAAAATTACAAAAATTACAAAAATTACAAAAATTACAAAAATTACAAAAATTACAAAAATTACAAAATTTACAAAAATTACAAAAATTACAAAAATTACAAAAATTACAAAAATTACAAAATTTACAAAAATTACAAAAATTACAAAAATTACAAAAATTACAAATATTACAAAAATTACAAAAATTACAAAAATTACAAAAATTACAAAAATTACAAAAATTACAAAAATTACAAAAATTACAAAAATTACAAAAATTACAAAAATTACAAAAATTACAAAAATTACAAAAATTACAAAAATTACAAAAATTACAAAAATTACAAAAATTACAAAAATTACAAAAATTACAAAAATTACAAACATTACAAAAATTACAAAAATTACAAAAATAACAAAAATTACAAAAATTACAAAAATTACAAAAATTACAAAAATTACAAAAATGACAAAAATTACAAAAATTACAAAAATTTCAAAAATTACAAAAATTACAAAAATTACAAAAATTACAAAAATTACAAAAATTACAAAAATTACAAAAATTACAAAAATTACAAAAATTACAAAAATTACAAAAATTACAAAAATTACAAAAATTACAAAAATGACATAAATGACAGAGAATGAAGAGAATGAAGAGAATGAAGAGAATGAAGAGAATGAACTAAATGAAGATAATGAAGATAATGAAGAGAATGAAGAGAATGAAAAGAATGAAGAGAATGAAGAGAATAAAGAGAATGAAGAGAATTAAGGTAATAAATAATGTCAAGAAAAGAATGATTTTGAGGGTTTTATAAATCGTAATGATTTTCAAAGTAAGATTTAAATTGAATTCCGCCTTGAGCACAAAATCGAGATTTCTATACTTGCCATACGGATTTCTGAAATTATGAAATTTTTAACCAATGAAATCTGAAAACAATGTAAACAACCCTTGAGGCTATTTGTTTTGGGAAAAAAACCTCCATCACCCTCTGGGAGAAATGTTGCATATGTATGTTGCAAATCGAACGGTCACCATTGTGGGATTTGTCGTAAAACAGATTTGATTCTGTGCCAACCGTAATGGCACTTACCCACTTTACAACTTTGGTATAACAGAAAACCTGGTAGCAAACAAACAAACAAACAAACAATCCATAAGAAGAGGACCGCACTTTCCCGTGTCCACATCCGAAGAAATTACGACCATCATCTTTATGGTCGTCGATTCACCGCAAATGTTGGTCCTCTTCTTCGTTCCCTGTGGCTGATCCCAGGTCTAGAGACAGCAGTGGAAGAAAGGGGTTTTCCCATCTTCGATTGTAAAAACAGGGATATCGAAAGCCTTGAAGATTTCCGGTTTCGGCAAACAAATGTGCGGCATACGTGGCCCCTGTATGTATGCAATGGGAAAGTTTTGCCCCGTCCGGGTCGGTCGTTGATGAAGTTCGTGGTGGGGGTGAAAAGAGTGGAAGGTAAAATTACGGATGCTGATGGGTGATCGGAAAATGCGAAAATACCCTTAAGTGCAGGAACCTGTTGAGATTTGAAAGTCCCACAACGATCCCTTCAACGAATGCCAGCGTCGTCTTTGTCGAGGTGGACGTCTTTGCCTTGCCGTCATCATCATTTCCGTGTGTAAGACGTCGCATCATTTTCTTGGGAGGTTTATGCTTCTGAAATTTCGCTCCATTCTATAGCTCTAAGAGGAGAGAGATGTGGCAGCTGATGTTACCATTTGCATATATGTTTATTTGGCAGTGCCATTTTCGCCGGGGTTCTTGTATGATGATTTGGCGATTCCAGTGTGGAAGTAGAAGCGATTGGTTGTTGCCTCATCCATAACCATATCCTGTATCAATTTTATCATATTATTTACAGAAAAAAGGCTTTAGGCACAAAGTGAGTGGATATGATGATAGATTGAAGAAGTTGATAAAGACGATCTACGGCAGATCAGAAAGATATTTTTATTTATACTTTAAAGCCACGTGAAATGTCATAGTTATGTAAACTTTCCATGTGTATATGATTGTGTACTTTTACGTATTTTACCTCAGAATTTCAAGTTTTTTTTTTCAGAGACCTTTAGCCATAAAAAAAGTTGATAAGATACAGTTTCAATATTTTTTAACAGACTGCACTATTTCTGTACTATCGACATCGATACTCATGACTGTCGCTTAAAAAAATGTACGAAACTGTTACCTATCTACTTGTTAATGTTTTTAAACCTGCACGAGTTGCTTTAAGGGCTATGTCACAATAATCCTATAGTAACCGTTAACTAGGGCATCCAACACTTTTCAACTTCAATGGCTTCTAAAAACTTGATGTCCACAGATAATCATATCGCTTGTACGAAGCCATGGTGCGGGGTATGTAAAGTTCACCATTCGAGATACGCCGAATGGATAATTTCAAGAATGCAGAGGGTTCATACTTTGGTAAGTTTGCGGATAATCCGTACATCCATGGTGTATTACCAACTTACATACATATGAAAATGTATTGATGAAAATAATTAAAAAACATTAAATTGTGAAAAAAAACTACAAAAAACTCTACAAGCTGAAATCATAAAAACTAATGTTTGGATGGATGAAATTTTTAAATAATCGAACGCGAAAGAACCTATCATATGAAACGAGATTTAAAAGGTGAATCTTTGATTTGCATTTTGATGCATTTTAGCCCAGACTGGTAACTGAATTATAAAAGCATTTAAAAAAAAAATTGTTAATTTTCCGAAAATATTTTTACGCTAGGACATTTGTAGATCGGAAACATACGGCTCGCGTGCCGCATGCGGCTTGTTCAAAATAAAGTTGCGACTCTTCAGCTCACTGCGCAAATATTTTATATGTTTTTGAATAAATTATTCATAAAATCGTGCTAAATCGATTATTGAGTCTTTTGACCTGGCGCACGGAATCCATAGCTCGAGAAGAAAATTTTAAGACTACATCCGCTGTAGGAACAAGCGGAAAGAACCAAATGGCAAAATATTACTTTTAAAGGCTAATTTAATTTTTTTTTTGCTTTTCGCTGGTTTTGAAGCATCAGCTTAGAGATCAAGATTTAATTAATCATTAACCGTAAATGCAAAGGATAACTTGAAACAATAAGAACTGAAATCAATTTATTTGTTTCTGAAACGTGTGTATATGTTTGAATCAATCGAACGCAAAAGTTTCCTTAAATAGCTTCTACTTTGGTATTAAACAACGAACCATCATTGAATTTTATTTTTTAAGCACTCAAATTTTATTTTTTAAGCAATCACTTTTTTGCCCTCTATGATTATTGATCAGTTCAAATTTTCAAAATCGTATTGAAATTAACCAACTATCCCGAAAATTATTTACAACTTTAACGCGTAACAACATGAAAATATTGGAAAAACCACCTCAATCCTATCTTAGGTATTTATTCGAACTAAAAACGATAGTTTTAATGTATCTGAGTTGAGTATTGAAATCTCATTAGCATTCCAGATAGCCAAGTTTTAAACGGGCAAGCCCGCATTTTCGAAGAACAGATTGGGAAATGCCCGGTCCGGTCTGGTTGCCCGGCTATCGAGGAAATAGTTTTGGTTTTTCACTGATTATTCATAATTTTAACTAAATTCCAAATTTTCAACTTGTTGTAGCGAAATAAATACGCATTCATTTTTTTTTGAGTTGTGAAAGAAGATTTGAACGCCGCTGAGGTGTCCTTTTAAAAATAATTTTTCGTGTGTTTATTTTTCAGTTCTTCTTCAGAAAAAAAGTGCAACGGGTTAAAAAGTGAGTAAATACATGAAATTCATATACACCTAGGTTTTTTTTTACACGGTTTTTTTTACGCGGTTTTTTTTTACACGGCTTTTTTTACACGGTTTTCGGGAATTAACACGGTTTTTTTTACACGGTTTTCGCGAATTAACATGGTTTTTGAGAGAAAATATTCTAAGTCCTTTTCAAAGGAAAACACTTAAAATCTTTTTGAAGTTGGGAAAATCTTATCTCTTAGACTAAGAGCATGATACATGAGACCTAAGACCTGGGACCTGAGACCTGAGACCTGAGACTTGAGACCTGAGACCTGAGACCTGAGACCTGAGACATGAGACATGAGACATGAGACATGAGACATGAGACCTGAGACATGAAACATTAGAAATTAGACATGAGACCTGAGACCTGGAAGCTGAGACAAGGGATATTAGACTTGAGACATGAGACTTGAGACATGAGACCTGAGACCTGAGACCTGAGGCATGAGACAAGAGCCATGAAACATGAGACTTTAGACCTGAGACAATGGGACATGAGACATGAGGCATGAGACATAAGACATGAGACCTGATGCAAGAGACAAGAGCCATGAAACATGAGACCTGAGACCTGAGACATGAGACTTTGGACCTGAGACCGGAGACAAGCTACTAGAATTAGTACCGCGAGAAACAAGTTTAGCTCCGATTTCTACATGCGACCCCTCTAATGAAAGGTTTTGACTTGTAGATGACGAAAAATAGTGTCGGGACTTCGCTAGTACAAGCTACTAGTGTTAGTACCGCGAGAAACTAGTTAAACTCCGATTTATACTTGCGACCCCTCTAATGAAAGGGTTTGACTTGCAGATGACGAAAAACAATGTCGCGACTTCGCTAGTACAAGCTACTAGGATTAGTACCGCGAGAAATTAGTTAAGCTCCGATTTCAACCTGCGACCCCTCTAGTAAAAGGGTTTGACTTGTAGATGACGAAAAATAGTGTCGCGACTTCGCTAGTACAAGCTACTAATGTTAGTACCACGAGAAATTAGTCTAGCTCCGATTTCAACTTTCGACCGGTCAAATGAAAGGGTTTGACTTTTAGGTGATGAAAAATAGTGTCGCGACTTCGCTAGTACAAGCTACTAGTGTTATTACCGGTAGAAAGAAGTTTTATTTCCGATTTCAATCTGCGACCAATTAAGTTAAAGTGTTTGAAGCAAACAGAACTCAAGGTTAGTTGTGAGATACGTCTCGCTGGTCGAGTGGTTAGCGTGGTAAGACGGTAATCGCTGGTCCACTGATGGCATGGGTTCGATTCCCATCTCGGTATTGGAGTTAAATGTTAATCTTAAATTTTCAACGTAATTAATTCAGTCTACAAAGCCTAAATCGGCATAGACAACGTATGTCTTTTAAACAGAGATACCGTCTGGTGCATCATGCAACAGTTTTCAACTTCAATGGCCTTTAAAAACATTATTTCCGCAGATAATCATACCGTTTGTACAAAAAAGTTTTAAAGTTGATTGCACATAAAATTGAGGTAGTCAGAAAAATTATTGGTTCCACCAGTTGTGATGTATTTGTAATGTCGTAATGCATGAAGCACCAATTGCAGTAGTTTTTGGCTTTGTTCGAATTAAATTTTATATTTTTTGAACCATAAATGTTTTTATGGAAAAAAGCATGAGGGTTCAACAAACATTTAGGGGTGAAAAACACTGTACCAAATTCTACTAGCTGAAATCATAAAAATTCATGATTGGATGGATAAAAATTTTGAAGTTATATTTTCATTAACCGCAAATTTTTCAAAGAATGCGATGTTTGATAAAAATTTTCGATAATTTGTAGCATCTTGTTCAAGTTTTCAAACAATCAAAAAACACACGGGCTCACAGCTCTCAGAGCTCTCTAGAATGATGATTTTACTCAATTTTCAGCTGGGTGCTGCAGCTTCTGCTTGCGCGTTTTGATTTATTTTGCCAGTTATTAAAACAAAACGTGATACAAAATATAAAAAATACACTTTAAATACTATTCAATTCCCCGGATTCTCAAGATTACCCTCTGTAACCAATATCACCAAGAAGTCAATCCCTTTCACTTGACGGGTCGAAAGTTGAAATCGGAGCTTAACTAATTTCTCGCGGTACTAACACTAGTAGCTTGTACAAGCGAAATCGCAACTCTATTTTTCATCATCTACAAGTCAAACCCTTTCACTAGAGGGGTCGCAAGTCTAAATCGGAGCTTAACTAATTTCTCGCGGTACTAACACTAGTAGCTTGTACTAGCGAAGTCGCGACACTATTTTTCGTCATCTACAAGTCAAACCCTTTCACTTGACTGGTCGAAAGTTGAAATTGAAGCTAAACTAATTTTTCGCGGTACTAACACTAGTAGCTTGGACTAGCAATTTCGCGACACTGTTTTTCGCCACCTACAAGTCAAACCCTTTCACTAGAGGGGTCGCAAGTTGTAATCGAAGCTTATATAATTTTTCGCGGTAATAACACTAGTAGCTTGTCTCAGGTCTAAAGTCTCATGTCTCAGGTCTAATCTTTCATGGCTCTTGTCTCATACCTCAGGTCTCATGTCTTATGTCTCATGTCTCATGTCTCATGTCTCAGGTCTCAGGTCTCATATCTCATGTCTCATGCCTCTTGTCTCATGTCTCATGTCTCAGGTCTCAGGTCTCAGGTGTCATGTCTTAAGTCTCAAGTCTCATGTCTCAGGTCTCATGTCCCATGTCTCAGGTATCAGGTCTCGTGTTTTATGTCTTAGGTTTCTAGTCTCAGGTCTCAGGTCTAATGTCCCATGTCTTTGGTCTCATTCTTCAAGTCTCAGGTTTCATGTCTCAGATCTCAGGTCCCTGGACTTAGGTCTCAGGTGTCATGTCTAAAGTCTCAGGTCTCATGTCTCTAGTCTACATTTTCAAGTCCAGGTCTTATGTCTCAAGTCTCAGGTCTCAGGTCTTAAGTGTCAGAACTTCAAAGCTGCAGAATTCGAATGGTCTTTTTTTACACGGTTTTCGGGAATTAGCACGGTTTTTTTTACACGGTTTTCGGGAATTAACACGGTTTTTTTTACACGTTTTTTTTTTACGCGGTACGTATAAAACTTTACTGTACATAATTCCAATAATAAGAAATGAGAATTAAAATTTAAAGTTTGACATCAATTTTATTTTATTGTTAAATACAACTGTGATGCCTGCAGCCAATATTTACCAAAAACCCTCGAATTTTTCACGAAGATTCAGTAACGGACATAAATTTTGAGTTCATTTTTGATTAAGAGTCAATCACCGTCGATTTTTTTCAAATGTTTGTATTCTTGAATCGATATTGCCAATTAAATTGTACTGCTTCTTTATTATTTGTCATGAATTTTTAATGAAGGCTCCAAAATCACATAATTACAGATTTATATTAGTCAAATCACATTTTTTTTACAGTATCCTAATCTTTTGCAAGCATTGATGAACAATCCAGAATGTGTTGAATTTTATTCTATTTTCAATTGGGTTCACATTACTGAAGAGTCAGTCAAATGGGACATAAAATGAGATTTTCGAATTTTCTAAAGACACGTTTGCTTGATGTCATGAATTTATAAAATTGTACCAGTTGTCAGGACTTATGAGCAAGGCCGTGTGAACCTGGGGGGGGGGGGGGGGTTGTTTAACCCCCCCCCCCATGGTGATTTTTCCAAGTAAAATTTTCAACGGAGTAAAGGAAAATAACTTGATATTAAAAGACGTTCCATAAGTGTAAACACAAAAGTCAGAAATTGTTACTCGCCTCCGGCGGAAATTAGTCTTAAATCACTCTAGACTTGAGACATTCCATTTCATGACGCTACATACATATGTATATGCCGTTCACGAATTGAAACTAATTTTTGCATTTCAATCAATCTTTTGTATTGAAACTCAAATCTTGGCATACAAAAACTCTACCTCGTCTCTAGAATGTATCCAAACTGATTGACAATTTGAGATTAACCATTTAATCTTCAAAATTAATTCATCGAATACTAATTTTTACATCAACAAGTTGGAAGCCATGTATCATGACTTATCAGGATTAGCAAAACAAAATCTTTAACCTAGTATCCTACTACTAAAAACTTACAACGCGGTATGGGAATCTGGCAAAATACCAAACAATTGGAAAGAATCTATTATTGTTATAATTCACAAAAAAAATAAGAAAAGTGGAAGTCCAGATGATTATCGTCCAATTTCATTGATAAGTTGTTTAGGAAAAGTTTTAGAAAGAATTATTAACAGACGTTTGGTTAATGAATTGGAAGATAGAAAACTACTTGATCCTCGACAGTATGCATTTAGAGCAGGACTTGGTACTGATGTTTATTTCGCTGAATTTGAAGAATTTTTTGATAAGCCGATAAGAGAAAATCAACACCTCGAGATGCTATCTATGGATATATCCAAAGCATATGATACTCTGAATAGGGAAGCAGTTATCTCCACGCTCATAAAAATGAATTTCTCAGGGAGAATATTAGTGTTCTTAGAGAACTTTTTAATTAACCGAACTTTTAAAGTACGTATCGGTTCTAATTACTCATCTTTGCGAACCGCAGCCCAAGGCATTCCTCAGGGATCAGTACTTTCGGTAACACTATTCCTTATTGCAATGAATCCTATTTTTGAAACTATCCCGACAAATGTCCAAATCATCACTTATGCTGATGATATTCTGCTGGTAGCGTATGGGAAACAGAGAAGACCGCTTAGAACCAAAATTCAGCATGCCGCTGAAAAGGCAATAAACTGGCTTACATCTGTCGGTTTTCGTGTTGCGATAGAAAAATGCCAACTGTTGCATATGTGTCACAATCGTCGTCATCGCGGACATGTTCCAGAGATCACTGTAGGTGATCTTACCATTCCAACAGTCAAAACACTCAAAATCCTGGGTGTGACTTTTGATAAAAAAATGAATTTTATGAAGCATGCCAAAGAAAGACGGGAGTCTGCTTCTAATATGATAAATGTTTTAAAAATGATTGGTTCTAAAGTAAGAGGCTCCAGAGAAACACTAATAAAGATCGTTAAAAGTATTGTTGTTCCCCGATTATTGTATGGCATAGGTGTAGCTGGTAGGAAAAGAGAACATGTACTACCTATATTAGAATCAGTGTATAATAAAGCTATGCGATTAGCATCAGGAGCTTTTTGCACAAGTCCTACCAAATCTATGCTATGTGAAGCTGGCCAACTTCCTTTCGGTTATCTAGTAGCATTAACTGAAGCTAGAATTGCTATAAGAATGCTTGAAATGGGAAGAACATTAGAAGATCTTGTCCTTATTAAAAGAGTTACCACATCTTTTGAAGCAATAACGTCATGCAGTTTTCCTAAAATTTCACCTTTGATCAGATGGGGACCACATAGATGGGATTATAAAAAACCTTTAGTTGACTGGTCCATTGCCCGTCAAGTTCGTGCAGGAGATAATTCTAATAAAGTCCTATCAGTTTACAATGAATTAGTTAGAAATGTTTACCCAGACTGTGTGAAAATATTCACTGATGGTTCGAAAGCAAATGGTACAACAGGTTTTGGTATTTTCTCCGAAAAAATCACTAAAAGTGAAAGGTTACAGGATACTTGTTCTGTGTTTGCTGCTGAAGCTATGGCGATTCTTATGGCCATCAAAAATTCGCCTAAAAACAAAAAGTGTGTCATTTTTTCTGATAGTGCAAGCTGCTTAAGAGCAATTGAGTCTGGAAAATCACGAAATTAATGGGTGCAATCCGTCGAGTTTAATCTAGAACAAAGAATGGTAAGCCTAGTGTGGATTCCAGGGCATACTGGAATCCTTGGAAACGAGAAAGCCGACTGCCTTGCTAACGAGGGTAGATCGAAAAGAATCTTCAAAAAAGAAATTACAGGTTCGGATGGAAAACTATTTATTAAAACGAAAATATGGCATGCTTGGCAAGAAGAATGGAGTTCTACTGATCCTGCACAAAAACTTCACAAAATTAAAAATAATGTTTGGAAATGGATTGACCGAAAAGATTATTATGAGCAAAAGGTTTTGTCAAGACTTAGAATCGGCCACTGTCGTCTAACTCATGAATATCTTCTAACTCCCTATTCTGTCCCTCCTATCTGTTCTTATTGTTTAACCCATCTTACTGTTAACCATATCCTCTTAGAGTGTACCATGCTATTTCAAAAGAGACAATTTTTCAAACTTGGTAATACTGTTGGCATCATCCTGAAGAACGAAAAACAACAAGAAGACAAATTAATCCAGTTCTTAAAAGACATCGATATGTTTGAATTTTTGTAAATATTTGTAGTAGGCTAAGATAGTTTAAAGCATTTGTATGTATTCCGTTTGTTTTTTTCGTTTTAAATAATAAAGTAAAGACGCGAAAGACCTACTTTGTTAGGTTAAATGCGTCTATAAATTAAAAAAAAAAAAAGGTATCCTACTACTTACAAAAAATCGTGCTAATATCAAATATTCTTCAAGAAATCAATTCCAGTCTCAATATTATTATGTGTTTCTTGTTTTTCTAAATGCTCAAAATCACACTCAAAAACGTTTTGATAAAATTCACATACCTCGAGGTGCAATATATTTAAAAGCTGATTTTGATTAATTTAGGTGCCCTTGATCTAAGTATGTAACTTTTGTATCAGTTTTTGGTTTTTTGATTAATTTTGAAAATATTTTACAATAATTTAAGAAATTTCTGCATTTTTTTGACAAAACTTTAAAACAAAACAAATATTTAAAAATAAAGGTATTTAATCAAGACTTCAAGTAATTTTGATCTTTGCGAAAGGTTTTAGAGGTTATAGAAGTTTTCTATTTGTTTATTTTCCCTAGTTTAAATGATGTTATGAATCAAATTAAATTTTTGCTGTTTTAAAGCAAAAATAGAATCGTTTTGCAAGTTTGAACAATTTTGTTAAATGTATTTAATTTTATAAATCTTTATTCAGTTGTATCTGAAATACTTACAATAATATCCTTTTAAATAAAAAAAACTGTGAATTTTAATTTTTTTAGATTATGCATTATCAACCTAGAAAAATTAATCTTAATTTTTTTTTTGTTTCGATTATAGTCGTTTTACCATCTTTATGGCATTCGCGACTTTATCAACGTTGCAGTTGGCGGATCGTTATTGAAAAACTATCCGGTACAACTGTGTTCGATGTTTACTCTTGGGCTCGAACTCACGGACATCGGCTCAGGAGACAACAGACTTGCCAACTGAGCTATATCACAAGCCCATTAATCTTAATTGAATTAAATAGATACAAATAATGAACAAAATCAAAATCTTTTTTTTTTCTCTCTTAAACGTAGATTTGTTATTTCATCAGTTATCAATGATTGATGTCACTTAAAACTGATACATTATAAAGCTAATAAACATCAAACGCAAGGAGTCAAAATGTGTTCGAGTTCAGGATGCTTAAATCTACCAAATCAATCATTCAATCTTAGGCTCCAATATGCAGTTCCCTTGAGTTATCAAATAAATTCTATAATTAAGATTTTAAAATGGTTAGACGAGTTTATTGAAAAAAAATCCTTCTAAATTTTTAAAAACTTATCTTTTTCATTATCGTGTTTTGTTTTAATTTTCAAATAAATTTATCGAAATTTAAAATCAAACTTTTGAAATTTATTGAAATATTTTCATAAGTTTGATTTTTTTTATTCTGATTTTTTTCTGAAAACGTAATCTTCTTGGAAGCCTTTCAATCTTAATTTTTACCATAGTTTCCACCTTCTCTCTTTTCCAGGACCAAATAATTCAATTAAAAGCGAAAATATTAAGTGCTTGAAATTTTCAACTTTAAAACTTTCGATTGAAAATTTAAAACGATTTATTTATTTTCATCGTATAAAATCATGTATATTAATAGATCATGATTGTTAATTAATCTTTAGAAAGTTTGAAAAATGATTAAGGTAACAGCTTAAAAGTTAAATTTTAATGCGCAATGTTAACTTATTTTTTATTTTCTTTGAGCTTTATATTTTTAACAACAAAACTTGAAATTGAACAAAACTTGAAATAGCTTCTCATTGGTCACTTACCAATCTGTAATTTGCCACTGTAATTGAAGCTGTTGTACTTTTAATATATAAAGTTATTATTTTGAACTTCCTAACTTTTTTAGCCTTTTACTTTAATAACTGGAAGAATTAAAATATAGAAAAAGGTTTTATCTGTGACTGTGATCACTTGCACTCTAAAATTTAATTAAATATTTTCTTCTTATTATCAAATAAAATTCAATTATCAACTATCTTCTAACGTCAAAATAAACTTTTTTCCTAATTGAGGATTCACACTTCAAATCATGATTTATTTTTAATTCAAGATATAACAATTTTTAATCTATTCTTCAACTTTACAATCATTATCATTTTTCTAACAATTTTTAATCATGGTCAATTCTAACCTGATCTGACATTTATTTGTGAGTTCAGATTTTTTTTTTAATTTATAATTTATTTTATGTATTATATTTCATATTTATTCATAAGAATTCACTGACGTCCGAAGCTTTGATTTCAAATTTGAAAACAAGACTGCTTAGAATGTATCTTCAAGCAGATTTCTGGTTCAGGATATATTGAAATAAATATAAGTGCGAAAGTGGTTTTAAAAGCAATTTCCTTATTTATTGTGTAATTTATTGTGCAGATTAAAATTTTCCACTGCATAATTTTCAGTTTATGTAGAATTTAACCTCATACTTTTGGATTTTGGGAAGGATTTGCTAAATCTGGGGAATGCCAAAAAAGCTGTTTAAAAAAAATTTATTTCCTTTTACATTTATAAACATTCTGTTAATATGTTCAAATCTTTCACTTGAACATCATGCAAAGTATTGATTCAAGCTTGATAAGGATTTAAAATTTTCTTGACTCCATATTTACCATCGCATTAAAGAAGATTTAAAATCAAACCATGTTAGAGCACTTGACGATTCAGAAGAGAATCCAAATACTTAATAGCAGGGCCGTAGGAACAACCGGCTCATGGGGGGGGGGGGGGGGGGGGTTTGATGACCATTTTATTCCTATAACATTTTTGCTTGAACAACATACACAAGTGGGAAAATATACAAGTACAATTTATTCAGGTTGAAGTTATTTTGCATTAAAAGTTATTTATTTTTGAAAATATGCCCTACGAATTGTCATTTTTTTTCATGAAGCTATAAAAAATATGGGCACTTGTGATATTGCTTAGTTGGTCAATCAGCTGCCTCCTGAGCTGATGTCCGTGACTTCGAAAGCAAGAGTAAACATCGAACACAGTTGTTTCGGGTAAGTTTTTCAATTACTGGTGCGCCAACTGCATCGTTGATAAAAGTCGTGAGTGGCACTATGGTTTAGAAAAGACTAAAATCGAAACAAAGGATTTTGAACGCTTCATTTAGAAAAGCAAAACTTTTTTCACTCAATTACACTCGCAAGTTTATTCTTTTGAACCACTAGCATAACCATTTTAAGCATGGATGAAATGTATAAAATGTTCAGAAATATAAGTAAAAAATTAGGTTTACGGTTAAAATAAGGTTTATTTTCTACTCTAGTAAACTCGATTGACATTAAAGGTTTTAGTTAGAATCGTTGATTTTGGAGAATCTTCAATAGATATGTATATGTAAATAATGTTAGATAAAATTTCCAGCTGAATTTTTACCTGAGGATAAAGAAACAAGATGAAAGATTATCATTAATTTTTTTTTTAATTTCATAATTTAAATCCTAATATTAAAATCTAGATTTTTCAAAAAACTAATTATTTGAAATGAATCCTGATCTTATTTTTTATATGTGATTCTCAAGGTTTGTGTTTCTAAACTGACTTTGAATGAATTGAACAATTTAATCATGAATTAAGAATCAATGTTATGAAACTGCTATTTTCTTAAATTTTAATTCTTAATAAAATTTAACCATGGATATTTCAGAAGTGATTATAAAACTTAAATTTGATGATTTTTTTCAATTATTTATTCGTAAATGAACTTGAAAATTTAAATAAAATTGTGAATGATGAAATTGTTTCACATTTTTCTATTCTGGACTCACTAAACTTTCTTATGTTTCAACACTGCAAATAAATTTAGGATAAAAGTTTCAGATCCAAATCCTAAAAATAGTTTAAATTTAAAATATATTTTTTTATATTCCGAAATTATGAGTTTCAAATAAAAAAATTCATCACATTTTAGATTAAAATGCAACACCAAGGTTCGAAGCAGAATTCTATACCAAACTGAACTTACTAGATATTTTCCGCAAGTATCCAGGCTGGGCAAATCCAGGATATTTTATCCTAAAGCCCTGCGAAATTGGGGTATTTTTCCAAATTTTTCCAAAAATCCAGACAATATGCAGAAAAATTTCGGAATAATTCCATTCAAATCAAGAACAAAAACACGTGGAAAACTGTTTTTATTTTATCGAAACACATCAGCCGATTCAGAATCATATTTCAGGCTTCCAAAAAAAAAAAAATAGTTTACATATGTTTATTTTGACAAAATTTGTTTGAAAAATATATATGGACGCAAGATACATAATTCTACGGACTCAATTGAAATTTTCGTTTGACTTTGCAAATAGAGTAAGAAAATCTGGTCAGAATCCGAGAAATCTGGTAAGCTAAGTCTCACTTTATTGGGATTCAATATTTGGGACTGAATTACGATCCACAAAGAGAAATTTTTTGAAAAGCTGTTGTAGAATTGTGGTCCTGAAATGTGATTTTCAAGTTTCGAAGTCAAGATTGTTACACTATTGTTACTCTTGATTCATTTTAGTTGTTCATCAAATTTTGATTGAAAATTTCAAATTTTATGTTTAGTAAAAAAAATCGCTTTGCATTTTTGGACCTTCATGGGGGGGGTTTAACCCCCAAAACCCCCCCCCCCGTTCCTACGGCCATGCTTAATAGTCATCAGAAACCAATATAAAAGAAATATCCAAGAATTAGAAATGGTTATGCTTATGATTTTAAAGTTGTTTTCGTGAAACTAATGTTCATTTATAGTTCATTATTTGTTTTTTTTTATATTAAAAACAAAAACCATAAATTTGAGAAGAAGGCCTGTTGGTGTCACACGTGTTTTTTTTTTCGTTTCGTAGCTGCGAAAATTAAAATTTTTGAAGTAGTTTGTCATTGCGAAATTGTGAATTTTTATTGGGTTTAGTGGACAAAACATAGTTGCTTATGCTTATGCTTATGATACGTACACAGCCAGATCTTGTCAGCATCCCGGTGAATAGTAAAAATACATTTACTATTCATCTTATCAAGGCCGGGCCTACTGTGCAGTATTGGACGCAGAGACGACTGGAACCAGGGGAGGAAGAAACGTGGACAACAGTACCATACGTTCCCATGTGTTTTTTTTTATATTAATTCGTTGGGAGCATAGATGCTAAGATATTTCTATGCTCCTTGGTGTTAGGCCTTGTGATTCTTCCTTCAGGGGATGGAAATGAGGTTTTTCTACATAAAGTCCAAAATTTAACAATACAATAATTAAAGAAATTCTTCTTTAACCATCATACACTGTTTAATTCTGGATCCCTGTACCTTCATCTCAGGTCATCGACCATGGTTATAGCGCCATTGCTCGCTTTTGAAAAGATTTGAAAGAGCAGAGAAATTGTTAATACAGCACCGAAATCCTTAGAATTTTTCCATTCTAAAAGATTTCAGCACCAAAAGGAATACATACACATATGAACACACATTGATATGATATAATCTTTTTCTTTTTTTTACACCAACATGGCCAAAACTCGTATGCATCCTACGGTTTAGTGGACAAAACATAGTGATCAATAATTGCATGTTTGATTGTATGTGCCCGACCTGATTCTCCGAGAAGGAAATCCACTGCCTACTTCAACAATTAGTGAGTTCGCTCCATGATCCTTCTCATTCATTTATTCTGAGCTGACGTTCCAATACGGGAGTTTCTACATGAGAATTCTCAAAATTGTAAAATTCTTAAATACCTTTAATTGGTTATTGAAGAGATATCCCCCTCATTTTGCAGGAGCACATGGAAGTTAGTTTTTTTCGATTGCAACCTACTAATTTATAATAGTGAGTTGAAGTTACTATTATGTTTTTAAAACAAGTGGCTAGAAGTGAGATGCGCTCAAGAATTTGCATGCATTCGTCGTACAAATGAAAGGATGTTATGTTGCGCTTTGGAAACTGACACTTGGTTCATATGCTTGTTTTTTAAATCTTGTTTCAGGTTTAAAATTTGCGATATTCATTAAAGTTTTCTTTGCTAAAGGTAAAACAGAGGAAAGCTTTTGAATAAAATGGGATTTTTCTCGTTATGAATCGTTGCTATGGCGACACATTTGAATTGTTCGGGTTGCTGTGTCAGTCATGGATGAGTGGTTAACATCACACACTGTTAATTGATTATATCGATGTTCAAAACTTTGTCCCGCAATATCTTTTGAAAGAGTGTATTTCGAAAGATTTTGTGATGCTACTAATTTTTTTCTCTGTTCTTTTAATACTTATTTTCAAGAGCGAGTTTAGGCGCTATATTAAAGGTCAATGACCAGAGATGATGGTGCAAAAAAAAAATCCGAAGCATGTGGTTGATTAAACGTTTAATACAGATATGATACAATTAAAATTATAAATTGATTCATCCTCAGAAGGACGAACCACCTCTCTCAAGAACCACCATCAAGGAGCATAGTAAATTTAAGCAAGTGTGCTTCCAACGTGAATATGTAAAACATTTTACAACCATGGAAACGTATGGTACTGTTGTCCACGTTTCTTCCCTTGGTTCCATTTGTCTCTGCGTCCAATACTGCACAGTGGGCCCGGCCGAGTTAAAATTGGTAGTAAATGTACTTTTACTAAACACCGAGATCCTGCCAAGATCTGGCTGTGTATGTATTATTACTTAGTATAAGCATAATCATAAAAACAAAAATTATAAATCTTTCATATGGCTGAAATTTTGATAATTTGAAGTTTTTTGCTTTTCCGACTCAAAAGGTAGCCGACCACTGGTATAGGATTATAAAAGCAATATAAAGTTTGTAGGTGATATCATTAAGCTAGTCATACTGGGTTAAGTTTTTTTTCGGCATAAAAAATATTAAAATTTGAACACCCATTGCACGATTTTTTTTTAATTTTCTGTGAGAATCACAAACATTAAAAAACTATATTACGGTGTGAGAAACTATGTCATCATCATTTTGTTATCATTTATTGATAAGTTTAATACATTATATTGACATAAAAATTGAATAAGTGTTGTGGTACACATGCATTGCATATAACCCTACTGTGGAATGATGCCCCGTTTGACGGTTTTGACGCAAACAAGTACAAAAATCTTGCTTGGAATATAAAAAATTATCGCTAGTTGAAATTGTTTCTTATTTTTTTGACAGATTTATAAATATTTCTTGGAATGCTTTGGAATCAAGTTTGAGAATCAGACATAAAACGTTTGAGCCTTTATCGGGGTTTAAAGTAATTTTAGAACAAATTATTTTTTTAAAAATATTTTCTGTTTCATTGTTTGTCATCAAAACTTAATTGTGAATTCTGATTTGTGGAAAATGTAGTCAATTAGTTGTTTACAGTGTGCCACTCATATTTATTTCATATCTCAAAAGTCATGTAGAGGTAAGCACTTGACGTTACCTTTCAGTGCCTGTTTAACAGCAGCCCTAAGACACGTCAACTTCTTTGCTCCCAGATGTTTATTAGCTTTTAAATGACCATCCTTTTACCCCTAAAGGGCTAGCTAGCGCAACGACTTAACTGCAACCGTGAAGTCTAAGAGAAAGTTTTCTCGCCAACCAACGCCCACGAATGGCACACGGAAGAGTTTCGGAATATATTAAATTCATAAAAAGGCGACTTTTATTATCGTTTAACTAGCGCACGGACTTGTTAAACTTGCGTTATGGCAAATCCCATCGCGGCAGGTTCCTTCTCAGAAAAAAGAAAGTTCCACTGGTCCACGTCCGCATTCTTGGCACTCTAGGAAGAAAGAAAAAAAGAGTTGTTTCGGAAAGTTTTCCTTTCTTTTTGTATGTACGTTAGCTTGACGGACACTTTTCCCGGTACTAAAATCGAGGGAGGGTGGTAAAAGTTTTCCCCGCTTGTGGACAGCGAGTTTCGGGTGTTGTCTTCATCATTTGAGTACCAAAGAAGGGTTCCCTGAATCTCTAAACTGCCGCAGGAAGAAATCTGTATTTAATTAGTGGGACCACTCGTCAAAAGGTAATTTTCGGCACTAATTCGGACTGACAGCCAAAATTGTCGCCGGGGGACACTTCCAGAAGTGGGTGCGGAAAAGAAAGAGTTAAGAAAGGGTGATATTTTTCCACTTTGATTGAGCTCTTTTGTTCGATGTGGTTGCGGAACATAAAAACTTTTTTTTATTTATTTCATTATGGTGTCACTTGTCGAGTTTTGTTGGGAATAACTTTTTTTTCTATCTTAGCAAGGGTTTCAGAAGGCAGTAGTACAAAAATTCGACAACTGTCAGTACAGATATTCCGAGGAATAGCGCTAAAAGTCCTCCAATATTAGCAATCAAATCCACCAGAGCGTAGCGAAGTGTCCGCGTTGATCCGTAAAAATGATCCTCCTCATAACGCACCATCAATTCGGAATGATTTGGAAATCTAAATCCATCCGGAAGCGGAAGTTGCGTTGCTTGACTATTGTAACGAATTTCATTACAAGCTGGCAAACAATTACACGTGTTGATGAAGTATCGAGACATTGGAAACCGATTAATTCGTGCTAGCAACAGAGCTTCCTTGTCCAATGGATCCTCAGATTGATAGCTGTTGTTACACAATTTGGTGGAAGGTCCTCGAGGCATGTGAGCCAGAACGCACTTTTTCTTAGCCAGGAAGTACTTGGTGCGACATTCTAGCTCACAGTTCGCCTGGCTGTACACCCGAAAGAACTCCAGCTGCCGTTGTTCTTGGAAGTAGCATTGGAGTCTGAAAGCAAAAATCAAATAAATTAGTACCAGTGACTTTAACGACCTTGAACAAGTGAACTCACCTTTCAGGGCAGTAAAAGTTCATGAAAAATGGAGTCGTCGTATCACTTGGCTTGACCTTCAACTCAATGGCCGATCCTCCAGCAATGGAAATACTTTTCCTAGCTTTATAAGGGAAATCAACCGGATTATGCAAAAAAGCTGTTACGACATTCGTCGAACCGCAGCTGTGATCTACCCAGGAGTTATTGTGTTTTAGCTTCAACCGTAGGTGGTAGCGTTCCGAAAGGTCTATCGCCGGTCGAGGGTAGTATTTCAGAAAGACGCCATAGTTTACGTAACCATCTTCGGGGCTCCAATTTTCCGCTGATTTTGATGCTGTTGAATATGTTGGGCTACGTGCCAATCTGTAAACGAATTAATTGGTAACATTAAAAATTACACTGTACGTTAAATTTATGAAACTGTTAGAACAATACCAAAGAAATTATCATCTATCATCGAAAATTAACTCATCAATCTAAATTAAATCATCATTAATTCAGATAAAGAAGTTGATGAATGAAGAATAAGGTAGTGTAAGGTGTTATGAGAAAAGTATGAATTCGATTCTTATATCCTTCATCAGCCATTCTTTTATGATTTCTATCAAATGTTTGATGTGCACGAATAAGAATCCACCCCTCTTTCAAATTAAAAAATTCCAATATTTTCAGTTTCTCAAAATCTTTTCGAATTTTAATAAGTTGGTTGGGAAGCTGATAATTTTAAGGTTATTTTACCATTACAATTTTTTATCCTAACTCAGTAGCAAGCAGCTTACTGAATTGCATACTTTTTTTTTCTTGATAAACATCTGGAAATTGAAACAAGCGTACAGGATCGAGCTGTTTAAAAAGAAAAAGTTACTCTTAGGGAGAGCGTCTCCAGGCATCCCAAGTAACGCAGATCAAGCCAACTAGCATGAGGAAGTTTTATTATGCTTTTATTATAGCATTCCATATGCAGTTTTATAACTGTTTTATTATGGTCATGAGAAATACTTAAATTCTGGATTCAAACATTTGATTTCAGATCATCTAAAAACGATAATAGCTTTTACTAAATACACTCTTTAAGTTTTTTAGAAAGCGTTCTGAATGCTCTATTAAAATTCCTACTAAGCATAAACTAAGAAGTTTGCTCTAAGCTTTTTTTGCATTTTTATTAAGGCACGCAGTGCTTGATTTTATAAGCCTAATAAAATTAGGTGACAGTTCCTCGATCAAGATGTCAAAACAGGACATGCTTTGGCTAAACTGCACATATTTAAATTTTAACTCGCATTTCAAAATATTTTTCATAAGTCATGTATGTCGTTTTTGAGTTAAACAAAAAATATAAAATATTTTTGAAATACTTAAATTCTCCGGAAGAGGAATGTGAGATATTCAATACAGGGCTCAACTAGTAGGAGAGAAAATTTGTTCCTTGACGCAATCATTAATCCAAGATGGCGGCTGCCGCTTTTTTTCGAAACTGTAAATTACTGAATATCTCATGAAACATTCACAATATGAGTATAATAAGACTATATGAGAATTTGCTGAACGAGTAGAAGTCGAATTTCGCTGTCCAACGCTATCTTGAAATGAAAGTTGACGGCATCCGCTCTACTTGAAAAAGTTGTAAATGACTGAAAATTGCAAGAAACCCCCGGAACATGGGAATTATTTAAAGTTCTTAACAAGTTGAATTTCGCTTTCTGACACCATCTTGAATTCTTCTCTTTTCAAACCTGTAAATTACTAAGAATCGCTTGAAACCCCTATAATATGGGTATAAGTTGAAAGGGCTAAACTAGAATAAATAGATTTTTTTCTATCTGACGCCATCTCGGAATCAAAGATGGCGGCTTCCGCTGAACTTGAAATTGCTGTTAATCACTGAAAATTGCATGAAACAACCACAATATACGGTGAAAGGGCTCAAAGACTCTAAACAGTTTTAATAAATAAAGCTAAATGCTACGAGATAAAAAAGTAAACCAAAAAAAACGAAACTTGACATAACTGATTGAAATCAGATACAACATAATAAAACTTGGTGAAGATCAAGATAAAGCACTTTCAATATAAAGTAAACTTAAACAAGACAAAACTAGATGATTAAATATAAAACTTGACAAAAAAAAACAGCAACCAACAAATTTTTTGACATAATGAGATTAATCCATATTAAACAATATCAAACATAGTTTAAACATAAAAAAAAAATAAAAACAAGACAAAACAAAATAATCCAATATTGAACAAGATAAAGTAACATAAAAATAAGACAAAATTAAATAAAAAGGTAAAACAAGGCAAAATAAAAATAAAAAATTAAACAAATTGACACGGGGTGAATTATGCTTATACAAGACATGACATTACAAATCAGAATAAAACAACTCAAAAGAAACCAAACTAAAAAATGGAAATCAAATTAAAAAATAAAATTGTTAGACATAAACAATAAACAGCTAAAAAAATTTATAGAAAAAATAACATTTATAAGTTAACGGAAGCATCCATTTTTGATTTGGCCTGATTTTTTTCCTTTTTTCCTACTTTTATTTTTTAAAAGTTTTATTTTATTTTACCTTTTCTATCATTAAATTTGTGGTTTTCTAAGATAAAACTTGATGTTCTTGTTTTATCTTGCAGTGTTTTATTTTATCTTCTTACGTATTTTTAACACTATTCCGGTAAATTTGGATTTTGAAAAAACGTGCTTAAGTTTTGCAGCAGTTCTCAAACAGCTCAAAAATATTTAGTAAAATGCTTTCCTCCTTCAAATTTAGCTTTTATGTTTCTTAATTTTTCGACCTTTCGTTAGCGACTGCCTAAAGTTCGACAACTCTGTTTTCTTTTACAGGAGACGATAATGTACAGGATTCAGCTAGCGATCTCAAATGACGAATACTACGATTGAGAATCACTGAAGAAAGGTGGGATGAAGTAGGTACTTTACATGAGCACTTTCGAGAAGTATATTCCCGTAAAACGCAATGAGGCCTATGCGGGTTGACCCGATTTACTTCTTCCCGTACCACCGTCGATCTTATATACTCTGACTGAACTTTTAACTTTATGATAATCTTTGTAGATTTACTGGATTTGGTCGGTAACTTCTTCAACTATAAGTCGCAACCTTTAACACATGTGGTTTGATAAATTACTCTTCTTCTTTTCCCTAGTAAGATTTCCTTTCTGATCAAGGCAGAGATTTGTCATCTGACATTTGACTGTGGGCCGCGACAACAAACACGAATTGACCTTGTTTCGTCTAGTTTTATATTGTTTCGTAATTTGTTATGTCTTGTTTACACTAAGCTTGCCAGATTGCCCGGTTTTATCCGGGTTTGCCCGGATATTTGATGCAAAATTTCGAGAAAGTCTGGTCCGGCCTGGTTGCCCGGATATCGTGAAAAAAGTCCGGATATTTTCCGGATTTTTTCACAATTTTCACAAAGAAACCGAAAAAAAATCAAAGTTTTTGAGTAAGTTTCAGAAAAATCGATTAACGGTATGGAAATTTTCAACGGTTGTTTCAAATAATTTCGCTGATTTACTTTTATAAACCTTTAAATATTTAAGTGTTCCAAACAGTTTTTGGAAGTCTGCAATTACATCAATAAAAATTAATTTTAATTTTTTTTTGCATTTTTTCTTTGCTTTTATATATAATAACACCTAAATTTTGCCCGGTTTTTGCCTGGTTTTTGGATTTGAAAAATTGAAATCCATGCCCGGATTTTGCCAGTTTTTTTTTGAAAAAATGCCCGGAATTGCTAGGCCCGGATGGGAGTGGAAAAAATTCTGGCAACCTTAGTTTACATTCTTATTCTTTTTTTTTTGTTTTATTCAACATAATGTCTTTTTTTTATTTTTGGTTATATTATCCTGTTATATCTTGTTTTGTTTTGAAAAATCCTGTTTTATGTTCTTTCATGTTGTCTTTTGTTTATTTGTATTGTTTTTTGTTGTTCAAAAATTTTCCTAATATCTTTTACATGATTTTATAACGTTTTGAATTTTTATTAAAACTTGTAATCAATGATATTTTTTTTATAATCTTACCTATCACATTAATACTTTCATTTCCTTCATAGAAAGTTTTTCGATCAAATGAATAGTTTTTAAAATACACACATTTGTAACTGCCCGGATTCTAAATGCCCATAGCCTTAACATATGTTTGTGTGTGCTCATCAGTGTAGCTGCTTAACCTGTGTTCACCAGACCGCTGCAAGCTTTGTATGGAAATTTCAAATTCTTGAATGTTTACACCTTCCATTACTTTTTTGATTGTTTTTGCTGCCAAAAATAACAATAAAATTTTTGGAAGCGATCCATCCAGTCCTGAATTAGCGCAACGAGTTTTAATTTCGTATGGAAATTTTTTAAGGGAAAAAACTTTTTCCACTCAAAAATCGCCAGAGATGATCTGGAAGTTCTAAAAAATATAACTTCAGATGGAACATATTTCTTGATTCTTGCAGTACATTTATTGTGAACGAAGCACAAACCTAACTTGTACCCCAGAAATGATATTTGATGTTATATAAAGTTTCTGTTTTCAAAATTAATTTGTTTAATTTTAGCGATTTTGACTGCTTATTTGAAAGCTGTGAACCAGTAGAATGAGAATAAAAAATCATAAAAAATTGCTTTGCATAGCTATTGAATTTATTGATTTATGAAACCTTTGCACAAACATTTCATGAAGTTATTAAAAGCTGTAGCAAGCTGCCATTTTTAAATACTTTTCAATGGATTCTGATTTTTTATTTTGAAATGGTTATAACTTTTTGATGAAATGTTCAGTTGCTTGTCATGTTGGCAAAAAATGAAGCTTAAGAATAGTCGAAACCAAAAATCAAAAATCAACTTCATTTCAAGTTTATTTGAATTTTCTGGATCAATTAATGTGCAAAAATTTCTTGTTCCACACAAATTTCCATACAAAATTGAAACGCATTGCGCTAACTCAGGGATCATTTGAAATGATTCATTTCAAATCATCTCAAGTTTTACACTGATGCTTGGTGACCCAAAAGGCATCGAAAAAACGTATGGGAGCAAAAAGTCATTTTTTTTGCAGCGGTCTAGTGTTCACCTGGCACTATTCAATAGTGGCAGATTATCTGGAAGGATAAAGTAAAAAGAAATAACGCAAAGTAATACTACAAAAGATTTAACAACTGATCGCAGTTGGATCTCCCAAAAAAAAAAAAATAAATAAATAAATAAATATCAAATAAACCATGAAGTGGATTTATTTATGTCACACTCTAAAAGTATGCAATTCGGTAAACTGGTTGCTATTGAGTTAAGAAAAAAAAAACTATAAAGAAATATTTGAATTGAAATATGATTTTGCCAAAATTTTTTACTCTTGTATCCGGGCTGGGAAAAATCGAGCTATTTCTTCTTGATACTTGGCACAATCTGTGCATTCGATTTGTTAATTTTCATCCCAAAATCCAGGCAATTTCCAGGCAAATTTGTGCAGAATAAAAAAAAATACTTGAAACATTTTTTTATTTCATCAAAACACATCAACAGATTTTTAATTGAACATAAATCCTCCAAAATATCGTTCATGTTTTTTTGGTATTTTTTTCAAAAACTTTCGTTTCTGGATGCTCTCCAAACATCAATTATTTTTTCTCTAACCACAATAAACAATTAAGGAACTAACCTCAGTTTGATGCTTTGATAATTTGTCAACTTCAACAACTTGAAACGATGGATTCCAATTTAAAACATCTGAATAATCAAACTAAGTATAATTTTTCATTGACGACTCATTTATCGGCCTAGACAAAAAAATTAATACTAACCTGTTTCTAATCCATAAAAACTTTCATGTGAAAATTTCCATTTCAATTCAATCCCAATCACGACAATATCACAACCTCGTAATAAAACTCCAATATGTTTTGCAGACAATTTTCTCCTACAACACATTGGATTTCTGTTATTCAAAGTCTAAAAAAAAATCCGAAAAAACATGCTTCGGAAAAAGACTGTAGATGATCTATGGCATGCTAAAAAATTTACTTATTGTCTAAAAAAGCTGAAGTAAGATGCTGTAAGTCGTACATAAGATTTTTATTTATTTTTTAAGATTATGACCACAAAAAATGTAATAAAGTGGTGTTAAATCTGTGCTTTCCAATAAATGAAGCGTCAAAATTGAAACATGCGTTTTTGATCAATGTGTAAGGATTTTGGTGCCCAGAGCTCAACTGCCGATATAAAAACTATATAAAGTATGTTTATATTTTATTTTTTTACCACTTTTTTGTGTACCAAGACACAGGGACTGAAGGCTTCTATTATTGGTATAGACTATGCTTTACAATGATCTTTGATCGAAAAGTTAATTTACCTAGTCAGTTTATGACCAGGCTGTAAAAGCAACATTCTATTATTAGTAATATAACATTAGCAATAAATATGATACCAAACTCCACTTGGCAAAAAAAGGCTTAACAGTCAGAAGCAAGAATTTAGATATATAGATATTTATAATAGAGTTATGTAGCTTCGAAATGTGGTTTTGTGTTTTTTTTTCAAAAAAATTCTAACCGAATCTACCTCATAAAATAAAATAGTTAGAATTAAATGCAAACTTACGCTTCCTTGATGAACAAATCCTGAGCCGCCAAGTTGTTAAACGTGTAGCAGATTCCATTCTCCGTTTGTGTCTCCGTAAAAAGTGTTTTACAGCTGTCGCACTGATTCTGCCAGCAAACCTGTTCACAAAACTTTTCCAGCGCGACAATCTGACTTAGACAGGGCCCTTTCTTATCTTCCGGAAGTTGATCCTTCAACTGGGCACACAAGGTAACGGCTGGGAAAGGAATGCTCCAAATGGGCGATGGCTGTTCTTTGGGGTCAATTTGAACCAGATACATCTCGTATCTTTTGTAGCATAGCAACAGTCCAATAACGAAGAACGCACAACTCAGCAGCACGACAACCAGCCAAAAAAGCCTTTCCACCAGCTTAAGTTCCGCGCTGAACACATATCGCAGTCCGTAGAAAGATCCTAAGCTAAGGAACTCTCGAAGTACACCTTTATCGGAACTACCCTCGGCAGCGAAATCTTCCGGTGTGGTTCCACCACCTCCATCGGAAAATTTGCTCCGTTTCTGCTCTTCCAACTTATGCTCTAAATCGTCCTCCATAAGGACTCACTTCCGGCTTTGTCCACTTTTGCGATCAAAATATCCGAGCCCGTCCCGGTTCCGGTTTGTTTTATAATGTCATTAGCTGGAAATGGGAAGCAAAGGCCTGGCAGGGGGATGTCCTGCTCAATTTATTCACCATTTTCCGAATTATGGATGACGCGACCCGTGTCCGAAGGGTTGTTAATCTCGTTGGATTCGATCCGGGGGCTTGGCGCTAATTGAGTGCGACAACCTTATCAATTAGTGCGTGAAAAAAGTAACGATGCAGCGGAAAAACAACTTGTGTTTTGGTCAAAATTGATAATAATCGATGCAAAACAGTTTTTTTTCTCTCTCGACTGGACGTAGACTAATTTGAGGGGTTGGAACGGTGTGATATGCTAATGAGGCTCCTCGAAGTGGCTGTGAGTTATGGGCGAAGGTGGAAAATGTCACACCTTCTGATGGCGGGTGGTCTGGTTTTTTTCCTGTTGGTCTTTTCGAATGATATTTTGGTTATGTTGGCGGGGTGCTAAAGTTAATTAATTTGTGGTTATTGTTCACGCAATTGTGTGGCTTTATTTTATCACATACATATCAGGCTATTCTAATGGAAGAGTTTTGAAAAGAAAAAATAAACGTTGCGTAACCCTGAGTTTACCTCCCCACTGCTCTATGTCACAAATCGAAACGCTCGAGATCAACCCTCTTTTAGACGGGAAATATTAAAATCGGCAGCAAACTAAAGTCAATCATTAATTCTGCTTAGTTTTTGTGCAGAATATTTCAAACATGCTAATTTATCCATGCTTAACTAAAGTTGGTTTTGATTTTACGTTTCAAATTTCAATAAATTTCTAAATAAAACAATTTACATTTCATACTTCCATTTTCTTCATAAATAATTTTGTCATTATGGTCATTTTTGTAATTTTTGTAATTTTTGTAATTTTTGTAATTTTTGTAATTTTTGTAATTTTTGTAATTTTTGTAATTTTTGTAATTTTTGTAATTTTTGTAATTTTTGTAATTTTTGTAATTTTTGTAATTTTTGTAATTTTTGTAATTTTTGTAATTTTTGTAATTTTTGTAATTTTTGAAATTTTTGTAATTTTTGTAATTTTTGTAATTTTTGTAGTTTTTGTAATGTTTGTAATTTTTGTAATTTTTGTAATTTTTGAAATTTTTGTAATTTTTGAAATTTTTGTAATTTTTTGTAATTTTTGTAATTTTTTTAATTTTTGTAATTTTTGTCATTTTTGTAATTTTTGTAATTTTTGTAATTTTTGTAATTTTTATAATTTTTGTAATTTTTGTAATTTTTGTAATTTTTGTAATTTTTGTAATTTTTGTAATTTTTGTAATTTTTGTAATTTTTGTAATTTTTGTAATTTTTGTCATTTTTGTCATTTTTGTCATTTTTGTAATTTTTGTCATTTTTGTCATTTTTGTCATTTTTGTCATTTTTGTCATTTTTTTAATTTTTGTCATTTTTGTCATTTTTTTCATTTTTGTCATTTTTGTCATTTTTGTCATTTTTGTCATTTTTGTCATTTTTGTCATTTTTGTCATTTTTGTCATTTTTGTCATTTTTGTCATTTTTGTCATTTTTGTCATTTTTGTCATTTTTGTCATTTTTGTCATTTTTGTCATTTTTGTCATTTTTGTCATTTTTGTCATTTTTGTCATTTTTGTCATTTTTGTCATTTTTGTCATTTTTGTCATTTTTGTCATTTTTGTCATTTTTGTCATTTTTGTCATTTTTGTCATTTTTGTCATTTTTGTCATTTTTGTCATTTTTGTCATTTTTGTCATTTTTGTCATTTTTGTCATTTTTGTCATTTTTGTCATTTTTGTCATTTTTGTCATTTTTGTCATTTTTGTCATTTTTGTCATTTTTGTCATTTTTGTCATTTTTGTCATTTTTGTCATTTTTGTCATTTTTGTCATTTTTGTCATTTTTGTCATTTTTGTCATTTTTGTCATTTTTGTCATTTTTGTCATTTTTGTCATTTTTGTCATTTTTGTCATTTTTGTCATTTTTGTCATTTTTGTCATTTTTGTCATTTTTGTCATTTTTGTCATTTTTGTCATTTTTGTCATTTTTGTCATTTTTGTCATTTTTGTCATTTTTGTCATTTTTGTCATTTTTGTCATTTTTGTCATTTTTGTCATTTTTGTCATTTTTGTCATTTTTGTCATTTTTGTCATTTTTGTCATTTTTGTCATTTTTGTCATTTTTGTCATTTTTGTCATTTTTGTCATTTTTGTCATTTTTGTCATTTTTGTCATTTTTGTCATTTTTGTCATTTTTGTCATTTTTGTCATTTTTGTCATTTTTGTCATTTTTGTCATTTTTGTCATTTTTGTCATTTTTGTCATTTTTGTCATTTTTGTCATTTTTGTCATTTTTGTCATTTTTGTCATTTTTGTCATTTTTGTCATTTTTGTCATTTTTGTCATTTTTGTCATTTTTGTCATTTTTGTCATTTTTGTCATTTTTGTCATTTTTGGCATGTGTCATTTTTGTCATTTTTTGTCATTTTTGTCATTTTTGTCATTTTTGTCATTTTTGTCATTTTTGTGATTTTTGTCATTTTTGTCATTTTTGTCATTTTTGTCATTTTTGTCATTTTTGTCATTTTTGTCATTTTTGTCATCTTTGTCATTTTTGTCATTTTTGTCATTTTTGTCATTTTTGTCATTTTTGTCATTTTTGTCATTTTTGTCATTTTTGTCATTTTTGTCATTTTTGTAATTTTTGTCATTTTTGTCATTTTTGTCATTTTTGTCATTTTTGTCATTTTTGTCATTTTTGTCATTTTTGTCATTTTTGTCATTTTTGTCATTTTTGTCATTTTTGTCATTTTTGTCATTTTTGTCATTTTTGTCATTTTTGTCATTTTTGTCATTTTTGTCATTTTTGTCATTTTTGTCATTTTTGTCATTTTTGTCATTTTTGTCATTTTTGTCATTTTTGTCATTTTTGTCATTTTTGTCATTTTTGTCATTTTTGTCATTTTTGTCATTTTTGTCATTTTTGTCATTTTTGTCATTTTTGTCATTTTTGTCATTTTTGTCATTTTTGTCATTTTTGTCATTTTTGTCATTTTTGTCATTTTTGTCATTTTTGTCATTTTTGTCATTTTTGTCATTTTTGTCATTTTTGTCATTTTTGTCATTTTTGTCATTTTTGTCATTTTTGTCATTTTTGTCATTTTTGTCATTTTTGTCATTTTTGTCATTTTTGTCATTTTTGTCATTTTTGTCATTTTTGTCATTTTTGTCATTTTTGTCATTTTTGTCATTTTTGTCATTTTTGTCATTTTTGTCATTTTTGTCATTTTTGTCATTTTTGTCATTTTTGTCATTTTTGTCATTTTTGTCATTTTTGTCATTTTTGTCATTTTGGTCATTTTTGTCATTTTTGTCATTTTTGTCATTTTTGTCATTTTTGTCATTTTTGTCATTTTTGTCATTTTTGTCATTTTTGTCATTTTTGTCATTTTTGTCATTTTTGTCATTTTTGTCATTTTTGTCATTTTTGTCATTTTTGTCATTTTTGTAATTTTTTGTCATTTTTGTCATTTTTGTCATTTTTTTAATTTTTGTCATTTTAGTCATTTTTGTCATATTTGTCATTTTTGTCATTTTTATCATTTTTGTCATTTTTGTCATTTTTGTCATTTTTGTCATTTTTGTCATTTTTGTCATTTTTATCATTTTTATCATTTTTGTCATTTTTGTCATTTTTGTCATTTTTGTCATTTTTGTCATTTTTGTCATTTTTGTCATTTTTGTCATTTTTGTCATTTTTGTCATTTTTGTCATTTTTGTCATTTTTGTCATTTTTGTCATTTTTGTCATTTTTGTCATTTTTGTCATTTTTGTCATTTTTGTCATTTTTGTCATTTTTGTCATTTTTGTCATTTTTGTCATTTTTGTCATTTTTGTCATTTTTGTCATTTTTGTCATTTTTGTCATTTTTGTCATTTTTGTCATTTTTGTCATTTTTGTCATTTTTGTCATTTTTGTCATTTTTGTCATTTTTGTCATTTTTGTCATTTTTGTCATTTTTGTCATTTTTGTCATTTTTGTCATTTTTGTCATTTTTGTCATTTTTGTCATTTTTGTCATTTTTGTCATTTTTGTCATTTTTGTCATTTTTGTCATTTTGTCATTTTTGTCATTTTTGTCATTTTTGTCATTTTTGTCATTTTTGTCATTTTTGTCATTTTTGTCATTTTTGTCATTTTTGTCATTTTTGTCATTTTTGTCATTTTTGTCATTTTTGTCATTTTTGTCATTTTTGTCATTTTTGTCATTTTTGTCATTTTTGTCATTTGTGTCATTTTTGTCATTTTTGTCATTTTTGTCATTTTTGTCATTTTTGTCATTTATGTCATTTTTGTCATTTTTGTCATTTTTGTCATTTTTGTCATTTTTGTCATTTTTGTCATTTTTGTCATTTTTGTCATTTTTGTCATTTTTGTCATTTTTGTCATTTTTGTCATTTTTGTCATTTTTGTCATTTTTGTCATTTTTGTCATTTTTGTCATTTTTGTCATTTTTGTCATTTTTGTCATTTTTGTCATTTTTGTCATTTTTGTCATTTTTGTCATTTTTGTCATTTTTGTCATTTTTGTCATTTTTGTCATTTTTGTCATTTTTGTCATTTTTGTCATTTTTGTCATTTTTGTCATTTTTGTCATTTTTGTCATTTTTGTCATTTTTGTCATTTTTGTCATTTTTGTCATTTTTGTCATTTTTGTCATTTTTGTCATTTTTGTCATTTTTGTCATTTTTGTCATTTTTGTCATTTTTGTCATTTTTGTCATTTTTGTCATTTTTGTCATTTTTGTCATTTTTGTCATTTTTGTCATTTTTGTCATTTTTGTCATTTTTTTAATTTTTGTCATTTTTGTCATTTTTGTCATTTTTGTCATTTTTGTCATTTTTGTCATTTTTGTCATTTTTGTCATTTTTGTCATTTTTGTCATTTTTGTCATTTTTGTCATTTTTGTCATTTTTGTCATTTTTGTCATTTTTGTCATTTTTGTCATTTTTGTCATTTTTTTAATTTTTGTCATTTTTGTCATATTTGTCATTTTTGTCATTTTTATCATTTTTGTCATTTTTGTCATTTTTGTCATGTTTGTCATTTTTGTCATTTTTGTCATTTTTGACATTTTTGTCATTTTTGTCATTTTTGTCATTTTTGTCATTTTTGTCATTTTTGTCATTTTTGTCATTTTTGTCATTTTTGTCATTTTTGTCATTTTTGTCATTTTTGTCATTTTTGTCATTTTTGTCATTTTTGTCATTTTTATCATTTTTGTCATTTTTATCATTTTTGTCATTTTTGTCATTTTTGTCATTTTTGTCATTTTTGTCATTTTTGTCATTTTTGTCATTTTTGTCATTTTTGTCATTTTTGTCATTTTTGTCATTTTTGTCATTTTTGTCATTTTTGTCATTTTTGTCATTTTTGTCATTTTTGTCATTTTTGTCATTTTTGTCATTTTTGTCATTTTTGTCATTTTTGTCATTTTTGTCATTTTTGTCATTTTTGTCATTTTTGTCATTTTTGTCATTTTTGTCATTTTTGTCATTTTTGTCATTTTTGTCATTTTTGTCATTTTTGTCATTTTTGTCATTTTTGTCATTTTTGTCATTTTTGTCATTTTTGTCATTTTTGTCATTTTTGTCATTTTTGTCATTTTTGTCATTTTTGTCATTTTTGTCATTTTTGTCATTTTTTTCATTTTTGTCATTTTTGTCATTTTTGTCATTTTTGTCATTTTTGTCATTTTTGTCATTTTTGTCATTTTTGTCATTTTTGTCATTTTTGTCATTTTTGTCATTTTTGTCATTTTTGTCATTTTTGTCATTTTTGTCATTTTTGTCATTTTTGTCATTTTTGTCATTTTTGTCATTTTTGTCATTTTTGTCATTTTTGTCATTTTTGTCATTTTTGTCATTTTTGTCATTTTTGTCATTTTTTTCATTTTTGTCATTTTTGTCATTTTTGTCATTTTTGTCATTTTTGTCATTTTTGTCATTTTTGTCATTTTTGTCATTTTTGTTATTATTTAATTTATTTTTTATGTTATTTTATGTTATGTTATGTTATGTTATGTTATGTTATGTTATGTTATGTTATGTTATGTTATGTTATGTTATGTTATGTTATGTTATGTTATGTTATGTTATGTTATGTTATGTTATGTTATGTTATGTTATGTTATGTTATGTTATGTTATGTTATGTTATGTTATGTTATGTTATGTTATGTTATGTTATGTTATGTTATGTTATGTTATGTTATGTTATGTTATGTTATGTTATGTTATGTTATGTTATGTTATGTTATGTTATGTTATGTTATGTTATGTTATGTTATGTTATGTTATGTTATGTTATGTTATGTTATGTTATGTTATGTTATGTTATGTTATGTTATGTTATGTTATGTTATGTTATGTTATGTTATGTTATGTTTTGTTATGTTTTGTTACGTTGTTTAAAACATTAAATCGCATTTTCATACTGATTAATTTCAAGACACGAACGACCGGTTTTATAAAAAAACATTTCCTAACTTTTCTTCTTCAAATCGTAAAAATCTCAACTTCAATTCATCATGGTGTATCGGCTTTTCCCTAAAAAAGAGCAACGAAAACGAAACAACTCCATCATCAATTATTCCCCATCATTTCATTAATCAAATTCGACATTTTTCTGATTACCAATCGGTTTTTGGCTGAAGTCAGTCAGTCTTCATCAGACGACCGTACCGCACTGTGAGGTTGAATCAAAAACCCATTTACCATTTCCTCCTACACAATCTAACAAAACTCGGAAACCAATGTTAGGCGGAAAATTTGAAACATTTTCCGATGACGATAATGATGAGCTTCATTACACCCATCCTTGCGGTAACCAGAATTTTCTCTGGCTTATCCAGATTTCTTCGTCCTTCTGCCGTCTTTCCTAAACCGTTAGGAACTGGCAATGGTTAATGCAATTTCGAGTTGATTTCACTTCCTACCCTCTCACTCTTCCCGTTCTGCTCCGCCACCTACCATCGAGGGACTTTCCTGAGTTCCATCCCAAATCTTTTAATTTCTTGTGGTTTGTTCATTTCGGTAGCCTTTAACAGGGGTAAGGGTAGACCAGGCAGATGCGGAAGGTAAAAGAAAGGGTATATACATTTCAGGGTTAATCCGGTGGGAAATTTCTTTGCAATTTGCTTCATTCATTCGTCGTCGAGATTGGGGAAAAAATTTTCCGAGGAAAGACACTTCATTTTTCTCACTCAATGGGATGATATGACTTTTTTGTCCCAGTCGGAATGCGATCTACGCATCTCTTTACGTTCTGATGCATGTCCTTCTTATTGTATCAGGACGTGATTGTAATTAAAGAAACAGTCTGAAGCACGTGCGTACTGTAAGATTAGGTTTTCAGATATTCATAGTTCTGTCATGAAGGTTTTTCAGCACCTAATTTAAGATATGTATGATTTGTTGTGTTAAAACGTTGGCTAATTTAATCCGAAACTTTTAATACGGAAAGGTGAAATAAAAATTCCCTGAAAAAGCAAGAGGATGTTCATCTTTCAGAGCTTAAAATGCTCGTCATGCATAATAATTATCAAAGCATTAACAGTAAACGATGTTTCTCCATTTCTTCTAGAACGAATATCAAATCAGTTTTATAGACTTAAAAATATTTTTTTTTCATTTCCTAGCTTTATTAAGCATGAAGTAAGAAGTATGAAGTATGAAGTATGAAGTATGAAGTATGAAGTATGAAGTATGAAGTATGCAGTACGAAGTATGAAGTATGAAGTAGAAGTATGAAGTATGAAGTATGAAGTATGAAGTATGAAGTATGAAGTATGAAGTTTGAAGTATGAAGTAAAAAGTATGAAGTATGAGTATAAAGTATAAAGTATGAACTATGAACTATGAAGCAGTGTTCCGAATATCACTCAATTCTCATGAGAGACACTGAAACGTTTTCAACAGCGAAAGCAAAACCTAAATTGTCGGTTGGTTTATCTCCCAGTGGGGCAAAGATTGTGTTCGACAGTGCTGCTCCGAGAATCAAAGAAATAAAATTTGAAAGAGAGACGTTTCTTCTCCAGTTGGAATTCTCAACTGAGTGAGGAGCTACCTGATTTTCAGTTTCTTTATTCAGTCAATAACTTTTCTTGCTCAATCACTCACTCACTCACTCGTTTACTGATCGATGATTGAATGCTGTCTGCCTGATACATATTGCTTTGTTGTTGCTGTTGTTGGGGAGGATTAAAATAGTCATTCAAACACGCAGGCAGTTCGTATGAACATATGTTTCTGCCGCTTTGCCAGAAAGTACGCAGGCAGTATGAACCGATGCAAGGCCGCATTGATTGAGTTTGAGTGAGTGAGTGAGTGGATTTTCGAATTGGATCTTGTATCAGTCAGTGTCTCAATCACTTCTGATACACCAGGTAGTGAGCTTGAGAGATCGACTTAGATGCGAATCCGCTCTCGCTTTTGAATCTTGTTTACATTGACTTCGCATTGTCGCTCTGCCGATTCTCTAGGGAACAACAGGCAGCAGCAATCGGCTTTGAATGTTTCCAACTAGAAACCTATCATGAGCGTTTCTTCCGAGTGATTTTCGGAAGACTGCTATGAAGTATGAATTATGAAGAATGAAGTATGAAGTATGAAGTATGAAGTATGCAGTACGAAGTATGAAGTATGAAGTATGAAGTATGAAGTATGAAGTATGAAGTATGAAGTACAAAGTATGAAGTATGAAGTATGAATTACAAAGTATAAAGTATGAAGTTTAAGTAAGAAGTATGAAGTATGAAGCAGGCAGTAAAAATAAATGAAGTTTATAGTGAAACAACAGGAAAATTTACTTTAACTTAAAAAAACCCCAAGGTTTGTATGTATGTTTCGATCATTTCGCCGACTTTTTAATCAGCTTTCTTTACCCAAAACTTCTTATGGCAATCAAAAGAAACCTCAGGCATAGGTACATGTTTGTTAACACGCCATCAAAACGAAAGAAATCCAATCGAGACGCGTGTTAATGAGCTGCGAAAACAACCCGAAGCCATACAGTCAAACAAGCAAAAAAGGGTTAACCATTTTCCTTTCGCCGAGACGCTTGAACATGATGGGGTGCTCCAAAGCTCGCTAGCTCCTCGAGCGGGTAGGAATTTTCTCACCACAGGAGAATAATTTATATTAATGATGTCGACTCCTTTTCCGGGGCGGCCTCGGGGAAATCCGAAACACCCGGCCCATTAAATTATTAACCTCGAAAAGCAATTTTCTTGCATATATACGAGGTATTTATTAAGACGATGATTATCTTCTCATATGTCGGCATTTTCCTGGTTTGTGTGTCTGCGAAAAGGCGCTTCAAAATAAGACCAAAAACATTGTTGGAGAGAGGATATATGACACCGATTTTCGCAGCCTAACGCAAGCTTACGGTTAACCGGGAAAAGGGTTTACGTATAACACATGATAGGGTAATTAAAAGAAATTTTTATTACCAACCTTCCCTTCGCTAATGGTTTTCGGTTCCCGGAGAAGGAAGATTAACGGTCGCAGAAATGTGATTTATTGTTTGAATTATTATTTTAATATCCACTCGAGGCATTTTGTCATGGTTGGGAACTTTTACCAAATATGTGTGAAAAAACTAGATTAAATATTTAAAAATATTTCACTGGATTAGGAAAAATGCTAGAGCAAATTTACTTACAGTTGAAATTGTTCAAATGGAAAAGCAAGTTTATGGCCAAACCCAAAAACTCCTGCCGAGTGCTATTTGCAGCCCCACCTAAATTAATCACACGAATTTTGGAGGACCGGAGACCCAGGAAATACTAAATTAACATCCTTATCAGTAGAAAACATGTCAAGCTCCGAATCGGATCATCACCCTTCGAATGGTGTTCCTTTTGTATCAATTCCGGAAGAGCCCACCGGAAACGGCACTAAACCTCGTTTGGGAAATGGATTCATCAAACGTTTGGGTTATGAGAAACACATGCAGCAGATACATTCGCTGGAGGATTCTTTCGCGGATTTTTGCGGAAGCAGCTCCATTCATGGAGTGCGATATATCGGCTGTCGGACCAGTTCATACATCGAAAAGTGAGATTCACTTTTCATTTTAAAAATTAAATCGATTTTGATATAACTTTTTTTTTCTAATAAACTCATTTCAGACTCATATGGACGATAATATTCTTGACAACGCTATACCTAGCCGGTAATAACATCATCGAGGCGTGGATCAAATGGGAAAAGAATCCGGTAAAAATCGTACCAGCCGATCGGACGACCTACAGTTGGGAGATTCCGTTTCCGGCTGTCACCATTTGTCCGCAGACCAAGTCCAAGAAATCACTGTTCAACATCGGTGAAAGTTACCGAGACACTGAAGGTGATTCTGATAAGTTCAACGATCGCTTAAAAGCCCTACTTCAACTTTGTGACGCTCCTTGTCTCTATAACGTCAACTACACTAGCGCAGCAAATCCCAAAATTGTCCACCTGATGAACGAAGTCGCTCCCAATTTGGACGACATCTGTGAAAGTGTTCGATGGGACTTGGACAAATTGAGCTGCAACGGAATGTTCCAAAGGATTCTGACCGAAGATGGAGTTTGTTACAGTTTCAATCCCATCTCTGCTAGAGAAATGTTTCGTTTGGATCGGTTGCACAAGCGTTACAATCACAGTGACGCCTCAATTCCGATTCAGAATTGGAGTCCTGCCGAAGGATATGGGTCGGTGGATGCGGAAATTGAGTACCCGAAGCGGTCTTTTCTCGATGACAAGAAGATTGATTTTGTGATCAACTTAAGGTTGAACGCTAGTGATTTCGATTATCAGTGTAGAACGGAACAGGGATTTATGGTTTATGTCCATTCCCCGGAAGATTTCCCGCAGGCTAACTACAGAGCCATGTATGTGCCGCTTGGTAAAAGTACTTACATTACGGTAAAGGCGATTGTAACGGATCTGTCTTCGAAGTTGATCGACTTTCCACCAAATAGGTAAGTTGGATACGTTAATAGACTGAGTCGATATAAGATGATTTTTCAATTAATCATATTCTAATATCTTAAAATCTGTTGATTATGGCTGTTGACAAGACTGTTGATTATGGGTGTGGGTCTTTAGGCATTGAAAAATAAATGCAACTAACATCACTGGTGGTGCCTCGCGAGGTATTGCATGACTACTTAGCAAGCGAGAAAATAAAAAATGACCCAAAAGCGGCTCATTCTAATGGGTAAAATTTCATGGCCATTACTGATGCTGTAAATCCATCTGGACCAAAGCACTCTGTTGTGCGCGGCTTCATTACGCCACGGAGGATCCGTTGCTGAGAGATTAGCAGTATTGGTCTTTATGTTACACTAAAAAAAGCACAGATGACAAGGATCCTTCCAGGGCATAAGTATGATCTTTTTCATGAAAAAATCAATTTTTTTAAATATTTTTTTGCTGCAGAATGCTTTTGCTGAGCCTCCTTGAGCAATTTGTAGTAATGAAGTGGCTCAAGTGTGAAAATCTTGTCATTGGCGAAGAAACCCCCGTGAATTTTGTGTTAATTGTGTCGAACTGTTGTTTTTCTATTTGTTAATTTAGTTAGGATAAGGAAAATTTTAAATAAATGTTTAGAAAATAGGTTTTAACAAATACAATTATTGTTAGTTTTAAGTTGGGCGTGTGGTATCGTTGTCAACAAGTCTGCAACCAAGACTGGTTGCAAGATCGAATGCATGTAGGTTGCATGCAAAGTGCCATAACTCGCCTAAAATAATTTTAATGGAGAAGGTGGAGTAAAAAGTGAAGGAACGTGCCAAAAAGGGTATTTGACTCTGGGCTTATTATCTTCCGGCGTTCGTGCGAGTTGTGTGTTCCCCAACAGCCAAGAAATTTGAAAAACCGTAGTGTGTTTGTTCTTGTGCCACCCTGTTTTGGGTTGAGGAATCCCGACGTACGAATTGAATCGGCCTAGACTACTTGACGGTAGTCTGCGTCTTACTGTGAAGTACTTCGGCCTCTGGTTCAGGAAGGACCATAACCGCAAAGTAGGCTTATCTCTCGGAACTTCGAGCTTGTCGAAGTCTCTCAATATCAAGGAGAGCCCTTCTCAGCGCAGCCAATACGGCCTTGCCGTGGTACGCTGATCCCCCTTCAACGAAGGAGAACGCCGTAATCCTTACCGTTCGTCACGCCAGACGAGCTGCCACCATTTTTACTCCCCGTTCGTGATCCACCATTGTCGGACCCAACCCCGGGAAAGGTAACCAGTGAGCGCTCACCAACGCAGAGTCATCGATCATCCGGTATGTACCGCAACGGTCATCGACCACCATCCAACCCACACCACACCCACACCACACAGTAGAGAGATGAATAAAGCCAAAATCATTAAACCAAAGTTTTGAAGTAGTTTCTCCTTTCCTTGAAATAAAAGTAATTTTTCGTCTTAAGTTTTAATTTGTTGATTTTTTTGATGGTGGAAAACCCACAGTTTGTTATTAAATTTTGTCCACGTTCCCCACCGATTACTCAGCCGTAGGCCGACCCTGAGATTAGTCAAAGGGTCTTCTGCGACTGAGCTAGAATTATCCGGGAGTTGCTGACCAATAGTCTCACTTGGCACCCAGCGTAAAAGTCGTTCGGTAATCGGAGGATCGAGTAAAGTTTTAAAAGAATCTAAGGATTCTTTAACAGGGCGGTAGGTGAGTACACATTCAGACACCTGATTGTGTAGTTACCTGACACGATTCTTCCCGACAGTCGAAGATTTCAATTAACTAACTTAATATCAGGAGATTAATTGACTTTCTGGGGATATTTTGTTCGATTAGAAGCAGTATAGATTCTACGTATAATTTTCTGAATCGAAAAAGCCGTTTAAAGTCAAACAGACAACTATCCAGGGGTCAACACAAATCACCTACACTTACAATAATGGCCCTAAATAAATAAAACACATTACACTAGCTCACCTAACACATAACAGCACGTTTTATTTGAAACTTTGCACCTATCTTTATTGTAACTGTTTTTTATTTATTAATGCGTGAAAGTTCCTACTATTTAAAATATAATTTTAATCATAATAATCATCTCGTAATTTTACATTTTATTGGTATTTATTCAGTTTTAAATTATTATTTTTTTGTGCTTGTCCGTTACGCAATGTCGGAGTTTACGATTCAGTATGGATCGCTAAAAGTTTATCATGTGCTAGATGACGCATTGGAACACGAGCTGATCATTGCATTCGCGCGGTGATATTTACAAATGGAGAATCACGAGATGTGAAGCATGGAACTTCTAACGGTAGAGCGCGACGCGTATGAGTCGGAATTCAATCTAATCGACGAAAAGATTGCCAAAATTCGTGACATGCTGGATAATCGTCGGGCGCGGAAGTCTATGCTAGCTGAACTTAAAACGTGACTGATACACCTATACTTTTGCTTAACAAGACTAAAACGCGTGTTTGGCACTCAAAACTTCGAAGCTATTCCACTGATGTTGCTTAACGACCACTTCTCCGTCTTGTCCAATGATCCGCCCTTAGCTGTAGAAACTTCGCAGAGAAATCAAGAATATATGCAACAATTGAAAGAGTTTAATGTGTTGAATCTTGGGATGAAGAGGAGGCGGATTTGGAAGATGAAGAAGTTCTTGAGATTGAGAGGCAAATCAGATTTAGGGATAAGTCAACGGAAAGTAAATCAAGTACACCCAGAAGCTTAGTAGGAAATGATTGGTATTTAGGTTGCGAAGTATCGTTGTCCGATGTTGCTGAACGAATAGCTAAGAAGTTAGAAGAATTTAAGCTAGAACTATTCGATGAGCAAGAACACATATAACTTAGCTCAACAACTAACCCAATTAAACTTATAATTGCCGAGAAAGAACGTCATTTTGTAGAAGAAAGAAAGTTTTCACTACCATGTCCTGACAACAGTGAAAATGAGAGCGATTACTCAGCAAAACCCTTGAAACGTAGACCGAGACCGGTAACCGACTGGAAACTGCGATAGGGGAAAAGTTCATATAACGCCCCATGTGGCTAATACGCGCCACCCTTGTTTTGAAGAATCTGAAACATTTTAAGCCTGCAAAATATTACCAATTTGTTTTCAATGCTGTTATTGGTCATGGCAAGTATGAATTTTTCCTTAAAATGCCCCTGTGTCGTGATAATTTCACAATTTAGGTTTTTCTTTATTTCGATCTAAATTTTAAAACACTTTTAATAAGGCGTCACCAAACAGAGAAAAACGAATAAGACAATATTTTCTGACACATCAATAGAGGAGAATCAAAAATATAATTTTATGCTGAAAAATCATACTGAACACGCTAAGGTATGCTTTTCATGGGTATGTTCTATCACGGCCCATGCGCTCGTTATAACGCGCCAATCGCAGTAGGCTGAAAAATCCATTAATTTTTCAAAAAGGCCAATGTTGAACGAAAAGTCTAAAACCATATTTTGAGCATTAATTCAGCTTAAAAAATCTATTTTTCATTTTTTGTTAAATTTATATTAGTTCATTTTGATTTTCTTTTCAGTCAAAGTGTTTATAAGTATTGGTGTGTTTTCGGTCTTCGGCTGCTCTCGGGTGTGTTCGGCTGCTAGGCGCGTATTGAATACACAGCGGCGCGTATTCGCAACACAGTTTTGTTCTGTGGCTTTGAATATGGTTTTTAAAAATCATGTTTTTGAAGAAACTTTAGCAATTTGAGTAATGAAAAATCATAGGCATTTGTAGAAAACACTTTTCTTCAACGATTACACCCATTTTTAACACAATTTGTACGTGGAATACACAGAAAATCAGCGATTCGCTTAGGTGGCGCATAATAGGGCATGTTCCCCTACAACGGAAGAGATGACGGCAGGAATTTGAACCGTTTTATTACAGAAGTCGAGTTTTTGTCAGAGGCGGAGGGAATAAGTAAGGAAGCTTTGTTTCACGAGGCTTTTCACCTGTTTGCTGGAGATGCTAGGTCGTGGTTTATTGAGGGGAAGAAAACGAGGCAGTTTAGAAGCTGGAGTGAATTGGTTGCTGACTTGAAGTTAGAGTTCCAACCTCCAAAATGGACTTCAATTACGAGCAGCAAGCAGCGCCAGAAAAAGAGTTAGAAGTTTCAACAATTATTCAAGAATAATTCTATGATGGAGATATTTGGCAGAATGTCTGACCCTCCATCTGAGGAAAAAATATTTCAGATCATGTTCCGAAATCTTAGGGCGGATTATAAAAATTCTTTGGTTTTGAAAGGCGTAAGAACTTTGAATTCATTGCGAGTTTGGGGTAGGAAGCTTGATGATGTAAACTGGTTTATGTATAAGAATCGCGAAATGAACCAAGCTCCCAGGCAAGGTCAGCTGCATGAAATAGCCAAAATCCCACTCAACAACGGCCCCAGTCCAATGGAAGGGATTGGAAGAGTAATGGGTCACAAAAGACCAATTCTGAGTGGAAGAACTCGAGTCGCTCTGGTTTAAGAGGGCAAAATAGAGATCAAACAGGCCAGATCAGATCGCAGGTCCAAGACCAAAGCCATTCTGATCCGAGACCTTAAAAATTATACAAAACGTTTCCACTATTGAAAATATTATAAATTATTGATTAAAGTCAATGAAAATACATTTTTAGGCTTTAATTTTAAGTTTAATTGAGCGGTGAAAAGTGATGTCCTTTTTTAGTAGGGACATCTTAAGATTATGAAATTTTTTTTTATAGGTGGATAGAAGGTGAGATGAAATGAAAGAGGATGAAAATGAGGAGCAAAAATTTGATATGTGATGGTATGCTTCTAAATAAATTCTACCCGCTCATTTTCAACCTCTTTCATTTCATCTCACCTTCTATCCACCTATAAAAAAAACAAAAAAAAATTCATAATCTAAAGATGTCCCTACTAAAAAAGGACATCACTTTTCACCGCTAGGCCGATCAATTAAATCTACAAATATAAATTACGGTGATTAATCCTTCATAAAATTTAATTTTAAGTTTCGCAAAATTCACGGTTTCGCCATATTCACGGAGAATTTTTTTTTTGACCGTGATAAAATCGAAAAACTACTGTAATCCCAAGTGGATAGGCTTTATGCCATTTTAAATAGGGAAAAAATTTTTCTTCCTTATATAGGTTTTTTCAGGTTTCTCCGGTAAATGATGGAGTCTTGGATAAAAAAAGGCTAGGCACAATTTTCCCGTATGTTTGGATAACGTGCCGCTTTTAAGCCTACCCCCATTCTGATACCTGAGAGATCAAACAGGCCAGATCAGATCGCAGGTGCAAGACCAAAGCCATTCTGATCCGAGACCTTACCATGTGCCATCAAATAAACAGGAAAGAAATAGCAGGAGGTCCTTAGAAACTAGAGTAGCTCAGTACAAAGTGCCAGACCGAAACGTCTGTTTCAATTGTCGAGAGAAAAATCATCATTTCGATACTTGTTTGATGAAAACAGAAAGGTGCTGTACGAAATGTGGTTTTCATGATTTTACTCGAGAGTCATGTCCTTATTGTTAAAAAAAGACGATCAAACGTCGGCGTAAGGGGTCGTCGAACGCTTTCAAGAAATCCTCTTACTAAATTCATACCGTATAGAACAGAGATTACAGAGTTGATTTTGAGTGTTAAAGGGGATAACCGACCGTTTGCTAAAGTGGACATTATGGGACTTCAGGTGTTAGGGTTACTAGTTTGTGGAGCACACATGACAGTTTTAGGTGTTGGGGGCGAAAAGCTGATCAAGGACCTTAGACTGAAGCAGCGACATACTTCAACCAAACTATCTACAGCAGGAGGAGCTGCTTTGAAGTTGCCGGAACTGTGATACTAAAAAATTAGGATTTAAATCAATAATCAATTTATTCGAAGACTGCGAGTAAGTTGTTTTTTTGTTTATTTTTTCCCATTTTGAGGAAAACTGGATTTTGTTTTAGCCACAGCAGAAGTGATTTTTCGTTCGTAACATTATTCAATAATATGCAGTGCAAAGCTCCACTTAATCTTTTTGCAAAAGCTTCAAAAGGAGGATTTAAGATACAATGTGTTTTACCAATCAATAATAATTTTTGATTAATATCATTAAAGTATGTACTTAGTTTGGCAAAATGCCTGGATTTTTCGGGTTTATCCTTCTATTTCATACGTAATTCGGGAAAAGTCTGGTCCGGAACGGTTGCCCGGATTTCAATGTAAATAGCCTTGATTTTGCCCGGATTTGTGCACTTCATTTGCCAAAATCAAGCTGAAAAAAAATCCGTTATAGACATTTTCAAGTGATGTTTCAGCTCCGAATAACGAAAGAAGGGTTTGTTTTCTATTCCGGTCTAAAATATTGCATTGTTCGTTAATAAATCCTCAAAAAATAAAATAATGTTTAAAGTAAATTTTGATTGCTTGACATGTTAAATATTCGTCATATGTACTGTGCTACAGGAAAATCACACGGAGCTACAGTATAACGAACTTAAATATTAAAAATAACTGTTATCGAAACGAGAAAATTGTTTTATCAACCAAGAAACTGGTCAAATTTCAATTATAAATCAGTCGAACGTGATTGGACAGCAAACTAATATCAGTATTTTTTACCACAAAAAAAATCCCACAGGAGAAAGTGCTACAAGCTGGGCGAGAAGCAGCTCGAATACTTCCGAATCTACACCCAGAAGAACTGCGAGCTGGAATGCCGGGCCCGGGAGCAGCTTTTTACCGAGGGTTGCGTCAACTTTGCACTTCCGCACGACGAGGAGGACAAGATTTGCAACGTCCGCAAGATGCATTGCACCAATAATGGTGGATCTCGAGTCGCTCAGCGGGACAAGAAAGTTCGACCTCGACGCAGCAGTTTGAACAAGCATGGCCCTTGCCAATGTTTGCCCACCTGCAAGTATCTGAAGTACGAAACGGATATGCTGCAGACGGATCTGGACTATCGCAGCATCCGGAAAGATCGACAGTCCAAGTAAATACTTATTAGCGTTTTATTCTTTGGGGATTTTCTCTCATCAAAATTTGTTCCACAGCATTTCTTACACTCAAATTAGCGTACACTATAATAAGGAAAAGTTTCCAACTTTGGAACGGACGGATTCCTATACTTTAACGGAACTTTTGGGGACCTTCGGCGGTTTGCTGGGACTTTTCATGGGAGTGTCAGTGCTGAGTTTTGTGGAAATTGTTTACTTTTGCACTCTGCGGCCGTTCTGCGTTTGGCGCCGAAATACCCGGAAGTTGAAACTTCAACAATCGACGTCCCAGAATGGGTCGAAAGAAGCTGAACAAAATTCAGCAATTTGAGAAAAATTGTTATTTTAAAGAATCCAAATGTTCACGTTTTCCGAAATGAAATCACACTTTTGTTTTTGGTTAAATAAAATATTCAAAAGGCGGAGATTTCCTGGAGCCAACAAAGCACCAGTAGTACATAACAGGTTGCAGCATTCTCATCCTCCTGAACCGAATCCGGGACATGCGCAAACTTGACCGGAGCTTTCACCTACTTTTTTATTACTGCTGACTGATAACTCGCTTCATCTCTGTCTACACTCGTTGTCGTCGTTTGGTTTTAGTACAAGATTAGAAATAAAGTGTTCCCCACCACCCTCCGGAAAATCCAACAGCAAGGCGGATCCCTCGAATAAACATCCAACAAACTACACTTTTCATAAAGAACAATTTCTTACTTGTGATATTACCATTGGATATGAATTTATTTTCCGATGACATAACCCTGCTTCCGAGGCTCATAACGTTTGGAATCAGAAACCCATCGGTTTTTTTTTTCAATTCAACTCAACCAAACCAAAAGAGAAAGTCCATACTTCAAATCAGTGTCATAAATTGAATTACGCCTCCCCCTCACCCAAAAACGCCCGAAGTAAAAGGTACCTACGTACTGATTTACATCAAAAGGCTTTCTAACGAGGAGCCATAATTCTGGTGTTAGCTACGGATTGGAATGGAATGTAAATCGAGATTTTCAATTCCTGCTACTGTCGGGCCTTTTTTTTCCTCCGATCCTGGCCAAGACTGTCATTCGATATCAATTATAATCGATTGGGTGTGATTCGATGTCTAGGCAGGCAGTCTTCTCGCTTCGAAAGCAGTGGACAAAGCTAAATTTTCCAGTTTGCCTCCAGGCATCGAAGTGAATCGAATTTCCGTGATGTTGTTTCAAACTTCAAATTATGTCTAGCTGGTCTAGCGCGACGGAAGAGACGCTAGACGTGGTAAAGTTAGACAGTCAGCATTGTACAACGTGTTCCTGTTATTTAATTCAGGATATCCGAACATGATTCTTCAATCGAGAAAGGGAGCCAAGCAGAACAAAATCAATGCTATTATTGACTTTTTGTTTCCTAATCCTTATCCGAATCAGAAAACTTTTTATTCCTTAATTTTTTTAAAATGAGTGTTTCAGATGTGTTGTTGAGTTTTCAATGAAGTTTGTGGAATACATTATGTTACGATTCCAGGATTCGTTTCCATATCAATTGGCCTACCAGTGTAATAAGCAATAATGGAGAGTGAGGAAACTTGGGATTATTTGATCCCTTAGCAAAATCTCGTAACTGGAATCTTTTAACAAAATTTAATAACATATGAGGCCCTCAGAGCAAAAGGGGTATAAGTGACAAAATGGTCGATTTTTAGTTAATGATGCCAAACGATTCTTCACATTTGAATCTATATTTGATGATTTTTTCGGATTTTTAAAAATTTTCTTACATACTATTACCTTCGATAGAAAAATACAAATCCTCGAAAAATATATGGTAAATGGCCAAACACATCAATTAACAAACGTGTTTTCTCGAAATAAGTTTTTGTGCACTTATACCCCTTTGGCTCCAAGGGCTTCATATGTATATTTATGCAATAAGTAATGTTTTTCGAATAAGGCTATGATCATTTAGAATCCGGGCAGTTACAAACGTGTGTATTTTAAAAACTATTCATTTGATCGAAAAACTTTCTATGGAGGAAATGAAGGTGTTAATATTGCATTTAATGTAAAAATATAGAAAAAATTTATCAATGATTTCAAGAAATACTCTCACTTTTTCATAAAATCTCATTTTTATCTTTGCACACTTTTTCAGTCATGAATTGATCTATTATTCTTACCACAAAAGCAAAACCATTGCAAAATCCTGATATTTTACACAAATTCACCTGGAAAAACCAATTGGAATCTGGTTCGAACCTTTTCATGAGTAGACATCTCGAAAAATTTGACCTCTTAAATTCGGTTGTATCATAAATTTCTTTGTCTATCAGACAGAACACATCTCTCACATTGCGTAAAAACCGGTTGCTCAGATTGCGATCCATGGTACTGCTCATTATTAGTTATTTACTCGGTGTCTACTAGTCAGGCAACACTTTTTGCCAGCCGGAAACGGATTTACTGCATAGTTAAGCGGTCTACTTCTAAATATTCTCAATAACCATAGTCTTTTTACCCATATTTGAGATCAAGGGTCCCACTCCGATGCTTGGTTTGAACTTCGTGAGCATACTAAAGTGGCTCGTTATACTTCTTAACCATTTGAGCATTTGGAAAAAATCAACAGATCATGAGTTTTCAAGTCGACAATGAAAAATTTCCGAGGTGATTGTGCAAACTTATTTTTACCATGTCATTTTGCATCGTAAATATCTCTTAACACACGTTAACTTAGAAATATATCAAAAATAGGCAAGATAGTCCTCTTCATAACCAACACCACACTACTAAAGTTTTGCATATCCGAGCTCTAATGCTATCACCGAAATAAAGTGCCCGGATACTAAATGATCATAGCCTTAATTGTCTGGTTAATTTTAGGAGCATAACAACTTAGAATTACATGCATTCAGATTATCTTTTAACACGTTCGTCGCCAAGCGTCACCCACTCAAAAAATGTACAACTTTGAAAAGCAAAACATCACAAGGAAATATCATTTCGGCAAGAGAACAGAGGAGAATATAGTTATAATCCAAGATACTTTTGCATGAAAAATATATCTTCGAATTTTCGTTATGACTTTTCAAATTTAGACATACATATTTTGCGTCCCCCACTCTTGGCGACGAACGTGTTAAAAGACGGCGAGTTATCCATTTTTTCCCAAAAAGATACGAAAATAAGAATAATAATATAGTTTTCATTACTTTCATTTGATATTCTTCCTATTAGAATGTATAGTTCACGGAAATGCCATTAATCATTCAATCAAATCATAAAAAAATGTTGTTCAATTATGAAAACCATGCGTGCTTTCGTAGGAAATACGGCTAGAACTAAGCGCCTACAAACAAGACGATCCTTAGTTTGGTGACAAATTTCTTTGAGTACGGGTATGTAGCAAATCGCCAGGTTTCGATTCGTCAGCGTCTGTGAGGATCAATTTGATAAGTAACGAAGAACACTGATGAACTAAAAGCCCGAAATGCTGGTCAATGTTAAGCAGAATGCCTGAAAAAAGAGCTGCTTTTGTGTATCGAATGGGGATGAACATTTTATCGAAGTCGTATTCTAAATCTGGTTTGGAAGAAATGGCGTAAAATTTTCTAAAAGAACCTCGTTGATTTTTTAAAATCAACTGAACTTGGCTGGGTTATTCGAAGGTGAAATCTGAAACATCCTGATGGTGCACCTTGTAGAAACTAGTTTTTTTTTTCATTTAAAAATGGCAAAATAATCTCAAATTTCACTTTAAATTTGTAAATTTCTGAAGAATCATGTATTCAAAATGACTTGGTGAAAAATTTAAAAAAATTTATTGTAATGTAACTATCAACCCAAAATGATAATAATGCGAAGTATTGCAGTTTGAATTTCCCAACAAAAAAGTCATCGTGATAATTTTATCTTGATTGTTAAACTCATTTACGTGCTGAATCTGAATTTTGAATATTAATAATAAATCCTAATTCTGCACTTGAACTCAGAATTTGATTTTTGGATCTGTTTCCGAATTTCAATACGATATTTGAAATTTACAAAAAAAATGTTTCCAGAACTTTGAATTGCCATGTTAAAACTTTTTTTTTATTTGAGTCACTTTACCACCTTTACGGGATTCGTGTCTGTTTTTGAAGCTTTTTAATTTTTGAATTTTGCATAAGATCTTTTTTTTAAAATGGGATTTCAAAGAATGGAGTTTAGAACTTCTATTGAATATCAAAGATAAACTCAGGATGATTTCTCCTTTTTTTAATGTTTGGAAAATTATTATCTAAGTATTAAAAATAAAAATCAGTATCAAAAAAACAAGAATCAAAATTTGAATGAAATGCAAAACCAAACATAAAAGATTTTAAATGATGATTCGGACCGATAACCAAAAATGGATACAAAATTCGCAATATGAAAAAAGAATGCAATTAAAAATTTTATAATATGGAACCAAAACCTCTGGAATGAGTTTAATTTCATGTAAAATTTAATGTTCAGAAACAAGTTTTTATCAACGAGAAAGAAAATTTCGAAAAACTACAGCAAAAATCTGAGCCCGTGATGAGTCAAGATTGTAACTCTTGAATAACCTTACTCAATGATCGAAATTTGATCAAAAATTTCAAATTTTTAAAGTAGAGCAGAATACTTTGCTTGATTTTCTGGGCCCTCATGGGGGGAGGAGGGGGGGAAACCTCCAAACCCCCCCCCCCCCCCCCCCCGTTCCTACGGCCATGATCTCAAAAGTTATCATCATTCTACACTAAATGAAGATAGTTTAATTCCACTTTTTTTTAGCTCTGTTGTTTGAAGTTCCTGTGCTGTACGGGAACGGAAAAAAATTTGACCGACTGGACCGACCGATTGGAAAATTTCAATATGTTTAGAAGGGTGGTGGTAATGGATGTATGGGAAAAATTTTGTGGTTTAAATAATTTTAAAAACCGATTATACATTTTGTAGATTTGCTCAAAAAAACTGACCTATACAAATTTCAGCTCAATCGAACTTGATTTAGGGGTGCCCCAAAGTGCTCAAAGTTTAGTGTTTTTCCCCTGAAATTAACCGATTAGAGGACCAAAGGAAATCTAAAAAATCAAAATTTTGATTTTTGATACTAAATTAATTAAAAAATGCATAAAAGATTGAAAACTGGTGTTTTCCTAAAAAAGTTTTTTGTCAAAAATCGACTTATTTTTTTTTTTAAATTAACACTAGAAAGACCGCACCAGTCAAAATGACTGATTGGACACTTTGTTTGTTGAATATCTTTTAAATACTTCGCTTTAAAAATTCGCATAAATACGACTTTTCATGAATTTTGAATCTTTACAAAACTGTGTTTCACTAGCTCTTATAATAAGCGAGAAAAATTTTGCCATAGACACTTGGACCGTGACCAGTCAAAATGACTGGTAAAATTCACAACCCTATAACTCAAACAAGATAAAAAATTTTCGCCTGCTTTTGGTTTCAATCTATATTTAAGACAATATGCCTTAGTTGATTTATGGTGGGCAGAAGTGTGTCATTTGTTATTGGCGATTTGCAGCTCGAAACGACGTTCAGAGGGTGCTACAATCAAAATGATGATGTTAGGGACTCAAGTGTCAAAACACGTAGTATTTTTTGAAAACATTGAAGAAAATTTACAAATTTCGGTGTTAAATGTGATATTATTAAGATAGAAATCAGTAAATCTGGTAAGAAAATGCGTATTACGTAACTATTCGCCATAATTTTGAAATCCTCTTATGTGTTCGTATTTCGAAAATTTTAGTTTCCCGGAAAAGGTTCCTCTGCCGTTCAACAACAACTATGCTGACCACAATGCGAGGCTTCAAATAAACAGAACCCTGCCAGATAAAATCAAAAGGAAATCTACTTGAGCGCGAACAAGCTGGGAAATTTAAAAAGAAAATTTGTAGAACAACTGGTCTTCAAAATCCAGCAGTTGACCCGCACAAACCTTACTACTCATGGATGAAACCTCGGTGCAATTTGAGCCTTATCAGATTCAATTAACGAAAGAAGTATTGCATGGACCCTCCGGCCAAACCAATTGAATCAACTGATTTCTCATCAGCTGACTGCTGTTTCCCAGGAGGATGCTGCTCAAATTTAAGTGAATTCTTGTCAATAACACATTACATTCTGTTTTTTGCTTGTTAGATAACGTGTTTGAAAGTATATCGATTAGAAAAAAAAAGTTGCTAGAAGTAAATGAAGAAGATTTTAATCAATAAAGTTATTAGATATTCAGTCGACATCGATATAGAATTTTGATAAAGAAAACAATTCATCAATAACACACAAAGGGGTTAAATTTCAGTTTCCAAAAACGTTAGAATGATTTTTCAAAATATCCTATTTCTTTCAAATTAAGCTTTTACTATGCATGGATCCGATTTTCAACCATTAAAAATAAATGTCGGTTAAGTCAAGCAATACTGTCCTTTCATTTTACTGTCTCGACTTTGCAAGTATGTACATGCCATCTTATGAGCAAACGAAGTTACGCCGTCCATTATGCCAGTCTTGCTTAAATTAGTTCCTAATTTTTCCAAATAAGATTTATCGATAAAAAAAAATAGGAAACATTTATTACGCTTAACAAAAATCAATGGAACTAGTAAATTATAGATTTTCTTACATCATTCAACCTTTGGTATTGTCCGGGATGAAGTAGATTAAGCAAAAAGAATAATTTTGAAAACAACTTGTATTCACTGCCATGTTGAAAAACTGCTATCATCACCCTTTTGTTAGTTCCAATAGTGACAACCAGTTGGCGTTGCATAGGAAAAAGCTTTGCTGCAAATCGCCAATTTGGCGATTTGCAGCTCGAAACGACACTCAGAAGGCACTGCGATCGAATGGATGATATTATCGTTCGAAACGTCAAGGCCAGTAGTAATTTTCCAAAACAAAAGAGAAATTTTTGAAATTTCGGAATTAAAATGAAAATTATTGACGATTGGATTATAGAATAAGGTAAGAAAAAGTGAACTACGCAATTTTTCATACCTTTAAAATCCGGGTAGGATTGTTTAATATATGTATTTATTTTTCAGTTTGCCAACTGAAATCAGCTTCTAATGCAGAAAATACCTACTGAATGTTTAGAAATGATCAAGAAATAACTCGTAAGATGGCGTTCTTCAACACTAATTTGTTGAATAAATATGTTTATGAAACATTTTTAGATATGCGCCGATTTCGAATCAAATGTTTCTGATAAAAAAATTAAAATTTGGCATTCTGATTATAAATACTAAAGATTGTTTACGGAACTGGCAGCCGCTTCCCAGCTTTCAAAAAGTAATAAGGAAAAATGCGAAAAATTCAGCAGTGCGATCGATAGCAGGTCCATGATCTTCACTTCATTCCTCCAGCAATGTAATAAATTAACGACTCAAAATGTTATGTAGTATTTTTTATACGAAGAAGTTCTCAGCAAAGCGATCAAAGAAATAAAATTGTAGCATTGAATAATGAATACAGGTCTGAGATGTAAAATGATTTATAATAGCTCAAGATATGAAAATTGAATTGCAAAATGGAAATATCCAAAAAACATCCGACAGAGAAATTGGAAAAAAGTCTTCTCAGAGTAGGAATGGAAAAAAATAAGGAGAACAAACGCATAATAATGCAAATTTTTGTTCAGTTTGTATCCAAATTGTTAATAATAAATTTTCAAATCTTTAACTTAAATATTTCGAGTATATATGATGATTCATAAACGCAATATTAAGAACTTTACTGGGAAATCACCATCTAAGCCTTCTAATTCCCGGTGACTTGTTGAGCCCTCCAATTCATATGAGTTTGAATAATCGTTATCATTTATTATCAGACAAGAGAGCTGAACCGCTGGAGATGTGAATAGCTTCGTAATGGGCATCGGTTGAAAGCAAATTTCAGCTTTAAAATATCAATGTAATGATTTTGTTTTATTAAAGACCTTTTTTGTTATTCGGGTTCATGTCATGATTTAATAATGTCTCGAAAATCGGACTCAATTGATGCTGCGTTTTCATAGTTTGAAACTAATTAATTTCCCAATCTAATTTTATTAGAAAAAAATGGAAAGCTCTACTTGTTTCAACAAAAAGCATTGCAACCAGTAAATTTCAGGTTTTCTTACAAAATTCAGTCATTGTTATTGTCTGAAATTTCGTTATTTCCGTACAAATCATAAATTTACGAACAATACGTATTCACTGCCGTGTTGAAAATCAGCTATCATCACCCTTTTGTTAGTTACGTATGTGAAAATCAGTTGGCGCTGCATGTCAAAAAGTTTTACTGCAAATCGCCAATGGAATTATTGATTTTCGATGCGAAGTCATAAAGACTTGTAGAAAAAGTTCCCAGATTGACCGCTGTGTGGCGCTTCGAGCACTTGACTCCCAACTTTTGGTCTGTTTTGTTGCTCAACTATGTATAATAGAACTTTCTGTCAAAATTTGGCGAAATTTCATCAAGATTTGTAAAAGTTATGTTAGATCGTTATCGTTATGTCTCAACATGAAAGACATGGTTTCGACTTCGGTTTAGTTAAGATTTGTCAAAATGTTTTTTTAAAAAATTTGCAAAAAGTCCAATATTTGATGAAAATGCGGTGAATCCATGCACCCATAGTTAAATATCATGTATAAAACACAAATTCTCTTTTGAATCTACAAAAGCCTTTATTATTTACCTTTAGCATGCAAAAAGTTGATTTTGGATAAATGGCGGTGAATCCGTGCACACATGGTGAATTGCTCTACTTATAAAAAAAAACTACGCTTTAAAACTTACAATATCAGGTATAATTTATAAGCAACATGTTGAAAAACTTCAGAGGGATTGGTACTAGAAAATATCTACTACGATAGAATTGAAGTGAAACCGTGCACCCATATTCCATAACCAATTAACATGATTTTCTGATAAGATTGATAATGTGTTTTAATTTTTTGAAAATTAATTGAAATAATCATTTTATGAGGTGATTCCGTGCACCCATGGTGAAAAAATATTTCCATTTTATAACAAAAATATTATTGAACAAATAACGAAATAATATCAAAAGAAAAAAGTTCCAAATAATATGTAATAGAAAATTTCCCCTTTACCAGTCATTTTGACTGGTCACGGTCCAAATAGGTATATTCAATTTGCCGGTCCTTCTAGTGTTAATAATCATACCCATTTTTTTGTTCCCAAAAATCCTCTTATATCAAATATAGTTCCATTGGTTGATAAGTTTTTAAGCTTTACAACAAAATTTATATGGAGCTCCCTCCTTTCTTCCCCTCTCTACACTGTACAATGTAAGGGTCTATAACAATCGTAGGAACATATCTCGTAACCAAGTACCTTTCCATGCCATATTTGTTTCCATTCGTTGGCTTCATTAGCATTAATTGAGAAGTTATCCTAACGAAATTATATTGAGCTCACCTCCCTCCTCCTATGTACCTACTCACTGAAAGGAAGATGGTGTGTCAGATAATCATAGAATCATATCAAAATGATTTTCCATGTTATGTTTTGACCATTTCTCGGATTTTGTAAAAAAAAATGTAAGCTTTCCTCTTCCCTTCCTATATTCCCAATTCTATCATCCTACATCAAGAAAGGAATTGTTTCACACAGAAAAATTTCTCGTATTGAAATACCATCCCATGCAAAATTTGGTTTCATTTGCGTAGTAAATTCTTGAGTTACGCATAATCTTGGAAGTACCATCCCCCCTTCCGTTCTCCACATTGAATGGAGGAGTGAGAACTTATTATTCATAAAAGTTGTTTTTGTACTCAAATCCTTTTTGATGCCAAATTTGGTTTAATTTGCTCGATCAGCTCTCCAGTTATACTGAAAATTGTAAGGAAGACATCTCCTCCTCTTTTTCATCCACCTCTTTGAAGGAGTGAGGTATGCCAAATATTCATAGAAGCATTTCTCGTATCCAAATTTGGTTCCATTTGCTATTGTAGTTCTTGAGTTATGCAGTAAAAATTGTATGAAACTCTCCTCCCTCTTTCCTTTTTTCCCGCTGGAAGAAGGAAGGGGTCTCAAATAATCATGCCGACCCGACTTTGCCAAATTTGGTTCCATTTGCTTAATTAGATTTTGAGTTATGTTAAAATTATAAAAGAGGCCCCTCCTTCATTTATAACTCCACACTGGAAAGAGGGAGGGGTCTCAAATAATCATAGAAATATTTTTCGTATCCAAATACCTTCCCATGTCAAACTTGCTTCCAATATCTTGATTAGTTTTCGAGTTATAGGAAAAATTGTAAGGTAGCTCCCCTCTCCCCTTTCTATCACCCCACTACTGAGAGGAGGGAGAGGTACCTAATATTCATGGAAATATTTGTCATTCCCAAGTACCATGCAAAATTTAATACCATTTGCTTGATTGGTTCTCAAGTTATGCAAAAAATTGTCTTTTGTTTGTGAGCCCCCCCCCCCCCCCCCCTTGTTCACTTGTTTCCGAGTCTCCGCCCCAGGAGGGCGTTGAGAGCCTGCAAGGGGGCGGTGGAAGAGCTCAGAATTACCAATTTTTGTTGCATTTCTGAACAAATTTGATCGAAAATACTCTAAGGGGGGGGGGGGGGTGTGAGCTCTAAAACTTCGGTAAGCGGAAAAGTTTGAAAACCACTGATATAGAAGATAAGCACAAAAGTGAACAAAAGTATTCTATGAAGTGTTTTCTATCCGAACTATTGATAGGTTTTCATGAAAACAAGTTTCAAACTTTACAAGCGTTTTTCTCTGTTTGCCATTTTAACACATAAGACTCATTTGCGAATTGGAGCAGTACACCGGTTGATGGTCTGAATCTAAGGCACAGAACAGCCACCGGAAGAGTGGACGGAAGGAGTTATATGCCCCATCTACAAGTACGGCGAAAATTGGACTGTGAAAACTACCGAGTGATCACTGTCCTAAATGCCGCCTAAATACAAAGTGTTGTCCCGAATCCTACTCCCCCGCCTAACTCCACAAGCAAACATATTTGTGTGAAGTAATCAGACCGGCTTAAAAGAGGGACGGTCTATGACGGACCAGATCTTCACATTACGGTAAAATTCTCCAAAAACCCAAGTCTGAACACCAAGTCCCTACGCACCACTTATTCATCGAATTCAAAGCCGCATACTACACGATCGACCGTGACGAGCTACGGAAAATCATGGACGAGAACGGCTTTTCCGGGAAGCTGACCGGACTGATCCAGGCGACGATGGATGGAACGCAGTGCCGGCTGCGGATTTTGAGTGAATTGTCTTCGACAAGGCGATGATCTATCCTGCATGATGTTCAACGTGGCGCTAGAAGGTGTTATTTGGGCGAAATGCAAGACACGATTTTCATCAGATCAATAGTAGGAAATCTACCACAAACTGAAGCGTGAAGCAAGAAAGACTGAGTTGTTGATAAATACGTCCCAGACAAAGTAGCTGGCCTGCGGATCCGGAACCCACCGAGTCCGTTTGTGCACTAAAAACAAGGCCATGATGGACAGCAACGAGCTAGAGATAGTCGAAGACTTTGTCTATCTCAGCTCACTGGTGAACACAGATAATGAAACCAGCCTCGAGATCCGGTTGCGAATGATCATTGGAATTCGTACCTACTATGGACTCCACAAGCAACTGCGGTCGAGAAGACTTAGCCCTCACACGAAGTGTAACCTGTACATGACACTCATGTGATAGGTTGTTCTGTAGGGGTGCGAGACATGGATATTGCTCGTGGAGAACCTGCGCACTCTTGGAGTTTTCAAGTGACGAGTGTTAAGAACTATGCTAGGCGACGTGCAAGAGAACGGAGTGTGGAGGCGAAGGATGAACCACGAGCTCACACGACTCTACGGCGAACCTGGAAGGCTGGAAGGCTGGAAGAATACGCTGGATAGGACATGTTGCAAGAATGCCGGACGACTGCCCTGCAAAACAGGTAATCGCTGCGAATCCGGTAGGAACGATACTAGTAGGGGCGCAACGAACAAGGTGGTTAGACCAAGTGGAGTGTAATGTGGCGAATTTGGGATGCCCCAGAAATGGGAGAACGTTTGCCATGGACCAAATTAAATTTAGAAATTATGTATAAAGATATGTCGTGAGACGGAAAACTATAAAAATTAAATAAATAATCGATATAGGTACCATACCTTATCAAAACCCATAAAAATGCAGTCAATATAGACTTTCTGCATTTTTCATTGAATTTTAAGATACTGGAAATGGTTTATGAATATTTTTTTATATTAAAGAATAAACAGTATGACAAAACTGAAATGACAATCGTGATACAATCCAGTGTGAATTTGACGAGAAATGGAAAAAATCTGACAGATATAAAATCGAAAAACTACTGTAATCAACTTTATTTCGCTTTCTGAGGGCACAAAAATTTTTAATAATCAAATCACGTACAACTTAATCTCACTTTAAATATTTTATAGCATGTTATCTTCTATGAGCCGTGAGAAACGGTTTCCAATCTATATTGCAGCTATTTAGGGCATCGCAAAGCGATAAGATACCGGGTTGAAATAAAAATCCATCCGCGCCCAATCAGTTGCGCACTGATTGCCGGCTGTGATGCAATCCACGCTTCTCACCTTCGTCCAAGATAACGATCACCGAGTCTAGGGTTTCCTCTGCCGTAGGAATGATTTGATCTGGAGGCAGTAGAAATCCGTATCCACCACGATCTCGAAGCTCGTACACGAACACAATCGGGGTACCGTAGGTACTTTTGACCCAATCGATGCTTCCCCCGGAAGCAATATCTGAAATAGGTTGATGGGGATTTTGTGTTTTTTTTAAGAATCACCGGTTGGAATAAGTAAAAGATACTTACAAATAGCTTCAGCAATGTTTCCAATCCTATACTCGGTTCCGTAACGTTCCTTCAGTTTCTCGATGGCCTTTTTACCAACTTCCATCTAAGAATTATTAAATTAAATAAATTTTCTGTTTGAAAAAGACATTAACTTAACCAACCATTTCGTGGTAGTTGTCCAGAGGTTCCGTAGTATGACCATAGGGAACCATCAGCAGCTGTCCAGCGGAATGGAATGACAAATATGTGCTGATCGAAGCTTGGATCGATGTAAAGTAGTCGGAGACACTCTTGGTTTCCACCTCGGAAAACGGATAAGGTCCAGCGAAGGTATCGGAGCAAGGGTCAGATGATGAGCCACCCTCTGGAATTGAAAGAATCGCATTAATACCAGTTTTCCTCCGGATAACTTCAAAACTCACCCATAAAATAGGCATCCCAGTTCCTGTTGGGATCAGCTCCGACACAAACATCCGTGTATGGTTTCCGAGTCTTGCGCCACAAACGGTAGGTCGTATGCGTGTAGACGTAACCATCCGGGTTAGTTACAGGAAAGAAGTACCAGTCGTAGTTTTCAGCCACTCGTCGGATGTCAGCGTTTTTGGAAGTTAACAGCTGGTTCAAAATCCAGGTAAGTGTAGCTGCACTAATCCACTCCCTTGCATGAGTTGTGCCTTCAATGAACACTCCCGGATTTCCGCTTTTGTACGATACCTTAACGCCTCGAATAGGACGGTTTTCATAGGAATAACCTGCTACAATCGGACTCAGAACATCCTTGTGATCCTCCAGCAGCTGATCCATCCAGGCGTAAATTTCCTCAAGGGTGTTGTAATCAGTCCAGTGTACTCCTGCCTTCCGACCGGCCGGTCTTTCCACATCGAACATTTTTTGCAGGTCCGGAAAACTTAAATTAGCCACAAGCCCATGATTTTTAACGATTTCACCGAACTCGCCAAACTTATGGGGAGGAACAACCAAGTCCACATCACTATCGACCTTAACCAGATCATCCCAGAAGCTGTAACCACCACCGAGCTGATCGATGGCTTGCAAAACTTTCAGCTGATGCTCATTGCCGATGTGAATACGATACAGTCGATAGTTGTCGAATCGCGACTTTTCACCGGAGATGACGGACAATCCCGAAACGGTTAAAACACCAATCAAAAGCCAGAAACTTTTCAGGCCCATCTTCGTCTGATGAGAGCTACTCTCGAATTGATGCCTCCGAAGATGCTTTTTTCTGCCTCCAGTCTTCTATACTTACATACCAATTTATTCGGAAACGTCTTAGAATAGATAACTGAAGATGAATTTCATTTGTAGTTGATAGCACCTGCTTTCCAACAATCTGTTTTTTTTTTCAATCAAAATAAATAGAGCTTGGCTGGTGTTTGTTTACTGAAAAGGTTTCTTTCGAAAGATGTTTGTAAGATTTTAGACGGGTTGGAGATAAATAGCTTATAGGTAGATGTGTTTTCAATTTGAGTTAAGAAAGGTGTTGAATCTTTCGTTGAGGAATGCTTAAAATCGAAAAAAGAAGACGAGGTTTTTATAGGTTTACGTTGAGAGCTCTAGAGCTTCTTATCGATAATAACACATTTTGTGAATACCGAATGGATGTGAAATAGTATTGCAGTGGGAGTGATGAGCTGTGACTTTATCAATCAATCAAAGATAGGTAGGTAATTGTTTAATATGAAAAAGCAGTGAAATATGAGGGAGAATCAAGAAAATGTTGAATAAAAAAACTAAGAGCACATTGTTGTTGATTTTCATAATGCGGTCTGTTGTAATTAAAAAAAAAATTTTATAGCGAAAATTCGGTCAATGTGTAATTTTGATTGCAAACAATTGAACCATACTATGTATGTATGTATGTATGTATGTATGTAGTTGAACCCACCAGTGGCTGATAGGTCTTTCGACCCGAAGCGGTAAGGGAAGTCTCGATCACACATTCAAATATTGTCCATGCTTAACTCACAAACAATAATTGCAGCACAACCAAGGGGTCCGTTACCACTGGCTTGGGACAGGTTTGACTCATCTTACTAACTTCCAACTGTTCGAAACAAATAAAGAATTCTGAAAAGGTACTTAAGTAATCTACTCATGATTAAAAAATTTGCCGAGATACTCCGGCTGGCTAGAACCCACAATCCATTGTATATTAGTTTTCGGGTCGTTCGATGCCCTGTCCAACCCCCCACCAATTCCCCTCTAATAGAGTTAAGCTATTTTGATTGTTGAAAAATAATAAAAAAAAAGTTGCACATTTTTAACATCTTACCTCATACCATTTTAAAAGGATACTAAAACTTTTTCGATGAAAGGTTACTTAACTTCTTCCTTGAATGGCTTCATGAATTCTTCAACTTTTCAACTGGATCACCTATTCTACCAATAAAATCCATTTGAATTTTGATCATTTCTTCAATCAAATGTACTGATGAACCTTAAAGAAAATAATGAAGATAAACACTGCCTTTTCCCTGTTATCTATATACCAAAAATGCAGTAAGCTGAAATAAAATTTAAAAAATCATGAGAGTTATTTTTATAAATTTCAAACGTTTTGGATCAATTGAAATGAAATAGAGTACAAAATTGAACCACAATTTAAACAGTTTGGCTACCCTCAAGACCAATAAATCGGTGAAAAGTAAACTCAGTTTATAATAACTTATTTATTTTAATTTTTTAAAATAAAAATCAATAAATAAATAAATAAATGAACATGTTATTATAAACTCAGTTCAAAAATAGGCCAGGAAAGATCTGGGTGGCGTAGCACTGGTCCTTTCGAATCACGAACTTTGAATAACCAAACCTATTCACATTTTTATAACTATTCTCATCACATCACGGAAAGTATTAATTCAAAATGCACTCTATTTTCAATGAAACTTAAACAAATTAGTTATTTGAATTCAAATTGTAAAAAAAATAGGGGATGAATAACACGAGAGTGTTAAAATCCCAGAAAAACAAAAACAAAACTTGTTAAAAAAATATTAATTTCCGACAGCAGAAAATTTTCCGTCCGCACTCGTCCAAAGCTTGCTTCGTTTCACCGATTGCATACAATTGAACCATACAATTGAACCATACTGAAAAAATTTCAATCCACAAATGTTTGTTTGACCAAGTATTTCATAAGTATGATTGTAAAGAAACTGTAAAATTTGTAGTTGTGCTGGAGGCAGTAATAGTTATTAACCGAGTGCTCAGAGATAGAATATATACTTAAATTTTTAAAGTGAAAGTGTTTGGGCGAGTGTTATCCGGTGGAACGACTCAAGCAATAATTTACACTCAATAATGCTGTAAATGTAAATGTAAATAGTGTATTTTGCTCAAAATATAAAAATTCTTTGGTATCAGATGGCGTGTTTTAAAAGGAATCTTTTAAAAATATGTGATGATCCAAATATCAAGAAAACTACAATTTTTTTTTGCTTTCAGGACCTAAACGTTCCTTGATTTAAAGAGTAAATGCAAATGAAAACTTAATTTACTTTATGTTGCTTGAATAAATTAAAAATTTGTTATATGAAGCAAAAGCAAATCTCCACATTTCGAACCATGACATTGTTTGGCAACACTTCAAATAGCGATATGAAATTAGCATATGAAATTTAGATTTTTTACTTTGAATTAGAAAAGTATGATAGAATCTGTAATCACCTGTAATGTTAATTGATTTTTCCCAACTTAAATGTTAAACAGATCCAGGTTTTTTTTCGGCAGCCTTTGTTGCAACTAATGCTTACATAAAACACAATGTAATATTTTTAAGTCTTTTACTAAAAGAAAAAACAATTGGAATCGATTCTACCATGTCTCCCTACCTGAATATGGCCCCAATTACTACAAGTTGTTGTATTTTAAGCAGCGAACATCGGATAGTCAAATTTGAGAGAATTTTGAAATTAAAAGAAATTTGACGATCTAAAATAAGTACATATACTACTGTCTTCTCTGTTGTGGTGGGTTGATGAGTTAGAGATGAATTGTTTTAATTTTTTGAATTGATTTTTGAAAATTTTCAAAGGTTTATAATATTTTAAAGTTATTAAAACACAATTTTGAATGATCCTGACTTCACCTGACCTTCATTGATTGATTAAAAGTAACAACCCTTAATTGAATTTATCAAGATTCAAACTGAACATAACACTGAATATACAATCAGTATATAAAATAAGTTTATTTTAGAAAATAATAGACTAAAAAAAAATCATATTATGTTAGTCCATCTTTTCTTTTTTTCATTTTATTAAAAACCTGAATATAGTTAAAAAATATTTCGATTAATAACAGAGTTATTTGGGACAATAACAGATTTCGCGATTTGATTAGACGGGAACAAATATCAATTTCTCCTTTTGTCACCCTCACCCCCCTCCTCTCCCCTCCGAAATTTCCAAAAAAAACCAATGAGGGGAATAAAAAAAGTGTGAAGTATTTTAAGTTGATTTCGAAAAAAAATTCTAATATCCAAAAGATCACAAGACCAGATAACAAATTGCGAAAGATGCTAGTTATTTCATTTTTTGTGTATGGGAGAGTGGGGAATCATGGGCCACTTTTTTTCGTTGTTCCATAACTTCTTTATAATAAAAGATAAAATGAAAATAAAAAACGGTATGGTTTTCAACATTTTCAAGGTATCATGAGGTATTTTTATAAAATTTTCAATAAGTTATTTTCCCCAAATTCTGACTGTTTGAAAAAAAGAAATATTTTTTTGGATTTTGAGAAATGGTGGGGAATCGTGGGCCACCAAATCCAAATTGACCAAATAACATGCAAAGTTAATGAGTTGACCCAACACTGTGATTTTCTAATTCATTTCGTTATTTAAAAGCAATTTCAGATGATGAAATAAAAAAGAGAGCTGTGTATGATCACATAGATTCCAAAACCTGGCTCGCGAACGTTTTGAAAAAATTTCTTATATAGGATGGACAAAATATTTTTCATAACTCTTCATTAGGCATAAGAAAACTTTGCAGATATGTAAAACGTATTTTAAGTTCTGAATGTGAATAAAAACATAAAAATACAGGTGATTCAAGATGCGTGGCCCACGATTCCCCACAAGCCATGATTTGCAAATTGGTTGCGTTTGTGTGACTTATTGATGTTTCATCAAAAATTCCTTTTCCACGTGAGAGATCATTACAAAACTAAGATCATAAGCGTATGAGCATATTTTTGTTATGCACTTTTGGTTCCCTATCGATGAAATTAGCGGGTGTTTTTTTAATTATGTAAGTAAATTTTTCAAACTTGTTTTAGCTTGATAAATAAAAGTAGCATATGATGGATGCGTATCTCAGTCAGCAACATATAGGAAAATATGCTCAAGCAAACGACGACGATGACAGTTGGTTTGAGAATTTTATCTCCCCATGGCCCACGATACCCCACTCTCCTACTTAATTTTATTCAATTTTTCGATACAAATATATTTGATTTATAGGTTTTGTGCAATAATATTGAATGCAATTTTGTTGCATACAAGCTTTCATGCAATTTATTCCAATTTATTTATTTTTCGTATCGCGTTCAACAGCTTTTCACAGATAATCTACGTTATTTATTTATTTAACTTGACGAACATAATTCCTATAGTTCACTCGGTCCATGGCAACCGTTCTCCAATTTCTCGGGCACCCCACGTTCGCCAGATCACGCTCCACTTGGTCTAACCACCTCGCTCATTGCGCCCCCGCTCGTCTTGTTCCTACCGGATTCGTAGCGAACACCTGTTTTGCAGGACAGTCGTACGGCCGTCCGGCATTCTACGTATTCTTTCTTTTTAAAAGACTTTAAATAGTTTACTTCAACTTTTTTGGGTCAAATTTTATGTTTTCGTAAATTTTCCATCGGCTCGAGAAAAACTTTAGAAAGCTGCTTACTAATTTATGAGAAAAACTACAATCTAGAATTTATGAAATAGATATCAACTTTCCTATAATGCAAAAAAAATCAAAGGAATCAATACTTAGGTTTGCAACACCATTTGTTTCGACATCCCTTGTAAACTTATTATTTTAAATATGAACCTGCAACAAGCTTTGAATGTAGGGGTAAACTTATGGACATTTTGTTATCACTGAGTTTTTGTGGATCACGCCATAGGAACAGATTTTTTAACAAATTAGGGGAAATGTTCATATACCGCCTCATGTGGCTTACACGCGCCACTCGTGTTTTGAAGAATCTGTAGCATTTTAGGCCTGCAAGATACTACCAATTTGTTTTAAATGCTGTGATAGGCCATGGCAGATATGAATTTTTCCTTAAAGTAACCCCCGAGTACCTCGTGAAAATTTCACAATTTAGGTTTTTTTTCATTTCGATGTAAATTTTAAAACACTTTCAATAAGGTGTCACCAAGCAGAGACAAATGGATAAAACAATATTTTCTGACACTTCGATAGAGGAGAATCTAAACTGTGATTTTAAGCTCAAAATTTATACTGGATTCTCTTAGAACTGCATTTTTTGGTTATGTTTTATCACGGCCCATGCCAAAAAAATAACTTTTATTTTTTTTTTATTTTTATAAGTCACTTTTGTTCTTCTTTTCAGTCAAAGTGTCTGTAAGTATTGGTGTGTTTTCGGTCTTCGGTTGCTTTCGGGTGTGTTCGGTTGCTAGGCGCATATTGAATACACAGCGGCTCGTATTTGCAACACAATTTGGATCTGTGGCTTTGAATATGGTCTTTAAAAATCTAGTTTTTGAAGCAACTAAAGGAATTTGAGTGATAAAAAAATGATAGATGTTTGTAGAGCGCCGATGTGGTCAAGAGGATAGGCTAGCGCGCGTCTGGTTTTGGAATGCCAGGCGTACTGGGTTCAATTCCCGGTATCGGATAGAAAACTTTTGGGTTCGAATCCTTTAAGTGGCCGACAGGTGTGTTTCTCTTATAACTGACTATATAATAAGAATGTTCAAATCAGCTGCCAGCTGGCCAGGTATATAAAGGGTGATACGGTCAAAATTTGGTCAATATCAATTTGACGTATTTCTTTCGATTTTGCATTTAAAAAACCAGAACACCCCTCATTTTGAAGCTGTGTGTGTGGAATGTTGTTCCTATTTTGATTTTGGAATTCACTCTTCAGTTGTCAAAATGCCGTCCAAGGAAGAAGAGCAGCGTATCAAAATTTTGCTCGAGCATCGCGAAAATCCGAGCTACTCGCACGCAAAGCTGGCAAAATCGCTAAAAGTTGCCAAATCAACAGTTACAAATGTAATTAAAGTGTATGGGGAACGTTTGTCGACAGCCAGGAAGTCTGGATCGGGGGGAAATCGAAAACCGGAAGCCGCTGAGACGACAAAGAGAGTTACTGGTAGTTTCAAGCGAAACCCTAACCTCTCTCTCCGAGATGCCGCAAATAAGCTGGGTGTATCGTCTACAACCGTGCATCGAGCCAAAAAACGAGCCGGACTATCGACTTACAAGCAGCTAGTGACTCCAAATCGCGATGATAAACAAAATACGACGGCCAAAGCGCGATCCCGGAAGCTGTACACGATAATACTGACGAAGTTTGACTGCGTGGTAATGGACGACGAAACCCACGTCAAAGTCGACTACAAGTAGCTTCCGGGACAGGAGTTTTATACGGCGAAAGGAAGGGAAAGGTAGCAGATATTTTAAAGCACATGAAACTGTCAAAGTTCGCGAAGAAATATCTGGTTTGGCAAGTCATCTGTACCTGTGGCTTGAAAAGCAGCTTTTTCATAGCTTCCGGGACTGTCAACCAAGAAATTTACGTGAAAGAGTGTTTGAATAAACGTCTGCTTGTTTCCTGAAGAAACACGGTTGTTCCGTACTGTTTTGGCCGGATTTGGCATCTTGCCATTATGGTAAAAAGGCCATGGAGTGGTACGCCGCCAGCAACGTGCAGGTGGTTCCCAAGCACAAGAACCCTCCCAACACACCAGAGCTCCGCCCAATTGAGAAATACTGGGCTATTGTCAAGCGGAACCTAAAGAAGACCCAAAAACTGCCAAGGACGCGCAGCAGTTCATGGCAAACTGGCTTTCTGCGGCGAAGAAGGTGGACAAGGTGGCTGTACAAAATCTAATGATAGGGGTTAAGTGTAAGGCCCGGTAATTCGGATTTGGAAAAGCGGAAACCTAACTGAATATTTTTCTTGAAATTTATACTAATTAAACTTGAAAAAGAAATTTAATTTGAATTTTTGAATAAACGATTTCACCGATTTACACGCGTTTTCCTTGACCAAATTTTGACCGTATCAACCTTTACATAAAAAAAAAATCACAGGTGTTTGTAGGAAACACTTTTTTTCATTGAATACACTCTTTTTTTACACAAATTGTATGTGGAATACATAGCAAATCAGCGATTTGCTTAGGTGGCGCATAATTGAGCATGTTCCCCTACTCCTTTTCAAATGCTGTTTAAAGGATTAACGTTACAGAAGAAACCTTACTGAACTCGAGCAAAACAACATGTAAAATTGGCTTAAATCAACATTGGCTGTTAGAATGGCTGTTTTCAAATTTTTTTTCCTGAAAATTGTAAATACTTTCGGTTACCACTTTAATGATGATTTCCAGTCCCCTGATATTCGGTAGTTGCACTTTTCGCATGTTTCATCTAAATTAAATGTATTTAAACTTGTTTTAATCAAAATTTTCGCAAACGAAGAAAAACGCTTGCAAGTATCACAAGGCATCGCCTACTGTCTTTGTGAAAATTGTAGAATTGAAGAAAATTTACTTTCATGATGATTCTTGAAGAATCTGGCTTTCAGCTTTCACAGAAAGTCTAGCAATTAAAATTTAAAAAAAATCTTTTGCACCTGGAGTTAGGCAGCACCATAAGTATTTCTTCGATTATAAGTTCATCATATTCGGGAGCAAAGCTGCAAATCGGATTCATAACAAAGGTTCGAAATTTCTACCTGGCAACAAAAGTTTTGGCCCGGATGTTTTCAAATCGATTTCCTATTTCATTTCAATCACCAGAATACGCGCAGCGATTAGATAAAGCGCAGTCATCAAGCGGTATCGATAATTTTTCCATACAATCCGTAACAATTAGTCAGGAAAAATGTTGAAAAATGTTTCGAAAAAACGTGTGATTAGATCTTGTCGATTGGGATTAGATTGGGTCGTTATATCTAAATGACAAAAATAAACCATCTTTATTTATGGATTGCCCCTTCGGGGTACTTTACAGCGTATAAAAGGAAAGTAATCTTACAAATAAAACGTCACTCTGTCGTAGGTGATACATAGTTTGCTAACCCTAAAAGATGGATTTAAAACGAGGGTTAAGTCTTATTTTTCTTGTAACATGTTTTGGATTACCAGTGATATCTGGTGAAAAAGCGCGGTTCGACAACTACCGAGTGTATCGAATCCATATTGAAAATCAACAACAATTGGCGGTGTTAAAGGCCATCGAACAGCTGGGAGGAGGTTACAGTTTTTGGAGCGATCCGGTTAAGGTCGATAGTGATGTTGACTTGGTTGTTCCTCCCCATAAGTTTGGCGAGTTCAGTGAAATTGTTGAAAATCATGGGTTAAGGGCTAGCTTGAGTGTTTCAAATCTACAAAGTTTGTTCGACCGGGAACAACCGAAAAATCGTAAAGCAGCAGTTGATTGGACTGCTTACAATACTTTGGAAGAGATCTTCGCCTGGATGGATCAGTTGCTGGTGGATTACCCGGACGTTTTGACTCCGATTGAGGCTGGTTATTCTTATGAAAATCGTCCCATTCGAGGTGTTAAGGTTTCGTACAAAAGTGGAAATCCGGGTGTGTTCATGGAAGGCACCATTCATTCGCGTGAGTGGATCAGTGCTGCTACACTTACCTTCGTCTTGAACCAGCTACTCACTTCAAGCGACGCAGACATTCGTCGCATTGCTGAAAACTACGATTGGTATTTCTTCCCGGTGACAAATCCAGACGGTTACGCCTACACTCACTCGACTAACCGCATGTGGCGCAAAACTCGAAAACCTCATACAGTGGTGTGCCTAGGCGCAGATCCTAACCGGAACTGGGATGCTCACTTCATGGGTGAGCTTCTAAATTTGAGTTCTAAAATATAAGTAACATTTTCTTAAACAAGAATTTCTTTTATAGAGGCCGGTGCATCATCGAATCCCTGCACAGATACCTTCGCTGGGCCGCACCCGTTTTCCGAGGTGGAAACCAAAAGTCTCTCGGATTACTTCACCTCGATTCAATCTTCGATTAGCACCTATCTAGCGTTTCATGCTTATTCGCAACTCTTGATGATTCCCTACGGTCACACTACGGAACCTTTGGACAACTACAATGAAATGGTACGTATTCAATACCTCAATGAAGCACAATCACCCTAAACTTTTTTCATTCAATAGATGGAAGTTGGAACGAAGGCTATCGAGAAGTTGAGGGAGCGCTTCGGAACCGAATACAAAGTTGGAAATATCGCAGAGATTATTTGTAAGTTTCCCTCAAACACCCTTAAAAGTGTAGTTCATAACAAGAATTCAAAAATATTACAGATCCGGCCTCCGGCGGCAGTGTAGATTGGGTCAATGGAACCCACCAAACGCCGATTGTATTTGCGTACGAGCTGCGAGATGACGGTACCCATGGATTTGTGCTTCCCGCTGATCAGATCATTCCGACGGCACTGGAAACGCTGGACTCGATCATTGTCATTCTGGACGAGGGTGAGGCGCGAGGTTTGCATCGACGATGATAAGCTTGTTTTGCGGAAGGAGGTGAAGGAATGATTTTGTCGATAAGATATAGGTACCTACTAGATCAAGAGGTCATTTGATTTGATTCATGAAATTGAGGAGATAAAGTATAATAAATTATTCAGTCAATTAGATGAACATTTATAGCAATTGAACGATAGATGACGCACCCAATTCAAGATAGGCATGTTAAAAAATCAAATCATCATCATAAGATAAAATGACAAATTTAGGCGTTTGTAAGCCTAGCGATATCAGCTTGCAGTGCCACACAGGCTTTGCTACTCTGAATCCTCCTAAAAAGCTTCAGATCGTCAGCATACAGGAGCTTGTCAGAATGAAGTGTTTCACAAAGATCATTCACAAATATAACACTCAGAAAAATACTATTATGTATGCCATAAGATTCTCTTATGAAGTGGCGCCATAAGAAAAATTAATGAAATTCATAAGATTGTCTTATGACGCGAATGAATTCTGAAGATGAACGCCTACTTCAATGAGAGGTTGTTGCTTTTCATAAGAGATTCTTATGGAAACAATAAATCACTTTCTAATAAGAAAAATTCTCGATATGTCATGCTGAAAACATTCACTTTATTGTTTGCCAAATTTGTTTAAAATTAAATCCTGCATGGTCACCATCAGCAGCGCATCAACAGACGGCTCCATCAAAGTTTTTTTTTGCCGCATCTTAATCTTCGACATTTCGTTTTTTGCCGATCAGCTTGCTGAAAAGTAAACAAATAATGTATTTTGGTTTACTAATATATTCAACGTTCACACCAAAAACATCAAATCGAACTTACCATTCCGGAGATAACAATAACATTTAACATTGAAGGAAAACTATGAACTGGCGATTGCTTCGACTGTTAGATGATGAAAAAAAAACTGATGCTATGAATGAATGTGTTCATCATTTTTTCACAATGCCGTTTCTTCTATTTTTTATAAGAACATCGTATGAAAATTGAAAGAATTTCATAAGTCTCTTATGAAAAATTAGTTTGGACGCAAAAAAGTGGTTCATAAGATGTATCTTATGAAATTTATAATAAGATTTCCTCTGAGTGAATAAATAGTAGCGGTCCGAGGTGGCTTCCTTGGGGGACTTCTGATGGGGTTTTGAATATACCAGATCATAGGTTATTGATTTTCGTGAAAGTGCAGCGATTCGTGAACCTTTTTCTTGTCTATTGCTGATTGAGCTTACGTAACACATACAGGTGCTAACAGTTCACCTTTTTTCATAAAGCCAGGTTGTGTTTGTTTGTGTTTTTTACATCAAAGCTTTTTATACTTAGGAGATAGAATTCAAAACTGAGATGGGATAATAAGCAATACACATTTCGGAAAAAGTCTGCAAGCACTTTAGCCGATTCGGTTGGATTACTAGCTGTGACACCATTAAAATTCACGTCTACGGGAAAGGTGGCGTTTCGTTTCTTGTTGTTGAAATGCTTCCAAAATGATGAGGGATCATTTTCAAGGTTTTGCTATGTGCTATGCGCGATATGTGTTGGCGGCATGTGGTTAAGCTTTTAAAAATTCTCTTTCCAGACGTCTCATGTAACATCTACAGTAGGGTGTCCCTAAATTGCATAACTTCTGGGAATCTGGGGGCTCACCCTCCAAATAGTAGATTTTTTTTTACATAGTATTCCGTCTCACGACATAACTTGACGAACATAATTCCTAAAATTCACTCGGTCCATGGCAACCGTTCTCCAATTCCTCGGGCACCCCACGTTCGCCAGATCACGCTCCACTTGGTCTAACCACCTCGCTCGTTGCGCCCCCGCTCGTCTTGTTCCTACCGGATTCGTAGCGAACACCTGTTTTGCAGGACAGTCGTCCGGCATTCGCGCAACATGTCCCGCCCAGCGTATCCGGCCAGCCTTCACCACTTTCTGGATACTGGGTTCGCCGTAGAGTCGCGCGAGCTCGTGGTTCATCCTTCGCCTCCACACTCCGTTCTCCTGTACGCCGCCAAAGATGGTTCTTAACACTCGTCGCTCGAATACTCCGAGTGTACGCAGGTCCTGCTCGAGCAATATCCACCCCCCCCCCCCCCCCCCAAATAATAGATTAGGATGTGCAGAACAAACTTCTGTATGGGGCCGACTAAAAAAAAATCATGTTTTGAGGTTCCACAAGCGCGCTCTTTTAACAAAGACCACTTTCAAAAGATTTGATCTTAATTAAATTCTGGATCCAAAAATTTTCATAAAATTTATATATTTTATATTTTTTGAATTTTGTTTGAGTTAAATACTACACGTAAAAAATGAATAATGAACCAAATTTGTATCAAAATGTAAAACAAGCAAGCTATTTCTGAAAAAAAATTTTTTTTTCGGTCAAAAAATTTTGTATTCAACTGACCAAAATGTGTACCAAGCGTAAAATATTTTTGATACCAATGCCATCAATTTTTTTTTGTGCATTAAAACTTTGCTGAACAGAACATGTTGTTTGGATCATCGTGTGAAGAGCTATTCACGGTTTAATCCTCAATAAAAATCACAATTCAGGATATCTTTTAATTAATTTATCAAATTTGTCTTAATAAATACCTACTTTAAAATCAAAATACTTACAAAAAAATACTTTGATGGTTTAAAGGAGTCATCAGAAGGCCATATGCCAAATTTGAGCGGAATCGGACAACAGGAAGGGGTTGCACTGAATCTCAAGTGTGAAAAGGGTTCTGAGACATAGTGTTTTAAAGAAGCATAAAAAACTGGTATTTCTTCATACATTTTTTTCTTTACTAATCGATTGCTTGATTGTGTAGATTTCATTAAAATTTCAATAAAGACTAACATTTCACCTGAAGATTGCAACTTGATTGGACTTAAAATAAAAAAGTTATGGCTGTTCAAAGATTGTATTTTTGTGGCAAATTGTCGTTTAACACACAATGAGTACATTTTACTCATTACTTTTTACAGGACTACCATTTGGAGGGTGAGCCTCCAGATTCCCAGAAGTTATGCAATTTTGGGACACCCTACAGTTTTCAGAACAATATCGATCAAAAAGTTTACGGGCCTTTCGTAGCTGATTACGTAATCGTCTAAGATCGGCATTCCATCAAGCATGTTTCGTTGATTTGAATCGCTGCTGTCGCTTCAGGGCTACATTTTGTTTGAAAACAGAGTAAAGCTTGCAATAGAAACCTTCAACGGTGGACTCCACATCGGTTGCTGCATCTAGAAATTCCAAGTTTTTTTTAAATAAAATAAGATTAAAGAATGTCCCATTATGTCTAAGCTTAGCTTAGCTTGTTTGACTACTCATATCCACCTTAAATCGTCAAAACCGAAATGCTTCAGTAATTTCAATTATCCAATTACAAAATAATGTATTGTTTTTTTTTATTTATTACTCAACTTAGTTGTTTGTTATCAATCAATAGTGCATTTCGAATCTCACGATCGCTGGCCTGGCTAAGTGGAACAAGTTCCACATCGCCAATGGCTACTCTGTGATTGATCGAGGCCATCAATTTTGTTCAAAGTCCAATAGAATGGTGCTTGGGACTAGCAGTACATTCTCAATGCACAAAACTCATGCTCTCTTCCTTTCCAATAATGATCAATAACGGCGCCGGCCACGTCCTAGTAGTCAATGGGGATAAAAGGAAGGAATATTAGTAGAATAATTTTTAGGTTCTAACCGCAATCCCTCGTCTCTCCATGTTTCAAAAGATTATTTTGAAAAATTGAGAAACAAGAATAACCCGGTATCACCCAACTATAGAAACCGTCTATACGTCTGCGAATTTATATTTTTGTATTCAAGGAAGGGTGTTTTATTAGTGAGGGAAAGATATAGATCAGGATCCATTCTGGGAAATGGTGCGACCTTGTTTTCCTACACCTCCTACGCTCCTATATATTTCTTAAGGAAATTCCTAGTCTATTTATCGAGGCACTTCATTGTGGCAGTAGCAATTTAAATGAAACATGAGAATTCCAATTTAACTAGCTGATTGCCCAATTGATTTCCTATCGTCTTCATGAATTTAAAATCAAATTTAAAGATGTCCAGAAAAATTATAAACTTTTTGGGAAACTTCGTTACAAAAAGTAACCTTATGTAATAATATAATCAGACTTTTTTTTTAAAATTGTATAAAATGCTCTAGTCAATTATGTTTATGAAAATATTAACCCTTTTCTTGTGCAATATTTTGTCGTTGAGTCGTTTCAGGTTACCTTTAAAAATTGTAACATTGCGAATAATTTTAAACGTTCACATTTCGTTATTTTTGAAATTAAAATAACACAACAATTCAATTGTGTTATAAAACAAAATTTGTTTAACTTTATATACTTTGTTATTGTGTAATTTGCTAGCGTATTCGTTTATGATCAGTTTTGCAACAGATGTTGCTTTTCTTTTTGCTGTCATTTTGTTCATTTATGCGCTCAGATTTGAAGCTGTAGTATCATATTTGAACTGAAAGTGGACGATGGAGCACTGAAGATTTTGTAAGTGTTGCAGATGCGCGTATTTGTGTTAGTTGTTGTCGGAATGAATGCCAAACTGAGCGAGTGGACCAAACAAATACGATAAAAGTGAAAATCAAAATTTCAAAACTTGATTATGGAAATCAAACTATAACCTACTATATTTTTAACAGATTCTCATATTTTAGTGGTTTTATTTTAAAACTCAGAATTATTTTAGCAATAGCTCCACTTTTCAGGTAAAGAATATGGTACTTACCTGTTATTCCAGTTAGGATTTCTGAGTTAGTTTTTCTTGAATTCGGATTTCGCGATTTCCATCCCGGTCCTGGTCTTGTCTGGCTGCATTCGTAGCCGCTTAGAACGGTCTCGCCGTGTCCAGTTTGCTTTATAAATCCACTGATTCAAAATTCTTTGCTTGGATGAATTTCTTCTCGAAAAATTTAGCTGTCAAAAAAACTACGACCACTTTCTACGAGCACCACCTACTCTTCTCCTTCAGTGTCCCATTATGTCTAAGCACGATATAAAATTCAAACACAATTTTGGAGCAAATCCATTTTTTTTAATTCTATGTTCTCTATACATAGATTTCTCTTACAGTAAATCTTTAAAAAAAATTGATTCCAGTTAATTGCAGGCCAGTGATCGAATATTTGATCGAAGCCTATTCATTGTCATTAGCTTCAGGACAGATTGATTGATTGATTTTTGATGTTTTTGGCCACTTTTTAAGTCTTTTTAGAAGTTTTCCATAGAATCTTCAGGCTTCACATGTTTTCTCGAATACAATTTGGTAAGTGCCCAAAATTTTTCAATTGGTCCCGCTTGAGGACAATTTAGCAGATCCATCTCCTTCGGGACTTTGTTGGATTTGTACCAAGCCATCGTGTCTTTCGAGTAGTGAATTGATGCCAAATCCAACCAAAACACTAGTAAGATGATTATGCTTGCAGATCATTGGCAGCAAGTGATAGCTCAGGCACAGCAAGTGAACATATAATTTATCAGCTTTTGCTTTGACGGAAGCAGCTTGTTTTTGACTCCGGTTTGGCTGCTTCTACTTCTTATATGTCTTTAGAACCAATCTTACCTTGGCACGATGAATGGTGTTGAAAGGAGCCCCACTTTTTGACAAAACCCTGAACTGAGGCAGTCTTCTCACCGCCGTATGCACGTATAACTATCCGGTCCAATGTTTTGTCCACCGGACCTTGTTTTTTTTCCAAGATTTTTTTTGTCCATAAAGCTGCGCTTTCCTCTACATATTTCCAAAACGCTTTTCAAACCGCTCCAATGCTCACTTCTATTTTCGGTATCTGACTCAGCGAAATGTTGTGGAGGAACAATATTTGTGCACGATATTTTTCAATTATTCCAGGTAAATACTTCTGCTTTTCACGAATATTATGAAAACTGGAGCTCGAGATACAGAGTTTTATGTTGAATTGTATAAAAACAACACGCAGCGGAAATTAGCTGTTCAAACGTCATCCAGAATGAGCAGGGTTGTATCAAAATCGTGCTTAGACATAATGGGACACCCTATAGAGTACGCAAATCCTTGCATCGCATACATTTCGATGAATCAATTTAAATTGAATCAAGTTGCTTTCATTAAGATTCAGTTTCATACAGTCAGATGTATCTTATTCAAATGAACTTATAAAGTAAAACAAATTTAAGCTTTCATGAAGGTTTCATAATGATAAGAAAGTGGAATAAGAGAATCTTTTTGTTTGCCCCCATCATGTTTGTAAAATGCCTCTGTTCTAAAATAACAGATTAAATGAAATGCCTACAGTACCGTTCATAATTGTATAGAAATTGGATGAGTTTCCATAACTGTTATAAAAGTCTAATATAATATTTTATGATCAAATTTTATGCGTGAGATAGATCAACTGTCACACTATGATATCACAAAATTTGAGATTTCTTAAGTTTGTGTGGCCTGAAATACAGTAAATTTACGAAAATCGGACTTTTTGGATTTTTACAATTCCAACTGCAATATCTCTGTCACTACGCTACGCTTTTTATTGAAATTATGCAGAATGATTATTGAAATATAAAGTTAGCATGTCTAATGTTTTTAAAATGTTCCATTGATGGGATCAAAAGTTACGCGAGTTACAATATTTCAGGCATAAACCTAAAAAAAAAGATTTTCATAGAATTGTGGACGAATGTTTCCATAGAAAAATTATATTTTATGTTCAACAACCAGGAAATCTATTTCAATCAAAAACTCAAAAAATATCGTGAGAGTCTGATTTCAAAACACAAATTGATAATTTATTTCATTTTTTCTTTTCTTTATTGCTTTTGTTTTGGCCTTTTTTTGAATGATTTGTGGGTGGAAATGATATTGTTATCATGAATTGTTCAAAATTATATTGAAACCGCATTTTTATATTCATGCCTTAAAAATTTTACATCGCGTAACTTTTGATTCCATCAATAGAACTTTTTCAAAGTTTCAAGCATACTAACTTTATATTTCAACAATACCTCTGCATAATTTCAATAAAAAGTGTAGCATAGTTTCGGGTATATTGCAGTTTGCATGGTAAAAGTCCAAGAAGTTTTTTTTTACAATGTATTTATTTCAAACGGCTCGAACACTGGGTTTAAAGGAGCCAAAATCAGTTTTTATTACGTTTTATAGTTATTCTCTAGTAAATACTATTGTACATAGCAGATAGAAAAGTAAAAGTATTAAAGGCGTAGGTCGATAGATTTGAAGAATAGGTAGAGTTCAGACATATATACTAAGTCCATCGCGGCCAACGCATCTCTTACCGGTACATAAGGTTGTTTTTCCCGGGCCTTAAGGGAATCAATTAAACTCGTTCTGGCGATAATATGAATCTCACATGACCAAACCACATGTTCGATGTCTTCGTAACCTTGGCCACAGTTACAGAGATTGCTGCTAGCCAGATTTACACGATAGAGTAAAGCGTTCAAGGAACAGTGATTGGACATGAGTCGTGAAAATGTTCGTATAAAATCACGACTCAAGTTCAAACGCTTGGACCATGGTTTAAGGCTTACCTGTGGGATAATTGAGTGGAGCCACCGACCCAACTCACCTTCTCTCCATTTGCGCTGCCAGTTGGCGAGAACATTTATGCGGACTAAAGAGAACAATTCATCGAAAGCAATTTCACGTTGATAAACTTCACCCTCAAACGCGCCTATCTTCGCCAAAGCGTCAGCTTTCTCATTTCAAGGGATTTTAAGGGACCCAAACTAAGGTGATGTAAAAGCCGCGTCTACATAAATTACTCAAACAATTTTGTATTTTTTCTAGAAAGAATGGAGAGTGTTTTCCTGGTCTTAAAGAACGAATGGCTTCAACAGAACTGAGGCTGTCTGTTACAATATAGTAATGTTCAATGGGACGTAGAGCATCGTTCTCCAGTGCCCAATGAATTGCCCCTAATTCCGCAATATACACTGAGCACGGAGACTGAAGACTATAAGATGCTTTCGAAATTTCATTGAACACTCCAAATCCTGTAGAGTCATTCATCAATGATCCATCAGTAAAGTACACTTTTTCAGAGTTGATGTGTCCATACTTAGCACTGAAAATTCTAGGAACAACAATCGGACGAAGTTGATCCGGAATATCACGAATTTCCTGCTGCATGGACAAATCAGTCCAAGAAGTTCGATTTCGTAAAATTTCTGTATCTCAGGCCACACAAATTTTCAAAAGCTCAAATTTTTTGATATAATAGTTCATCTCTATCTCACGCAGAAATTTTTTTATCAAAAACTATTATTAGAGTCTAATGTTATGGAAATTCAGTTACAATGCGCGTGCGTCCAATTTCTATGCAATTATGAACGGTACTGTATATGATTCGAAAAAAAGCTATAATCAACATTTTAAGAAAGAATTGAAGATCTCAAAAACAGTTTTGATAGAGTTTTTCTAATGGTTGAACTGCCTTTATAATATGGCAACCTTAACTTTTGTTTTATTCCATAAAAATATATAAGACATAGATTTACATTATGTATATAAAACCTCAGCATTAGCGTATAGAAGTTTTAAGTTTCTAGAATTTTCAACGAAATTTTATAGAAATATTTTGAGCTTCTGTACGTATAATTTTCAAAGATTGATATATTGCATCAAAAGGTATAAATAACTTATATAATTTTTTTTTATTTTTGAAAACTTTTAAATAAAATCGTGCCTTCTGTTGATAGCGGATTACTCTCAAAATGCATTGATTAGGTATGTTTTTTTTTGTCAACCATTCCATCAAATGGCTGATAGGCGCATATACGAACACTTTCCCCTGCTTTTAACGAGCCATCTTCAAACTCCTTCTAACTCTCTTAGATCAATAGAGACCTATTGAAGAGCAGAAGCTACAAATTAGGGCTGTTCACAGCTTTTCGAGCTTCTTATTGATCGAGTTTCGTTGAGTGCGAGACAACTGCTTGACGACGAAGAGACACATCCTAATACTCCTCATCGAATGGTCTTCAAAAGACCACAGGCAGACAATAGCTAACTTCTTTCGTACAAGCTTCTAGCATTTGCTACTGAATATCTCGTTTGTGAGAAATATGGAGCTCAGTAAAAGTGCCTTCGTTCTACTTGTGGTTTTTGGATTGTCCGTAGGAATATACGGCGAGAAGGCTCGTTTCGATAACTACCGGGTGTATCGTATTCACATCGAAAATGAACATCAGATAAAAGTGTTACAAGCCATCGGAAATCTACGTGGAGGTTACAGCTTCTGGGATGATCCGATAAAAGTTGATAGTGATGTTGACTTGGTAGTTCCTCCTCATAAGTTTGGTGAGTTCGGTGAAATCGTTGAAAATCATGGAATTGCGGCCAATTTGAGTGTTCCGGATCTTCAGAGGTTGTTGGACGCGGAACGACCGGTCACTCGAAAAGCAGGAGTTCATTGGACTGCTTACAACACTCTGGAAGAAATCTACGACTGGATGGACCAACTGTTAAAGGTTCACTCAGATTTCCTGACACCGATTGTGGCCGGTCACTCCTACGAAAATTGTCCCATACGAGGGCTTAAGGTATCTTATAAAGCTGGAAATCCGGGAGTGTTCATGGAAGGCACAACTCATGCAAGGGAGTGGATCAGCGCTGCTTCGATTACCTGGATGCTGAACCAGTTGCTGACTTCCCAAGATGAGAACATTCGACGAGTTGCTGAAAACTACGACTGGTACTTCTTCCCTGTTACTAACCCAGACGGTTACGTTTACACCCACACTACTAACCGTCTGTGGCGCAAGACTCGGAAACCATACACAGAGGTGTGCTATGGAGCTGATCCGAACAGGAATTGGGGAGCTTATTTTAAACGTGAGTTTGAAGAGAGATTAAAGAAATACTGTAATTAACTATTGGAACCTACTTTCTCTTTACAGAGGGTGGCTCCTCATCTGATCCTTGCACCGATACCTTCGCTGGACCTTACGCATTTTCCGAGGTGGAAACCAAGAGTGTCTCCGACTACTTCACATCGATTCAAGCCTCGATCAGCACCTATTTGGCATTCCATTCCTCTGGACAGCTGCTGATGATTCCTTATGGTTATACAACCGAGAAGTTAGACAACTATGAAGAAATGGTTGGACAAATTTGAGTTTCTTATTAGTCAACAGAAGAAAAAATCTTTGTTTCTATTTCTAGATGGAAGTTGGTAGAAAGGCCATCGAGAAACTTAAGGAACGTTACGGCACCGAGTACCGAATTGGAAACGTTGCTGAAGCCATTTGTGAGTTTTGCGATTTTTCACTCTAACATAACTCGTAAAAAAATCTAATCTTTGTTCATCCCTCAGATGTAGCGTCCGGTGGAAGTATCGATTGGGTCAAAAGTACTTACGACATTCCGATTGTGTTCGTGTACGAGCTACGAGATACTGGGGCCCATGGATTTTTGCTGCCTCCGGAACAGATTATTCCGACGGCCGAGGAAACTCTGGACTCGGTCATCGTTATCTTGGACGAAGGTGAGAAGCGTGGATTGCACAATCGTCAATCAGTGCGGGATGGCCGCAAGCCAATCGACTCTGGTGTGGCTGATTGAGTGGTTAAATATTTTTCATCGATGACTTATCGTTTTGGTGCCCTAAATATTTGCAATAAAGCTTGGTAATTGTTTCTCACGGGTCAGAGGTAATAACGGGGAATGATATAGATTAAGATAAAATTATACTGCTTCAGGATTTGAATGTTAAGAAATAAACCATTTTATAACTCTAGGATTTTCAATTGACAGCAATATTGGTTCTCTATCAATGAACTTTGAAAAAGAAAATACACATCCGAAAGGCCCAAATATATACTTGACTAGAAAACCTTATACATTTTGTTGCACTTAAAATCAATACAGTTTTAAAAATGAAAAAAAAATGTGAAAGACACAAATAAAAAATAATCTATAAAAAAGGAAAAAAAATAAAACAACAAAAATGACATAACTGACAAAAATAACAAATAAGACAAAAATCCCAAAAAATAAAAAAATCACACAAATCACAAAACTGTGAAAAATGACTAAACTGACAAACATGACAAAAGCAAACCAATCGCAAAAATGACAAAAATGACAAAAATGACAAAAATGACAAAAATGACAAAAATGACAAAAATGACAAAAATGACAAAAATGACAAAAATGACAAAAATGACAAACATGACAAAAAAAAAACCAATCGCAAAAATGACAAAAATGACAAAAATGACAAAAATGACAAAAATGACAAAAATGACAAAAATGACACAAGTGACAAAAATGACAAAAATGACAAAAATGACAAAAATAACAAAAATGACAAAAATGACAAAAATGACAAAAATGACAAAAATGACAAAAATGAAAAAAATGACAAAAATGACAAAAATGACAAAAATGACAAAAATGACAAAAATGACAAAAATGACAAAAATTACAAAAATGACAAAAATGACAAAAATGACAAAAATGACAAAAATGACAAAAATGACAAAAATGACAAAAATGACAAAAATGCCAAAAATGACAAAAATGACAAAAATGACAAAAATGACAAAAATGACAAAAATGACAAAAATGACAAAAATGACAAAAATGACAAAAATGACAAAAATGACAAAAATGACAAAAATGACAAAAATGACAAAAATGACAAAAATGACAAAAATGACAAAAATGACAAAAATGACAAAAATGACAAAAATGACAAAAATGACAAAAATGACAAAAATGACGATGGCCGCAAGCCAATCGACTCTGGTGTGGCTGATTGAGTGGTTAAATATTTTTCATCGATGACTTATCGTTTTGGTGCCCTAAATATTTGCAATAAAGCTTGGTAATTGTTTCTCACGGGTCAGAGGTAATAACGGGGAATGATATAGATTAAGATAAAATTATACTGCTTCAGGATTTGAATGTTAAGAAATAAACCATTTTATAACTCTAGGATTTTCAATTGACAGCAATATTGGTTCTCTATCAATGAACTTTGAAAAAGAAAATACACATCCGAAAGGCCCAAATATATACTTGACTAGAAAACCTTATACATTTTGTTGCACTTAAAATCAATACAGTTTTAAAAATGAAAAAAAAATGTGAAAGACACAAATAAAAAATAATCTATAAAAAAGGAAAAAAAATAAAACAACAAAAATGACATAACTGACAAAAATAACAAATAAGACAAAAATCCCAAAAAATAAAAAAATCACACAAATCACAAAACTGTGAAAAATGACTAAACTGACAAACATGACAAAAGCAAACCAATCGCAAAAATGACAAAAATGACAAAAATGACAAAAATGACAAAAATGACAAAAATGACAAAAATGACAAAAATGACAAAAATGACAAAAATGACAAAAATGACAAACATGACAAAAAAAAAACCAATCGCAAAAATGACAAAAATGACAAAAATGACAAAAATGACAAAAATGACAAAAATGACAAAAATGACACAAGTGACAAAAATGACAAAAATGACAAAAATGACAAAAATAACAAAAATGACAAAAATGACAAAAATGACAAAAATGACAAAAATGACAAAAATGAAAAAAATGACAAAAATGACAAAAATGACAAAAATGACAAAAATGACAAAAATGACAAAAATGACAAAAATTACAAAAATGACAAAAATGACAAAAATGACAAAAATGACAAAAATGACAAAAATGACAAAAATGACAAAAATGACAAAAATGCCAAAAATGACAAAAATGACAAAAATGACAAAAATGACAAAAATGACAAAAATGACAAAAATGACAAAAATGACAAAAATGACAAAAATGACAAAAATGACAAAAATGACAAAAATGACAAAAATGACAAAAATGACAAAAATGACAAAAATGACAAAAATGACAAAAATGACAAAAATGACAAAAATGACAAAAATGACAAAAATGACAAAAATGACAAAAATGACAAAAATGACAAAAATGACAAAAATGACAAAAATGACAAAAATGACAAAAATGACAAAAATGACAAAAATGACAAAAATGACAAAAATGACAAAAATGACAAAAATGACAAAAATGACAAAAATGACAAAAATGACAAAAATGACAAAAATGACAAAAATGACAAAAATGACAAAAATGACAAAAATGACAAAAATTACAAAAATGACAAAAATGACAAAAATGACAAGAATGACAAGAATGACAAAAATGACAAAAATGACAAAAATGACAAAAATGACAAAAATGACAAAAATGACAAAAATGACAAAAATGACAAAAATGACAAAAATGACAAAAATGACAAAAATGACAAAAAAGACAAAAATGAAAAAAAAATGACAAAAATGACAAAAATGACAAAAATGACAAAAATGACAAAAATGACAAAAATGACAAAAATGACAAAAATGACAAAAATGACAAAAATGACAAAAATGACAAAAATGACAAAAATGACAAAAATGACAAAAATGACAAAAATGACAAAAATGACAAAAATGACAAAAATGACAAAAATGACAAAAATGACAAAAATGACAAAAATGACAAAAATGACAAAAATGACAAAAATGACAAAAATGACAAAAATGACAAAAATGACAAAAATGACAAAAATGACAAAAATGACAAAAATGACAAAAATGACAAAAATGACAAAAATTACAAAAATTACAAAAATAACAAAAATTACAAAAATTACAAAAATGACAAAAATGACAAAAATGACAAAAATGACAAAAATGACAAAAATGACAAAAATAACAAAAATGACAAAAATGACAAAAATGACAAAAATGACAAAAATGACAAAAATGACAAAAATGACAAAAATGACAAAAATGACAAAAATGACAAAAATGACAAAAATGACAAAAATGACAAAAATGACAAAAATGACAAAAATGACAAAAATGACAAAAATGACAAAAATGACAAAAATGACAAAAATGACAAAAATGACAAAAATGACAAAAATGACAAAAATGACAAAAATGACAAAAATGACAAAAATGACAAAAATGACAAAAATGACAAAAATGACAAAAATGACAAAAATGACAAAAATGACAAAAATGACAAAAATGACAAAAATGACAAAAATGACAAAAATGACAAAAATGACAAAAGTGACAAAAATGACAAAAATGACAAAAATGACAAAAATGACAAAAATGACAAAAATGACAAAAATGTCAAAAATGACAAAAATGACAAAAATTACAAAAATGACAAAAATGACAAAAATGACAAAAATGACAAAAATGACAAAAATGACAAAAATGACAAAAATGACAAAAATGACAAAAATGACAAAAATGACAAAAATGACAAAAATGACAAAAATGACAAAAATGACAAAAATGACATAAATGACATAAATGACAAAAATGACAAAAATGACAAAAATGACAAAAATGACAAAAATGACAAAAATGACAAAAATGACAAAAATGACAAAAATGACAAAAATGACAAAAGCGACAAAAATTACAAAAATTACAAAAATTACAAAAATTACAAAAATGACAAAAATGACAAAAATGACAAAAATGACAAAAATGACAAAAATGACAAAAATGACAAAAATGACAAAAATGACAAAAATGACAAAAATGACAAAAATGACAAAAATGACAAAAATGACAGAAATGACAAAAATGACAAAAATGACAAAAATCACAAAAACGACAAAAATTGCAACTATTACAGAAATTTCAATAATAACAAAAACGGTGAAATACAGAGTACTAATAAAATAAATCAAAAAACCAGTAAAATTCATTCTCAGTTGAACTTTATCTTAAAAATAAAGAACAAGTTCATTGGTCGCAAAAATTATATTAATTATTTGTTTAATGATTTTTTTACATATAAGTTTACTTTTGCTTTGTGTTCCAAACTCATTCCGATAAAATAACAAATTTAATTTTTGAATCAAGAACTATGATCGCCTGTAATTTGGATCCTTAATCAAATTCTCCATAGATATTTTAAACATGATTATGAATAAAACTCAATTTTGAGCTGAATTTGAATTTTTAATTTTTATTCCTTCTGCCTTTTGAACCTGCCTTTTAAACATAAATTCTGAATTTGAAAGCGTTTTTTTGGATCTATGTTCCAGATAATAATTGTTACCAATTATGAGCCAAAAAGCGATATTTAGATCAGTCTTTTGGCCAGAAAAATCTTATTCGAACTCTGAATTTTTTGCTTTCAATGTGAATTTTTCTTTGATTATTTATTCGAAATTCAACTTGTGAATCTGAATGAAAATTAAGAATGATGCAGCTGTTTTAGATTTTACAATTCTGGATCACCATTATGAAACTTTCTTTAGCTCCAAATCTGCATAATAAACAAAGTTAAAATATCGAATCTTCAAAATGATTTGAAATTTTGAATATTATCTTTTTGTGTTTCGAAATGAGGAGTTTCGAATATTGAAGTGTGAAATTCAAAACCGAGATTCGAATAATGAATTTTTAACATTGATGAACTAAACTGAAGTTCAGTAACAATAAACTAGAGACAGAATCCGAATTCTTATGACAAGCATCGAATTTTCATGTTAATAAGCAAATTTGGACCACCAAATCCGGGATAATTCTAAACTAATAGCGTGTTTTTTTCGATTCTCAGTTTGCTTCTGATTTCACTCGGTTCTTTACATCCGGAATGTCTTTTTTCGTGTCTGGATTGCACTGGCCAGCGAATAGTAGGATTTGGCTTGGCTGAGAGATTCAAAATCGCGGCAACCATAATTTTTCCCTCCATTACTTCGACTGTTTTGCTTTCAGTCACAAACAGCTGTTGGTAATTTTGACAACATTGGTAACAGTATTGGTGAACTTTTTACAAAACTGACTTTCTTCTCAGAGGACCCCGTCCGTTTTTCGTGCGAAACTAGTAGGGGAACTGGGTATAAAATGCGCAGTCGGGACAAGATGCGCCACCATCAGTATTTCACTAAACAAACATTGTTCAACATTTCTAAAAATTCCAGTTTGTTCTATTTACACTTTTATGCGTTTATAAACATTTGTAGACCTTCTAAGTTTTCTAAATTGCGTAAATTTGACGAAAACAAATTTTTTGAATAGCTTTTCTTGCAATTTTTCAACTTTTCTCGTAAGGAATTAAGAAATCTATCAGCAAAACATTTATCTGGCATCTGTTCCAATGATGAACATTGGTCTTGACAATCATCACACAACGAAAGATTTCCTTATTCAATTATTTTTTATGTTATTTTAAACGGGTTTTTATAAACTTGTCTAGGCAGGGCAAAACGCGCCATGTCCGTTTATCTTTAACCATGTTTCATGTTTAAAAAACGAACACACACATATAGGACCTCAGTGAAACTTCATGTTTCTTTGAAGAGATCTAATTTTACTTAACTCTAAGGCGTACATCTTTCAAGGATATTATGGCTAGCATCTTACAAATACTAAAAACGTCAGACCACAGAAAGAGTACTATATGTGCCGTGATCGGGACTCGATCTCATGGACTCTGGCTTAGAAGACTGGAACGCTATCCTCTAGGCCACGACCAGCGGCTATGTTTGTTTAAATATATATGCAGTTTTCATCACAATTTTAAGGATATTTATATGTTGAATTGGAAAACCTAACTTGAATATAAACGAATATATTTAAAATTCCTAAATTTAATATAAATTTAATTAACTATACACAAGAACGTCAGTATATCTGACAGCACTGCGCGTAGCAAGACATTTTACCATCTGTGAAGTAGAAAAAAAGTGTTTTTATCTGGCAAACACGTCCGGAGGTCTCTTGAATTAATAACCACATATTTAACGTTAAACGGCGCGTATGGAAACACACATATGCGCACTTTACCCAAAACGAAATGGAAATCATACTTTAGAAAGCCTTTCAAAATTTTACGATTAAGACGTAAATAATTTGTAAAGGTGTTCCTGTTTGTATATTTCTGGTGAAGAACAGTCCCCATTTCAAAACTATTGTCTAATTTACTGGATTGTATTCTTCATTTACGAGTGATGAAAGATTCTTCTTAACGTGGGCGTCTTACTCCCAGTTCCCCTATCCACTAGAGCAATAAATGAGCACGATGACAGCAATTAGTGCGCAACTAGGTAGCAACTGGTATGTCACTAGGTGGAAAAAGCACGCTATAAGTCCGTGCAAATCTGGGGCCAATATCAAAACTATTAGATTAAAATCATGAAGAAAAACCAAAATAATTCAGTCGATTTTTAATCACATTTCAAAAAATAATTCACATTAATTTTAATGAAACTAAATTGAAAAATTTAAACTCAAATACATAAATTTAATAGCTCAATTTAAATGTTGTTTGATTCAGCGAATGAAGTGCGATAACTCTGTAAAAATCTGGGTGATTTGACAAGCTTATTGAAAATCGATATTCGGGATTATATTCCAATGAACAAGTTATTTTTTTTAAACTATTGTCCTTGGATAAGATTTCAAGATTTTGGCTATAGTTCTGACTCGAGATTGTTACATACACTTGATTCAGTTTAGTCGTTCATCAAAATTTGATTAGGAATTTGTAATTTTAAGTTTAGAAAGGAAAATTTATGGACCTTCATTTGGGGGGGGGTGGAGAGGGGGATTTAACCAACGAACCCCCTCCTCCCGTTCCTACGGCCATGTACTCAGCTAATGTGAAATAGCATCAGAACTGATAACGTAAATCGTTTAAAATGGTGTTGCGAATCGCAATTCTAGATGCATAGTGAATCGATCGTATAAAATGTGGTCTGAAGTCAGTTTAAATAGGATATGATAGAAAGTCCGCCATGTTTGTTAAAAAATTTTGCTTCCTCGCGGATATCATGTGAGAAAATCATCGTCATGTTATCTCTGCAACCAGCAGTCCATCCAGATGGCTGAAGATGAGATGGAAATTGACTAATATTGACCAGTGACAGAACAAACAAATATGTCGCAAGCAACGATTTGAAGGCTTACACAGAAAAATCTTGCATTCTTTGGATAGTTACGAATAAGGTGTCGGATAACGCTCAATTGGTGTAGTTTTTGTCGTTTTAAAAAGAAATGAAATTTTGCTCTAGTAGGTAAATGCTGTATTTTTTTAAAACTTTCATACGATCATTCTATAATGAATATGGAACGTGAATCAAAACAACAGAAGAATGTAGTTACAAAAATGTTTGCTGGGGTTGAAAAAATCTACCATGAGGAATAATTGGGTTGCTTAGATCGAAGAACTTGAAAAGAACGCACCACAGAGGAGGATAAACCGCGTGTGTGGCGCCATTTTCAACACGACTCCAACGAGACACTTTGGTAAAATTGTTTTATCTTTCATTCATTATGCCTTTCATCTATTCTATTTTCCAAGTAGGATTCCCTCAACTACATCCATTCCATTGATATCTGAAACCGCTTTATGGTCGTATGAGTTCTCTGTACCAAAAGCGGGCTGCATACTACATAATATTTGCACATATGCGATTCAATTCGATGAAATTCTATCACTGTGAACACGATTTGCATCGTATATGGCACTGCTTAACCCTCATCCTCATTACATTTCATTACCCTAATCAGCACTAGGATTGTCAATTTGATACTCCAAGCTAAAATCGTCATAGCCCTTTTTATATCTAACCGATTACAATGAAACTTATATCACTAGAAACCTTGTAATGTCAATAAATTATGTTTAGAACAATATATATAGCTAAAGCTTATAGTTTTCTCATTATTTAGCATGAAAGAAAAAAAAAATCCGAAAAAACATGCCTCAGGAAAAGTGCTGTAGTTCATATATTACACGTCCAAAAAATATTTGCTTTATGCATATGAAAGCTGAAAATTATGTCTACATCATGAAGCCAAGAAATATTTTTTCAAATTTTTTTTAATAAAATGGTCACAAAAAGTTAAAAAAAAGAGGTCTGAAAAACCTACTTTTCATTCGATTGCTTGTAAGTACTGTTTAAGCAATGGTAGAGTTTTCGAAAAAATATGACTACAAAATCTATTAAAATTCTAACATTTTGCTGTCTTTAGATTTTCCATGCAACAAAAATTGAATTAACGGGAATTTTTCAAAATTAACTACTTTACGCGATTCTATTACAAATTGAAATTTCATCTATTTTTGTGGTCCACCGTCAGGTTGTACCCGGATTTTCAGTGCTTTTACTTTGTTTGGACCAATCAAAAGTATATTCAATGAAAAATACATTTATTTAATCTAGATTCTAGTGAGGTGCAACAATTCACGCTGTGATATTTCACAAAAATATGAAAGTTATAAACGTAAAATCATTCTTGAATTTCTAGAACCACAAGCAGCGCGTCTAGCAAAACGTGTTTGTTTGCTCTCCGAGTAGGTACGGTGGGTGGTGATTTGGGCAGAGAGCGAAGCCGACAGACGAAATAGTGATGCGTGTCGTGACAAGCAAACGTGAACTACTATCAAGGGGCCATTCAAATATTACGTAACGCTTTTAGGAGGTGGAGGAAGGGTAAGAGTTTGTTACGCTCTGTGGATTTAGGATCGAAAATCTGAGACGAATGTGTTACGTAGGGGGGGTGGGGGGATTGAAAATGATCGAAAATTGCTTTACTTAATATTTGAACGGCCCCCAATAGAAAATTTCCAACCAAGAAACGTACGACACGCATCATTATTTCGGCTCTCGGCTTTGCTCTCTGCCCAAATCACCACTCACCGTACCTACTCGGAGAGCAAACTAACACGTTTTGCTAGACGCGCTGCTTGTGGTTCTTGAAATTCAGGAATGATTTTACGTTTATAATTTTCATATTATTGTGAAATCTCACAGCGTGAATTGTTGCACCTCATTAGAATCTATATTAAATGTGCATTCAAATGAATATACTTTTGATTGACCCAAACAAAGTAAAAGCACTGAAAATCCGGGTACAACCTGACAGTGGACCACAAAAACAGATGAAATTTCAATTTGTAAAAAAATCGCGCAAAGTAGCCAACTTTGAAAAATTCCCGTTAATTCAATTTTTGTTGCAGAAAAAATCTAAAGACAACAAAATGTTAGAATTAGAATAAAATTTGTAATAATATTTTTTCAAAAGCTCTACCACCGCTCAAACAGTTTTTACTAGCAATCTAATGAAAAGTAGGTTTTTCAGACCTCTTTTTTGAACTTTTTGTGACCATTTCATTAAAAAAAAATTTAAAAAAATATTTCTTGGCTTCATGATGTAGACATTAACTTCAGCTTTCACATGCATAAAGCAAATATTTTTTTTGGACGTGTAATATATGAACTACAGCACTTTTCCTGAGGCATGTTTTTTTCGGTTTTTTTTTTCTTTCATGCTGAATAACGAGAAAACTATAAGCTTTAGCTATATATAATGTTCTAAACATATTTTACTGACATTACAAGGTTTCTATTGATATAAGTTTTGTATGAAGTTCAAATTAATTCAAACGAATTAAATAGATTTTACTTTTGGAGTGTCAAAATGACACTCTAAGTCGGAAAAGGGAGTTTTTTTTGTCCAGGCTTCCAGGGTTAGTCCATAAATAAAGTAAAGATGCAATATTTAAGAACTTTTAAATTCATTATTTTTAAGAGGAGAAATCACCGTGAATTTGTGTTATGAAATGAATTTGCGGCTTTATCGGTGAGGGTTAAAGAGTTGAAATGAAAGACGGATAGAAGATCAGAAGAAAATTCTAAAGGTGAAAAGAGCGAAGAGCATTTGAAATAGAAGCTTGACCACATGTTAAATTCTTTGTCCCACATCAATTAACTGTATTGAAGAAGTAGTACCCAATAGAGAAGGCACTACATTTTTCGATACAGTTAATTCTGGATGGTTCGACCGCCATGTGAGTGTGCACATGTGCCGAACGGACAAAAAATTTAGCATGTGGTTGCTCTGTTAAGTCTTCTATTGTGCGATATCGTTCCATCGATGGCTAGGTTCGGCACATGTGCACACTCACATGGCGGTCGAACCATCCAGAATTAACTGTATCGAAAAATGTAGTGCCTTCTCTATTGGGTACTACTTCTTCAATACAGTTAATTGATGTGGGACAAAGAATTTAGCATGTGGTCAAGCTTCTATTTCAAATGCTCTTCGCTCTTTTCACCACCTTAGAATTTTCTTCTGATCTTCTATCCGTCTTTCATTTCAACTCTTTAACCCTCACCGATAAAGCCGCAAATTCATTTCATAACTTTTAAATCCATTTAGGGTCCCAGAAGAAATTTTTCTTTTTGAAGCTTCTGAAAAAATTACAAGCATTCAAACTTGCAATAGTGTCAAAATGACACTCTAATGCGGATGAGGATTAAATGATCACGCAAACAGTTTGAGCAAAATCGGTCGGGATCGAAATATTTTGTTTAAACCACCCTCTGTGGCATGGTGTATGGCGCTGTTTGTACAAAATTCAGGCCATTTACTTAGCCCCATTCGGGTTTGTTGTTGCTGTTGCTATTTTCGCCGTTGATCGTTTGTGTTCGCGTGAAATATGTTTGCATCGTGTTTGGGCAAGCAAAGAACAAACAGTCATCGTGGAATCATCGAATTTACACAATCCATTTGTGTAGTCTATGGCCCGCTTAAAGAGTTATTTTACTGTTTCAGATCTTCCTCACCATGATTACCTTGACTTGTCGCGGTGGGCGGTACCAAACTATTCTTCGAAGCTAACATTTGAAATGAGAATTGAATCCAGATTCTAATTTTGGCATCTTCTGCTGGCTTTGATTACTTTACCGTATTTGTTTATTCCGAGTGTTGCCCTAGGTTTGCACTGGTGCACCACTAAGTACTGTCTTCTTGTTTGATTATTCGGACAGTTTTGCACTGGGTTTGACCTGGTGTTGCATTGCCATCGGGACCTAATGCCCCGAAAATTTTGTCAGTGTTGCGAGAGAGCGTGTGAGTTAGTGAGGTATCAATTACAATGACGACGATTTGTGTTCGTTTTAATCGGGCTTTGGTTTTGGTGATCAATGACAATTGATAACTTAGGAGCTTTTTTGGATACTGTTATTATAACTCGCTGAAATTGAATTTCGAAAACCTCTAATTCAAGATAATTTGCGTTGGTGTTCTCACATTGACGCTTCGAATGTCGTTTGTCATAAGCAAATCTGTGTCTTTGTTTTAAAATAATCGTGTTGCCAGTTCTTTCATCTGAGCAAGCCAGCTCGTGTACTGTGGAAGGCGATCAAAATATGTTGGTATGAATCGTTTTGATGATCTAGGAAGAAAATAAATATCAATATTTGTGATTTCTGCATAAAACTGTATTTCATTCAACAAAATGCAGCTTAAATGGTACTATTTGCCCCTCATCGTTAACCAGTTTTTGACCGTAGAAAAACATCTGACGAGTGTCGCCTTGCTAAGCATAAGCTTGATCTTAGACAGCTCTTGCAGCAGCCGCGGCAGCAGCAGCCCGATGCAATCCCTCCTTTTCGCCTTCCTCCAGGATCACAATGATCGAGTCCATCGCCTCTTCCGAGTTGGGAATGATCTGGTCGGCTGGGAGGGCAAATCCGTGGGTTCCGGTATCCCTGAACTCATAGGTGTAAGCAATGGGGGTTCCGTAAACGCCCTTCACGTGGTCGATGCTACCACCCGATGCAATGTCTACAGGGGAAAAGAATTGGTTTATCACATGTTATCACTGAAGCGAAAATTTATCTTACAAATGGTCTCGGCAATGTTTCCAACGACGTACTGGGTTCCGTAACGCTCCCGAAGCTTATCGATTGCCTTCTGACCGATGGCCAGGATTTGGTCGTGATTATCCAAATGCTGGGTGGTGTGTCCGTAGGGAAGAAGCAACATTTGACTGAACGAGTGGAACGAAATGTAGGTACTAATGGTTTCGGCATGTTGTGCAAAGTATTCCATCAAGCCACGCGTTTCCGATTCCGAGAATGGTTGAGGTCCATGGAAAGTGTCGGAACAGGCGACCGATGAAGAACCTCCCTCTGGAATTATAAAGCTTACAGTTAAAACCCATGCTGATAAGAAGTTGAACACAACACTCACGATTCCAGTTGAAGCCAAAGTTACGGTTGGGATCAGCTCCGATGCAGAGAATGCTATGTGGTTGACGAGTCTTGCGCCACATGCGGGTATTGGTGTGGGTGAATTCGTATCCATCTGGATTCGCCACCGGGAAGAAATGCCAGTCGTAGTTCTCAGCGATATTTCGAACTTGGGGATCGTTCGACGTAAGCAGTTCGTTCAGAATCCAGGTGGCCGTAGCTCCACTAACCCATTCACGAGCATGGATCAAACTTTCGATCATGACACCTGGGTTGCCAGCCTTGTACGATACCTTCAGACCCCGCAGAGGTCGTCCCTCGAAAGAGAGTCCAGCTGAAATCGGAGTCAGCACATTTGGATAAGTCGCCAGCAACTGGTCCATCCAAGCGAAGATCACATCAAGTCGGTGATAGGCAGTCCAGCTCATTCCCGACCGGGCTGGACGTCTCTGCTCTTCATCAAAAATGGTCTGAAGATTCGACTGGCTCAACGAAGCTTGCAGGTTGAATCGCTCCACAAAATCACTGAACTCTCCAAACTTATGAGGAGGAACAACCAAGTCAGCATGGCTGCCAACATTGGCTGGTTCGGTCCAGAAATCGTAGCCTTCACCAATCTCCTCGATTCCTCGAAGCACTTCCAACTGCTCAGTGTTCTCGATCTGGATACGGTACAGCCGATAGTTGTCGTACCGAGCCTTCTCGGCTATCGACGAGGCCACAAGGGCCAAAAATAAAAGTTTACAAAACATCGCGACTTCCGAAACGGTTCTGCAACTCATTCCCTCAACCGATGTTCTTAAATAGTCGTTAAAAACAGTGATAAGCCTAATCTGTCCGAAACCCGAAATCGTCAGCCAAATGAGCTATTTATTCATGCAGCTTTATCTATTCTAAGCCGGTTATCATTCCCTCCAAAGGCCGATTTACTGAATACCAAATCGCGTAGATAGGATTTCAAAAATTCTTATCAGACAATTATAGTCGTGAACTTTTTTGGGTATTATCCGAACTCAACCCTATCCTGTCAATCGATACCGAAAAATTTTGTCGATTATGCTTGACCTACCTCAATTGACGTGTTTCGAGTTACAATAACTCTGACTACCGTGACAAGTTAAATTCGATGTTTGATTGCTCTCCCAATCAAATCAAATCTATTAAGGCTCAAGAGTGTGCCGATAAAGCGTTGTAAATTGTTTGCTGACACACATATTTATGAGTATATTTGAAAAATTCCTTGCCCTGAGGTCCTAAGAGATTAATTTTTAAAAAATTGCTGCAAGGCGATCGAAAATTTATGGTTTTTACATTTTACGATGAATATAATCTTTTATTTATTTACATGGTTTTCCGTCTCACGACATAACCTGGTGGTGAAAATTCCTCCAATTCACTCGGTCCATGGCAATCATTCTCCAATTTCTCGGACATCCCACATTCGCCAGATCACGCTCCACTTGGTCTAACCACTCACTTGTTGCGCGAGCACCTGTTTTGCAGGACAGTCGTCCAGCATTCTCTCAACATGCCCTGCCCAGCGTATCCGTCCAGCCTTCACCACCCTCTGGATACTGGGTTCGCGGAAGAGTCGCGCGAGCTCGTGGTTTATCCTTCGCCTTCATATTCCGTTCTCCTGCACGTCGTCGAAGATGGTTTTTAACTCATCCTTCGCTCGAATACTCCGAGTGTTCACAGGTCCTCCTCAAACAATATCCACGTATCGTGGTGCCTATAAGCTAGAAATTATATTCCGAAAAATGGCAAAGTTGCATCAGAAAAAAAAACCTGTAAGTAAGATAAACATGGTTTCCTTCAGCGCTTAAAAGAAACAGCTCCAAATTTTAAGGTTTGAAGGTCGTCTCAGAATTAATACGATTCAGCAGTTATTTTTCTAGATTTTAAGATATCTTTTGTTTTTTTCTAAGGTTTCGAGAGATCTAAATACTAAGTGCAAATTCTAAATATCAAAAAACTTTAGGCTGGAACAAATTTCTTTTTCTTCTTTTGTCACCCCCCCCCCCCCCCCCCCTTCGAAATTTCCGAAAAACCCGAAGGGGGAAATAAATAAAGTTTGAAGTATTTCATGTAAATTTCGAAAAAATCAAATATCCGAAAGATTACAAGACCAAAAAACCAATTTCGGAAGATATTTCACCTTTTCTAATCTTGATTTTATTCATTGATTCGATAAAAAATCACTTGATCTATAGATTTTGTGCAAGGATATTGTATGCAGTTTTGTTGCTTACAAGATTTCGTGCAATCGATTCCAATTTATTTATTTATTGCATTATTTTTTATTCTCCCCCCCTTGCGGTGTTCCAACTCTGAGTGACAAAAGAAGGATTTGAAATTTGTTACGGCCTTAATTGATATTTTCAAATACATGGGGGGTATAAGGGCAAAACGAACACTCAAGACGAAGTTGGAACACCGCTTCTCTACTGACGCACGTACATATTTTGAAAACTAAATGTTCATGAGATATTTCATTTCTTAGTTTATTGTTATTTAAAAACATGCGAATACAATTGATAAACCAGCTTGGTTTTTGGTTTTAAGTTGGCTTAAAATATTCTTGAGCCCTGGAAAGTGAGCTTTTATGATCAATTAATTAATTGAATCTTTAATCTCTGGCCTTAAATGTATGCATTGAGAAAAAAATGTTATCTTCTGTGAAGTTTTCATTTTCTACTAGAATATGTGTAAACTTGGTTTAAAGTTTAACCTACTGACTTACGACGAAATAAACACCTATAGTTGGGACAATCGGGCATTCTGTGCCGCATTATTGAACCTGCATAATTACCCAATACACAATCTGTTATACATACCAGGCTACTTCCTGTGTCCACCGGAAGTGCTCCCTCAAAAAAAAAAATATCCATAATAAAACTGTCCGGATCAAGGTGACCCGAGAGCTTGAGTGCGTTACCCTGGCCGCAAATCTTCACTTATTTTTATGATTTTAAATTCATTTTTGAGATAATTTATTCTGGTTTATCAGTAATTAAAAATTAGTAGAGATGTACCGAATATTCGGTCGGCCGAATATTCGGCGCCGAATACCGCCAAAAAACCGTTAAGCCGAATATTCGGCTCACCGAATAGTTGAGCTAGGTATTCGGCCGAATAGGCCGAATATTTATTTTTTATAAAATTTAATCAAAACAGACTTAATGAGATAATTTTTAAAATATCTACAAGAAATGTTGAAAAAGCTTTAAAATAATCAAAAACTTATGGTTCAGTAAAACATTTAAGGTGTACCAGTGTATTTTTTACTGTAGATAGCTTTATATATCGATTATACTTCTTGATATATTCAGTCTTGTCCATAAACCAAATAAAGAATTCGAGAAAAGTTAAATCTGACCGGGATGACACATATTTTTTTTAACTTTCCGGATTTTACCCGAGTTTACTCAGAAATCAAATAAAAAACTCAAAAGTATCTTTGAAAATTTTAAAATTCTGTTGTGATTCGATGAAAACTTTAAATTTCAAGTAATTTTAATTCTTTTCCTTTTGTATGTTTGAGAATGATGCTTAGTTTCTGTTCAGATTTTCCGGTTTTATTACAAGTTTTTCAAAGAATCGTTCAAACCCGACCCAGCCGTGTGGATACGTGTCGTAGAAAGTATTTAATGCTTAAGGTTAAAGATCAGCTTTCTTTCTGGCACCTATTTTTAAAATATCTAGCAAAAATTGGACATTCATCTAATTCAACATAGAAAAAAGCAAATTCAAACAGCTTGACACCTGTTTTGAAATGTTTTGTCCCAAATTTCACTGGAACCCAATTTTTTTGTGATAAACGTCCTAGAAGCGACAAGTCATCTGATGTCCTTTCATCTAATGGTGACATTTTGAAAATCAAAGAGATCTCTACTTAAAAAAGATCTGATGAATTATACATCTGGTTGGAAATAATCAACTTAAAAACATGAGAGGCATTAAGATGGCAGAAATACAAGAAAAATGAATTTATTGTTTTGTTTTGCATTGAAAATTCAACAGAATATTCGACCGAATAGTTGAAAAGGTCACTATTCGGTATTCGGCCGTTCGCCGAATACCACTATTCGGTACATCTCTAAAAATTAGGTTTAAATGTTTTACCTGATTATCAGTAGCTGATTCCGAATGAAAAAAGACCCGAAAAAATCTCTTTATAAATTCTTATATCTTCTGATAGGATTCTTATATTACGCTAATTTATTAATATTTGAAATAGTCAAGAATGAATCTATCCATGTATGTTTGAATATTTGGGAATCACGAAGGAAGTTTTGACCGCTATCCCGGAACTTCCGCTAGAAAAAAAAATGCTTACTCCAAAAAAGACACCCAATGTTGGCTTTGCATCGCTGTATCTCGTTTAACAATGAACCAATTTTCTAAATTCAATTTTAGTTTTTTTTTCGTTAATTTGATTACTATTTTTATAGAATATACTTGGTTTCTCAAAAATCTCAGTTTTACAGTATATAGTAATTGAACTCACATTTTTGTAACTTTTCGTACTTCGTCTCATGTTGGTGAGTTTACGTGATGTTGTCATTGAGCTTCTCTAAAAATTCAACTCAAATAGGCTACAGAGAATGCATCGAAATTAAGCAATTGCTTCACATTTGAGCTTCGTTAGTGCCAAACCAGGTTCTTCTAAATGTAAAAGCTCTTGACTGAGAAAACATATGTTGTGCTTATCAGGCCCGTGCAAAGAACTCGTCCATGGGGAGGCGTACGTGTTTCCAAAATTCTTATTCAGTCAGAAATAATATCAACCCATAAAATACACAATAAATAATGAATGAACTAGAAGTTTGCTTGAAAATAAATTTTAAGTCTTGAATAATTTTAAATTATTATTTCCACCATCAGAAAACGATCACATATCGATATTTCGAATAAACCAGATTTTAAAGCTTCGGACAAAAGCATCAATGTACAGAAAAAAAATTTAAAATAGAGTATCAGAATAAAAAAGAAAAAAGTTCCTAATTTGAAATCAGTTTTAAGAGCAGGCCAGACATTTACGCTGATTAAAAGTTGTTTCGAAAAATGATAAAAATTGTTAATTATCAAAATAAAATAACAAAAAAGTTCATTTTTGAAGTTCACAATAATAAATGTACATTAGAGTGCCCCAAATGACCCGACTTTTGAAAAAGTTATGCGCTGCAGGCTAAAATTGATCCTAGGCCTAGTACAAGATCTCATGCCAAATTTGGGCCAGATCGGATCACGGGAAGGGGTCGCTCAACGAGCCTGAAGTTTGTATGGGATTTTGAGACATTTTGTTCGGGAGAAACATGAAAAACCAGTTTTTCATCAATAACTTTGGTTCCCGTCGGCCGATTTCTTTCAAAAACGGGTTTTCTTAAAGCCTAAATTATGAAAAACATTTCATCCGAAGACTGCATATCGATAAGAGTTAAGACAAAAAAGTTATTGGACTTCCAAAATGGGCTAACTTTTTTTACGGTGGTATTCATCACTGCTAATGAGGCGTCAATAAGTTCGACCGCCCCGATTCATTTACAGTGATGAATACCATCCTTTAAAAAGTTAGCCCATTTTGGAAGCCTAATAACTTTTTTGTCTTAACTCTTATCGATATGCAGTCTTCGGAAGAAATGTTTTTCATAATTTAGGCTTCAAGAAAACCCGTTTTTGAAAGAAATCGGCCGACGGGAACCAAAGTTATAGCTGAAAAACTTGTTTTTCATGTTTCTCCCGAACAAAATGTCTCAAAATCCCATACAAACTTCAGGCTCGTTGAGCGACCCCTTCCCGTGATCCGATCTGGCCCAAATTTGGCATGATATCTAGTACTAGGCCTAGGATCAATTTTAGCCTGCAGCGTATAACATTTCACAGGTTTTGAATTTCCCATACAAATTTGGGGCAGTCTAATGTACATGTTCAGTTCATCATTATAGTTCATACCGGCAAAGTTCAGGTTGGGAAATTTGATTTCCTGAATTATTAATAAGATACTGATAAAAATGAAAAAAAAAGTAATTTCATGTTTTCCTGTAAATATTGAAAGCACAAATCAAATACTAAGTTAGTTGAAATTGAGCATTTTGATAATGAAAGAATAATTGAAAATCATGTTAATTTAAAAAAGAAGATTTAAAATAATAAAAAAAGTATAAGTGAAAACTCTGAACATTTGGTTGCCATTAATTGAAATACAAAAGGGAAAAACAATGTTTATCGTATAAAAAAATACATTTATAGGTTTCCAAGAAGATTATGTTTTCAAAACCAATAATTCCGAATTGAAAAACAAAGACAAATTTACAAAAAATATGTTAAAAAATTAAAAGTATATTAGTTTGAAAATTTAAAAACTTTTTTTTAAATCAGTAAATTTTTTTGAAAATTAAAATAAAACATGAAGATACAAAAGATTGGTATTTTAACATTTTTGAAAGAAATTTTTCCAATGATAACGTCCTACCATTTTATAAACTAATTGAAATATTTATTAAATAACTCAAGGGAATAGCATTCTTGGTGCCTATGTTTCAATGATTGATTTGAAATATCGGTTTCTGATCATACGTTGGATTCGGTCTATCACCTTTTGTTCTGGTGATATGGAGTTTATAAGTTAAAACATGAATCAGATTTGAGTGAAACCAATTACAACTGATTGATTACTGATTAACTTAGAAACCTACATGAAAGTAAAAAAAATGATTCTGAACTTTTTTATCATACTTCATTCAATTAAGGAGTAATATGTTGAATAAATAGTTTTTTTTTCAGTAATAAAATTATCTGAAAATGTTAAATTCTTCTTTTTGATAATATTGAAAGATATCATTACAAGTATTTCTGACCTTGATAAAGAAAGTTAAAAAAATGTTTAATTGCATATAACAAATTTGATTAAATCTCATATTAATAAATCTTAATCTTAATGTGGTTTAAATATTTTGTTTCAGTTCTTTAATACTCTCAAATTCAACAGAATTGGGAATAGTATACAAAAAGAAAACTTACATTACTTTTTTTAAAGAAGTCAAAATTACATTCAGTCTTGGGGAAAGTTGATAATTGATTTGAAAACTTAATTTTAAAATATTTTTAGCAATGTTCTAAAGTTTTGTCAAAAATGTGCAGAAATTTGCCAAAAAATTTTTACTTATTTTCAAAAGTTGCATTTTTGGATTCAGGGCAGCCAAAATTAGAACCCTCATTCATAGCCCCTCGGAGAAAAGGAAATTGTCTGGCTTTATGCAACTATCCAAACCTTTTTAAATGTAGAGCTGAGAGCCACCTGTCATATTAGACTGAGTCGATTTGGGGTCGTTTCTGAATTTCTCAAATCCTGGGGTCTAAAAAGCTTCGTTTTTGTTTAAAACTCATCCATGATTATTTGCAGAGTTTTTGAGTAGCGTTTACATCAGTAAATTTGAACTTTTTGGTTTGTATGAGAAAATTGAATATTTTGTACTGAAAATCAACATCATTTTTGTTTCTTCTGTGGAATCGAGCCTGCCTGCCTTCATATCTTATTAGGCAAAAAAGTTATTAGCTGTTGAACAGGGCATTGGCATTAAAAAAAATTAGTTCAATTGACCTCACTGTTGGGTTGCATGAAAAACAATTATGCAATACTTCGCTAAACAAAAATTGAATTTATTGTTTTTCAATGAAAAATTATATGCCCCAATCCTACACCTATAAACTTTTTGTCTTATAAGATACGAAGTTATGGTCTTCGACAAAATTGTTCAACGGAAATTTTCCTTTGAAGAATTTTTTAATTGGCACAAGAAACATTATAAGGCTCGGCTGCTTAGAAGAAACCAACATTTTGTTGATTTTTTATTAAAAAATATTAAATTTCTCCATACAAAACTAAAAGTTCAAATTAAATCAGATAAAAATTACTTAGAAATTCTGCCAAAATTCATAAGTTTTACACCAAAACGAAGCATTTTAGACCCCAGGGTTTAAGAAATTCATAATTGACCTCAAATTGACTCAATCTACCAACTTGTTAAGGTGCTAGATAAGTATTTGATGAATGAATTTTGAAATAAAAATAGTTGGTTTCAAGTTCTGAACTTGTTTAGTTACACTTACATTAAGGTTTATTTAAGTTTACAATTCAAATTAGTTTCAATTCATAATCGTCATATAGTTTTGTAGAACGAAATGTCTTAGGCCTAGAGTGATACAAGACTGAATTCCCCAGAACCACATGTACAGTACCGTTCATAATTGTATAGAAATTGGAAGCACGCGCACTGTCACTTCGACTTTGAACTTCCATAAATTTTTACTCTGATGATATTTTTTTATCATTCTATAGAAATCGCATTTCTAGATCCATGCCTGAAATATTGCACCTCGCGTAACTTTTGATCTCATCGATAGAACTTTTCAAAAACATCTGACATGCTAGCTTTATATTTCAACAATCACTCTGCAAAATTTCAATAAAAAATGTAGCGTAGTTTCAGAGATATTGCAGTTTGAATGAGAATAGTCCAAAAAGTCCGATTTTCGTAGAATTACTGTTTCTCAGGCCACACAAAGCTAAAGCTTCAATTTGGTGATATAATGGTGTGATAGTTGATCTATCCAACGCAAAAATTTTGATCAAAAAATATCATCAGAGTAAAAAGTTATGGAAGTTTAAAGTCGTAGTGATAGTGCGCGTGCTTCCAATTTCTATACAATTATGAACGGTACTGTATGTATTTTCTGACATGTATGTTATCACTTATTTTTAAATGTACTTAAGATGTGGATCAAGAAATCAATATATGTAGCAATTTCAGCAAAACTTCATACATGAAACTTGATAATACTCCCGACATTATACTTCTTTACTTGAGAGTAGGTTACAATTGAAAAAAACACTTCCCTGCACTTCCCACAAAATGCAGGGGATCAACTCACAACTAAATCAATTAACAAGTACATCAGAATTTGCAACTGTCGTTTGAAACTGAGAATACGAAGGCAGAAATTCCCGGATTGCAACATCAGCTCAGTTATAATGAATTAGAGTTATCATGGAACTGACTCACCGGTTGTAGATGTAGGAAGCGTGTTTCCTCTTGTAGCGAATCATTCAATGATGTCAACTGTTGGAGGTGGATGAAAACAACGAAGAATCGGGTCGGACACAAACAAAGAAACATGCAATGATTTATCACTAACATACTTAATCCACTTATTCAATAAAAAATGACAATTTCACAAAAACAAACTACTAAAACTCAATTTTCATAGAGGTGGAACGAAAATATACACGTACGATACCAACAAACCAACGCCTACTTCCTCTCATGACTGAAAAAACATATGTGGAAGCAAACTTTGGAAGCTTGAACCAACCGGAGCAATTGCTTCAAGCGATTTCTGGAAGACAAGACTTGAATTGCTTAGCGAAAACGATTGTAAGGTTCTTATTCATATCACCTAATGCGGAATACGTCACCAACCAACTGTGAAAGCAACTGGTATGGGAGATAAGGCATAACGAGCATCCGGAGCGTAGTGAGCACCCCTTTTTTCTACCGAAGTACGCATTTTCTATAATAAACTAGCTGAACCCGTACGAACTTCGTTTCGCTTTAAATCATTGGTACGTCAAAATGAGTTTTGAAAATGAATTCGAAATATTCTTTCGACAATTTTGGGGAAAAAAATCAACAGTGTTTGAAGTCGCTACTATTACTATTACTTGAAATTCAAATTAAACTGTTGATTGGCTTTTTATTAAAATTTATGTAAGAGTGTTTTCTTCTCGATCGGTTGCAAAATCTAGACATTATGGCAGATACATGTACTATTTGTTTGTGTGCACGACTCTTTTGCTTGACCTTCACACTTAAATTGGTATCAATTAACTGCCTCCAACAAAATTATTGCACAAAACACTGAACTTTCAATGAAATCCTCTTTTTCTGTCCCATGGCCCGAAATTCGATAATTGAAACAAATTTTACGTTCCTCAAAACTCCCTTGTGCCATTTTTTCTTTTCAAATTATATGTAAAATTACGTCAGAAACTTGAAAACAGTGATCAGTGAATATAGATGCCCCTTTCGCCGACCCTTGACACGGAACATGCTACCTGGAGTCAATTGCTCATAGTTTATAACCCTCATCTGAACATTTTCATATCAATCCGATGCATGATCACGACAATATCGCGAAAACAGTGAGCAACTAACATGAACGGCCTTTTTTGACCACGATTCAAAACTTGACACCTGAAATCAATTAACTTTTCTGTTAAACTCCCATGTGCCAATTTTCATTACAATTCTATGCTCAATCAAGAGAATATCGTAAAAACAGTGAACAGATAATAACCCCTTTTGCCGACCACTGAGTCAAGATTTGAAACCTGAAAGCAAAAGAGCGTCCCTCAAAACTCCTATGCGGAAATTTTCATCTCAATCCAATGTAGAATAACGTCAAAATCGCAAAAACATTAAAGTTGGGTATGGACGACTCCTTCAGCCGACTTCTGATCCGCAATTCGAAACTTGAAATCGATTGCTCGTCTTTTAAAATACTCATGTTCAAATTTTCATCACAATCCAATGTAAAATAAAGCCAATATCGCAAAAACATTAATCAGTGAATATGGACGACCCCTTTTGCCAACCTCAAACCCCAAATTTGATAACTGTAATCGATTGCTCGTCTCTCAAAACACTCATGTGCCAATTTTCATCACAATCCGATGTACAATAACGCCAATATCGCAAAAACATTAATCAGTGGATATGGACGACCCCTTTGGCCAACCCCTGACCCTAAATTTGATAACTGTAATCGATTATTCGTCTCTCAAAACACTCATGTGTAAATTTTCATCACAATCCGATGTATAATAACGCCAATATCGCATAAACATAAATCAGTGGATATGGACGACCCCTTTTGCCGACCCCTATCCCTAAATTTGATAACTGTAATCGATTGCTCGTCTCTCAAAACACTCATGTGCAAATTTTCATCACAATCCGGTGTATAATAACGCCAATATCGCAAAAACATTAATCAGTTGATATGGACGACCTCTTTGGCCGACCCCTGACCCTAAATTTGATAACTATAATCGATTGATCGTCTCTCAAAACACTCATGTGCAAATTTTCATCACAATCCGACGGAAAATAACGTCAATAACGTGACAACAATATTTGTCTTGTATAGACGACCCCCTTCAGAAGGGGTCGTCCGAAAATCTGAAAACATTTTTCATCATTCCTGGTCCTAATGAGCATCCATGCCAAATTTCAGATCTCTAGCTCTTAAGACGGCTGAGTCTATAGAGGACAAACAAACAAACAAACAAACATACAGAAATTGCTTTTTATATATATGTATAGATAGAAGATTACCAATATTATCTACAGTCGGAATTGGTCTATCATCTTTTGTTCTGGTGATATGGAGTTTATAAGTTAAAACATGAATCGGATTTGAGTGAAATCATAACTGATTGATTACTGATGAACTTACAAACCTACATGAAAGTAAAAAATGATTCTGAACTTGTTTATTATACTTCATTCAATTAAGGGAAAAAAAATTCACAGATATTCTTTTTCCAGAATTACAATTATCTAAAAATGTTGAATTCTATTTTTATTAAAGTTTTGAAAGATACCATTACAAGTATTTATGACCTTAATAAAGAAAGTTGAAAAAATGTTTTATTTCATTAAGCAAACTTAATTAAGCCTGCATAATGATTTGATTTTTTTGACACCGCTTTTGGAAATGGAAGAGTAGGCTGGACCGGAATAGAAGCAGACGCGAAATTTTTACATCAAATTTTTCGAAGCTGTAAATGGTGAAATTTTTCTTCATATTTCTGGAGAATTTAGGTTATGAGAGTTGAGATCGATATATAACTCTGCTACTAAGCGGATTCGAATCAGTTCTGTGAAGAAAAAATCATCAGGTGCCAAGTGAACATTTTATGGTTGAAGTGTCAAAATCCGCTCATTGAGCGTAACGAAGCAAAAACTATGTGTATGGATACCCGGCATCGATACGCCGTTACTGGAACAGAAGATATTGGAATAACACTGGCGATACGTGAGGAATCAACAACAACCTGTATCGAAAACCTCGTGCAAAAGCGATTTCTGTTTTTGAAATGTCCGAAGGAATTAACAGGAATTCAAAAACTTTTTGGAACTTCAAGTCCATAGAGGGCTGTTTGAGACCCATTTTGTAACTTTTATACTGAATGGATGCGATTGACATGTCACAAAAGGCTATTTGAGGAACATTTTTTTTACTTTCATGCTCACATTCGAGAAAATTCGGTCCCAATTCCCTTTGGAACCTTTGTTCAGCGAAATTCGAACTTTGGAGGCACGCGATTAAGTAGATATGGAACTTTTGGTTGCTTGGGATGCAATTTTAAAAAGAAATCACCCTAAAAGTTCCATTAAACTTCAAAATGGTGACTTGACACCTTTAATGAAGTTGTGTAGTTTTACAATTGTTCAACTTTTTCAAACAAGGTTGGTCTCAAAACTCGCTTCGAAAAAATTAAACTTTTTTTTTTGTTTCGATTATAGTCGTTTTACCATCTTTATGGCATTCGCGACTTTATCAACGTTACAGTTGGCGGATCGTTATTGAAAAACCTATCCGGTACAACTGTGTTCGATGTTTTACTCTCGGGCTCGAACTCACGGACATCGGCTCAGGAGACAACAGACTTGCCAACTGAGCTATATCACAAGCCCTATAAAGAAAAAAAATTGAACGAATTTTTCGTTTTTGAGACCAGTAATCTAAAAATACCTATAAAACATGTTATTTCAAAAGATAGAGCTTTGACGTCTTCAACAAAGTTTTTTTTCAATTTGATGATCTACAACTTTTTTGAAGACATCATAGTGATAAAATTATAAACACAAAAAAAAAGAAACATTATCTAACTTATAGGTGAATTGATCAGGATTTACAATAAAATATGCGCATTTCAAAATAATGAAACATTCTAGAACATGGCATTGAACTATTTTGGCATTTAAGCCTTCAAATAGCCCATAATCACGTTTTTCGAGTTTTTAACCACTGTGCAGTAGTCCGAAAGGGCCCATAGCGAAACTTTTCTCGGCAGTTTCACAGTTCTCTTAGTGCTTTTGATTTAAATTCAGCTGTTAGGTATCTAACCTACTAATTAGACTGTTCCCCTTGTAACTTGAAAGTATAAAAAATAAGTCACAGCTTACTGCGATAAAATAAACACACTGACTTTTATGTTTGAAGAGATAGATACAAAATTTGTGCTATAAAGTTGTAGATATTATCAAAATACTAAACTTTGCTGAAATAATGAGTTCTCTATCTCTTTTAAGTGCGGAGTTACTCAGCTTTTAGTTTAAAACATATTATAAAAAACAAATACCTTATGTTTTTGAGTCAATTTTTTTCTACCTGATGATCACCATATGTTCTACTATCAAATCTGAGCAAAATCAAGGCCAAAAACATAAAAAAGGAAAGTGAAAAATAGTAGCTGGAAATATAAAGTTTTCATTGAATCACAGCAGCAGTATTAAGATCGTATCTATGGATTAAACATACATTTATGTTCATTTTGAAATTGTTTAAAAATCGATTTTTTGAACAAGAAATCTTGATATTTTCCAAAAAAAATAGAGTTTTTTTATTTGATTTAGCGAATAATTTTAATAAAGCCGGTCCAAATCCGGATAGTTTTGAACAATAACTGGGCATCCCGGCCAAATTTAACTTATCTAGAATACTTAATTGGGTTTATGGGCAAGCCTGAATATTTCAAGAAAATCTGTAATTAACAATAATCAAAGTATAAATCGATACTTGTCAGCATTCACTGTATGATCTACAATGAAAGAAACACGGATGCATCTTAAATGTTAAACTCAAACCATAAGTTTTTGATGATTGAGTAGCATTTTCAAAATAACTTATGGATATTATATAAATTATCCGAAATCATTTGAACAATTTGACAAGTCTGTTATTGTAGAAATTTGAAACATAAAATTTCAGCCTATTGGGCCAAATACTTAGCTCAACTATCCGGCGAGCCGAATATTCGGTCTAATTGTTTTTGGGTGATATTCGGCGCCAAATATTTAGCCGACCGAATATTCGGTACCGTCAAACGGGGCATCATGCAACAGCGGGGTTTGATGCAACATTTATATAACACTACATTGAATAAATTTTTAATTTAATGTATTGTAAAAAAGTTATCTTTTAATAATTTCTCGTATCTTAAGCTAGTTGTCTTAAGTTTTATTATTTTTATGTAAAATTTGAAAAATCTAGCAATAAATGTACAAATTTTAACATTTTTTGATGCCGAAAAAAACTTTACCCAGTATGGCGGATCGGCTTGATAATATTACCTACAAACTTTTTACAGGTTTCCTCATGTTATACCAACATTGTTGGTGTAAAAATATTTTTCGAACAATCACCCAATTTTTTTAAATGAATATTTTTAATATTTAGTTAGGTGTCTGGGGTTAAATGCAACAAAATGCAAATCAGAAATATCTTGTAAATCCCGTTTCCATGTGTTGGAATATGAATGTTTTGCATCACGCGTTTGTAAACATTTAAATTTCATTCATCCAAACATTTATTTTTATGATTTCAGCTTTTATAATTTTTCGTAGTATTATTTAACCCCTAAATGTATGCAGCATCCTTATTTTCAGAAAAAAATGTGAAAATTTGTTTTTACAGACCCAAAAACTACTGCAATTGGTGTTGTCATGCTTAATGGTCTTTAAGACATCACAAATATATTAAAAACTATGAATTTTCGTACGTGCTCATAAGATGTTTCATTAAAAACAAAGTTTGTTGCAAGTTACCCCATTTTCTAAGGAGGGTGAAAATCGCATGTTTTTAGTAAATTAAAAATAACTGAAGAAACCAATAATTTTTTTAACTACGCCAATTTGATGCCCCAGTATCCTATTGAAGTTGAAAATTATTGCATGTTGCCCCAGTTGACGGTACATCTCTAGTATTGAATTAACGTAAGTAAAATGTTCACAATACTTGTTTAGACGTTCAATACGCATATTTTGCACAATATCTTAAGTCTCTAAAACGAAGTTATCGCAATTTCAAGCTTTACTTTTCCTTCATTTTTCGACCATGTAGGTAAAATGGGGTAAATGGATCCATAAACAAAATACTACAACTTGAAGCTTGATTCAAGTACTTCACACTAAGATAGAAGCTACTTGTCTTTAAGCGCCCATGTTCGAGTACGGTTGGCATCAATTTGTTGAATTCTAAGTTTTTAATTATAAAATAGAGATTTGTTGTTTCAAAATACTTAATCAAACAACTGTTAATGTAACTGGTAAAGCATACACTGCCGGGTAGTTTTACCAAACCAATGGTTATTTTCAACTAAGAAATTATCAAAGTTTGGTAAATAACCAGTTCACCATAGTTTACCAAATTCGTCGATTCTCGGTTATTCTGTGAGTTGAAAAATAAATCGCCCTCTCCTCGGTTCGTTTGAAGATTCTATGTATTTGTGACACAATATTGATAGAAAATATGAACCAGTCAGAATTCAAAGAAAAACGCCTAGTGTCTTACCTCATTGCACATACTCTGGAAGAAATGGTCTTGAGCCCTTTTCAACCATATTTGAATTACCTACAATCGAAAGTTTCGCATGTTGGTCCGTTTTGCCTGACCAATCCTCAAAACTGACAAATGCCTCCCGCCAAAGAAGGATGAATTATATCAACATCCAATTCAATGTCTACAGATCCCGACAGGAAAAAAAATCATCCCTCAAAGTTTTTTTTGTTCCTTTCTCGGTCCGTCTCCGGGGAGTTTGTCCACTTCTGGAAGGTTTTTTTCGATTCATCGGTCATCGGAATAACTTTTCCGTGAAATGTTGATTCCAAATGTGTGTGGTTCGGAATAGCAAATCAAATCCTAGGGAAATGTATCTCCAACGTGTGGTGATGGTTTTTTTCCTGCTCCTGGTTTCTTACATGAAAAAGATGATTTATGGCATTGAAGTACAAATATTAATAATTTCCCGGGTGCAACTTTTTCCAACTTGCATCTGTGAACCACGAGATTTTGAATATTTCTGACGTGTAAAAAAAATTAAACACCTCAATGAAGATAATATGCGAACAACGATTGAGGTAGTTCGTTGATTCTAGCTTTAAAACCGGTTGCCATAAATCTCTTCTGGGCTCTGTGTAAAAAAAGCAAAAAAAATCGCCTCCGAGTGCCCCCATAATAAATCCATAAATAACCCGTTTAGTTCTGGCTCATCCCCTCAAATTAAGGGTAGATTACTCGGTGAACTAAGATAGAGACAAGAAAAAAAATAGCTTACCTGAACAAACGATGTAAACCATACCTGAGCCATATTTCCCGAATCCGCCTCTTTGTTTTTCTTATTTGACTTTGAAATTTATCCTCTTGCGGATGGCTTCCGTGCGGTTCGAATTCCCCGTTCCTAATCCTTGACTTTCTTACTCTTTCGGTTTGTTTGTTTGCCTTTCTGTCATTGCCTTTTCGCTGTGTACATTTCCAATAATATGTATTTATTTGTTTAATTTCATACCTTTTTTTGCGCCTATCGGCTTTGCAGATTTGGTTTTGTTTATAACAACTTTTTTTTGTGCCAAATCATTCGGGACTCTTTCTCCAACCTTTCGAACGTCCGTCGTCGGCAGTTTCCGACGTTGAGGTGAAAATTCCAATGCCAACACCCGGCTTACAACCTGCCTTCATTGATTTCGGGCGAAAAACTCCTGGGGATAGGATTCCGATTTCCAAGCTAGTGCGGTGCTGTTATGTTTTTTTGTGTGTCTCGGTAATATTTCCAAACATTCAATCCAGGCCATCGTACAAAAACCCGAGGATTTCGAAGCGGCTAGAAAGTTGGAACACAAAAGTCTTCCTTGGAAGTCGAGAGCTGTGTACGATTGAGCAAAATCCAGGAAATTTTCTATTTCCACATTTCGTCGCAACTTCTCCGTCAGTAGATCCGAATGTGCTAAGCCGTGACTTGCCATACTTATTTATGAGAATTATGATTAATGGTTCTGGCTTATGTTTGTTTCATTGCATTATTTGTTGGAACACAAATGCTACTGTATCAAAAACTTTCTAAGCCGGCTGGCTGGTTGTAAAAAAAACACTTTTTCCCAATTTAAGTAAAATTTAACATTTCCGCACTCTTCTGATTGTAATGAAAACCTGAACTGTTTCTGGAATAACCGAAACATCTGATATTTGGGAAAAACATCTGAAAAGCACAGACGCAAATATGTTTTTTTCTTCAAATGAAACTGTTTTTTCAGTTCAAAAACATTTTAAACAGAAACGGTGTGTACCTGTATTAACATCTCAGATTTTTTATTTACATTCCATTCATTTACAGTTTAGAGCCAACTGTGCTAACAGAACTGCCTTATGTACATATTAGATGAGTACTTATAAATACTTCTCTCTTTAATCGCAGTCATTTGCTTATTCATAAGACACGAAATACGAAATACCTTCATTTCACGCCTTTCGCTTTCTAATAAGTTTTTAAAAAATAGATCAAAATCTAAGAGTTTTACAATGATTTTTTCCAATGTTGTTTAGTTGTCGTTTTCATATGGATGGAAATGATTGTGTTAAAAAAAATTCATGATGAAATTTGTAAAACGGGATATGTTCTAAATAATGATAGTTATTTTGGAATAATCGGACTTAAATTAGGAGTAAGACGAAGCGCCAAAAATTCGAGTTATTCTGGATTGACTTATTTCTGAGGAGATGATAAAGAATGCTCATTTATTTCGTCGAACATAGTACGCTCCAAACAATTTATTAAAACTAGAAAATACGAACTTCTAGCAAATTTATTCCTATATAGTCATTTCATGGTTAAGTTTTTTAGTCGGTACATGTTGTTGATATCTATAGTTATTTATGCAACAAGTTGTAGAAAGTGGTTTTTCAGCACCAGTCATAAATCTATCCAACGAAGCTTGTCGAGGTAACACAGAGAAATATTTAGGAACAGGTGCCTTGTTACTTTGACAAGTTTTTTTTTAAATATTTTAGTGTCCTGAACTCGAAACATTTTTCAGATTTTGTCATTTAACAGTTAATATGGCGTGTGATAATTTTAAAATTGGTCAGTCTTCGATAACTGATAAACAATTAAACCAACTTGCAAACTGAAAGCTGATTTTGAATAGTTTTTTCATCTATCATTTGATCGAGGGTTAAGATCATGTCTGGATATTCGAGTTTCAGAAAAACAACGCTTGAAATAATTTGAATCCTGCATTGTTAAGACATTACTAAAGAAAAGATACAACAATTCTGTAAACTGACATCATTCATTAAGGTCATTCAAAAATTGTTATTACAGATTCTTACTCATTTTATAACTTTGTTGAAGACTTCGAAACGATTTGACTCTCTGTTTAAAAAAAATATATTCAATTAAGTATAAAAAACCAAAAGTCCAAAAGTCGAAAATTTCATAAATTACTAAAATGATAAAAAATGAAAAACCAAAAAAAAAAACAAAAAAATTAAAATCTTTCTAAATGACAAAATTGACTAAATGAACGAATTTGACAAAACAGACGGAATAAGCTGAATTGAAAAAAATGGCGGAATTCACAAAGTAGAATCAATTTGAAAAAAAAACTTAAAATTGACAAAAGTGAACAAACTGACGATCTTGACATAATTGATCAATAGACAATATTGACAAAATTGACTATAGTGAAAGAACTGAGGAAATAGAACCCATTGAAAAAATTTGATAACGTTGACAAAACCGATAAAATTAATAAAATTGGAAAAAAAAATGCGAGAATGTCAAGAAACAAACACCAAAAAAGACTAAATCTACAAAACTAACAAAATTGACAATATTGACAAAATGGACGAATACACAAATCGACAAAATACACAAATTGAAAAAAAAACAACGAAATTGACGAAATCGGTCCATTTTATAAAAATGACAAAATTTACAGAGTTGGCAAAGTTGGCAAAATTTAAACTAAACTAAAAAGAATCGATTTAAAAAATTGAAATATTTAAAAAATTACAAATATGGCCACCAACATATTGTACATATTACCATATGTTGATTCCTTTCTGATAACAAGATTAATATAAATAAGCTATTACATAACGCTTCCATGAAGCTATCAAGACACCCCTCGGCGAACAGCTAACGCAATCATCCATCTCTTTCGGACACATCATCTCGCTCCATCATCGTCAGTCGCGGTTCAACCGCCAGTCCCGCGCGAGCGTCATGCGAGTGTTTCTGTGCAAGCTAAGATCATATCCCCGCGTTGCGTGAGGTCTCATTCAGGTAAACGGCCGGATTAATTAGGGACCACTTCTGGGCGCTACCAGAACCCACAATTAGCGATCCTGCTGGATATTTAAACGGTGCCACGGATTGGGAGCCTGATAACTTTTTTGAGAAAAAAACTAAAGGTAAGCTTCTGGGAAGCAGATTGGTAGCCATTTTGAAAATTAGGCATCTTGCAAGAATATGAAATATTTTATGTGAAAAAGATATAGTTTGATCTGGCTTGCTGAGGACTTCCTGCAGGGGTCTTCGTTTAAATTGGAACTATTCGATAAGTGTCGAAAACGAGACGTACTGCATGCTTCTGTCTGGTGGAATGTTTTTTTTCTATATTTCTCTGCTTAGGCTTTATTAAACGAACGGCTTTTGCAAGAAAAGAATGCAACATGTTAGATGTTATGAACAGGGCGTGTACAGCTTTGGGTGTGTTCTTATACCAATACACGGAATCGTCCATTTTGTGACAGGCAATCGTAATCGTAGGCATGGTAGGCGAGCAATTCGCTGTCAAAAAGCGCTCCGTCTCCACCCCGCACTAATGAGAAACTTTTGGTACCCCTTGCCCACTTTTCCTCAATATGCAACCACCCGTAGCTGTAGGCACGCTGGTTTTGAAGGTTAATCAATATCACCTTTCGCGCGCGATGAAGTAGTTTGATTGTTATCAATTGTTGGGCGCGATGAAGACTTCCGCCTGGAAAAATGACGCGATGAGGGCTTTCATCAAAAGTGTTTTATGTTTTACAGGTTGATTGATATCAACTGAGACGCGATGAAGACTTCCGCCTGGTTGATTTGATTATTGTTGGCGCGATGAAGACTTTCGCCTAGTTGATTTGAATATTGTTGGCGCGCTGAAGACTTCCGCCTAGTTGGACAGATTGATGTTGGCGCGATGAAGACTTTCGCCTAGTTGTTTGATTGTTGTTGGCGCGATGAAGACTTCCGCCTAGTTGATTTGCTTGTTTTTGACGCGATGACAACTTCCGCCTAGTTGATATGATTATTGTTGGCGCGATGAAGACTTCCCCTAGTTGGTTTGATTGTTGTTGGCGCGGTGAAGACTTCCGCCTAGTTGATTTGATTATTGTTGGCGCGATGAAGACTTCCGCCTAGTTGATTTGATTATTGTTGGCGCGATGAAGACTTCCGCCTAGTTGTTTGATTATTGTTGGCGCGATGAAGACTTCCGCCTAGTTGATTTGATTGTTGTTGGCGCGATGAAGACTTCCGCCTAGTTGATTTGATTATTGTTGGCGCGATGAAGACTTCCGCCTAGTTGATTTGATTATTGTTGGCGCGATGAAGACTTCCGACTAGTTGGATCGATTGATGTTGGCGCGATGAACACTTCCGCATAGTTGATATGATTGTTGTTGGCGCGATGAAGACTTCCGCCTGAAAAATGACCCAATGACGACATCCGTCAAAAATGTTGAATGTTTCGCGGTTCGATGACTACAAACTCGCTTAACAGTTTGTAGATGTAGACTTTCGCCTAAAAGTGACGTAAAGAGAGCTACTTTCTAAAATATTTAGTTTGCTAACATTGTGTGAATACCTATAACTGAACTTCAGAAATAGTATTTTGCTTCAACCTCAAATGGCAACAAAGGAAACACAAAGTTATGGAGTCCGGGAGAGGTCTGTAGATTCTGAAACACGGAGTTTCACAACTCATTGATGTTCAAAATGAACTCTTTATCCGCTTTCCAGCTTTTTGGTGAAAAAAATGGTGTCAATTTTTTCCAATACAGTATATAGTGGATCCGGGAGCTAATATTTGGGTTTCTTTCCGATGTTTTCTTGGATTTCATCTTCAGGATTGACCCCGGACAGCAAGAATCGCTGAAGCATGGTCCTCAAGAGGATATATATCTGGAACTGATAAGGACTGTATTAGAAAATAAAAATCAACTCAAAAAAGAAACTCAAACTTACTTTTCTGCTTCCTGCTGACCTTCAACTTTTCTTCTTCTTCTTCTTCTTCTTCTTCTTCTTCTTCTTCTTCTTCTTCTTCTTCTTCTAACATTAGCATGGTTAAAACTTATAAGCATCCAAGGAAATGAAAGACTTGCGTCCTTAATTTTCTGTTCAACGTTGTATCTGTTACTTATTGAATGTATTGCAGATACAACTACGGCCAGCCCAACCATGTGATGAATACCACAAAAATCACAGCATCAAGGGGAGAAATTAAGTGTCGAACCCTACCAAACGCTCCATAGGATTTTTAAAACAGATTGTATAATTAATTTCAAAAGATTAATTTTTAGAAAAAAAAACTAAAATAATGGATTGATCTAACCAAAAACTGCCAAAGCTTGACGCAGATACAAACATGATATGTTACAATACAGTATTTGATGCCATCCGAAACCCTTTTTCAGCTTTGATGGCATTTCATGTGGACTTCAGCAAACTTCAAAATTTTGTTGATTATAGATTCTGCGTTGTGACAGTAACTTAATTTTTCCACTGAATCCAATGAATCTTGAAACACCATTGCATTCACAAAATTCTCACTACGCGGTTTTCAGGATGATGTTTTTCTTAACTTCTTCTGAACCACAAATTTCTTCCAAAGGGCCTTATGTAATTCCAACTCGTAATTTCCACGTCAACGATTTCTTTGGGAAACTTTTAACACTTTGACTGTATTTGGTTGTTAATTTTTGGTATTTTTCTATCAAATTATAATAAAATTTGCGGAGTCGAAAATCCTGCGTGTTGACGGTTTGGCACACGCCTACTCGGTTCCTACTGACTGTCGACTTTTTCCGAAAAACACCTCCTGCTACTGCTGTTGCTTGTCCATTTGGCTACATTTGGCTTGTTCATCTTAGAGTAATTTCACTCCAGTTGGGAAAAAGTGGTAGAAATTTTGACACTTGACACATTTTGAAAATTTTACCAGGCAAAAATTTTTTCAAGATCTTTAGGCGTTGTATTTCTTTACAGCAACTGTTTCTATTTCAACCGTATGTTATAGAAATCGAGCTATTTTTGCATCACAGCATGCGAAAATAGAACACGTGTTGTAAAAAAAAAACTTGAAGGACGCAGATCTTAAAAATGTTTTGGCATCGTAATGTTTTCAAAATGGTGCTACAGGTGTTAAAATTTCTACCACTTCTTCCCAACACGAGTGAACTTGCTTTTAGATATCAAAGTTGGCTGAACAAAATTTGAGGTGTGTTCTAACATCAGTGACATTATAGAACTAAATATAAGAATATTGAAAGTAGGGTTCAAGAAATAGAAATCTACCATGTTTTGCACTATTTTAGCGATTTGTAGTTGAGAAATCCTGTACAGCTTCACATAAACATTAATTTGTTCGTAGATATCGATGTTGAATTAGCAAAATTGTAGGTTCAAACAAAAATCAGTGGCATGGAAGAGCCAACTTTACAAATTCTTATAACAAAATGAAAAAATACCTCCAAATCGTCAAATTTCATTTCCATGAAGCATTTCATGTCTTGCAATAGACAAAAATTCTCAGGATCTATAGGAAACTAGGTAAAAAGCAGTTTGAGAGACCTGTAGTGTAGGGTTTCCATATCCTACAATACCAAAAAGAGTACATTGATGTCATTTTACCAAAAGAATAAGGAAAAACGTCATAAAGTAAAAAACTGAGATATTTCATTCATGATATTATTCATGACAACTTGATTTTTTAAATATTCTTAAACTATAGAGAAGTGAAAAGTCAGAATTTTTATTCCTAATTTGATTATTTTAAGAAAGAGTATTGTTCAATGTTTAACTACCCGAAACATAATAAAATGCTGCATTTTAAAAATGGCTTTAAGGACGCGTATATTTACTTAAAAACATGATTTTTCATTTTTGCGCTTTTAATTTTGCTTTTATGCGTTTTTATTAGGACTGTTTAGGAATTATTGCATACTCAAAGGCGCTTATTCATTACGCCAATGGCCAATAGTAACATTTCTTTCTTAATTCCTTCATAAAATGTGAAACAAAAACTTGTATGACTTGAAGAAATAAATTCGTACTTCTGATAAAATTTCTTTCGACAAAAAAGAGTACATTTCGTGAAATTTCACAAAAAGAATAGAACGCCCATTTTCCGATCGGAAAAGAGTACATGTACATAAAAGAGTACGTATGGTAACCCTACTGTAGTGCACTCTATCTAAATTGCCCAGAAAACTAACTTAAAAGGCGCCGCGACGCTCACATGCCTTGGAGATTACTAGAAGTGGTTATAGTCGGTGCTTGATTTGATAGTTTTTGTTGTTTGAAGAATTAATTTTTTTTCGTGCGATTACTTACTTTTATCTCTCCACGTTTTGATAATGGAAAATTAAATGCGTTGAAACATGTTTTAACTAAGTTTTTCAAAAACAAAATAGTTTAATGCATGTGTTCACGGGTATAAGAATTTATCGACAAACATCAACCCAAATAAATTCATCAAAAACATGATCCCAGAAAGTTTATTTTCTGCGAATGAACCCTCATCTATATCTTGTAATTGGCATCTCTTACTATAATCTTATGTTCTATAGAATTGTGCCAGATGAAGCCCCTAAAAGTATTCTATGACCTTGGAGTTGTAGTCAAACTTTTAGAATTTTCTGTATCTAAGACTTTAAAACTAGTAAAAAAAAAGTTGTATGACCAAAAAATCGTCAATCTACCTATTATCTAACGACCTGCATGATTTTTGACAAACTTGAAGCGCCCCTGAATGAAGAAGGATCAAGTACCTTTAACTAGAAAAAAAAATCACATTTTTTTTCTTCACGAGAATGCTCGAAATTCATGTACGAGATCATGTATCACTCTAATTTATGGAACATAGAAATTTGAAATTACATGCTTTCTGATTCTGTAAATGACGGCGAGTTTCTCAATTTTGCAAAAAAGATATGGTGAAAATAAGAAAATGGGGTTGAGTATCCCCATTCTACCTTACATTGTTGAGTGATTTTGTATCACAAAATAATATTTTCGCGATTTCATGTCCTTGGTTTCTGACCCTTGCCAAAGTCCTAGCAAATGTTTCATCGGTATTTGCTTTGAAAATAAACTAAATATTTGAGCTCGCTGGTTCAATTTCACCGATAGGTTTCCTGTGTCCAGGTAAATGTATTCAATTGATTGGTTAACAGGAGGAGGCACCAGCATAGGAATTGGACAATTTACCCACTTATTGACACCATCTGCTACAGTTGTCCCATTAATTAAAACGAATTGTAATTTGTAAACCTCGCTTTGACATCGTTTGGCAAAACAAATTGCATTCGCAGAATCCGCACTTGTTCCGATCATTTGCTGACAAAAACAATGGATCTCCAACAATTCCGACCAATTGGCAACGATACAAGCAAGCGGACGAAATCATAATTAATAACTTCCCGATAATAAATAAAATAAATTAATTGACTCTGGGGAAGGAGGATTGTGAGCGAATGCATTCGAAATTTGGTTTTTTGTTCGGTTCACGAATCTCTTATAGCCCTCGAGAGGAAGGTACATGTCCCCACATTTTGCATCCGGCCAAATGAGAAACAATCAGTTCCTGGGGCGTCGCTTTTATGGGTTGACCCGTCCACAGGACGACCCCTTTTTCCGGCGGCATCAAAACCGACACACATTTGGCCGAGCACAAGGGTGCAATTTACTGGCTGCAGTTTGGAGTTACATTTACAAATTATTAATTTTCCAAAGTATTTTTTGTGCCTTCTCGGGCGATGATCCAATTGCGAGAAATGAGCTCGAGTTGAATTGAAAAAAAGGCAAAAACAGAACCAGGCAATACCGATAAATTTACATTTCTGTCGCCGTTTATTTATTTAAATGCACTCGAAATTAATTGTTATTGAAATTTTAAAGAAGGGTCGAGTGATTGTGTTTTTTTCTCGTCTCTACTTTTATTCCTGCCTCAGCTTGATTGAACAACATCCGAAACGATGAAGTGGGACTGACTTTAATCACCAGAAGAACTATTCGTAGAATGTTTTCCTTTCCGGTCAATTGAGAGCAATGGAAGCACAAATTGCTGCCATTCGACAACCTCAACCTTCAACTGAGAGGGCGGCAGCATTCTATTTCCGAAACCATAAACAACAACCTGTTCCAAAACTCAATTCTTGGGGGGCAGTTATTTTGACCAAATAGGACTAGTCTATATATAAGTGAGAGAACCGAATTGGGAAAGGTAAAAATAAACCAAACTTCCACAACCGGTCGACCCCAAAAACGAGGTTCGAGGTTAGTGAGAAAAACATTTAATCGTGGCTGAATAAAATTATACTAGGGGAACATGCCCTATTATGCGCCACCTAAGCGAATCGCTGATTTTCTAAGTATTCCACGTACAAATTGTGTTAAAAATGGGTGTAATCGTTGAAGAAAAGTGTTTTCTACAAATTCCTATGATTTTTCATTACTCAAATTGCAATAATTTCTTTAAAAACATGATTTTTAAAAACCATATTCAAAGCCACAGAACAAAACTGTGTTGCGAATACGCGCCGCTGTGTATTCAATACGCGCCTAGCAGCCGAACACACCCGAGAGCAGCCGAAGACCGAAAACACACCAATACTTTCAGACACTTTGACTGAAAAGAAAATCAAAATGGACTAATAGAAATTTAACAAAAAATGAAAAATAGATTTTTTGGGATGAATTAACGCTCAAAATATGGTTTTAGACTTTTTGTTAATTTTCAATGAAAATTGGCCTTTTTGAAAAATTAATGCTATTTTCAGCCTACTACGATTGGCGCGTTATAAAGAGCGCATGGGCCGTAATAGAACATACACATAAAAAGCATACCTTAGCGAGTTCAGTATGATTTTTTAGCATAAAATCATAGTTTAGATTCTCCTCTATCGATCTGTCAGAAAATATTGTCTTATTTGTTTTTCTCTACTTGATGACACCTTATTGAAAGTGTTTTAAAATTTAGATCGAAATGAAGAAAAACCTAAATTGTGAAATTATCACGACACAGGGGCATTTTAAGGAAAAATTCATACTTGCCATGACCAATCACAGCATTTAAAACAAATTGGTAATGTTTCAGATTCTTCAAAACAAGAGTGGCGCGTATTAGCCACATGGGGCGTTATATGAACTTTTCCCCTATTCCTTAATCTATTATTTCCCCCGGGGGCGATAAAGTGTATTAGCTCGATCTCTCACTCCCGTTTGTTGGCTGATTCGAGATAGAAGAAAGACCGCGTGGCTCTCGATTTGGTCTGGCCAGGACAGAAATACACCCAAATTGGTATTTTTACCTACTACATCTCTTGACATGGCTTATTGGTAGGTGTGTTTGATTGTGAGTGAGTGAGTAAGTAACTGATCCAATTCATGCAATTTTGCAAGTGTGTTTTTCCGTTTTCCACAAAAGGTTAAGAGTCCGAAATTAGGAATGCGTGTCTTGTGAAAATATCGAGAAAAATAGAAATAGAATTTCCGAAGTAGCACCAGGATATTTGTAGGCATTTTATTTTCGAAGCAAAACAGCCAAAGAGGTTTAATGAAATAAAGTTCATGGTCATCCAAAAAAGGAATATGTGCAAGAATAAAATAAAAATTGATCAAAACTACCACATTTTTGTAGCCCAGAAAGGATCTCGAGTTCGTAAAAGACGTACTTTTTCAAGTAGATCAATTCATCTGTATATCTCAAGACAACAAATTTACTAAACCTTTACAATAGATAAACCTAATTGAAGTATTTTTAATTTATTAATTTAATAAAGTTTGATGTAGGTTTCGTTACTTCATATAATTTCATGAACTTTTTTGATTTTTTTTTTGTTTTTTTCTGTATTTTTTTGGAATTTTTTGTAGTGTTCTTAAAAAATTTCGTATTTTTTAGTATTTCTTTTTTTGTAATTTTTTGTATTTTTGTTTTGTAATTTTTGTAACTTTTGTCATTTTTTTGTAATTTTTTTATATTTTTCATTATTTTTTGTAAGTTTTTGTAATTTTTTGTAATTTTTGCAATTTTTTTAAATTTTTTGTAATTTTTTGTAATTGTTTTAAAAATTTTTAAAATTTTGGATTTTTTTGTATTATTTTGTAATAAAATGTGATTTTTTCAAATTTTTTTTTTTGTATTAAAATGTGATTTTTTCAATTTTTTTTTGTATTTTTTTGCAAAAAAATGTGATTTTTTCAAATTTCTTTGTATTTTTTTTTTTTAAAGTTTGACTTTTTTATAATTTTTTGTCGTTTTTTGTAATTTTTTTGTAATTTTTTGTAATTTTTTGTAATTTTTTGTAATTTTTTAAAATATTTTTTTTGTAATTTAAAGTAATTTTTTGTTATTTTTTGTAATTTTTTGTAATTTTTTGTAATTTTTTGTAATTTGTTGTGATTTTATGAAATTTTTTGTAATTTTTTGTATTTTTTGTTTGTTTTTGTATTTTTTTTAAATATTTTTATGTAATTTTTTGTAATGTTTCTTAAGTTTTTGTTAATTTATGTAATTTTTTTGTAATTTTTTGTAATTTTATGTAATTTTTTGTAACTTTTTGCAAATTTTTATAATGTTTTGTAATTTTTTTTAATTTTTTAAATGTTTTGTAATTTTTTGTAACTGTTTGAAATGTTTTGAAGTTTTTTGAAATTTTCAGTATTTTTTTGTAATTTTTTGTTATTTTTGATTATTTTTTGAAACTTTTTGCAAATTTTAATAATTTTTTGTAATTTTTTGTATTTTTGTTTTGTAATTTTTTGTATTTTTTTTTTGTAATTTTATTTGTAATTTTTTGTAATTTTTTTGTAATTGTTTTTTTTTTGGTTTTAAATGTCTTCATTTAAGAGATTTTCAGATTTCAGCTGGGCTTGTGATATAGCTCAGTTGGCAAGTCTGTTGTCTCCTGAGCCGATGTACGTGAGTTCGAGCCCGAGAGTAAACATCGAAGATTTCAGCTGGTTAATCTCTTTGAAATTTTTTGTATTTTTTTGTTTTGTTTTTGAATTTTTTTGTTGTTTTTTGTTATTTTTTTTGTAAATTTTTGTAATCTTCGTTATTTTGAGTAAATTTTTGCAATTTTTTGTTATTTTTTGTAATTTTTTGGAACTTTTGGTTACTTTTGAATTTTTTGTAATTTTTTGTAAATTTCTGTAATTTTTTTATTTTGTGTAATATTTTGTAATTTTTTGTATTTTTTTGTGATTTTTTGTAATTTTTTGTAATTTTTTGTAATTTTTTGTAGATTTTGGTTATTTTTTGTAGCATTTTTAAAAAATTTATCATTTATTGTTATTTTTTGTAATTTTTTGTAATTTTTTTTTGTAATTTTTTGTAATGTTTTATGATATTTTGTGTTGTTTTTAATTTTTGTAAATTTTTTGTAACTTTTTGTAATTTTTGTAATTTTTATATTTTTCTGTAACTTTTTGTTAATTTTGTGATATTTTTTGTAATTTTCTAATTTTTTTTATAAATTTTGGTAGTTTTCTTTAATTTTTTGTCATTTTTTTGAAATTTTTGTTATTTTATAAAATGTTTTGTAATTTTTTTTTTTGTAATTGTTTGTAATTTTTTGTAGTTTTTTGTAATTTTTTTGTAATTTTTAATAAGTTGTTGTAATTTTTATATTTTTTTGTAATTTTTTGTAATTCATTATTACGTTTTATAATAAAATTTAATATTTGTGTAATTTTTTAAAATGTTTTGTAATTTTTGTTATTTTTTGTGATATTTTGTAATCTTTTGAAATTTTTTTGTTATTTTTTGTAATATTTTGTAATTTTTTGTAAATTTTTATAATTTTTTTTTAATTTTTTGTAATTTTTTGTAATTTTTCGTAATTTTTCGTATTTTTTTGTAATGTTTTGTAATTTTCTGTATTTTTTTGTAATTTTTTGAAACTTTTTGCAATTTTAATAATTTTTTGTCATTTCTTTGTCATTTTTATGATTTTTGTATTTTTTTTGTATTTTTTTTTGTAATTTTCTGTAATTTTATAAAAAAAATTGTTATTTTTTTAAATTTTGGTAGTGTTTTGAGGATTTTTTGTTATGTTTTGAAATGTTTTTGTTTTTTGCAATTCTTTGAATTTTTTTGTAATTTTTTGTTATAAATAATTGTTTTGTAATAATTGCAAATTTTTCAAATTTTTTTGTAATTTTTTGAATTTTTCGTAATTTGTTGTAACTTTGAATAATTGTTTGAAATATTTTACAATTTTTTGAAATTTTTTTTATGTTTTGTAATTTTTTGTGATTTTTGTAAATTTTTGTGATTTTAATTTATTGTTTCTCACTTTTTCGATTTTTTGTAAACTTTTGTATTTTTTTTTAATTTTTTGTATTTTTATCAATTTTTTGTAAGTTTTTATATTTTTTATTAATTTTATGTTTAATCGTATTTTTGTACTTTATGTTTGTCCTGTATTTTTTTGCAGTTTTATATTATTATTTGTAAGTTTTTGTAATTTTTTATATGTTTTTGGAATTATTTGAAACTTTTTTTAATTTTTAATTTTTTTGGATCATTTTTTTTTTTAATATTTTGTTATATTTTGTGTTTTTGGTCTTTTTTAAAATTTTGTAATTTGATTAAATTTTTTATAATTTTTATTTTTTTGTTATTTTAGTTATTAATTAAAATTTTATTAAAATTTTCTGAAATTTTTGTCATTTTTTGTAATTTTATGTATTTTTTTTGGTAATAATTTGCATTATTTTTTGTTATTTGAGATCCAATATGTTGAAAGTTTTTGTAAGTTTAAGAAATTTTTTGAAATTTCTTGAAATTATTGTCATTTTTGTCTTTTTTGTCATTTTTGATATTTTTGTCATTTATGTAATTTTTGTCGTTATTGTCATTTTTGTCATTTTTGTCATTTTTGTCATTTTTGTCATTTTTGTCTTTTTTGTCATTTTTGTCATTTTTTGTCATTTTTGTCTTTTTTGTCATTTTTGTCATTTTTTGTCATTTTTTGTCATTTTTGTCATTTTTGTCATTTTTGTCATTTTTGTCATTTTTGTCATTTTTGTCATTTTTGTCATTTTTGTCATTTTTGTCATTTTCGTCATTTTTGTCATTTTTGTCATTTTTGTCATTTTTGTCATTTTTGTCATTTTTGTCATTTTTGTCAGTTTTGTCATTTTTGTCATTTTTTTCATTTTTGTCATTTTTGTCATTTTTGTCATTTTTGTCATTTTTGTCATTTTTGTCATTTTTGTCATTTTTGTCATTTTTGTCATTTTTGTCATTTTTGTCATTTTTGTCATTTTTGTCATTTTTGTCATTTTTGTCATTTTTGTCATTTTTGTCATTTTTGTCATTTTTGTCATTTTTGTCATTTTTGTCATTTTTGTCATTTTTGTCATTTTTGTCATTTTTGTCATTTTTGTCATTTTTGTCATTTTTGTCATTTTTGTCATTTTTGTCATTTTTGTCATTTTTGTCATTTTTGTCATTTTTGTCATTTTTGTCATTTTTGTCATTTTTGTCATTTTTGTCATTTTTGTCATTTTTGTCATTTTTGTCATTTTTGTCATTTTTGTCATTTTTGTCATTTTTGTCATTTTTGTCATTTTTGTCATTTTTGTCATTTTTGTCATTTTTGTCATTTTTGACATTTTTGTCATTTTTGTCATTTTTGTCATTTTTGTCATTTTTGTCATTTTTGTCATTTTTGTCATTTTTGTCATTTTTGTCATTTTTGTCATTTTTGTCATTTTTGTCATTTTTGTCATTTTTGTCATTTTTGTCATTTTTTTCTTTTTTGTCATTTTTGTCATTTTTTGTCATTTTTGTCATTTTTGTCATTTTTGTCATTTTTGTCATTTTTGTCTTTTTTGTCATTTTTGTCATTTTTTGTCATTTTTGTCTTTTTTGTCATTTTTGTCATTTTTTGTCATTTTTTGTCATTTTTGTCATTTTTGTCATTTTTGTCATTTTTGTCATTTTTGTCATTTTTGTCATTTTTGTCATTTTTGTCATTTTTGTCATTTTCGTCATTTTTGTCATTTTTGTCATTTTTGTCATTTTTGTCATTTTTGTCATTTTTGTCATTTTTGTCAGTTTTGTCATTTTTGTCATTTTTTTCATTTTTGTCATTTTTGTCATTTTTGTCATTTTTGTCATTTTTGTCATTTTTGTCATTTTTGTCATTTTTGTCATTTTTGTCATTTTTGTCATTTTTGTCATTTTTGTCATTTTTGTCATTTTTGTCATTTTTGTCATTTTTGTCATTTTTGTCATTTTTGTCATTTTTGTCATTTTTGTCATTTTTGTCATTTTTGTCATTTTTGTCATTTTTGTCATTTTTGTCATTTTTGTCATTTTTGTCATTTTTGTCATTTTTGTCATTTTTGTCATTTTTGTCATTTTTGTCATTTTTGTCATTTTTGTCATTTTTGTCATTTTTGTCATTTTTGTCATTTTTGTCATTTTTGTCATTTTTGTCATTTTTGTCATTTTTGTCATTTTTGTCATTTTTGTCATTTTTGTCATTTTTGTCATTTTTGTCATTTTTGTCATTTTTGTCATTTTTGTCATTTTTGTCATTTTTGTCATTTTTGTCATTTTTGTCATTTTTGTCATTTTTGTCATTTTTGTCATTTTTGTCATTTTTGTCATTTTTGTCATTTTTGTCATTTTTGTCATTTTTGTCATTTTTGTCATTTTTGTCATTTTTGTCATTTTTGTCATTTTTGTCATTTTTGTCATTTTTGTCATTTTTGTCATTTTTGTCATTTTTGTCATTTTTGTCATTTTTGTCATTTTTGTCATTTTTGTCATTTTTGTCATTTTTGTCATTTTTGTCATTTTTGTCATTTTTGTCATTTTTGTCATTTTTGTCATTTTTGTCATTTTTGTCGTTTTTGTCATTTTTGTCATTTTTGTCATTTTTGTCATTTTTGTCATTTTTGTCATTTTTGTCATTTTTGTCATTTTTGTCATTTTTGTCATTTTTGTCATTTTTGTCATTTTTGTCATTTTTGTCATTTTTGTCATTTTTGTCATTTTTGTCATTTTTGTCATTTTTATCATTTTTGTCATTTTTGTCATTTTTGTCATTTTTCTTGAAGTTCATTTTTCATAAGTATTTGACAAACTTTCAATATTTTTTCATTTGATTATTTTTAAAATAATTAAATTCTGCTTTGATCAGGGACATAATTTATGTAAGACTTCATCAAAGGTTCAAAGTTCGCACTTCTGTTTTGATTCCCTTATTTAACATTATATTTTAATATTTTTTGACCTTTCAAATTTGAATTCGAATTTTTAATTGCTTCAACAGTTTAAAAAAAAGTTATTCATTTAAATGAACCTTTTACCCTTTGGAATTTATGCTCTCACAATAGCTTAAAAAGCAGAGAACTGTTTATTCGAAATGGAATTATTCAAATTATTGCATTAAATAATCCAAGTGAACAAAATAATCAATTTTTTCAACACTGCTCTGTTGAAGGTAATCAGTAATTAAGTTTCCGGCTGAGTCTATGAATTCCAAAAAATAGATACAAACAACTTCATGTACCGAAAAAAAAACTCATTGCACAGGAAAAACCCAATTAACCCTGTAACGAAGCACATTGAGTTGCTGGAAAATGTTTTCCTCCCCATCGATGATATCGCTAGAGCGCGAAGACAGGGGTAGAATCATATTTTTTTTGGTCTGGTCGCTGCCCTCCACTTTAATCTTTCCTGGTTCTTTAAAAAATAACCACCCGTGGCGAGAGCCGTCCTCACATATGTTAACTTATGCTCAAGTCCTCTCGAAGTCAACCCTAGGCTTGGTTTGGTGGTGTCACTCCTCGCTTGAATCATTCGAAAGAGGGCTCTTCTCAGACCAGATCATTAATCATAACACCCATATCTTGAGTGAGTAATTTTTGCGGACAACGAGAGAGAGGGTTCTAATTTGCACTTCAGGATATGCCTAATGCTCGCCAAACTGTTTGTATTTCTTTTGCTTTTTTTTTTTGGAAAAACATGTTGCGAATTTTAATCACATTTATGCCAAGCCAAATGTATAATTTCTTATGAGTAGGACTGTACGGATTTTTTTCTTCTCTTTTAAATATCAATAAAATTTGAAAAATACACAAAAAATGTGTTGTTTTTCCTAATGATAAAAATACCTTGAAACCAAAAACCACCATACAAGTTACTTTATACCTCAATGTTTAATAGCCATCAACCAATCAATCGTTCAATTGTGTCAATGCCTATTTTTATTATCGGTACCAATCAATAGGACATAAAAAATGCATTTGATATCTGTTTCCATTTGCATAAAAATAAATACCCTCTGGATCTTTTTTGCGTTATTTTTATTCCCTCGAAGAAATGACAGTATTTGTTAAAATAAAGCCAAAGGAAGGGAAACGAATAATCCCATTAGACAGTCAAGCAAATCGGGAAGCAATGAAAGATGGAATAAATTTTCGATATACATTATGGTAGGAAGATATTTTCAAGTATCACTTTCAAATTCCGGGAAATGATAATTTGACAGGAAACCATTGCACATTGCAAAAAGCATTCTTATAACCTAATAAGAAAGCTTTTTAAAGTTTGCATAACTTACTTTAAAACACAAAAAAAAACAGTCTAAAAATAGTTAAAAATTACAAATAAAATCTTTTCAAATTTTATTCACTAATTAACATATCTGTTTCAAGATAAGCTCATTTTTCCAATAAGTGCTAGAGTAAGGTAGCCAAAATTTTTTCAATATCTATCCGGGCTATTTTATCTAAAAACCTGGCAAAATCTGGGCATTTGATTTCAAAATTGTTTTCTAAAAATCCGGGCTTGAATTTTTCAACAAAAATCAAGAAAAAAAAGTGAGATTCGGGACAACACTTTGTAGGCGGCATTGAGGACAGTGATCGCTCGGTAGTTTTGACAGTCTTGTTTGTCGCTCATCTTGTAGATAGGGCATATTACCCCCTCCTTCCACTCCTCCGGTAGCTGTAACTTCACTCATCTTTGAAAGTGGCTCCTCTACGTCGTTTTTTACGCCCTTGTTATGTTAGTCATTTGTCTCGAAGACCCTATAGGTCTAAAACGCATAGTTTCAGCAGAAAATAGTTTTGATCGTCTTTTTCATGTTTTACCCCTGTGTGCGCCGTTCAGGTGTTCATCGAAGTGCTGCTTCCATCTTTTGATCACGATTGTCCGTCAGGATGCCTCCGTCCTTTTCTCAGCACATTTAGGCTTGCTGCCCAAAGCCTTTGCGGGATTCGTTAAGCTTCTGATAGAACTTGTGTGTTTCCTGGGGACGATGCGGCAGCTCCAGCTCCTCGAGCTCCTCCTTCTCCAGACGGTGCCTTCTCTCCTGAGAAATTTGGATTCGCTGTTTTTCCGCTGTTGGTGATTTCCACGTTTCGACGGGTGCTTCGTTGCATTACTGCTGCTCGCGCAGCGTTTTTCTTGTTTATCACCTCCTTGTTTACACTCCTCGTCGAACCAATCGTTCCGTCAAGTTCGTTCCACATGACCGATGACGTTCTCCGCAACGCTGTCGAACGCTGTTATGATGGTTTTCCAACAGTCTTCCAAACGGGTTCCATTAACCCAGCAAACATGAAATCGCATTAAAAATGATAACTCAAGTCATTAAAAACGTTACTGCGAATCGTAATTCCAACTAACGCAAGTAAAATGTACAAATCGTTACTCGAAGTCGTATTAAATGGTTTAAATCGGATATGATAAAAAAGACCGCCATGTTCGCAGATTTTGAAGACGATTTCGTTCCTTTTTTGTCTCCCGCGTGGGTCAAAAGAGAGAACAGCTTTGTTGTTCTCTTTGCGACCAGCAGTGCAACCAGATTGCTAAAAATCAGATGGTGTATTTGCAAGAATTGCCCTATGGCAGAGGCAGCAAATATTGTCGCTGGCAACAGTTCGCATGCGTTGAGAGAAAAAACTTGTGCTCTCTTGCATTCTTTCAGTATGTATGAATATGGTGTCGAAATCGTATACTCTTATCGCTTTAGCCAGAAGTTGAAAATTTGTATGTATATTGCCTCCACTTTGGTAGGTAAATACTGTTTTTTCGTGTTTCATACGATCATTCTATACTGTATATGAAACGTATAACAAAGTTGTTGAGAAATATACCTACAAAAATGTTTGCTGGGAAGCTTGCTCTCTAGCGACAGCGCTGCTTCGAGCGATTGCGCGAAGTCTGCTGCGACCTCAGGTTATAACCTATGGGTGAATTAGCCTGCATGGCACCAATGAGAAGACCCTTCTTACTACTTCAGGGATGGCACTATCCGCGAACTAGCTAGCAATTGGAAATCACTCAGTATCGTTAGACAGATATCTATTCACCTCAGTTCTCCCCAGCTAGTACCTCCTTCCTCAGCTTCGTCAGCCTAGGTCGCCCCGTTGATCTGGAGTAAGTATTTCCGGCTGACCTTCGGCGCACCTGGTTTCAACCCACATGGCGCTTCTTGGTATTGAACTGCTTCACAATGAGTGATGAACAGGTCCACAATGGCCGATTGGAGACGGTTGCGGTTCCTATCACCACTTAGCGGTTATTGGGTTGGTCTACTCAGCTGACTGGTTCAAACACGGTGATTCCTTATCCAAGCCCTCGAAGCTGGAACATATGGGTTGCTTCCGGACCTGCGTAAGGGTCTATTTGCGGCACCTAGCCTCACCTTTTGTCTGCTGGAGACCACGAACGAAATCAAGTCACAAATAAGGGGTCCTGGATGAAGCAATGGATCAAACAAGAGCATGTTATTCGGTATTCTCGCGTTGGCTTTTATTTTCCGCCAATTCATTGGATTCCGGGGATAACGATCACTCCTTATCTGGTTGTTGCACCAAACTTCACCAAGGTTGCCGATATCACAGAAAAATCTTTAATCTCACAGAATTTTGAGCATATTTTCATCACTGTGTCACTGAACACAGAATTATGGAAATATTCACAAATTTCACAGAATTTTTAAATTTTTGACGATTTTTCAAAATTAATTTTTATGTCAATAATAATTTTGAATTATTAACTTTGAATTGGAAAAATATCATAAAATTTTCATTTCTCAAGTAAAAGGTAAAAAAGACCCAATTTGACATGACTTTTGAATGAAATTAGTGGGAAAAGTATCACGGAAAACCGTCACAGAATTTTTGGTTAAAATTACAGAAGGTCAAAATTGTTTTTGGTCAAAACACAATTTTTTTTTTTCGGCAACCTTGATTGTCACTACGCAGTTTGTATAGCATGCATGTAATAATGTGCAGTGTTCGAACGTACGTTTTGGAATGATCGTTATAGGTCGATTCACGCACTGCCTGGCCTCACTGGTTTTGACACTTCGCGATTCCTTTTTTGATTCTTTATTTTCGCTGATGAAGCAAAGCAAACATCTGAGTCCTCTTTTAATTCTCATTCACAAGTTTTTAGTAATAGTTCTCATCTCAATTTTAGGATAAAAAAAAAATTTAAAAAGGAAAATAGTTGTTAAGAAATTAGCTGTTTTAATTAGTATCAACTAACGAAAAAACTATCATTTTGTTTGTTAATCAAGCTGAAAATGGAAACATGGAATCTAAACTTAAAACTTGAACTATCAGACGTAATTTTTATTAGCTTAGCTTAGCTTAGCTTGATTAACTACTCACATCCACCTTAAACCGTAAAACCCGAAGTGCATGGTTGTAGAGAATGTCTGCATAGCTTGTTCCAAAAACATATCATGAAAACAATCACTTCGAGGTCCACGATCGCTGGCGTGGCTCAGTAGAACAAGTTCCCCGTCGCCAATGGTTGCTACTCCGTGATTGACCGAGGCCATCAATTTTGATCAGAGGTCAAATGAATGGCGCTTGGGATTAGCAGCTCATTCACACTGCACAAAACTGATGCTCTCTCTTTTAACGTCAATAACGGCGCCGGCCACGTCCTAGTAGTCAATAGATAGATTGGAAGAAAGAGAAAAGGATGAAAGATCTATTTTGCGCTTTAGGACCGAGGTTACCTCTGCATCCTAGCAAAACAATTTTTGTTGGGAGAGGGGTTGAAGGAATTGATTGGGATACACTTTTGACTAGTGTTACGATGAATCTTAAAAATTGTTTTCCTAACTCCTATTAGCTCCTATTGAAAACTTTCAGTTCATTAAAAGGCTTGAGTATGTTAATATTAATAGTGAAAAAAATTAACTATGAAGGGACCACATTGGTAAGTGATGAAGCACTTATTGAAAAACTTTGCTTCTAATTTCCTACATCTGGTAAATTTTCCTTAGTTTAATCATTTCTCTTTAAGGTCATATTCAATAATAATCAGCAAAATTAATTAAAAGAAAACTGGCCTCCGATTTTCATTAATTCAATGAAATTAATACAGTTATGTTGTAGATGATAAATTTCAGAATTGGTACGCATTACGAATTTCTATTTTCACTGTCTCTTTCTAAGCTCGACCTCCTCTTTTAAATATTTTTCCGAGAACTTCAAATTATTTCAGATGAATTTAAGGCGATAAACATAATTACTTAATCCAGCCCTACTATATTTTTTATTTCAGGAACAAATCAAATGAATGATATTGGTTCTCTATCTCTTTTCTAGTTTCCTTATTATTTCTATCATTTCACGATATAATGATGTTTAAAAATAATTGATATATTCAAATGTTTCAGTAATGATCACGTTTTCGATAGTGCAATTATTTAATTTGTGTTGAAACTATTTTGTATTGATTTAACTAGTAGGTATGATTTTTTTTTCGAATTACTACGTATTCTGCTTTCGATGAAGCACCTACAATATTGATAAACATTAAGAAATTAAAAACATTTGTTTTTTTTTTAATTTTGATTTTTTCCAAAACAGAAAATTTTAGTTGTTGATTGGGTTATTAAATATTTTGCGAATTGAATTTTGCATTTAACAGCTCTAATCAAAGTTTACATTTTCGATTATTTTATCTACCGTTTCGCGATGATTCATTGTTTAGCAATTATTGTTTGAGGATACCAGAAACTAGCTTCCTCGCAGACATAATGGTTATTTAAAGGCAATATGTTGAACTCATTTTCAGTTCCTTAATTCGTTAAAAGAATTTATTTTTTGAGTGAACTATCAGACGTAATTTTTATTCCTCAAAAACATCATATTGTAAAAAATTTAGAATAGTTCAGCCTTATCTTTCAGTATACGTTTACCGGAGAATTTTCCCAAATTGGATTATTCTGTCCTTGAATGGTGGTGTCATACAAGTTTGTGTATTTGTTTACAGCTTCCGGTCAAAATAACACAATAAACTTTCGGACAATCGAGTCGGCACCCTCGAATTCTTTAGAAGTATCCACAATTGGACATTCGATGGGATTTTTTGATTCAAGTTGAAGCGCTGCCTCAGAATATTCAATGCAAAGGGGAATTGGTCCAGAAGAAATGTGTTGAAAAAAGGTTTTGAAAAACATGTTGAAACTTCTGTTCATTCCCGTGGAGATAACTGTAAAGAAACCGAAAAATGTGCTAAATTTGGTTCAAAAAATGAAACTTGGTATTTTGCAATCCTTAAACTGAGTTTTGAGTTAAATTTCTTGACCGTGCAGCTACTAGAAAAATTTCGCCGCATCCCATTTCTCGTTCGTAAAATTTTGTAAACAGGACGTGCGAACTGTCATCACAAAAGGGAATATACGTCATCGTGAATCGAACCATAAGGGTATGCAATAAGGTTGCCAGATTGCTGGTTTTATCCGAGTTTGCCCGGATATTTAATACTAAATTTGAGAACAGTCCGGCTCCTGTCCTGAGGCCTTCTGCTAAGGTAGTGTTCGTGTAAAACTGTCAATATCTACACAGCAAAAAATATTTCCTGATTAATTACGCAAATGTCCTGTAACAAAAAGGAGCAGGACATTTACCGTAATTTTAAAAGTCGAAAACATGATTACGTGACACTTAATTTTTAGTATACAACTTTTTTACATGACATTTGCTGTAATAATAAATGAATCTTCGTTAATTTTCAAGGATAACAATTTAAAATTACAGGTTTTGTTAATTACAGGTGATTTATTTTAAAAGGTTGCAGTTTTCAGTGACACGTAATAGTCAACAATTTTTCTGTGTATATCCTAATGGGTGAAGTTCAATGCCCCGGATCCTGGCTTTGGACTTCCTCCTCGTAATACGCGCCTGTGGCTGCCCATTAGACTGAGTCGATTTGGATTTATTTCTGAATTTCGCAACCCTGGGTTTACAAAGTTTTAATTTTGGTTCATAGCTCATTCATGATTTTTCGCAGAATTTTTAAGAACGTTTACATGAGTAAATTATAACTTTTATGTCTGTATGGGAAAATTGAACATATTGTATTGCAAAATCAACATCATTTTGTTTCTGCTGTTGAATAGAGCCTGCTCGTGGTTTTTGTGTAAATTTATAATTCTTAAAAAAAATCCGCTGAACAACTTTGTCAAAGATGTTAATTTCGTATTTTATTAGGCAAAAAAGTATTCATTGAAAAGTAGTTATGCAATACGTCGCTAGGCACCCAGCATTGATGTCAATTGAATTTATTGTTTTTCATTGCCGAAAGACATACCCCTGTTGAACAGCTAAAAACTTTTTTGCCTAATAAGATACGGAGTTTTGTTCAGCAGAAAATTTCCTTTAGAGAATTTATAAATTGGTAGACAAACCACAGAAGAAACAAAAATGATGTTGCTTTTCCAGTAGGGTGATTTGCCAATCGTAGCACATGATATTTGTTCTAATGCAGCATTTCGGTCATTTCAGCAGAATTCGCTCAATTTTTTTTGACGATTGCACTCTTACAGGCTTGATAAACAAGGCTCAAAAGTTCAAGTGATCGAAAAAAGTGATAAAAATTTTAAGAACCATTTAAAAAGGCTGCCTGTGTCCAAAAGTTGAGCATGCAAATTTTATGTCGTGCCTAATTTTGTCCGATTTTTTTCAATGATTGCACATCTTAAAAACCTTCCAAAGGCTGTACGCAAGCTGGTTATGAAAACTTAAAGAATGCAATCCAAATTTGGAGTCTGCCCCTTTTAAAGGAGGTCGTCCATATCAACCGTCCAATGCACAAAGGGAAAATTTGAAATTAAAAAAATACGATGCCGGTCGTTTCAGAACCTAGAATAGTACTGATCTTACGCAGGGCTGGATTAAGCCATTGGGGGGCCTGGGGCAATTTTTCTCGGGGGCCCCTATGATTCGATTTTTTTTTTCAAATACTATCCCAGAGAATACAAAACATTTTTAAAGTGTAAAAGAACTGGAGATGAGTTCAATATACTCTCTTCAAAAGCCATGTTGTCTGTGTAGAAGATGGTTTCTGGTATCTGCGAATAAAAATGGTTAAGCAATTATGTGCAAACTTTGCGGAAGAGTTTAAAAATTTCTCAAAAATGAAAGCTCTGATTTGAGCTTCCAAATGCGAAATTTAATCCTCATTTTTTAATACCCTTATCACAACTAAAAATTTCTGATTTGGAATAATGACCGGATAGATATTTTAAATGTTTTCCATTTCATCTTTGGTCGTTTGGTTTGTGCTTTATCTAGAAATTTTTACCTTATGACAACTGGAAAGTATCATAAAGATTTGAAACATAGAATAAATTTTTTTTTAAAATTAACGAAAAATTTAAATTTAAACTCCATCCATAGAGATCTAGATTTAAGTTTCTAAGAATTCTAATCTTTGGTTAGATTATTTTCAGAACCACAATTCAGTGTCTCAAATCTAAATGCATCCACAGTTACAGGAAGCCACCACCGATCCCAGAAGGAGAAATGTTTTCGATAGTGAACCCTAAACGCTCCCCTTCCCAACCCCCAAATTAGAATACAACTAACAGTTGAGTCGCCGCGACTATTACGGACCCTCTTCTACTAACATAGATTAATAAAATGATACAAAAAAAAGGAATCCAAATTAGTTTAGAACCTAAAATAAAGATCCTTCTCAAATTCAGAAAAACCATAGAACTGAACTTCAGTAACTTACGAAACAACACAGGACTTGAAAATTTCAATGAATTGAATCTGGAAAAAAATAAGATGAAAAACAACCTAGAAATGAGTTTTCACTGACTTCTAACACGGTCATGGTCGCTTTGTTGCGTCACGGTAAAAATAATAGTATTTTACTGTTGAAAAAATGTGTGTTCTTGCGTAATTTTGTCGGTTTAGTTTCAATAAGTGAACGGGCAATATTTTTTATCCCATCGTTAAGTGTAAAGCTGCTATAGTTACGGCAAAAATCGTTTTTGTTTTCCGTGATTCCAAAAAATCGGGAGCCATCATGAATTTCATCGTTTTGGTGCTCGACCGAAATACCTTGTGGGTTTCCACTTGTGGCGAGAAGTGAGCTTTGATGTTCACTCTAGTAGGTACAAGTGAGGTTTCGAAACCGCCAACATTTCGAGTGATTGTTTGATTAACAGTTGAAGTTGAGTAAATATTTTCATAATCTCAACCCAAATGTGGAATTAGAAAATATATGTTAACATATTTCTGAAGAAACGCTACATGCTGATACATGAAAAAAAAAATTTATTCGTAGGAATTAGCTCTAATGCTTAAGGCAAGTCACTGGGCCGAGCGTCCGTTCAGCTCTTCACAATAACTCACCTTGTGAGTTGTGATCGAGTTTGGAGTCTCTTTCCTTGCGAGATTCAGTAGTGAGGCACTACTATTGTCAACTCGAGGTAAGTGTATGCAAATTTTTTGCACTGTGTTGCTGTTTTACTCAATCCAATTTGTTACACATTGTTTCTTAGATTATAAATAAGAAACCATTTTTCAAAAAGTCGCAAGTACAAATAAGCTTATCATCAATCACCAAATCCTATTTGGAATGATAAACGCTACATGCAATTCTATTCCCTTTTAGTATATTTGATTAACTTTTGAATACATACCATTTTGAAAAGTTTTGCTTCAAATATTGGTTTTCAGACATTCTATAAATAACATTCGTGTGCGTGACTTTTTATTTAAATAAATAGCTATATATAGCAAAGGTTGATGAACTCTTCAAATTCTTGAATTCCTTCCTTTTGCGCGATTACTGTTTGGGAAAAAAAACAACTAATTCGAGAGCCCAGCGTGGCAATGCATATTGCTTTCATTAGTACCTTGATCCTTCTCGAGAAAAGGTGTATCTACATAGTTTTGAAATCTTTAGAAACTCCTAAATGTCTTCAGTTGATCCTAATATGGACACCGTTACTGAAGACGAACTACTCGCGAGTCCGTGTGAAGAAACAGCCAAACGTCCCGCCAAGTCTCCAGCCGCCAACAGGGACAAGAAAGCGCGTACGTGTAATTCAATGGAATTGAAATCAACGATAAAGCGCATGGACGGAGCTGTTATCGACCAACGGTACTTCGATCGGGTATCTGCAGAACTCGTTAGATCGATTCAGATGATTGCTGAAACCGATTTCCAGCCGAAATTCTACGGATCTGGGTTTCTATCGGGAATCGGATGGTAAAATTCCTGACCTGGTCGTGCTGCCGTTTTAGCCGGTTCCACCGTTACGGCGAGCCAGGACAACGGTGCCAGGTTTTCCGCTGCTGGAAAAGGAAGGCGAAAAAATCTTTCTCCAAACCATAGCGAAACAAAATCGCTCTTTGGATGTCCGTTTGTGGAAGGTCCACAAAATTACCCGCAGACCAAATAATCGATATTTGGTCATTTTTTCAATAGATGAAAAATCCGTAATGGAGCTGAAGGATCAAAAGTGTAAACTTTTCTTCCTACTTTCAACAATACACATATTTGTTCTAGATAAATGATGAATATTATGTTCATCTTTTTTTATTCCACCTTTGTTTTTGATTAAATATAGTCTCAGCACTCATGTGCCAAAAAGAAAAAAAAATGTTTTTGTTTTTTTACATCTCGAACAAACAAAATACCCTCATTTTATTGCAGCTGGGGCCCTTTGGTTCCTTTATGCAACTGGAAAAATTGCATCGTGATTAAATTTTAATGTGTGAAAACAGGTAACAGGTAACAGGTAAATGATGAAATATACAAAAAAAAAAGGCTAGGCACAATGTTACCAAATTTAAGGAGACACGTGCTGCTTAAAAGCCAACCCCTTTACTGAACAGTTGAGTCGCCGCTACTATTACGGACCCTCTTCTACTAACATCGATTAATAAAATAATACAAAAAAGGAATCCAAATTAGTTTAGAACCTGAAATAAAGATCCTTCTCAAATTCAGAAAAACCATGGAACTGAACTTCAGTAACTGAAGAAACAACACAGGACTTGAAAATTTCAATGAATTGAATCTGGAAAAAAATAAGATGAAAAACAACCTAGAAATGTTCATGTTAAGAGAATCACTCAATGATGATTTTTAATGATGATCATTTGAAAGATGACATTCTGAATTCAAGATATTTGGTTCAGAAGATGTTAAAATTTTGGTTAAATCCGTTGAAAATTTTCAAATACGAATTTTAAACCTAACACAGAAATTGGGATGGAAATTCAATAGAGAAACTTTGTACTGTTGATTGGTCCAATTGAAGCAACTAAAGTTTTTTTTTTATTTTTATTTTCAAAAATAGGTAGGGAAAAAGGTTTAGAATTTATAAACCAACGGATATTTCAATAATTATGATTGAAAAGTGAAAAGTTTTAATTATACCCTGTATTAACCCGGATACTGCCAGGGAAAATTCTGAAATGTTTTTCATAAATCTTTTCTGTTCTCCCTTGATACTGTGAGCAAGTTTTGACGATATATGCTGCTATTTCAGAGCAGTAACCATTAGTTGGAAAGTTGACGTAATTATAACCATTATAATTGTGCACGACGTTTGTATGATATGGAAATGAGGAGATCCTGACAAAATATCCTGACTGACATATATCGATGAAAAAATGAAAATTTGAGGTGTTTTTCCTCATATTCTTCTTAATTTTTTTTTCGAAGTTGTTTTAAATTTTTTTTGTTTAAATTTTGGGTTGAAAATTTTGAAATTCAATACAAAAATTTTGATGATCTCAGCCCGAAAATGCGGGAGAACTTCTTCACTGCTTACTCTAGAAGGCCTCCTTAATTTATGTAAGAGAAAAACTATTCTAGATATTATTTAGTTGTATTATTTCAAGTTCCATTTCGATTTCCTAGTTTTGATTATTTTTTTTCATAGATCTGTAGAAATTTGGGTAGTGTGATCAAAGTAATGCTAAAACTTTTTATCCCTCGTCTATTTTGCCCCCCCCCCTCCCCCTCAATCCGGTCTTGATCTTACGTGACATTATCTCACTGTATACAGATTAAAAAATAGTTAGACGAGACCTGTTTTGCCCCTTATTAAGGAAGATGTTATTGAATTTAAATAATTGCCATTTGTTTCACTTGGAAGCAGAACTGCAAATGATTAGTGTCAATCATGCGATACTGATTTCTGGTCAGCGAGTCATGACCAAGTTGAATGAAGAACATCATTTTAATTCGTTCGACTGATCTACAGTTCTTCCAAATAACAGGTTGGTTGTCAGATTTCTAGAATGATGACGTAGTTCTTATGGAAATGATTGAGCATTGTACTGGCCATCGTCTTCAAATGAATGAATTCGATTTCCTAGATTTATGAGCATTTTATAAAAACTTAATTTGGTTTGCAATTCTGCAGAAAATGTCAATCAACCGGGGAAATATCTAAATTTTCATGGTTATTATTAAAATCGAAAACTATTTCCAAGCTCATTGCAAGCTTAAAATTTGATAATATCGAAAGAACACACATCTTACAGTCCTCATGAATCATTTAACACGCAAGTTTTGAATTTTTAATAGAAAATATTCAGTTTGATAAGATTCTAAGCTCTTTAATCTATACGTTTCATACTGAAATCAATTGTTTTATCACGAAATTTAGTTCCTTTAACAAAAATACTGAAAATTCTTACGCATTTGACTAAAATCGAAGATTTAAGTTAGTTTTCTATGAAATGTATAGCAAGTTTGAGAACTAAAACTACGTCATCGTGCTCGTAATAAAAATGTTTGCAACTGATCTATGCTCAAGATATGAAGTGTTGTACATGAAAAAGTTAATTAATTAAAATACCTTTTTCATGAAAGTTGGATAGTTAGCAGCGAATGAAGCATTTAATCAATCTTCATAAAACATTCACATCACATTGATATGTTTTCCAATAATATTTCAGCTGAAAACTTTTTTGATCGAATTCAGTTTCACGAAGTCATTTCATTTTTTTGGTCAAATAACACTTCGCTTAGATGTCACTGGTCTAATATGACGGCAGATTTGAATTTCTGAGAAATATCACATGAGATAATTAGTATTTCACGTCTTCCAATCTATGGCCACGATTTTTGTTTTTCGATTTTTTTCTCATTTTTTTCACTTTGTAAAACTTTGAATATATTTTCATCAAAATCAAGGGGTTTGCTATTGACATGAAATACAATTCTTAAGGATTCATCGAGTAAACGCGCCAGATTATTTTGAAGTTTGGAAAACAGTGGTTTTGCAGTGTAATCTTTGGTTTTTTTGTATAAAATTTTAAGTTAATGGTCGGGATGAAGAACTTTAAAATAAATCTGATAAAAATTGTAGTCCCTTAAACCCAAGGCAGTTTAAGCCCCTATGCTTATGGCGAGGAGTGTCAATTGACACTCAAGGTCTGATTGCGGAGTTTTTTTCCTGCGCTTTCAGGGTGCATGCATTAAAAATGTAATGATGGAAAATTAAAGATTTCAAGAATTAATTGAGGGTCCCCGAAGAAATTCTATTATTTGGAAGCACCCGAATAAAGTTGCAAGCCGCCATACTTCCGATAGTGT